>NC_134357.1:297638402-298238402 GCF_048569485.1 Anomaloglossus baeobatrachus | reverse complement strand
TCCCCACCTCATTGTCACAGGGAAAGTCGTTCCTTCCTCCGTCCTGGGCAGTGGTCACGACGGATGCGAGCCTATCAGGGTGGGGAGCGGTGTTTCTCCACCACAGGGCTCAGGGGACGTGGACTCAGGAAGAGTCCACCCTGCAGATCAATGTTCTGGAAATCAGAGCAATCTACCTTGCTCTGCGAGCCTTCCAACAATGGCTGGAAGGCAAGCAGATTCGGATTCAGTCGGACAATTCCACGGCGGTGGCGTACATCAACCACCAAGGGGGAACACGCAGTCGCCAAGCCTTTCAGGAAGTCCGGCGGATTTTGACGTGGGTGGAAAGCAAAGCGTCCACCATATCCGCAGTTCACATCCCAGGCGTGGAAAACTGGGAAGCAGACTTTCTCAGTCGCCAGGGCATGGACGCAGGAGAATGGTCCCTTCACCCGGACGTGTTTCAGCAGATCTGTTGCCGCTGGGGGACGCCGGACGTCGATCTGATGGCGTCACGGCACAACAACAAGGTCCCAGTTTTCATGGCACGGTCTCACGATCACCGAGCGCTGGCGGCAGACGCCTTGGTTCAGGATTGGTCGCAATTCCGACTCCCCTATGTGTTCCCACCTCTAGCATTGTTACCCAGAGTTCTCCGGAAAATCAAGTCCGACTGCCATCGAGCCATTCTCGTCGCTCCAGACTGGCCAAGAAGGTCGTGGTACCCGGATCTGTGGCATCTCACGGTAGGCCAACCGTGGGCACTACCAGACCGTCCAGATTTGCTGTCTCAAGGGCCGTTTTTCCATCTGAATTCTGCGGCCCTGAACCTGACTGTGTGGCCATTGAGTCCTGGATCCTAGCGGCCTCCGGTTTATCTCATGAAGTTGTTGCCACAATGAGACAGGCTAGAAAACCATCCTCAGCTAAGATCTATCACAGGACGTGGAAGATATTCTTAGCTTGGTGCTTGGCTCAAGGGTTTTCTCCCTGGCCATTTGCATTGCCAATTTTTCTTTCCTTCCTGCAGTCTGGGTTGGAAAAAGGTTTGTCGCTTAGCTCTCTTAAGGGTCAAGTCTCCGCGCTATCTGTATTCTTTCAGAAGCGCTTGGCACGACTTTCTAAAGTACGCACGTTTCTCCAAGGAGTTTGTCATATCGTTCCTCCTTACAGACGGCCATTGGAACCCTGGGATCTGAACAAGGTTCTCATTGCTCTCCAGAAGCCGCCTTTCGAGCCTTTGAAAGAGGTTTCCCTTTCTCGGCTTTCACAAAAAGTAGTTTTTCTTGTGGCGGTCACGTCTCTTCGAAGAGTGTCCGAACTAGCGGCGTTATCTTGCAAATCTCCCTTCCTGGTGTTTCACCAAGACAAGGTAGTACTGCGTCCAATTCCAGAGTTTTCTCCCAAGGTGGTTTCTTCCTTTCATCTCAATCAGGATATCACTTTGCCATCTTTGTGTCCGCATCCAGTTCACCAATTTGAAAAAGGTTTACATCTGTTGGACCTGGTGAGAGCACTCAGGATTTACATTTCTCGCACGGCGTCTCTACGCCGTTCTGATGCGCTCTTTGTCCTAGTCGCTGGTCAGCATAAGGGATCGCAAGCTTCCAAATCCACCCTGGCGCGGTGGATCAAGGAACCAATTCTTCACACATACCGTTCTGCTGGGCTTCCGATTCCATCTGGACTGAAGGCCCATTCTACCAGAGCCGTTGGTGCGTCCTGGGCATTGCGGCATCAGGCTACGGCTCAGCAGGTGTGCCAGGCGGCTACCTGGTCGAGTCTGCACACGTTTACCAAACACTATCAAGTGCATACCTACGCTTCGGCAGATGCCAGCCTAGGTAGACAGGTCCTTCAGGCGGCGGTGGCCCACCTGTAGGAAAGGGCTGTCTGACAGCCCGTTCATGTGGTATCTTTTTACCCACCCAGGGACTGCTTTTGGACGTCCCACTGTCTGGGTCTCCCAATTAGGAGCGAAAAAGAAGAAGGGAATTTTGTTTACTTACCGTAAATTCCTTTTCTTCTAGCTCCAATTGGGAGACCCAGCACCCGCCCTATTTGTTCTTAGGGTTTCGTTTTTCGGGTGCACATGTTGTTCATGTTGTTTCTTAAGTTCTCCGATCTTGTTATCGGATTGAATTTGTTTTTGAAACTGTTATTGGCTTTCCTCCTCCTTGCTTTGGTACTAAAACTGAGGAATCCGTACTCCTACGGGAGGGTGTATAGCCAGAAGGGGAGGGGCCTTACACTTTTAAGTGTAGTACTTTGTGCGGCCTCCAGAGGCAGTAGCTATACACCCACTGTCTGGGTCTCCCAATTGGAGCTAGAAGAAAAGGAATTTACGGTAAGTAAACAAAATTCCCTTCTTCATATATTTTATTATATTAGCTGCACCATAAGATCTATATAAGACAGTATAAGTTTAATGGTCATTCCCCTATTTTGATTAAAATTAGTACGGTTATATCAGAAATTTCACCATATATTCATCAATTTATTTTGGGAAGGGGGTCTTAATAGTGCAGTATTTGTATAATATACATTAAACTTATACTGTCTTATATAGATCTTATGGTGCAGCTAATATAATAAAATATATGAAAATATGTTTGAACACCAGACAGAATTCATGACATGATCATATTATTATTATTATTATTATTATTATTTTTAAACAATAGGGGATAGATTATTAAACTTATATTGTCTGATATATGAAAAATGTTTTAATGCAGCTTATGAAACCGTTCTTGTTGAAATTTGTACCAATATGATTCCGAACCTACGATTACATGCGATTTTGCGAAAAAATGTTTTCCTATTATATAAAATTCACAATAACCTTATAAAAAGATAGATTAAAACTAAAAGTGCATATTATCAATGAAAAGTAAAAACCACCTATTTAGACAAAATATTGTTTGCTGATAAATAACAAAAATAATCCTCCACTACTGATAATCATATATTGATACATATATATCAAATGAGAATCAGGATTAGATTAAACATGCATTTATTGGACTTTATAAAGTGTTTCTGTACTAAGGACTATATTATGGATTTCTTTTTCGCTCCTAATTGGGAGACCCAGACAATTGGGTGTATAGCTACTGCCTCCGGAGGCCGCACAAAGTACTACACTTAAAAGTGTAAGGCCCCTCCCCTTCTGGCTATACACCCTCCCGTAGGAGTACGGATTCCTCAGTTTTAGCTTTGTGCGAAGGAGGTCACACACGCACGCATAGCTCCATTGTTTTTAGTCAGCAGCAGCTGCTGACTATGTCGGATGGAAGAAAAGAGGGCCCATACAGGGCCCCCAGCATGCTCCCTTCTCACCCCACTGTATGTCGGAGGTGTTTGTAAGGTTGAGGTACCCATTGCGGGTACGGAGGCTGGAGCCCACATGCTGATTCCTTCCCCATCCCTTTTTACAGGGCTCTGGGTGAAGTGGGATTTACTGGTCTCCAGGCACTGAGACCGTGCTCCATCTACAGCCCCTGGAGAAGATGCTGGATTGGAGCGGAGTACATCAGGGACATGGCCCTGCTTCCTCAAGGTACTCTGTGTCCCCGTGCATTTCGCGCTCACACCGCAGCATGCTGGGTGTTGTAGTGCGCCGGGGACATCAGCGCTGCGGCGCTTGTGCCATGGCCTCATTTCAGCTTCGCTGAAGCGGGCACACTTTTGGGGAACGGTCGCGCCGGCCGCTGGGACTGCGGCGCGGCTGGCACTTGTGGTGCGCCGGGGACTTCAGCGCGGGCCGCGCTTTTACGGCGGCCGCGCTGATAACTCGAGTCCCCGGCTTTTGCGGCCTGGTTCCGTTCGTTCCCGCCCCCAGACCTGCCAGTCAGGAGAGGGGCGGGACGCTGGTCAGTGCATCAGCGCTGAGGGCTGGAGTCGTTTTTACATACTCCAGCCCTCACAATAGGCACAGAGGGGACACTGTTTCCCGCACTTTTGTTTGGGAACTCCCACGGGCCGCCCCTCTCCACAGACGCCGGCAGCCATTCCTGCTGACACGCTGAGCTGCAGAGGGGAGCCGGGGAGACCCAGACAAGGAATTCTGCGCCTCTTACCCGCTATTCAGCGGGCGGTAAGCAGCCCTCAGGGCTCACCCCCTCTTGTGCCAGTAGTAATCTTAGTATTTTGTTCCTGCAAATACTTTGTACTGCATAGCGCTGGTCGCCTTTTGGCTATAGACTCTCTCACATTGCAGAGAGCCAACAGCATGTCGTCCACAAAACGCAAGGGTGCCAAGGCACAGACATTATATGCTTCCTGTACCGCATGTGGGACTTTTCTACCGGCAGGCTCCAATGACCCCCATTGTGTGCAGTGCTCGGCCCCTGTGGCACTTGCACAGCCGGGACCTCTGCTGGACGTGACCCAGGGTGTACCACCTGTGAATGCTGTCCAAGTGACAGGAACTGAGTTTACAGCTTTTGCTGACAGAATGTCTCTCACTATGTCACAAATTCTTGACACATTGCGGGCTAGGCCTGTACTTCAGGCCACGGACACTGTGCAATCATTGCCCCCTGGTCCCCCTCAGCTGAATTACTTCCAAGCTCCGGGACGGGCACATACACCTCAGGGTGAAGACTCTGACTCGGACGATGGTCCCAGGCAACCTAAGCGGGCTCGCTATGAGGGGCCTTCACATTCATCTCAATGGTCAGGATCCCAGCGAGATGAATCTATGGGTGATGAGGCGGACGTAACTGATCAGGATTCTGATCCTGGGACCGCTCTCAATCTAGATACACCAAATGGTGACGCCATAGTTAATGATCTTATAGCATCCATCAATAAGATGTTAAATATTTCTCCACCAGCTCCTCTTGTAGAGGAGTCAGCTTCGCAGCACGAGAGAATCCATTTCAGATATCCCAAGCGTACATTAAGCACTTTTCTGGACCACGCTGACTTTAGAGACGCAATCCAGAAACCCCACGCTTATCCGGAAAGGCGTTTTTCTAAACGGCTTAAAGATACACGCTATCCTTTTCCCCCTGAGGTGGTCAAGGGTTGGACCCAGTGTCCAAAAGTGGATCCTCCAATTTCCAGGCTTGCAGCTAGATCCTTGGTTGCAGTTGAAGATGGAGCGGCACTTAAAGATGCCACTGACAGGCAGATGGAGCTCTGGCTGAAATCCATCTATGAAGCTATTGGAGCATCGTTAGCGCCATCTTTTGCTGCCGTATGGGCACTCCAAGCTATCTCAGCCGGGCTTGTGCAAGTCGACTCAGTCACACGTGCATTTGCCCCGCAGGTAGCACCATTGACCTCGCAAATGGCGGCATTCGCGTCGTACGCGATTAATGCTGTTCTTGACGCTACAAGCCGTACGGCAGTGGCGTCAGCCAACTCCGTTGTTTTGCGTAGGGCCCTGTGGTTGAGACATTGGAAGGCAGATTCTCATTCCAAGAAGTGCTTAACCAATTTGCCTTTTTCTCGTGACCGATTGTTTGGAGAGCGTTTGGATGAAATCATCAAACACTCCAAGGGTAAGGACTCATCCTTACCGCAACACAGACAAAACAAACCCCAACAGAGGAGGGGTCAGTCTGGTTATCGGTCCTTTCGAGGACCGGGCAGGTCCCAATTTTCCTCGTCAAAAAAGACTCAAAAAGATCAGAGACGCTCAGATTCTTGGAGGTCTCAGTCACGCCCAAAAAAGACAGCCGGAGGAACCGTTGCCAAGACGGCGTCCTCATGACTTGCAGTCTCCGATTCCCACACCCTCGGTCGGTGGGAGGCTTTCCCACTTTGGCGACATTTGGCTGTCACGCGTCAAAGACCGTTGGGTGAGGGATATTCTGTCTCACGGGTACAGGATAGAGTTCAGTTCTCGTCCGCCAACTCGTTTCTTCAGAACTTCTCCACCACCAGACCGAGCCGATGCTCTGTTGCAGGCGGTGGCCGCTCTAAAGGCGGAAGGAGTGGTGACCTCCGTCCCTCTTCAGGAACAAGGTCACGGTTTTTACTCCAATCTGTTTGTGGTCCCAAAAAAGGACGGATCGTATCGACCCGTCCTGGATCTAAAGTTGCTCAACAGACACGTAAAAGTCAGGAGGTTCCGGATGGAATCCCTACGCTCCGTCATAGCCTCAATGTCTCAAGGAGATTTTCTAGCATCAATAGACATCAAAGATGCGTATCTCCACGTGCCGATTGCGCCAGAGCATCAGCGTTTCCTACGCTTCGTCATACACAACGAACACCTGCAGTTCGTAGCGTTACCTTTCGGTCTGGCAACAGCCCCCCGGGTCTTCACCAAGGTCATGGCAGCAGTAGTAGCTGTCCTGCACTCGCAAGGTTACTCGGTCATCCCGTATCTAGACGACCTGCTTATAAAGGCACCCTCTCAAGAGGCATGCCAACACAGTCTGAAAGTGGCACTAGACACTCTCCAGAGTTTCGGGTGGATTATCAACTTTCCAAAGTCTCATCTAACCCCGACCCAATGACTGACTTATCTTGGCATGGAGTTTCATACTTTCTCAGCGATAGTGAAGCTTCCACTGGACAAGCAGTGCTCCCTACGGACTGGAGTGCAATCTCTCCTTCAGAGCCAGTCGCACTCACTGAGGCGCCTCATGCATTTCCTAGGAAAGATGGTAGCAGCAATGGAGGCGGTCCCGTTCGCGCAGTTTCATCTGCGCCCTCTACAATGGGACATTCTACGCCAATGGGATGGGAAATCGACATCCCTCGACAGGACTGTCTCCCTCTCTCAGACTGCCAAGGACTCTCTGCGTTGGTGGCTTCTCCCCACCTCATTGTCACAGGGAAAGTCGTTCCTACCCCCATCCTGGGCAGTGGTCACGACGGATGCGAGCCTATCAGGGTGGGGAGCGGTGTTTCTCCACCACAGGGCTCAGGGGACGTGGACTCAGGAAGAGTCCACCCTGCAGATCAATGTTCTGGAAATCAGAGCAGTCTATCTTGCTCTGCGAGCCTTCCAACAATGGCTGGAAGGCAAGCAGATTCGGATTCAGTCGGACAATTCCACGGCGGTGGCGTACATCAACCACCAAGGGGGAACACGCAGTCGCCAAGCCTTTCAAGAAGTCCGGCGGATTTTGACGTGGGTGGAAAGCAAAGCGTTCACCATATCCGCAGTTCACATCCCAGGCGTGGAAAACTGGGAAGCAGACTTTCTCAGTCGCCAGGGCATGGACGCAGGGGAATGGTCCCTTCACCCGGACGTGTTTCAGCAGATCTGTTGCCGCTGGGGGACGCCGGACGTCGATCTGATGGCGTCACGGCACAACAACAAGGTCCCAGTTTTCATGGCACGGTCTCACGATCACCGAGCGCTGGCGGCAGACGCCTTGGTTCAGGATTGGTCGCAATTCCGACTACCCTATGTGTTCCCACCTCTAGCATTGTTGCCCAGAGTTCTCCGGAAAATCAGGTCCGACTGCCATCGAGCCATTCTCGTCGCTCCAGACTGGCCAAGAAGGTCGTGGTACCCGGATCTGTGGCATCTCACGGTAGGCCAACCATGGGCACTACCAGACCGTCCAGATTTGCTGTCTCAAGGGCCGTTTTTCCATCTGAATTCTGCGGCCCTGAACCTGACTGTGTGGCCATTGAGTCCTGGATCCTAGCGGCCTCAGGTTTATCTCATGAAGTAGTTGCCACGATGAGACAGGCTAGAAAACCATCCTCAGCTAAGATCTATCACAGAACGTGGAAGATATTCTTAGCTTGGTGCTCGGCTCAGAGGGTTTCTCCCTGGCCATTTGCATTGCCAATTTTTCTTTCCTTCCTGCAGTCTGGGTTGGAAAAAGGTTTGTCGCTTAGCTCTCTTAAGGGTCAAGTCTCCGCGCTATCCGTATTCTTTCAGAAGCGCTTGGCACGGCTTTCTAAAGTACGCACGTTTCTCCAAGGAGTTTGTCATATCGTTCCTCCTTACAGACGGCCATTGGAACCCTGGGATCTAAACAAGGTTCTCATTACTCTCCAGAAGCCGCCTTTCGAGCCTTTGAAAGAGGTTTCCCTTTCTCGGCTTTCACAAAAAGTGGTTTTTCTTGTGGCGGTCACGTCTCTTCGTAGAGTGTCCGAGCTAGCGGCGTTATCTTGCAAATCTCCCTTCCTGGTGTTTCACCAAGACAAGGTAGTACTGCGTCCAATTCCAGAGTTTTCTCCCAAGGTGGTTTCTTCCTTTCATCTCAATCAGGATATCACTTTGCCATCTTTGTGTCCGCATCCAGTTCACCAATTTGAAAAAGGTTTACATCTGTTGGACCTGGTGAGAGCACTCAGGATTTACATTTCTCGCACGGCGCCTATGCGCCGTTCTGATGCGCTCTTTGTCCTAGTCGCTGGTCAGCATAAGGGATCGCAAGCTTCCAAATCCACCCTGGCGCGGTGGATCAAGGAACCAATTCTTCACACATACCGTTCTGCTGGGCTTCCGATTCCATCTGGACTGAAGGCCCATTCTACCAGAGCCGTGGGTGCGTCCTGGGCATTGCGGCATCAGGCTACGGCTCAGCAGGTGTGCCAGGCGGCTACCTGGTCGAGTCTGCACACGTTTACCAAACACTATCAAGTGCATACCTACGCTTCGGCAGATGCCAGCCTAGGTAGACAGGTCCTTCAGGCGGCGGTGGCCCACCTGTAGGAAAGGGCTGCCTGACAGCCCGATCACGAGGTATCTTTTTACCCACCCAGGGACTGCTTTTGGACGTCCCAATTGTCTGGGTCTCCCAATTAGGAGCGAAAAAGAAGAAGGGAATTTTGTTTACTTACCGTAAATTCCTTTTCTTTTTCGCTCCTAATTGGGAGACCCAGACAGTGGGTGTATAGCTACTGCCTCTGGAGGCCGCACAAAGAACTACACTTAAAAGTGTAAGGCCCCTCCCCTTCTGGCTATACACCCTCCCGTAGGAGTACGGATTCCTCAGTTTTAGCTTTGTGCGCAGGAGGTCAGACACGCACGCATAGCTCCATTGTTTTTAGTCAGCAGCAGCTGCTGACTATGTCGGATGGAAGAAAAGAGGGCCCATACAGGGCTCCCAGCATGCTCCCTTCTCACCCCACTGTATGTCGGAGGTGTTTGTAAGGTTGAGGTACCCATTGCGGGTACGGCGGCAGGAGCCCACATGCTGATTCCTTCCCCATCCCTTTTTACAGGGCTCTGGGTGAAGTGGGATTTACTGGTCTCCAGGCACTGAGACCGTGCTCCATCTACAGCCCCTGGAGAAGATGCTGGATGGAGCGGAGTACATCAGGGACATGGCCCTGCTTCCTCAAGGTACTCTGTGTCCCCGTGCATTTGGCGCTCACACCGCAGCATGCTGGGTGTTGTAGTGCGCCGGGGGACATCAGCGCTACGGCGCTTGTGCCATGGCCTCATTCAGCTTCGCTGAAGCAGGCACACTTCTGGGATCGGTCGCGCCGGCCGCTGGGACTGCGGCGCGGCTGGCACTTGTGGTGCGCCGGGGACTTCAGCGCGGCCCGCGCTTTTACGGCGGCCGCGCTGATAACTCGAGTCCCCGGCTTTTGCGGCCTGCTTCCGTTCGTTCCCGCCCCCAGACCTGCCAGTCAGGAGAGGGGCGGGACGCTGGCCACTTCTGGGAATCGGTCACGCCGGCCGCTGGGACTGCGGCGCGGCTGGCACTTGTGGTGCGCCGGGGACTTCAGCGCGGCCCGCGCTTTTACGGCGGCCGCGCTGATAACTCGAGTCCCCGGCTTTTGCGGCCTGCTTCCGTTCGTTCCCGCCCCCAGACCTGCCAGTCAGGAGAGGGGCGGGACGCTGGCCAGTGCATCAGCGCCGAGGGCTGGAGTCGTTTTTACATACTCCAGCCCTCACAATCGGCACAGAGGGGACACTGTTTCCCGCACTTTTGTTTGGGAACTCCCACGGACCGCCCCTCTCCACAGACGCCGGCAGCCATTCCTGCTGACACGCTGAGCTGCAGAGGGGAGCCGGGGAGACCCAGACAAGGAATTCTGCGCCTCTTACCCGCTATTCAGCGGGCGGTAAGCAGCCCTCAGGGCTCACCCCCTCTTGTGCCAGTAGTATTCTTAGTATTTTGTTTCTACAAATACTTGGTATTACATAGCGCTGGTCGCCCTTTGGCTATAGACTCTCTCACATTGCAGAGAGCCAGCAGCATGTCGTCCGTAAAACGCAAGGGTGCCAAGGCACAGACATTATATGCTTCCTGCACCGCATGTGGGACTTTTCTACCGGCAGGCTCCACGGACCCCCATTGTGTGCAGTGCTCGGCCCCTGCGGCGCTTGCACAGTCGGGACCTCTGCTGGACGTGACCCAGGGTGTACCACCTGTGAATGCTGTCCAGGTGACAGGAACTGAGTTTGCAGCTTTTGCTGACAGAATGTCTCTCACTATGTCACAAATTCTTGACACATTGCGAGCTAGGCCTGTACTTCAGGCCACGGACACTGTGCAATCATTGCCCCCTGGTCCCCCTCAGCTCCAAGCTCCGGGACGGGCATATACACCTCAGGGTGAAGACTCTGACTCGGACGATGGCCCCGGGCAGCCTAAGCGGGCTCGCTATGACGGGCCTTCACATTCATCTCAATGGTCAGGATCCCAGCGAGATGAATCTATGGGTGATGAGGCGGACGTAACTGATCAGGATTCTGATCCTGGGACCGCTCTCAATCTAGATACACCAGATGGTGACGCCATAGTTAATGATCTTATATTTAACATCAATAAGATGTTAAATATTTCCCCACCAGCTCCTCTTGTAGAGGAGTCAGCTTCGCAGCACGAGAGAATCCATTTTAGATACCCTAAGCGTACATTAAGCACTTTTCTGGACCACGCTGACTTTAGAGACGCAATCCAGAAACCCCACGCTTATCCTGAAAGGCGTTTTCCTAAACGGCTTAAAGATACACGCTACCCTTTTCCCCCTGAGGTGGTCAAGGGTTGGACCCAGTGTCCAAAAGTGGATCCTCCAATTTCCAGGCTTGCAGCTAGATCCTTGGTTGCAGTTGAAGATGGAGCGGCACTTAAAGATGCCACTGACAGGCAGATGGAGCTCTGGCTGAAATCCATCTATGAAGCGATTGGAGCGTCATTAGCGCCTTCTTTTGCGGCCGTATGGGCACTCCAAGCTATCTCAGCCGGGCTTGCGCGAGTCGACTCAGTCACACGTGCATTTGCCCCGCAGGTAGCACCATTGACCTCGCAAATGGCGGCATTCGCGTCGTACGCGATTAATGCTGTTCTTGACGCTACAAGCCGCACGGCAGTGGCGTCAGCCAACTCCGTTGTTTTGCGTAGGGCCCTGTGGTTGAGACATTGGAAAGCAGATTCTCATTCCAAGAAGTGCTTAACCAATTTGCCTTTTTCTCGTGACCGATTGTTTGGAGAGCGTTTGGATGAAATCATCAAACACTCCAAGGGTAAGGACTCATCCTTACCGCAACACAGACAAAACAAACCCCAACAGAGGAAGGGTCAGTCTGGTTATCGGTCCTTTCGAGGACCGGGCAGGTCCCAATTCGCCTCGTCAAAAAAGACTCAAAAAGACCAGAGACGCTCAGATTCTTGGAGGTCTCAGTCACGCCCAAAAAGGACAGCCGGAGGAACCGTTGCCAAGACGGCGTCCTCCTGACTTGCGGTCTCCGATTCCCACACCCGCGGTCGGTGGGAGGCTTTCCCACTTTGGCGACATTTGGCTGTCACGCGTCAAAGACCGTTGGGTGAGGGATATTCTGTCTCACGGGTACAGGATAGAGTTCAGTTCTCGTCCGCCAACTCGTTTCTTCAGAACTTCTCCACCACCAGACCGAGCCGATGCTCTGTTGCAGGCGGTGGCCGCTCTAAAGGCGGAAGGAGTGGTGACCTCCGTCCCTCTTCAGGAACAAGGTCACGGTTTTTACTCCAATCTGTTTGTGGTCCCAAAAAAGGACGGATCGTATCGACCCGTCCTGGATCTAAAGTTGCTCAACAGACACGTAAAAGTCAGGAGGTTCCGGATGGAATCCCTACGCTCCGTCATAGCCTCAATGTCTCAAGGAGATTTTCTAGCATCAATAGATATCAAAGATGCGTATCTCCACGTGCCGATTGCACCAGAGCATCAGCGTTTCCTACGCTTCGTCATACACGACGAACACCTACAGTTCGTAGCGTTACCTTTCGGTCTGGCAACAGCCCCCCGGGTCTTCACCAAAGTCATGGCAGCAGTAGTAGCTGTTCTGCACTCGCAGGGTCACTCGGTCATCCCGTATCTAGACGACCTGCTTATAAAGGCACCCTCTCAAGAGGCATGCCAACACAGTCTGAAGGTGGCACTAGACACTCTCCAGAGTTTCGGGTGGATTATCAACTTTCCAAAGTCTCATCTAACCCCGACCCAATCTCTGACTTATCTTGGCATGGAGTTTCATACTCTCTCAGCGATAGTGAGGCTTCCACTGGACAAGCAGTGCTCGCTACGGACTGGAGTGCAATCTCTCCTTCAGAGCCAGTCGCACTCACTGAGGCGCCTCATGCATTTCCTAGGAAAGATGGTAGCAGCAATGGAGGCAGTCCCGTTCGCGCAGTTTCATCTGCGCCCTCTACAATGGGACATTCTACGCCAATGGGATGGGAAATCGACGTCCCTCGACAGGACTGTCTCCCTCTCTCAGACTGCCAAGGACTCTCTGCGTTGGTGGCTTCTCCCCACCTCATTGTCACAGGGAAAGTCGTTCCTTCCCCCGTCCTGGGCAGTGGTCACGACGGATGCGAGCCTATCAGGGTGGGGAGCGGTGTTTCTCCACCACAGGGCTCAGGGGACGTGGACTCAGGAAGAGTCCACCCTGCAGATCAATGTTCTGGAAATCAGAGCAATCTATCTTGCCCTGCGAGCCTTCCAACAATGGCTGGAAGGCAAGCAGATTCGGATTCAGTCGGACAATTCCACGGCGGTGGCGTACATCAACCACCAAGGGGGAACACGCAGTCGCCAAGCTTTTCAAGAAGTCCAGCGGATTTTGACGTGGGTGGAAAGCAGAGCGTCCACCATATCCGCAGTTCACATCCCAGGCGTGGAAAACTGGGAAGCAGACTTTCTCAGTCGCCAGGGCATGGACGCAGGAGAATGGTCCCTTCACCCGGACATGTTTCAGCAGATCTGTTGCCGCTGGGGGACGCCGGACGTCGATCTGATGGCGTCACGGCACAACAACAAGGTCCCAGTTTTCATGGCACGGTCTCACGATCACCGAGCGCTGGCGGCAGACGCCTTGGTTCAGGATTGGTCGCAATTCCGACTCCCCTATGTGTTCCCACCTCTAGCATTGTTACCCAGAGTTCTCCGGAAAATCAAGTCCGACTGCCATCGAGCCATACTCGTCGCTCCAGATTGGCCAAGAAGGTCGTGGTACCCGGATCTGTGGCATCTCACGGTAGGCCAACCGTGGACACTACCAAACCGTCCAGATTTGCTGTCTCAAGGGCCGTTTTTCCATCTGAATTCTGCGGCCCTGAACCTGACTGTGTGGCCATTGAGTCCTGGATCCTAGCGGCCTCAGGTTTATCTCATGAAGTTGTTGCCACAATGAGACAGGCTAGAAAACCATCCTCAGCTAAGATCTATCACAGGACGTGGAAGATATTCTTAGCGTGGTGCTTGGCTCAAGGGTTTTCTCCCTGGCCATTTGCATTGCCAATTTTTCTTTCCTTCCTGCAGTCTGGGTTGGAAAAAGGTTTGTCGCTTAGCTCGCTTAAGGGTCAAGTCTCCGCGCTATCCGTATTCTTTCAGAAGCGCTTGGCACGGCTTTCTAAAGTACGCACGTTTCTCCAAGGAGTTTGTCATATCGTTCCTCCTTACAGACGGCCATTGGAACCCTGGGATCTGAACAAGGTTCTCATTGCTCTCCAGAAGCCGCCTTTCGAGCCTTTGAAAGAGGTTCCCCTTTCTCGGCTTTCACAAAAGGTAGTTTTTCTTGTGGCGGTCACGTCTCTTCGAAGAGTGTCCGAGCTAGCGGCGTTATCTTGCAAATCTCCCTTCCTGGTGTTTCACCAAGACAAGGTAGTACTGCGTCCAATTCCAGAGTTTTCTCCCAAGGTGGTTTCTTCCTTTCATCTCAATCAGGATATCACTTTGCCATCTTTGTGTCCGCATCCAGTTCACCAATTTGAAAACGGTTTACATCTGTTGGACCTGGTGAGAGCACTCAGGATTTACATTTCTCGCACGGCGTCTCTACGCCGTTCTGATGCGCTCTTTGTCCTAGTCGCTGGTCAGCATAAGGGATCGCAAGCTTCCAAATCCACCCTGGCGCGGTGGATCAAGGAACCAATTCTTCACACATACCGTTCTGCTGGGCTTCCGATTCCATCTGGACTGAAGGCCCATTCTACCAGAGCCGTGGGTGCGTCCTGGGCATTGCGGCATCAGGCTACGGCTCAGCAAGTGTGCCAGGCGGCTACCTGGTCGAGTCTGCACACGTTTACCAAACACTATCAAGTGCATACCTACGCTTCGGCAGATGCCAGCCTAGGTAGACAGGTCCTTCAGGCGGCGGTGGCCCACCTGTAGGAAGAGGCTGTCTGACAGCCCGTTCATGTGGTATCTTTTTACCCACCCAGGGACTGCTTTTGGACGTCCCACTGTCTGGGTCTCCCAATTAGGAGCGAAAAAGAAGAAGGGAATTTTGTTTACTTACCGTAAATTCCTTTTCTTCTAGCTCCAATTGGGAGACCCAGCACCCGCCCTATTTGTTCTTAGGGTTTCGTTTTTCGGGTGCACATGTTGTTCATGTTGTTTCTTAAGTTCTCCGATCTTGTTATCGGATTGAATTTGTTTTTGAAACTGTTATTGGCTTTCCTCCTTCTTGCTTTGGTACTAAAACTGAGGAATCCGTACTCCTACGGGAGGGTGTATAGCCAGAAGGGGAGGGGCCTTACACTTTTAAGTGTAGTTCTTTGTGCGGCCTCCAGAGGCAGTAGCTATACACCCACTGTCTGGGTCTCCCAATTGGAGCTAGAAGAAAAGGAATTTACGGTAAGTAAACAAAATTCCCTTCTTCTTCTAGCTCCAATTGGGAGACCCAGCACCCGCCCTATTGTTCTTAGGGTTTCGTTTTTCGGGTGCACATGTTGTTCATGTTGTTTCTTAAGTTCTCCGATCTTGTTATCGGATTGAATTTGTTTTTTGAAACTGTTATTGGCTTTCCTCCTTCTTGCTTTGGTACTAAAACTGAGGAATCCGTACTCCTACGGGAGGGTGTATAGCCAGAAGGGGAGGGGCCTTACACTTTTAAGTGTAGTACTTTGTGCGGCCTCCGGAGGCAGTAGCTATACACCCAATTGTCTGGGTCTCCCAATTGGAGGTAGAAGAAAAGGAATTTACGGTAAGTAAACAAAATTCCCTTCTTTAGTGATTGTATTCCTAAATTTATAAATATGTCATATAAAATATTAAGACAGAGAACATATAATCAATGCAACATGTATTTTTATTAACCATTTTAAATCACTATTTTTTCTTTTCACCTTTCCCTGATTTTATTCACAAAACCGCATTGCAACCATTTACTATGTATATGGAACCTATGTAGGTAACTCACATGTGTATGCAATTATGGAGGGCGTGTGTTACACCATTTAGGAAACCAACATTCTTTCCTCACTTGAACATGAGTAAGACTGTGTCGAAACGCGTAGTTCTGTGGGGTCTCCATACCTGTATCCCCTGTATATTTTTTGCTGACCGCTCTACACTTTATGGATTTTATTGGATTTCATAAATAAATATTGATGATTTTAAAGTCTACATCTTTAGGACTGCGCTGGACTTCTTTCTTATATAGACTTGTATGGGTGCACTTGATCCGATTATTGGATGCACTCGCACTGCAAGTTGGCACTGCCCCATAGAATAACAATGGACTGTTGTGCGGTGTTTAGCGTTTCACTTGTTGGGTGTCATCACGGAATCGGACTCTGTTCACACTGCAGAGTGTGACAAACCGCCTAGGATCACTTAGTTGCACAACCTGTCATGGGTGTCGGCTGGTTCTGGTTTCACTGCTCTCCAATACAGCAGGAGTTATTCCCTGCTGACTTGTAATCAGCTGCTGGGAGCTCAGGCTGCTGATCACCACCAGATGCCCTCACTCTTTATAAGGTTGTGGATTCTAGGGCTGAGTGCCGGATATAGCTTTTTGCTTCATCGGTTCCTGTGATTATCCAGTTTTATGGTGATCTTCAAGTTGCGGTTCTATGTGGTGTGAGCTCTCCAGTTGTGTGCGGTGCGCAAGCGTTTTTGTTTACCCTTGTCTGTGATTTATTTGTGGGGTTTTGGTCACTGGGTTTCCGGCCTACTCCCTGGGTAGGTGGAAGTAGTATCATAGTATCAGGGCTTGGACAGGAGACAGGGCCATGTTGGAGGCTCGAACCTGGTTACCATCAAGTCTACCTTCGAGACAAGGGACAGCACAGGGGCCTGAGTCTTGGGGTCACCCTAGGAGCCCCTGTTCCATCCGTACACCCCCGTGACATGGGCCCAGTGTTATTTGACAAAATACTGGGTAGCATTCAACCTTGCTATACGCTCGCTTGAGTGAGCCCTTAATGATCTGGAGAGCTTCAGGATACTGGACCCCAGATCTCCAAGCATTAATATCAGTCTAAAGAAATAAAAGCAGCAATCCAAATTATCCAATATGAAAACTTCAAGCTTTAGCGCCCTAGGGTTACAGTAATGTTTCAGCCTCTTAAAGAGCTATATGAAGCTTGTGTATATGTCTTTGCCCCAGGTGAAGAAAAATAAACACTCTTCTATATGAATGTCGCTGATTATGATTTGATTACATCCTACAGGATGCCGCACAAGGCCGGCAGAGCAGACGTCACTCCAGCACCTCTTCTCATTGGAACCCATCGACAGACTGGGTGAGTGAACAACGGTAGAAAGTGGATAGGAGTAAATGAGAAGAGTATTAAATATGTTTATCCCACAAATTAAAAAAATAATAATCTCTGGAATGGTGCACATCATTACTTCGACCATATAATTGAAAAAAGCACTGACATTTTCACCGCTTTGCAATTTATTACTATTCTCTTTCATTGGGCGGCAGCAGCTTGTCCCATGTGACCAAGAAGACGCTACTGTGCATGTGCGTCCACCATTGAAGGTGAACCTAATTTCCAGCCACAGGGGGCTGGAGATCAAAGATTGAAGATCAAAATGTCACGTATTCACAAAACCGAGTACTATTTTTAATTGCTGTGTTCACAAACTCTGTTAAGCTTTGAACAAAACATTTTGTGAGACGACCCCATTAAGTAACTAAAATAGAATTATATGGACATTACTAATAAATGATTACAACTAGCGAGTTTATTCTCAGAGGTTTGTACAAAAAAGTGTTGGGTGTGTGTCACTGAGTGTACAGTAAAATCTTGTCACTGCCAGGGGGGGCAGTGATGAGCGAGCACTACCATGCTCCGGTATTAGGTACTTGAAACGAGCAGTTGGATGTTTGGATGGGCGTGACTCAAGTACCGAGTATAATGGAAGTCAATGGGTAACTCAAGCATTTTTCATGCAGATCTTCCTGAAAAATGCTTGAGTTTCCAATTGACTTCAATTTTGCTCGGTTCTCAAGTTGAGCCCATCTGAGTGTCCCACCTGCTCGTGTTAAGTACTGAAGATGGTAGTGCTCGCTCATCACTACTAGGGAGTCTACACTGAGTGTGGGGCTAGAAGTGATTTTTTTCTGCTGCCTCTCTTCAAACAGTCATTGAGTTGAATAATAAGATACTGTTTACCTGCTGCTGCTACTAGAGGGAGCTCACTGCATACAGATGTGTGACAATTAGAGATGGGTTAGCACTATAATGCTTGGGTGCTCGGTCCTCGAGTCAAGCAGGGCAGACACTCTGAAAGGGCTCATCTCAAGTATAATGGAAGTCAATGGTTGGGCAGTTCGGCTCTCCGCTCACATACAGCAATAAACAGAGCATTTTTGGGGGAGGGACGGTGGGGTTTTTACTTTTGGCGCACTACATCCGAAAATTGCTTTAACCACAGTAAGTGCCATACAGGGACTGCAATGGGGTGCCTGCACACATCTGCAGTGAAGACAGCCTGTGCGTTGTAGTTGTTGTTTCACGGACGGACAACACATCCAAGCTCCCGCGATAGTTGGCCGAGCCCCGCGGATACCTGAGCACCCTGATGCTTGATCGAGTAACCAGCACTGCCTAGCACACTCGCTCATTATTATTGACAATGAATTTGATGAGAATTATGAAGCTTGTGCAGTAAGTTTCCTTTAGTGACAGATGCACGTATCCAGGATTGTATTTTTCACAAAATGGTTTTATGAATAAAAAGAGTTTTGAACCACTAAGCACTGACACCCCTCTCATTCAGCATCACAAAAATGCCAAAATTTGGAACGGTCTGCCAAAGGAAGTAGTTTTGCTATTTGGTTGAAATAGCTTAAAGGGATTGTCTAAGTAATAACTCAGATGCTTGCTTTTCTGCAAAACAACTAAAGCCACTCCAGAGCCATCTCATCTCTGCTCACCTCTGTTTTATGTTAACATGGCAGCAGCAATGATACAAAGGTAGACAATAGGGATGAGCGAATACCCTAATATTCGCTTTGCCGAATATCCGGCGAATACGTCACCGCTATTCGACCATTCGCGAATATTCGACGCCCAATGTAAGTCTATGGGAAACCAGAATAATTTCACGTTTGACCCAACGGCGAGCTATGGTGACTGAGGAATAGGCAGAAACAGTACAGTCTCTCTCACTCTCATTATGCCGGACCTAAAGGCTGGAAAACGAGCGCCAGGAAAATTTATCTGTCGGATACCGAATGGTGCGAATAGCCGGTTATCCGTCGGATACCGAATAATGGCGAATACATTCGCTTATCCCTAGTAGGCAACACAAGACCATTGAGCTCAGTGATTGGCTACAATGGTGACGTGGTGTAGATGTGACGACACTACGAGAACCATGTCAACAAAGGCCAGCGGTGAGCTGTGCATAGGTGGCACTGGATTGGACAAACCGCTCAGCTTGAGATCTTTGAGGCCATCGTTTTTGGTAACCGTATGGTTCTCAGTGGTCGACTTGCGCCTATCGCTGTTTCTGACCTTTCTAATATGAAGAAGGTGTGTTGTAAATGGTACTTATTACAGCCATTATTCCCAAGCTATGTTTAACACTGAGGTCTCTGCCTTTATACATCACTTCTGAAGACAGGTATATGACAATGCTGTGGTCATAAATCACAGGCTGTTGTGCGTTTCGCAGCCTTTGCTCATCACTTTACAATGCAGAGGCATTTAGATGGAACTCTGCTTTTTATTGCTCCATTTTTCCCAAAATAACCAAAGAGGAAGTGTCACAACTTTATCACCTTTGTCAAACCTAGAAATCTGAAAGAAAATCTCACCCATCTGTGTAGATTGGGCTCTGTTACTTGGTATTTTGTGTTTTCATTGGGATTGTTCCACATCCCCTTTTTCTTTTATGCCTTTGTATGGATTACGATAGTCTACTATGTTCTTCAGTATGGGACCCTATGTTCTGTGTATTCACACGAGCCTTCCTGGCCAAATGTAATGCTATAACAAAATTAACATCTATATTTTTTTTTAGAAAACTTGGTTGATTAAAGGGAATTTGTCATCAGTTTTTTTGCCACCTAATCGAAGAACAGTATAATATAAAGACATACCCTTTTTCCAGCGATGTGTCATTTACCAGGCTGCTTAGTGTAGTTTTGAAAAAAAAAAATCACTGTTTTATCGGCAGATTATCACTACAGGACTAATAAACCTGCTGCCATGTAGTCCTCTATATCCATGTGCTCTGTATAACCCTGCCACCACCTTCTGCCTATGCACAGTGTACACAGCTGCCAATAATGGTGTAGGGTGGGTTATATAGAGGTCAGCATTCACTGGTGAACTGATGGATCAGCAGTAAAAAAAAAAATGGTGAATTTATCAAAACTACAGCAAGTAACTTTAAGTGACACATTGCTGGAATCAGGGTCTCTGTTCTCTACATTATGCTGCTCTCAGATGGGGGAGTAAAATCCTGGTGACAAATTCCCTTTAATGCAAAATGAAAGTGGAATATACAGTATACACTTGCTCCATTTTTTTATATAGTTTCTTTACAGTAAATCGCTATATTTTATAAAGTACAGTATTACTGTGATTTATTTTAATTTTTTTCTGACCCCAATTCCAATTAATGTCACAATTGGCACACTGGTTGGTATACATGTATAATTAAGTGACTGTATCATTGCAGTATTAACTCAGTAACAACCAAGAAGCAATTTCTGAATCACTATTGAATTAGGTTTTAAATCTGAAAGTGTCTATGATAATATATACACTATATATATATATATATATATATATATATATATATATATATATATATATATAATCTCACACACACACACACACACACACACACTCTGTGTGTGTGTGTTTGTGTGATATATCTCACATATCGTTGTTATCGTTGACAGGTTTTGTCTTGGAAAGTGAAGCTGCCCCTGCAGACAATCATGAGGCTGTTACAGGTCTTGGTTCCACAAGTAGAGAAGATCTGCATTGACAAGTAAGTATCACGCCCGGAGTTGGAGATGTCTGTATATAATGCGTGTCACACATGATCAAACCAACGGGCACCTGACGCACTACCAAAAAACACCACAAAAATGGGGAAACCCCAGGGTCCCGATACATTGGAGATCCCTGCTGCTAGGGAGAGGGGTGAGGGGGCACCTCCTGCACTCACCTCAAGCGGACTCCTGAGCTCCCTAGCATCCCTATACAGGTCCTTTCAACCTGTCGGCGAGCAGGATACCGGGGTCCGTCAGCTGGCCCTAAACTCACCCTGTCTAGTCAGTAGGCCGACGAGTACACTAGAGTCGCCACTCAACTAATAAACATGGAGGGAAAGGAAAGACAGACATAAACAGAAGGATACAAAACACCAAACTTCACTGTAGCAGACAAACTCAATAGTAGCAGGTGCATGGGCACAGGAGAAAACCTCAGCAGTTCCTTCCACCAGGCTGGCCAAAGTAGAAATGGATTCTAACAGCAGCAAGGTCTTCTGGGAAAGCTCCAGTATTTAACCTAAATGGGTGTGGCCCAAAGCAACAACAGCTGCCCTTCTCAGAGCTGCTGGCAACAAAACTGAAATTAACTCATGAGACACCAAAGGAAAGGAAACTAGATGGAGATGGGAGACTCCACTCCTAAGGCTGTCACTAGTGTCAAAACATCAGGGAGACTACCGTGACCGTAAGAGGTGAAAGAGCTTGTGATGACAGACTAGTGATGTGAAGGGTGCTATTACTGTAGTGTGACCGGTTTAGTGATGGCAGAGGGTGTTGTATGCACATGCTGGGTCATATTTAATTTCTGCTTAATTAAGAAGTCACCTACAGTTGTAACCTACTGTTGACCAGTTTATCTTTTTCTATTGAATAACTGAAAGGGAAGCTGCACTCTTTGGTCTTAGTGGGTTTTCCCCATAAAGCATTTTTTCTTCTTTTCTCCGATCAATGATCTAGCTTGTGTGCCTGTGTTTCCACCACCTTTATCAATTTAATTGTTTTATTTGTGTATTTTGTGAGAAAGACTCCTGTTTTGGTAGTAAATAAATTTCTTCATTTGAATGTTTGTTTGGACGCCATTTGTAATTTATTGAGTTACACATTAAAGTGGTGTGATCATTTTATGTCTTGTAGGGGACTGACTGATGAATCTGAAATTCTGAAGTTTCTACAGCATGGCACACTGGTGGGGCTACTACCTGTGCCTCACCCCATTCTGATTCGCAAATATCAGGCCAATGCCGGCACTGCTATGTGGTTTCGTACATACATGTGGGGTGTCATCTACTTGAGGTGAGACAATCCTAATAAATAAATAGAAATCCGGCTAAGGCCGCTTTCACATTGTGTTGTGAACTCCGTTCAGTGATCCCATCAGAGCTTCTGTCCCCCCCTGCAAAACTGGTTTCGGACGCATGCGCAGACGGGGCCATTGACAATATTGGTGCAGATGGAGTCACCGTGTGCTCTGTCATGCACAGTATTCAGGATTATACGCTTTCTGGAGACAGACACCCAGACATAGTAGACTGCATCTGGGTGTCCGCCTCCAGTAAGTGTATACGCCTGAAAATGGTGCACAACAGAGCACAGGGTGACCGCCTACAACATTATGGTCAGTGGCCTCATCGGCTCATGCGTCCAAAAGCTGTTTTGCGGGGAGTTCGGACAGAAGCTTTGACGGGACCACTGAACGGAGGTAAGAATGCAATGTGAAAGGAGCCTAAAACAGTGGACATGCAGGTAGCGGTGTAGTTTAAAGGGATGTACATTATTAAATGTGTGAAAAATGGGATACACTTGGTTTGGCATCTATGTAAGCTATTCTGTTTAGTGCTGTTCTTCTGTGAATGGTGTAGGCCTCAGGTTTTGGCAATATATAGATGATGTACTGATATATATTCTCCTGGGCACCTGTGCAAATTAGGATTTGCACCTATTCAACCAGTCATATATGGATAGGCCATTAAAGGAAATCTGTGACCAGGTTTTTGCCACCTAATCTAAAAGCAGCATGATGTAGGGGCAGAGATCCTGATTCCATAGATGTCACTTACTGGGCTGCTTAGTGTAGTTTTATTAAAATCACTGATTAATCAGCAGTAGATTATCATTAAAGGACTACTTGGCCTGCTGCCATGTAGTCCTTCATATTCATGAGCTCTGTATAACTGCTAGATCTGCAGCAGAGAACATTGATTTTATCAAAATGAAAGCAAAGAGCTCAGTAAGTGACACATGGCTGGAGTCAGGGTCTCTGTCTCTACATTATGCTGCTCTCAGATGGGGGAGCAAAAACCTGGTGAAAGATCCCTTTCTTTGTCGCTCCATTGGGAGACCCAGACAATTGGGTGTATAGCTACTGCCTCCGGAGGCCACACAAAGCACTACACTTAAAAGTGTAAGGCCCCTCCCCTTCTGCCTATACACCCCCCGTGGGATCACGGGCTCCTCAGTTTTCATGCTTTGTGCGAAGGAGGTCAGACATCCACGCATAGCTCCACTATTTAGTCAGCAGCAGCTGCTGACTATGTCAGATGGAAGAAAAGAGGGCCCATACTAGGGCCCCCAGCATGCTCCCTTCTCACCCCACTTTTGTCGGCGGTGTTTGTTAAGGTTGAGGTACCCATTGCGGGTACGGAGGCTGGAGCCCACATGCTGCATCCTTCCCCATCCCCCTTAGGGCTCTGGGTGAAGTGGGATTTTACCGGTCTCCAGGCACTGAGACCGTGCTCCATCCACAGCCCCTGGGAAATCTGCTGGATATGGAGCTGAGTATCGTCAGGGACAGGACCCTGCTACATCAAGGTACTCTGTGTCCCCATACAGACGCAGACACACTGCAGCATTGCTGAGTGTGTTAGTGCGCCGGGGACAACAGCGCCGCGCGCTTGTGCCACTACTCACTACAGCTCTGCTGAGTGAGTCTATGTATTGCGAACTGCCGCGCCGGCCGCTGCTGTTAGTTTGCTGCGGCGCGGCTGGGACTTGTGGTGCGCCGGGGACTTCCGCGCTGGCCGTGCATGTATGACGGCCGCGCTTATTAATCGAGTCCCCGGCTTTTGCGGCCTAGTTTCGTTTCGTTCCCGCCCCCAGACCTGCCAGTCAGGGGAAGGGCGGGACGCTGTACAGAATGTCAGCGCAGAGGGCTGGAGTCTATTTACATACTCCAGCCCTCACACTGGGCACAGTGGGACGCCAGTTTCCCGCACTTTGTCTGTGGCACGCCCACGGTCCGCCCCTCTTCACAGAACGCCGGCAGCCATTCCTGTGTGCAGTCTGAGCTGGAGAGGGGAGACAGGTTCTGGGAGACCCAGACACGGGATTCTGGCGACCACACACCCGCGTTTGAGCGGGCGGTAAGCGGCACCTCTGGTGCTGACCCCACTTAGTGCCGAAGTGTACATTTGTATTTTTATGCTTGCATGCTATACATTGCACTGTACGGTCGCTAGTGATTCTTGGCTATATACCCTCCTATATTGCTCAGAGGAGACCACAGCATGTCATCCGCAAAAAGCAAGGGTGCCAAGGCACAGGCTTTCTATGCTACTTGCACCGCATGTGAGGCTACTCTACCTGCAGGTTCCACTGACCCCCACTGTGTGCAGTGCTCGGCCCCTGTGGCAACTGCTCGGCCGGGGCCTCTGCTAGAGGTGACCCAGGGAGAACCACCTGTGAATACTGTCCAGGTGACGGGGACAGAGTTTGCAGTTTTTGCTGATAGATTGTCTGTGACTATGACTAAAATTCTAGAAACTTTGCAGTCTAGACCAGTAACTCAGACCAGGGGCACTGTTGACTCATTGCTCCCTGGTCCCCCTCAGTTGGAACAGCTCCGGGCTCCGGGGGTGTCCCATGCATCCCAGGGTGAAGGCTCTGACACGGACGACAGTCCCAGACAGCCTAAGCGAGCTCGCTATGAGCGGCCCTCGACTTCATCACACTGGTCAGGGTCCCAGCAGGAGGACTCTGTGTGATGAGGCGGAGGTAGCTGATCAGGATTCTGATCCTGAGACCGCTCTCAATTTGGATACGCCTGATGGTGACGCCATAGTGAATGATCTTATAGCGTCCATCAATAGAATGTTGGATATTTCTCCCCCAGCTCCTCCGGTGGAGGAGTCAGCTTCACAGCAGGAGAAATTCCATTTCAGGTATCCCAAGCGTAAATTAAGTACTTTTCTGGACCATTCTGACTTTGAAGAGGCAGTCCAGAAACACCACGCTTACCCAGATAAGCGTTTCTCCAAACGGATTAAGGATACACGTTATCCCTTTCCCCCTGACGTGGTCAAAGGCTGGACCCAGTGTCCCAAGGTGGATCCCCCTATCTCCAGGCTTGCGGCTAGATCCATAGTTGCAGTGTAGGATGGGGCGGCACTTAAAGATGCCACTGACAGACAGATGGAGCTCTGGTTGAAATCCATCTATGAAGCTATCGGCGCGTCGTTTGCTCCAGCATTCGCAGCCGTATGGGCACTCCAGGCTATTTCAGCTGGTCTTACACAGATTGACACGGTCACACGTACATCTGTTCCGCAGGTGGCATCCTTAACCTCTCAAATGTCTGCATTTGCGTCTTACGCGATTAATGCTGTCCTGGACTCTACGAGCCGTACGGCAGTGGCGTCAGCCAACTCCGTGGTTCTACGCAGAGCCTTATGGTTAAGGGAATGGAAGGCAGATTCTGCGTCCAAAAAGTGCTTAACCAGTCTGCCATTTTCTGGTGATCGACTGTTTGGTGAGCGTTTGGATGAAATCATTAAGCAGTCCAAGGGTAAGGATTCATCCTTACCTCAGCCCAGACAAACCAAACCCCAACAGAGGAGGGGACAGTCGGGGTTTCGGTCCTTTCGAGGCTCGGGCAGGTCCCAATTCTCCTCGTCCAAAAGGACTCAAAAGGATCAGAGGAGCTCAGATTCTTGGCGGGCTCAGTCACGCCCAAAAAAGACAGCCGGAAGACCCGCTACCAAGGCGGCTTCCTCATGACTTTCGGCCTCCTCTCTCCGCATCCTCGGTCGGTGGCAGGCTCTCCCGCTTTGGCGACGTTTGGCTGCCACAGGTCCAAGACCGTTGGGTGAGAGACATTCTGTCCCACGGGTACAGGATAGAGTTCAGTTCTCGTCCTCCAACTCTATTCTTCAGAACGTCTCCGCCTCCCGACCAAGCCGATGCTCTTCTGCAAGCGGTGTGCACTCTAAAGGCAGAAGGAGTGGTGATCCCGGTTCCTCTTCAGGAGCAAGGTCACGTTTTTTACTCCAATTTGTTTGTGGTACCAAAAAAGGACGGATCTTTCCGTCCCGTTCTGGACCTAAAACTTCTCAACAAGTACGTGAAAACCAGACGGTTCCGGATGGAATCCCTCCGCTCCGTCATCGCCGCAATGTCTCAAGGAGATTTCCTAGCATCAATAGACATCAAGGATGCTTATCTCCACGTGCCGATTGCTCCAGAGCATCAGCGTTTTCTACGCTTCGTGATAGGAGACGAACACCTTCAGTTCGTAGCTCTGCCTTTCGGTCTGGCGACAGCCCCACGGGCCTTCACCAAGGTCATGGCAGCAGTAGTAGCAGTCCTGCACTCTCAGGGACACTCTGTGATCCCTTACTTAGACGATCTGCTTGTCAAGGCTCCCTCTCAAGAGGCATGCCAACACAGCCTGAACGTTGCGCTGGAGACTCTCCAGAGTTTCGGGTGGATCATCAACTTTTCCAAGTCAAATCTGACCCCGACCCAATCGCTAACATATCTTGGCATGGAGTTTCATACTCTCTCAGCGATAGTGAAGCTTCCGTTGGACAAACAGCGTTCACTACAGACAGGGGTGCGATCTCTCCTTCAAGACCAGTCACACCCCTTGAGACGCCTCATGCACTTCCTAGGGAAGATGGTAGCAGCAATGGAGGCAGTCCCTTTCGCGCAGTTTCATCTGCGTCCACTACAATGGGACATTCTCCGCCAATGGGACGGGAAGTCGACGTCCCTCGACAGGAACGTCTCCCTTTCTCAGGCGGCCAAGGAATCTCTTCAGTGGTGGCTTCTTCCCACCTCTTTGTCAAAGGGAAAGTCCTTCCTACCCCCATCCTGGGCGGTGGTCACGACGGACGCGAGTCTGTCAGGGTGGGGAGCGGTTTTTCTCCACCACAGGGCTCAGGGTACGTGGACTCAGCAAGAGTCCACCCTTCAGATCAATGTTCTGGAAATCAGAGCAGTGTATCTTGCCCTACAAGCCTTCCAGCAGTGGCTGGAAGGCAAGCAGATCCGAATTCAGTCGGACAACTCCACAGCGGTGGCATACATCAACCACCAAGGAGGAACACGCAGTCGGCAAGCCTTCCAGGAAGTCCGGCGGATTCTGACGTGGGTGGAAGACACGGCATCCACCATATCCGCAGTTCACATCCCAGGCGTGGACAACTGGGAAGCAGATTTTCTCAGTCGCCAGGGTATGGACGCAGGGGAATGGTCTCTTCACCCGGACGTGTTTCAGGAGATCTGTCGCCGCTGGGGGATGCCGGACGTCGACCTAATGGCGTCCCGGCACAACAACAAGGTCCCAGCTTTCATGGCGCGGTCTCACGATCACCGAGCTCTGGCGGCGGACGCCTTAGTTCAAGATTGGTCGCAGTTCCGGCTACCTTATGTGTTCCCTCCTCTGGCACTGTTGCCCAGAGTGCTGCGCAAGATCAGGTCCGACTGCCGCCGCGCCATCCTCGTCGCTCCAGACTGGCCGAGGAGGTCGTGGTACCCGGATCTGTGGCACCTCACGGTAGGCCAACCGTGGGCGCTACCAGACCGACCAGACTTGCTGTCTCAAGGGCCGTTTTTCCATCGGAATTCTGCGGCCCTGAACCTGACTGTGTGGCCATTGAGTCCTGGATCCTAGCGTATTCAGGGTTATCTCAAGAGGTCATTGCCACCATGAGACAGGCTAGAAAACCAACCTCCGCCAAGATCTACCACAGGACGTGGAAGATATTCTTATCTTGGTGTTCTGCTCAGGGATTTCCTCCCTGGCCATTTGCATTGCCTACTTTTCTTTCCTTCCTACAATCCGGCTTGGAAAAAAGTTTGTCGCTAGGCTCCCTTAAAGGACAGGTCTCAGCGCTATCTGTATTTTTTCAGAAGCGCCTAGCACGACTTCCTCAGGTACGCACGTTCCTGCAAGGGGTTTGTCATATCGTCCCTCCTTACAAGCGGCCGTTAGAGCCCTGGGATCTGAACAGGGTTCTAATTGCTCTCCAGAAGCCGCCTTTCGAGCCTATGAGGGATGTTTCCCTTTCTCGCCTTTCACAGAAAGTGACTTTTCTTGTAGCGGTCACCTCTCTTCGGAGAGTGTCCGAGCTAGCAGCGCTGTCATGCAAATCTCCCTTCCTGGTGATTCACCAGGACAAGGTGGTTCTGCGCCCGATTCCGGAGTTTCTCCCTAAGGTGGTATCCCCCTTTCATCTCAATCAGGATATCTCCTTACCTTCTTTGTGTCCTCATCCAGTTCATCAATGTGAAAAGGATTTGCATTTGTTGGATCTAGTGAGAGCACTCAGAATCTACATTTCCCGCACGGCGCCCCTGCGCCGATCGGATGCACTCTTTGTCCTTGTCGCTGGTCAGCGTAAAGGGTCGCAAGCTTCCAAATCCACCTTGGCTCGGTGGATCAAGGAACCAATTCTTGAAGCCTACCGTTCCGCTGGGCTTCCGGTTCCCTCAGGGCTGAAGGCCCATTCTACCAGAGCCGTGGGTGCGTCCTGGGCATTACGGCACCAGGCTACGGCTCAGCAGGTGTGCCAGGCGGCTACCTGGTCGAGTCTGCACACTTTTACCAAGCATTATCAGGTGCATACCTACGCTTCGGCGGACGCCAGCCTAGGTAGACAAGTCCTTCAGGCGGCGGTTGCCCACCTGTAGGAAAGGGCTGTTTTACGGTCCTGTCACGAGGGTTATTTTACCCACCCAGGGACTGCTTTTGGACGTCCCAATTGTCTGGGTCTCCCAATGGAGCGACAAAGAAGAAGGGAATTTTGTTTACTTACCGTAAATTCCTTTTCTTCTAGCTCCAATTGGGAGACCCAGCGCCCGCCCTGTTTTCTTAGGGATTTTTGTTTTTTTCGGGTACACATGTTGTTCATGTTGATTGGTTTCAGTTCTCCGATGTTTCTTCGGATTGAATTTGTTTTTAAACCAGTTATTGGCTTTCCTCCTTCTTGCTTTTGCACTAAAACTGAGGAGCCCGTGATCCCACGGGGGGTGTATAGGCAGAAGGGGAGGGGCCTTACACTTTTAAGTGTAGTGCTTTGTGTGGCCTCCGGAGGCAGTAGCTATACACCCAATTGTCTTGGTCTCCCAATTGGAGCTAGAAGAAAAGGAATTTACGGTAAGTAAACAAAATTCCCTTCTTTAATTATGTAGTACCAGGAAACTCTTTTATCCCCCTCCCGCTGCCCATCTCCTGTAAGTCTTTAATGGTAGAACGTTCCATAGCTCAGTACACCATTAAAGAGGTTTGATGGAAGGGTTAACCCAACTCCCCGAGCTGAAATGATCAGCAAGAAGCTTCTGTCTTGCAAGGGTATTGCAATGAAAATCATTGTCACCATAACATCATAGGTTTCCCATTGTGACAAAGAATGAGGAAGAATGCTAGGATGCCAAGATTTGTGTCTGATAGTTAAATCATTAAAAAGATGATAATGCATACAATATGTATAAAATGAAATGTAAAAAAAATGTAAAAATGTCCTTAAAATGGGAAAAAACAAATTTTCCAAAAAAAGCAAAACTAAAGTGCATTCTTCTTACCCTCGATGTATCTACAAGGGAATTCTTTATGATATGGACACAAGTTATATGTGCATCTTGCACCCTTTTAATAATGAGTCCATATCATGCAAAATATGTAATGATGAGCGAGTTTCGAAATATTAGTTTTTGCGATACTCGTAACAAGTACAGTGGAACCTCGCTTAATGAGTAACCCAATTAGCGAGTATTTTGCTGAATGAGCAAAGCTTGCTGTAAATTTGTAACTCCGTTTACGAGCAATCTTTGCTGTACGAGCAAATACTCACCGCATACACTTCCGATTCCGTGCATCCACCGCGCTCTGACCCGCACTTGCAGTCCGCACAAACACACACAAGAACGCACAAACACACACAAACAAGCACGCACACACACACACATACAGTATTATGCTCACCTTAACTTCCATTCCCTCGCCGGCCTCATGGAAATTGTAGTTCGCCCGTACACGCTGTGTATCGGGTAACCATGCGACCGATGCCGGAGCTTCCGCTCACAGCGCGCTGGCGTCAAAGGCAGGAGCCGCTTGCCTCTGATTGGCCAGCACGCTGCCTTTAAGTAGTGGCTGATAGGGGAAGGTCCACCGTCATCGCGAGGCTTGCAGATACACAGCCTGTAGCGACGAGGGAGGAACTTCTGCTGTCAGCCGTTACTCAAAGGCAGCACGCTGGCCAATCAGAGGCAAGCGGCTCCTGCCTTTGACGTCAGCGCGCTGGGAGCGGAAGCTCCGGCATTGGTCGCATGGTTACACGATACACAGCGTGTACGGGCGAACTACAAGTTCCATGAGGCCGGCGAGGGAATGGAAGGTAAGGTGAGCAAAATCTGTGTTTGTACGTGTTTGTACGTGTGTGGAATGGGACATTTAACAGGTTTTGGAACGAATTGTCTGCATTGCAATGTTTTCCTATGGGAAGTCTTGCTTTGCTGAACGAGTAACTTGGTTAACAAGCACGCTCCTAGAACGGATTGTTCTCGTTAACCAAGGTTCCACTGTACTGTCTAATACTCGCGTATGCATTCCGAATCGCGTGTGCAATGCAAGTCAATGAGGGAAAACTCGCAATGTAACAAGTAACCCAAATGCCGTACTATTCGCTACTCGCATGAAAAGCACGTCATTCGGGTTACTCTTTACGTTGCGAGTATTCCCCATTGACTTGCATTGCACACACTATTCGGAATGAATACGCAAGTATTATTATTATTATTTTTTATTATTATAGCATCATCAATTCCATGGCGCTTTACATGTGAAAGGGGTGTATATAATAGGGACAAGTACAATAATCATAAACAATACAAGGCACAGACTAGTACAGGAGGATAGAGGACCCTGCCCGCGAGGGCTCACAGTCTACAAGGGATAGGTGAGGATACAGTAGGTTAGGGTAGAGCTGGTTGTACGGCGCTATATCAGACTGGGGGTTACAGCAGGTTGTAGGCTTGTCAGAAGAGGTGGGTCTTCAGGTTCTTTTTGAAGCTTGCCAAGGTAGGCGAGAGTCTGATATGTTGTGGCAGAGCATTCCAGAGTATGGGGGAGGCACGGGAGAAATCTTGGATGCGATGGTGGGAAGACGAGATGAGAGGGGAATAGAGAAGGAGATCTTGCAGGTAAGTCCCGGGAGACTGTCACAGATGTAGGGAGGAGGCAGGTTGTGGATGGCTTTGTATGTCATGGTTAGTGTTTTGAACTGGAGTCATTGGGCAATGGGAAGCAAGTGAAGGGATTGGCAGAGAGGAAAGGTTGGGGAGTAGTGGGGGGATAGGTGGATTAGCCAGGCAGCATAGTTTAGAATAGATTGTAGGGGTGCGAGACTAGAAGGGAGGCCACAGATCAGGAGGTTGCAATAATCCAGGCGGGAGATAATAAGGGCATGTACTAGTATTTTTGCAGCTTCTTGGGAAAGGAATGTACGGATCCGGGAAATACTTTTGAGTTGGAGGCGGCAGGAGGTGAAGAGGGCTTGGATGTGTGGCTTGAAAGCGAGATCAGAGTCTAGGATTACTCCCAGGCAGCGAGCACGTGGGACTTGGGAAAGTGAGCAGCCATTGACATTGATGGATATGTCAGGTGGGGGGGTTGAGTGAGGAGGAGGAGGAAAGACAATGAATTCTGTTTTGTCCATGTTCAGTTTTGGGAATCGAGCAGAGAAAAAGGATGAAATAGGAGACAGACATTGCGGGATTCTGGTTAGTAAGGAGGTGATGTCAGGTCCAGAGAGGTAGATCTGCGTATCGTCAGCGTAGAGATGATACTGAAAGCCGTGGGTCTCTATGAGCTGTCCCAGGCCAAAGGTGTAGATGGAGAACAGCAGGGGTCCGAGAACTGAACCTTGGGGGACCCCAACAGATAGTGGGCGAGATGAGGAAGTGGTGTGAGAGTGGGAGACGCTGAAAGTTCGGTTGGTTAAGTATGAAGAAATCCAAGATAGGGCCAAGTCTGTGATGCCCAGAGATGAGAGAATTTGTAGTAGAAGGGAGTGGTCTACTGTGTCAAAGGCACAGTATTAGACAGTACTCGTTACGAGTATCACGAATCCGAGTTTTTCGAAACTCACTCATCATTAAATGTGAGCACAAATGATTCACCGTTATGATTTTTTTTCTCTCCTGCCACACTGTATCCGTCCTTGACAATTAAAATAAAAAAAATTGAAATGTTTGTGCACCTGTATAAAATTAAATAATAAAACACTAATATGTAAAAGCCCACAAAAATAGTATTTGTATAAGGTAAAATGCAGAAAGAGATGATGCCCTATAGAATATGTAATTTTAATAGGTGGAATATTGCCGTGGGTGTTCTGGTATCTAAACGCCTTGATCCTGAAAGGGTTAATATGTGTGCTTTGAAGGTTCTGACTCTGGTTCTCCTTTGCAGAAACATGGATCCTCCTATCTGGTATGACACTGACGTGAAATTGTTTGAGATCCAGAGGGTTTAGACCTTAACCATTGAAGATTACCTACCGAACATGAAGTCCTCACTACTTGTCATAGGATGCTCCCTCCCAGGCGCCCAAGTGTTTGCACAAGTTATCGACTACTTAACTCCAAACCACTATCTGCTTCGTGGAAAGGCAGCATATCATATCATATCATACCATGTGTACTACTGATAAGCTTTTGTTATTTTTATATTTTTGTTTTATGTATTGATTTATTTTGTAGTTGAGAACTTTACAGCTGCTTTTGAATTATGATTCCTGATATCTAATGGCGGTATCATAATAGGCCTCATGTCATCTGAGCCAGGTTTACACAATATTCTCGCTACGACTATATGGTTTGTTCACACTGTCCTGTCTATGGGTAGGTGTTGAGCCTGTGTTAAAGAGCAATTCCTCCTATTAAGAAATACGTGCCACACAATGGGTCAGGATGTAGTGTGAATATTACCTGGGCAAATGGTCAGCGTTCCAGGATGTCAGTCATTGGCCACTTGTTCCCATTTTCATATGCTGTACACATGTTCTACACTCTGGGGACTTCATAGATACATTACGTTTGTACGGAGTTAAAGCCTGGAATATAGGGGGCGATTCATCAGAAAACTGGAGTAAAACACTTTTAAAAAGTTTCAAAATTTCTGCAACTTTTGGTGTTTACCCGCCTGAATGATGCTGCTCCACCAAAATAGGTGGAAGTGGGGCAGAGTCGGCACAGGGTGTGGCTACATCTGCCCATCAAACGCATTTCAGGCACGGTGCATTCGATTTACTTAATTAGATGCATCATACTCCAGTGAGCCACTCATTAAGGCTGATCTGTGCAATGCCTGCCTTAATGAATCTGCCCTACTCTCTACAGCTGCAGTCACAATTTTGCTGGTTATTGGACACAGCCATTTTGCCAAGCACAGATACATCCCATGTTGCTCAGTAGTGCTTCTATAGTTTAGTAGCATTCATAGTGGAAACTGGCTTTTCTTTTGAGTCAAAGTTTTAAAGCACCACTTTAGCAGAGGGAACTTTCAGCGCTGGAGTGTTGCTTTAAGTCTAAGTCCCCTGCCCCCGCCATGAAACTCACCCTCCGGTGTCTTCATCTTTTTCCGGTGTCACTCTGGTCCCACAGCACCATCTTCTGCCCATAGCGTCCAGCTTTCCAAAAGTCAGAAGTTACGCCACAAGCTGTCAATACAAGTCTATAAGAGCCAGAATGAGCCTCTGGTGCACTTCATGAAACACTGGAGCAACCAGCAGGTTACAAAGTGCCTAAGACTGTCCAGAGTGACGCTAAAAACACATGAAGACGCTGCAGGGTGAGTATAAGACTGGGTGCAGGGGACTTAGATTAGAAGTACTACTCTAGTGGTGAAAAAAGAAATGCTGGAGTGTTGCTTTAAGAGCCGCACAACTAATAAATATGGTGTCAATTTGAGTGTCTGTCACCAGAAGCTAAAATCTTCCCCTCTTTGAGGAAGTGTAGATTTACACTATAATTTACTCCCAATGTTCAGCGTAAATTATAGTATATCTACCAGATTAATGGTGATCCTATCTATTCTGCCTAAGTTTTCTCTCTTTTTTGCCATTTATACAGAAGCAAGGAAAGTGAAAGGTTATATACACATTCTAGTGCAAATATGGAGTGTGCCAAAGTTTTCAACTTTTTTGACACCAGAAAACTGGTGTAAACAGGTAAATCTATTCCCTCCTAGAACAGATTATTGTACCGTGCCAATGTAATGATTGCACTTGCAACGTAAGTCACTAGAGAAAGCAAAGAGTGCTGGGAGATTTCAGCTATGAACCCTGCATTAATGTTAATGCAGCTACGGACTATAATCAGACTGTGACCCCAATCAATAAGAAGATAAGCATATGTTTAACACATTGCATTACTTATCTTTTCTGTAAATTATTCTACATGCAAATTGAAAGTGTTGCTGTGACGGTGAAACATCTTGGGCTGATATTTCTTGAGGGTTATAATGATATTTAGGGCTATGCCCTATGAAATAGACCCTACTGTCATAATAAAACCAGCCTGCTTGTTGACGCCATGTACGGCTAGGATCAAGGAGGAATTGCTCTTTATATCTCTTATTGAATAGCACTACATCTCCTGTATGTGAAATCAGATATAATCTATTAAATTATATTAATAAATTGATCTATAAATAATACTTGTCATGAAGTGTGTGTTTGTGCGCATAAAAACAAGTCAAAGGTTGCACAGCTCTGTAAACTCTGATATCCCGATACTGACACGTGTTGGTACAGCCGCTGTGTATATAGGTTCCTATACTGCTTTGTGCACTCTTTGACGCCTGGACTTACATGCCTAGGATACAGATATCTCTATGACTTAGTAATTACTTGTATTCCAAATGAAATTACAACAATTTTCTTTTTTAGAACTTAGGATTGTGACATTCCTTTTTTATTCCTCCTGGAAATGTATGACCGCATAGACCATATATTTCAATGAAAACATAGACCATATATTTCACCTGGAATACAGTGCAGGAAATATTGTGCAGGTTTTATGGGGTTAAGCATTAGTACTAGGTTATAGACACATGGTTCCCTACTTCCACTTCATTATCTGATGTCTACTTAATAAATCTTCCCACATCTTCCAATTTACACTCACAGCAAATACATATTCTAACAAAGATCAGTTTCTTCAAATGCCAAATGATAAACTTGTATAAATTCAGAAATAACAAGTCGTTCACTCTTGAGTAGCCCCCTGCATATGTTTTAGAAATTTCCATTGAAGTATATGGAGGGAGTATAGACCTCCACTTATACATCAAGAGGATACATTTCCAATGAAGAATATGGAGGGAGTATAGACCTCCACTTGTACATCAAGAGGATACATTTCCAGTGAAGAATATGGAGGGAGTATAGACCTCCACTTGTACATCAAGAGGATACATTTCCAGTGAAGAATATGGAGGGAGTATAGACCTCCACTTGTACATCAAGAGGATACATTTCCAGTGAAGAATATGGAGGGAGTATAGACTTCCACTTGTACATCAAGAGGATACATTTCCAATGAAGAATATGGAGGGAGTATAGACCTCTACTTGTACATCAAGAGGATACATTTCCAGTGAAGAATATGTAGGGAGTATAGACTTCCACTTGTACATCAAGAGGATACATTTCCAATGAAGAATATGGAGGGAGTATAGACCTCCACTTGTACATCAAGAGGATACATTTCCAGTGAAGAATATGGAGGGAGTATAGACCTCCACTTGTACATCAAGAGGATAGGTCTCTTCTAATCTGCTACAGGGTACTCCATTGTCTACATTTATGAAAAATTTTAGAATTTGTGTAAAAATTTATAGTACACTAACTTTAGAGCTATAGCTTTCAAATGTGATACCTTTTGTATTGAATATGGTACAAATTATGCCAACGTAGTTTTTTAAACATGGTAATACACTTATAATTATTAGAGCCCAATTTGTCAAATGTCACATTTTAATGTAACATTTTTGCTCTAATTTAAACTTTTTATCCAAGTTAAAAATGGTTGCAACATAAATACTGTATATATATTCCACCGCCATAACCTGATTAGAATATGCAACTTTTTGTGATATTTTTTTTTTTTTTTTTAATTCAGAAATCGTCATAATGCCGTAACTTCATGCCAAAAGGCTTTTTTTTTTTTTTTAAATTCTTTATTTTAAAGACAGACTCGAAGCAATACAAGATATCTCCTGCTCCACACAGAGCAGCATAAATTATTTCAAATATTTAACATTGACATGTAACCTAACAATCTGCACACATGTACAAATCTCGTCCCCACAACCGCTCGACTCTGGCCCGATTTAAACCTTTTATGAACCAACCCAACACAAAGAGGGTAGAATATAGAGCGGAGAAAGAGAGAGCAAAGCCTAAAGAAAGTTTAAAGCCGGTTAAGAGAAAGAGGTGGAAAGGGGAATAGGGGGAGAGGAAAATAGGGGAAGATGGGGGGCAAATAAGTGAGGGGGGGAGAGAGAGCGAGGGAAAAAAAAAAGGGGAGGGGGGAGTTTCCCCAGAGCATCACGACTCCCGTGGAACAGAGAGCAATCTAGCGTATTCCACCAAGTAAATGAACTCCAACCATGGAAACCAAGTCCTATGAAAATCTTCCTCTCGATCATTGAGAGAGGATGTCAAATCCTCCATATGCATTAGGTCGTTAGTCCTTGAAACCCACTGTGTCAGTGTGGAGGAGGGTAGTGGACTTCCAGCCAAGCGGGAAGCAAGACCTGGCGGCCATGATCAGAAATCTTAGCAAGGAGCGCTTGTATTTAGGAGCCGGGAGTTCCGATAACTGTAAGATAAACAATTCCGGACCCAGTGTCTCATTCGTACCGGTCACCAGTCTAATTGCCTCCCTCACCTCTGACCAAAACCGCTGCAAAGAAGGGCAGGACCAGAAGACGTGCACGTAATCACCCTCCCCCGAGCCACATCTCCAGCAGATGGGGTCGACTGAGGGGAATATCCTATGAAGTCTAGTCGGGACTCTGTAGCACCTAGCCACCAGTTTGAAATTAGCCTCCAACAGTCTGGAACTGATCGAGGTTTTATGTGCCAGCAGTAAAATGTTATTTCTTTGTGAATCAGATAGAGCAGTCCCTAGGTCCCTTTCCTACTGCAGCAAGTAGGCGGGGGGGCGCAAATCTCCCGGGTCTGATAGCAAATCGTATACCAGGGAAAGTGAGTGCCGCAGGGCACCCTCTCCCAGACACAATTTTTCGAATCTCTTGAGAGACCCGGCGTACCGAGTGAAGCAATGAAGGGAGCACATGAAGCTCTGAATCTGCCCCCCTGAACCCAGCTCTGAAAAACAGGGTCCGAGAGGCCAGGACGGAAATCCGGATCATCTAATATAGGTGACATGGGGGAAGGCACTGGCAGGAGAAGACGTCGAACTTCGCCTCTCGAGCAGCATTCCAGAGTAGCGCCAATAGTGGGGTGAGATCTCAAAGTAGTCGGGGAAAAGTTCAAGATCCAGGGAATGGCCGGGAGATGTATGTCTGAGAAGTTCTGTTCCAGGGCGACCCACGGCTTCGTCCTAGAGTGGCATCACCAATCCAGAACCCTAACCATATGTGTGGCCCAGTAATATTTTTTCAGATCAGGAATTCCCAGACCTCCCCTACACTTAGGTCTGCACAAGAGGGAATGGGAAAGTCTCGCCGGCTTATTCACCCAGATAAATTTGGTATGTAGTGAAGCCAGTTCCTTGAAGAAAGAACTCGGGATCCTAATCTGCAGGGACTGAAAAAGATATGAGATGTGGTAAAATATTCATCTTCAATATTGCACATCTCCAGGGCTGTATTTGGCCTTCGTGCTGCCCTAGGCACTTTAAGTGGTCGTGCCCCTTAGTGACAACGTAAAACTATGAGTTTTCGCACACGACATCTGTTTAAGACAGATCTACTCTGTAAAACACTTGAAAAAGTATCAATGAGAAATGAAGGGCACTAACCCACCCAATGGGGATCACCACAGGCACATCAAATCATAGCATGAGTATAAAATATTCCCACCACACCGTACCCACTTATATACTGTGACTGTGACACTGCCCCTAATAAACTAAAACACCACACTGTCCTCACTTATAAACTACTGTGTACCCACCACACCTTCCTCGATTATGAAATATGATCTGCACACTGTGCTCACATGCAGCCCCCTCCTCACAAAGTCCCATGCATGCTGCTCCCTCCTCACAATGTCCCATGCATGCTGCCCCCTCCTCACAATGTCCCATGCATGCTGCTCCCTCCTCACAATGTCCCATGCACGCTGCCCCATCCTCACAATGTCTCATGCATGCTGCCCCCTCCTCACAGTGTCCCGTGCATGCTGCCCCCTCCTCACAATGTCCCATGCATGCTACCCCCTCCTCACAATGTCCCATGCATGCTGCTCCCTCCTCACAATGTCCCATGCACGCTGCCCCATCCTCACAATGTCTCATGCATGCTGCCCCCTCCTCACAGTGTCCCGTGCATGCTGCCCCCTCCTCACAATGTCCCATGCATGCTACCCCCTCCTCACAATGTCCCATGCATGCTGCTCCCTCCTCACAATGTCCCATGCATGCTGCCCCCTCCTCACAATGTCCCATGCATGCTGCTCCCTCCTCACAATGTCCCATGCATGCTGCCCCATCCTCACAATGTCCCATGCATGCTGCCCCCTCCTCACAGTGTCCTGTGCATGCTGCCCCCTCCTCACAATGTCCCATGCATGCTACCCCCTCCTCACAATGTCCCATGCATGCTGCCCCTCTCTATGAGCTCCTAATGCTGCCTTCCTCTTTTCCATAATGACACCTCCATGCTGCCCCACTCATCATACTAAGACCACCACACTATAATAATAATAATAATAATTTTATTCATTTATATAGCGCTATTAATTCCATAGCACTTTACATACATTGGCAACACTGTCCCCATTGGGGCTCACAATCTAGAGTCCCTATCTGTATGTCTTTGGAATGTGGGAGGAAACCGGAGTACCCGGAGGAAACCCACGCAAACACGGGGAGAACATACAAACTCCTTGCAGATGGTGTCCTTGGTGGGATTTGAACCCAGGACCCCAGCGCTGCAAGACTGCAGTGCTAGCCACTGAGCCACCGTGCCGCCCGCACTAGAGCTTATGCTGATACCCCCCCCCCACACACACACACACACACACACACACACACACACACACACACACACACACACACACACACACACACACACACACACACACACACACACACACACACACACACACACACACACACACACACACACACACACACTACCCTACTCTTGATATTGACTCCCCTACATTGCTCCACTCCATACTGAGCCCACACATGCTGCCCCTTCTCCATAATGAGCTCCCAATGCTGCCCCTTCTCATTCTGAGTCCTTACACTCCCACCCATCAATTTTGTCATTGTACTATCCCTCAACCCTTGTCTTCTGTCTCTAGCATTGGCTCCTCTCTCCCACTCCACCAGCAGCAGCCTCTCCCCCAGCATCAGCCTCCCTCCCCCCACCTCCAGCAGCAGCCTCTCCCCCAGCATCAGCCTCTCTCCCCCAGCTTTATCCAGTATCAGCCTCTCTGCCCCCAGCATCAGCCTCTCTCCTCACAGCATCAGCCTCTCTCCTCCCAGCCTCCCCCAGCATCAGCCTCTCTATTCTCAGCCTCTCCCAGCATCAGCCTCTTTCCTCCCAGCCTCCCCAGCATCAGCCTCTCTCCTCCCAGCCCCACCCAGCATCAGCCTCTCTCCTCCCAGCCTCCCCCAGCATCAGCCTCTCTCCTCCCAGCCTCTCCCAGCATCAGCCTACCCCCCGGAATCAGCCTCTCTCCTCCCAGCCTCCCCCAGCATCAACCTCTCTCCTCCCAGCCTCTCCCAGCATCATTCCCCCCCAGCATCAGCCTCCCCCAGCATAAGCCTCCCTCTTCCCAGCCTCCCCCAGCATCAGCCTCCCCCTCCCAGTATCAGCCTCTCTCCTCCCAGCCTCCCCCAGCATCAGCCTCCCCCCTCCCAGCCTCCCCCAGCATCATCCTTCCCAGCATCAGCCTCCCCCTCCCAGCATCAGCCTCCCCCCTCCCAGCCTTCCCCAGCATCAGCCTCCTCCAGCATCAGCCTCTCTCCTCCCAGCCTCCCCCAGCATCACCCTCTCTCCTTCCAGCCTCCCCCAGCATCAGCCTCTCTCCTCCCAGCCACCCCCAGCATCAGCCTCCCCCAGCATCTTGCCTCCCCCTCCCAGCCTCCCCCAGCATCTTACCTCCTCCAGCATCAGCCTCCCCCAGCATCAGCCTCCCCCCTCCCAGCCTCAGCCTCTCCCCTCCCAGCCTCCCCCAGCATCAGCCTCCCCAGCATCAGCCTCCCCCAGCATCAGCCTCCCCCCTCCCAGCATCAGCCTCCCCCTCCCAGCCTCCTCCAGCATCAGCCTCCCCCAGCATCAACCTCCCCAGCATCAGCCTCCTCCAGCATCAGCCTCCCCCCTCCCAGCATCAGCCTTTTTCCTCCCAGCCTCCCCCAGTATCAGCCTCTCTTCCCCCAAGTCTCCCCCAGTATCAGCCTGTCTTTCCCCAAGTCTACCCCAGTATCAGCCTCTCTTACCCCAAGTACAAAAAACCATGAATGTGTGAACATGGACCTGCATTCCAGCTAAGGAAAATCTGAGAAAAATGAGATATTTAGCATATATAAATGGCCATTTGTATATCTGCCCAGTTGCCCCTTCACGGCATATCTCGTAACTGGGTCCCTAACGCTATGCTGAAGCCTCCCCCCTCCTAGCCTCCCCCAGCATCAGCCTCTCTCCTCCCAGCCTCCCCCAGCATCACCCTCTCTCCTTCCAGCCTCCCCCAGCATCACCCTCTCTCCTTCCAGCCTCCCCCAGCATCAGCCTTTCTCCTCCTAGCCACCCCCAGCATCAGCCTCCCCCCTCCCAGCCTCCCCCAGCATCTTGCCTCCCCCCTCCCAGCCTCCCCCAGCAACTTGCCTCCCCCCTCCCAGTCTCCCCAGCATCAGCCTCCCAGCCTCAGCCCCCCCCTCCCAGCCTCCCCCAGCATCAGCCTCCCCCCTCCCAGCATCAGCCTCCCCCCTCCCAGCCTCCTCCAGCATCAGCCTCCCCCAGCATCAGCCTCCCCAGCATCAGCCTCCCCCAGCATCAGCCTCCCCCCTCCCAGCATCAGCCTCTCTCCTCCCAGCCTCCCCCAGTATCAGCCTCTCTTCCCCCAAGTCTCCCCCAGTATCAGCCTCTCTTCCCCCAAGTCTCCCCCAGTATCAGCCTCTCTTCCCCCAAGTCTCCACCCAGTATCAGCCTCTCTTCCCCCAAGTCTCCACCAGTATCAGCCTCTCTTCCCCCAAGTGTCCCCCAGTATCAGCCTCTCTTCCCCCAAGTCTCCCCCACTATCAGCTTCTCTCCCCCCACCGCATGCGCAGATCTCCAGTCTGCATTAAAGACACCCAAACATTCCTTATGAATCTTCACTTACCTGCTCCAGTGCCCACCACCATCTTCCTGGCTCACGTGAGTATCCTCTTCCGACACCGGCTTCCATCGCGTCGTCCTCCGCGGCGTCCTCCTGTGAGCTCTGCATGTGGTGTCCACACAGCAATAGACGCAGCACAGAGGAAGGAGCTGATTGGCGCGCGCCTGTAACCCCGGAAGTGCAGGCGCCGGCAGTTCCGGGGTCAATCAGCTCCCTGTGCCGCCGCTGTTTGTCTGCATTCGCGTCTTAATTGACACGGATACAAATAAATGGAGGTGCGCCTGTCCCCCCCTCCCACCTCCGAAAACACAGCGGATTTAATCGACTGTCTAATGGAGAGGGAGAGGATGTGTAAAAAAAATAAAATAAATTTTTTTTTTTGCTGCCAGAAGGTGCCGCCCCCCACAACCTGCCGCCCCAGGCAAGGGACCACGGGTGCCTAGTGGTAAATACGGCCCTGCACATCTCCCAAACCAGGTGAAGAGGCCCCTCACCCAGTTTGTGCAATCTGTTCTAATAGACTGCAGGAGAGGAAGATAGTTCAACTTATATAATTGACTAGTGTCCGCAGCCAACTGGACCCCCAAGTACCTCAAAGAGTGACTAGCCCACCTAAACCCAAACGCGGATTGTAGCGAAGTTACTTGATCCTGGGGAAGAGATACATTTAGAGCCTCCGATTTTGACATGTTAATTCTAAAATTAGAAAGAGAGGAATATGTTTCTAGCTCTCTCAATAGATTGGGGAGGAAAACCTGAGGGTTAGTAATAAAGAAAAGTAAGTCGTCAGCATACACTGCGATTTTGTAAGTGGAACCAGCAACATTAGGGCCCAAAAAATTAATGTTACCTCTAATTCGGCTAAGCAAGAGTTCCAGAGTCAGAATAAAGATCAAGTGCGAAAGAGGGCAGCCCTGCCTTGTGCCATTAAGAATGGGGAATCTATCCGAAAGAAGACCGTTCACCCTGACCACAGCCGAAGGGTTACTATACAAAGAACATATCCACCTGAGCATCATCCTCCCCAACCCCACTGCCCGCAGAACCTCCTCCATGAGTATCCAATTGACTCTGTCGAACGCTTTTTCTGCGTAACAATCCCCCCCCAGCAGTGGAGACAGTCTATCTGATAATATTCTAGTAAAGAGCTTCAAGTCTGTGTTGAGGAGGGGGATGGGTCGGTAGTTAGAACAAGAGGTAGGGTCTTTACTAGAGTTAGTAAACCAGTCATGGTTCGGCTCGAGTTCGGTTCGCCAAACCGAGGTCTGGTTCGAGTTCGGTTCGGTGAACCACTCGAACCCATAGGAAACAATGGGAGGCAATCACAAACACATAAAAACACATTATAAATGTACACATACAGTTAATAAACATTGCCATAACACTTACCGGTCCCCGCGATCCCTCCTGCACTCTGTCTCCTGCCGCTATTCCATCCGATGATCGCTGAATCCTCCCGGTAACCAGCACTGCCAGCAGTGATGCAGGACCTATCGTGATGTCAAATTAGCCATGTGACCAGTCACGTGTCTGTTATCTCATTGGCTACAGACTGGTCACATGACTATGACGGCGTCATGTAGGACCTGTCATTGCATCTCTCTGTTACACGGTGCACGTTTGTGTATCGCCGTGTACCGGCGACATGCTCTAGCACACGGTCAACTCCCCGCTCTGCTTCCCCGTTCCCTTAAAGTACCGTCACACTAAGCGACGCTCCAGCGATCCCACCAGCAACCTGACCTGGCAGGGATCGCTGGAGCGTCGCTACAACGGGTTGCTGGTGAGCTGTCACACAGGCAGATCTCACCAGCAACCAGTGACCAGCCCCCAGCCAGCAGCACGCGTGGAAGCAATGCTGCGCTTGGTAACTAAGGTAAATATCGGGTAACCAACCCGATATTTACCTTGGTTACCAGCGCACACCGCTTAGCGCTGGCTCCCTGCACTCCTAGCCAGAGTACACATCAGGTTAATTTAACCCGATGTGTAGTCTGGCTATGTGTGCAGGGAGCAGGGAGCCGGCACTGACAGCGTGAGAGGCGGATGCTGGTAACGAAGGTAAATATCGGGTAACCAAGGAAAGGGCTTCTGGGTTACCCGATGTTTACCGTAGTTACCATCGTCCGCAGAAGCCGGCTCCTGACCAGCTGACACAGCCGGTCAATCACGGAGATCACCGTTGCCATAGCAACGCGCTTGGTAGCGGTGATGTCCCGCTACCAGCACGCAGCGGCACCGGAATCACGTAATCGGAGCAGCGTTGCTATGGCAACCTGTGCCACCGCTTACATCCAGGAACCTATGGTCACTCTCACAGAGTGATTTCTGCACGGAGCACAGCGTCTTCCCCCATGCAGCTTGTGCTGTCTGATGGAGCAGACAGAGCTGCATGTGTTGAAGGGGAAAGAAGACAGAAGAGCAGGATCGTGGAGGGGTGACAGGGAATAATAAAGATGGAGTCTCTAATGTGTCTGTGTATTTATTTCTATTAAAGTATTTTTTCTGTGTGTGGTGTTTTTTTTTAACCCTTTATTGGAGATTCTTAATGGCTGGGTCAAACTTGCCTGACATTAAGAATCTCTGCCTTAATACTGGCTAGTAAAACAAAGCCAGTATTAACTTATGATTACCCAACAAGCCACCCGGCTCCAGGGCTGTTGGAAGAGTTGGATACAGCGCCAGATGATGGCGCTTCTATGAGAGCGCCATTTTCTGGGGCAGCTGCGGACTGCAATTCGCAGCTCTGGGGCCCAGAAACCTCAGGCTAACCTGTGCTGTGGATTCCAATCCCCAGCTGCCTAGTTGTACCCGGCTGGACACAAAAATGGGGCGAAGCCTACGTCGTTTTTTTTTTTTTAATTATTTAATAAAATTCATGAATTAAGTAAAAAAATGGCTTCACTATATTTTTGGTTCCCAGCCACGTACAAATAGGCAGCTGGGGGTTGGGGGCAGCCCGTACCTGCCTGCTCTACCTGGCTAGCATACAAAAATATGGCGAAGCGCACGTCATTTTTTTGTAGTTTTTTGGCAAAAAAAAATAAAAAATGCTTCCCTGGATTTTCCATTGCCAGTGAAGGTAACACCAAGCAGTGGGGGTTAGCAGCCAGTAGCTGCTTGGATTACCCTTAGCTAGCAATACAAAAAATGCAGCGGGAGCCCATATATATTTTTTTTAATTATTTATTTAAATAACTAAAAACAAAAAGGGCTTCCCTGTATTTTGATTGCCTGACATGACAGTGCTGTAAAAATAAATCTTTAAAAAAAATGACGTAGCACTCTGCGGTATTTTTGATTCTCAGTGCAGATAAGGCAGACAGCTATGGGTTGCCACCCCCATCTGCCTGGCGTTACCTTGGCTGGCAATCAAAATACAGGGAAGCCCATTAATTTTTTCTATTTAAAAAATAGTTAAAAAAAAATGATGTTGGGTCCCCCCATTTTTGATAGCCAGCTAGGGTAAAGCAGACGGCTGTAGCCTGAAAACCACAGCTGGCAGCTTTACCGTGGTTGGGGATCCAATGTGGAGGTTACCCCAGGCTCTTTTTTATAATTATTTTATGAATAATAATAATTACAAAAAAAAAGTAGGGCCCCCCCAAATTGGATCACCAGCCAAGGTAAAGCGGACAGCTGTGGTCTGGTATTCTCAGGGTGGGAAGGTCCAAAGTTATTGGCCCTTCACAGCCTAAAAATAGCAGGCCGCAGGCGCCCCAGAATTGGCGCATCCACTAGATGCACCAATCCTGGCGCTTCACCCCAGCTCATCCCGTGCCCTGGTGCGGTGGCAAACGGGGTAATAAATGGGGTTGATACTAGCTGTAAAGTCACTGACATCAAGCCCAGCAGTTTGTGATGTCATGGCGTCTATCACCCGACATGCCCGACATCACAAACTGTCAGTACTAACAAAACAAATAGACGAAAAAAAATGTATTTGAAAAAACACTCCCCAAAACATTCCCTCTTTCACCAATTTATTGTAAGGAAAGAAAATAAAGGGGTATTACGATGACTCTGGACTGTCTAGAATATGGGGGAACATGCTCAGGGAACGTATCCCCCATTTTCTAGGAGTGCAGACCCTCCATGTGAGAAGTGTGGGTGCAATGAATCTGCACCCACTCTCCCCGGGTCCATAGTAGCAGAGTCCATGTCGTAACTGTTGCTACCAAAGCTGCAATGCCTAATCAGGAGAACTATTCTACATTTCCAAATATTGGTATTTGCTGATATTATTGCTATTCCACCTACTATATATTGGGGATAGGATCTTGGAGATGGAATACCCCTTTAAGTCCAGTTATTAAGCTGAATGAATACTAAACAACAGAGCTCGCTATTTAATGTGTTTTCTTGTGACGTATAACGGACTCTCACGTTTGGTAGTCATTCAGCAGGGCAACTATAAAAGCAAATCCCTCCATTTGGAAATGTAGTATAGCTCTCCTGATTAACTATGTTCCTTACCTCATGAGCAGGGCATTGCAGTAGCTTACAGATGCATGGTTACCACCACTCACTGTGTCTGAACACAGGAACTTTAGCTGACAGCCGCTCTGTGCATGCGGCAGCGTCTATTGTGAAGGAGGGGGCCGCGGGGGATCAACGCTGCACAGGTACCGTGGGACACCGGGGAACACCGGTGGAGTTATAGGGGGTGACCTGGCAGGGCCTGGGGAGGAGTTCTCTGTCGCATGTGTCATGGCACATGCGACAGAAATCAGAGGAGTAGGGCGAATGCGGCCGGCGCGCTGCTGTGCGCGCGGCCATCTTGGATTTTCCGGGAGAGGGTCGGGGGGGGGGGGCACTTTGGCGACACCGGGGGACCGGGGAGGAGATTTATCTCCCATCTGACATGTTTGTTCATGCCAGATGGGAGATAAATAATCTTTTACCGGCGCTGTCATTTTGTAACGGGGGCAGGGGGCGCCTCAGGGGGTGTAGTCGAGTCCCCTCGCCTTGTGGGCCGCAGGCCGAACCCCGGCCCGGCCGTTACTTGCAAAACAGGTGTGTTGTTGTGTGGCGCCCCAGGACCTGGTCGCCACAACAGCATTGCCCTCCCAAAGGGTTAATGCTGAGCCTGGAGGTAATTGGGAGATCCATTGGCCAGCAAGTTTAACACCCAACGCAGTTCTCCCTCCGGCCAGCAGGGGGAGCTCTGAACCTGGGATTCCAGGGAGCATCCCCTTAAGCCTGGTCTGAGAGAGGAAGTAGTGTTCAGTCTGTAGAGAGCAGTAGAAGTGAACAGACGCAGAGAGAGCTGTCCTGTGAATCTGGGGCCTGGAGCTAGAGTAGCTTGGCCCAGAGAAGCAGGAGTAGCTGAGAGGCAGCGGAGAGACTCGGACATCGGAGTCTGTGGCCACCAGGGCTTAAAATACTCCCTGGTAGCCGAATCCGAAGGGCAGGAGAGCTGCAAGCACCTGGCCCAAAAACATCCCAAAAGTACAGCTGCAGCATCAAGGCCGGTGTGGATTACAGCAGAGAAGCACCAGAGAGGGAGCCTGCGCAGCCTGCTACAGAGGGAAAGGGACGCTCCAACAGTCCCAGCAGCACAGAGGGCCATTGCTGGATTCAGAGAAGCAGGGTCCTATCGTAACAAAGCAAAGTACAGGAGTAGGCCTCATACTCAGCTGGCCAGAAAGATCTCCCCAAGTACTTCCAGGCCGACCGGATCCCCATCACCACCTGTAACGGTCTCCCAGGACTGGACTGTTTCCAAAGTAAAGAGGAAAAGGTAAAGAGACTGTTGTTTATGCCTGGTTCTTTCATCGCCTGTCGGCCCTGCACCGTGTTAGCCACACCACCTCATAGACTTCCACGAGCATTAACAGTATCCCCGGGGCTCCGCTCCACCTGTGGGGAGCAGTACCACCATTGCTGCCATAACATCACCCCGGAGGCCTCACACAGCAGAGGTGGCTTAATAGCCGCAGACCACAGGTGGCGTCACGAACACAAACTTTATTCATCTAGCCACATATTTTACTGACACCCACCAGGGCCACGGAGCCGGGCCCAGCCACCACTGACTACCACCGGACTAGTCCGGCCCGGCACCGGGTGTCCCACAGCCCTGGGGTGGGCGCGTCAACTTTGGCGTCACGAACAGGATTTCGTGCCCGGTCCCACCGGGTACTGTGCGCCTGAAGAATTGCGCTTAAAAGACTGTGTTACTGCATGTTTCACTGTTTGAAAACTGCCGCCGCCATTAGCCCCGCTGAGCGCAGGAAGAAGGGGGGCGTGCCTGACAAAGAGCGCGAAGGGAGCGCGCCATCAGAGCAGAGCGCTGTTAACCCCGCGCGACCCAGAAGGGAATTTGAAAAGTGAACGGAGCCTGGTAAGGTTCACTAAGGGGGAGGAAGATGTCCGACTCGGAGGGAGGGCAGGTGGCTGCCATAGCCCGAGACGCCGCAGCACCAGCCGAAGCAATCCCAGTCGCCGTCGCCCCAGCCCCCGCTGTAGCGCCGGTAATGCCGATCACGATGCCGTACATCCCGGGAGCGGAGTGGCTGCCGCAGTACTCCGGGGAGTCCCATACCTTGAGCGACTTCAGAGAAAGTCTGCACAGCTTGTTCCGGGTGTATCCTCTGACTGAGAGCCAGAAGGTGGGCATATTAATGGGGCAGCTAGCCAGCGCGGCCCAGCGTGAAGTGAAGTCCTGGCCTGATACAGATAAAGGGACAGCAACCCAGATACTGGCCAAGTTAAAGAGTACTTTTGACACCCGCACCGCAGCAGAAATAAAGATGAGATTCTTTGGGTGCAAACAATGGGCCACAGACAGCATAAGGGACTATGCCTTAAACTTGCAGGAGGCCCTGAAAGCAGTTAAACAGGTGGACCCAGAGAGTGTACGTGAAGAAGACAAACTCCTAACTGAGCAGTACATAGAGGGGCTCCTGTCAGACGCCCACAGGACCCAGCTGTGTATCATGGTCCTGCAGAACCCTGCTCTGGACTTTGCAAAGTTTAAGGATCAGGCCATCCGGGTACTGAGAGAATCTACACCGAATGACCCAGTATCCCTCCGGCCTCTTGCTATCACGTACCCTGGGGTGGTGCCTGCAACACCAGCTGCTGCAGGGGCCGAGGCGCAGTACCTGGAAAAGGATCCCACTGCAGAGCTCAGACAGCAGGTCCGGGAGCTGACCAAAACTGTAGCTGCCCTTGCCAAGACCGTGCAGTCTCTACAAGTGACCCCATCACCTGCAAGAATCGAGTTGGCCTCCAGCCCAGATGACGTCCCATGGATGCGACAGAGGAGGATTCCGCCGACCCGAGGCAGAGACACAGACCGGTATGATTCAACGGGACAACCGATCTGCCGCCGCTGCAGCCAGGCGGGCCACATTGCACGACACTGTCCTTTAAATGGGCCGAGCCTGGGGCCAGGAGCCGACCCCCAGGTGTAAGGAAGCCCGGCTCAACCCCCAGCCGCAGCAAGTATGTGGGAGGACGACCGGTCCTTCCTATTGTGCTGGATGGGATCCCTTTGAATGCTCTCCTGGATACGGGGTCCCAGGTAACAACCATCCCCTATAAACTGTACAAAAGATATTGGGCTGATTCAGACATTGACCATGGCCCAGATGATGATGTAACAATTTGGCCAGTAATGGTCAGCCCTTACCTCAAATTGGGTACAAAGAAGTAACCATTAAAGTGGGGCGGGTAGAATTGCCATGTCAGGGGATGATAATTGTAGATATTGATCGCAAAGAATCTGACCCACTTCTAACCATTGGTACAAATGTGATAGAAAATTGTATTGCCGAAGTGATAATTTTGTTGCAACAGGCGTCTGAAACTGCCAGCTCCGGGCAGCAGCGTGCCCTACAGAGGGAGATCCGAGCCCTGATGAGGAGGCAGCAGGTAGAGCTGGCCGGAGGAGAAATTGGCAGTGTGAGGGTAAGTGACCCCCTCCCCATTGCAATACCCCCAAGAAGTGAAATGTTGATATGGTGTCGGGCAGCAATAGGCCTCAAGGGTCAGGACTACCATGCCTTGGTAGAACCAGTGTATTCAGACAGTAGGCCTGGAGTCCTGATAGCCAGAGGGGTAGCAGATGTCCGCAAGGGGAGAGTGCCCGCCCGTGTCCTGAATTGTGGGGAGGAGGAAGCCAAATTGCCCCGGTACGCCACTGTAGCAAAACTGTACACTGTCAGCAACAATACCATCAAAGCAGTGGAACCCTTGATCCCGTCCGACCAGGCGGAAGACAATGGCTCCAAGGGGCAGCTGGAAGACTGGTGCCAAAAATTACATGTGGGCACCGACTCCACCCCCTCACACCAAAAGCATGGGGTTTACCGGGTGGTACAGGAGTACGAGCGGGTCTTCAGCAAACACCCCCTAGATTTTGGGCAGGTGAAAGGGGTTAAACATCAAATCCCCACGGGTGATCATCATCCCATTAAAGAGAGATACCGCCCTGTACCCCCCGCACAGTATCAGCGTGCCAAAGAAATGTTACGGGAAATGAAGGAGGCTGGGGTTATCAGAGATAGTTGTAGCCCCTGGGCAGCTCCACTAGTGCTCGTAAAGAAAAAAGATGGTACAATGAGAATGTGTGTAGATTACAGGCAAATTAACCACATTATACATAAAGATGCTTATGCACTGCCCAGAATAGAGTAGTCACTAACAGCCTTAAAGTCAGCTAACTATTTCTCCACCTTGGATCTCACCAGTGAGTATTGGCAGGTTCCCGTGGCAGAGGCGGACAAGGAGAAGACTGCATTCACGACACCAATGGGCCTCTGTGAGTTCAACTGTATGCCATTCGGGCTCTGCAATGCCCCAGGGACATTCCAAAGGTTGATGGAGTGCTGCTTGGGCCACCACAACTTTGAAACCGTGCTGTTGTACCTGGATGACGTCATAGTCTTCTCCAAGACTTATGAAGACCACCTGAGGCACTTAGCAGAAGTGTTTGAGTCCTTGTCGAAATATGGCCTGAAGATAAAGCCGTCCAAATGTCACCTCTTGAAGCCAAAGGTACAGTACCTGGGTCATGTGGTCAGCGCAGAAGGTGTGGCACCTGATCCGGAGAAAGTCACCGTAATCAAGGACTGGCCAAGACCCACCACGGTAAAGGAGGTGCGGCAGTTCCTTGGGCTGGTGGGCTACTACCGAAGGTTCATTGATGGTTTCACCAAGATAGCAGCGCCCCTTCAAGATCTCCTGGTGGGCCAGCCAAAGCAGGCTAAGAAGCAGAGCCCTCCATTTGAATGGAGCAGCCAACTAGAAACAACCTTTGTCCGGCTGAAAGGGGCTCTCACGGGAGAAGAAATTCTGGCCTACCCTGACTACAGCCAGCCGTTTGTACTGTATAAAGACGCCAGCAACGTGGGACTGGGAGCAGTTCTGTCCCAGGTTCAGGGAGGCAGAGAGAGGGTGATAGCTTACGCTAGTAGGAAGCTTCGGCCCACAGAAAGGAATCCAGAAAACTACAGTTCCTTCAAGCTGGAGTTCCTCGCTATTGTTTGGGCAGTGACTGAACGCTTCAAGCACTATCTGGCGTCGGCCAAGTTCACCATCTTCACGGACAACAATCCGTTGACACACCTGGCAACAGCCAAGTTAGGTGCGTTGGAACAGCGATGGATGGCCCGGCTGTCTAACTTTGACTTCACCATCAAGTATCGGGCTGGCAAGAAGAATAACAATGCTGATGCGCTGTCCAGAATGCCTCACTTACCCGAATCTGGAGAAGAGCTGGATGAACTCGAAGAGATAGAGTTACCGGCTTTCCATCATCAGGGTGTATCCCAGTGTGAACATGCTGTGGGAGTGAAGCGCTCGAGCCAGCATGAGGTCTCGGTCAACCCATTACTCCACCATAATTGGGAAGAGACACAGAACGGTGACCCGGCTGTGCGATTGGTCAAAGAAAAGCTAGCACAAGCTGAGACTCATCTTGGCCCAGATGCTCCAGAAGAAGCCCAGCAGTTGTGGAAGGAGAGGGGACGACTGTTCACCTACCAAGGCAAGCTCTGCAAGAGATATGTCAACCGGCGAACGAATGAACTTGTCTTGCAGATAGTGGTCCCACAGAGGGATGCTCCAATGGTCCTAGCAGCTTATCATGATAACGCAGGACACTTCGGGTGGAAGAAGTTGGAGACCCTACTCCGTGATCGGTTCTACTGGGTGCACATGAGAAAGACAGTCGAGAAGTGGTGCCGAGACTGTGGTCCGTGTAATCTGAGGCGGAAAGATGATGCCAGCCAGAGGTCTCCCCTACAGCCAATTGTCACGAAGCAGCCCCTGGAGTTGGTGGCCCTGGACCACGTGAAGTTAACACCAAGCCGGTCAGGCTATGTGTACGCCCTCACCATTGTGGACCATTACTCGCGTTTCCTGGTAGTAGTGCCCGTGAAGGACCAGACAGCCAGAACAGCAGCGAGAGCGTTTCAGGCCTACTTTTGTCGACCTCACGGTTACCCTGAAAGGGTACTGACTGATCAAGGTCCTGCATTCGAGGCAGAAGTGTTCCAAGAGTTCTGTAACATGTACGGTTGTAAGAAAATCAGAACCACACCGTACCACCCCCAAACCAATGGATTGTGCGAGAAGATGAACCATGTGGTTATTGATATGCTCAAGACTCTACCTTTGGAAGAAAGAAACCAATGGCCAGAAAAGTTACCAGATCTGGTAGACTTGTACAACCATATCCCGGTAAATTCGACCAACTGCAGCCCTGCTTACCTGATGCGAGCCAGACCTGGCAAGTTACCTGTAGACTTTGAGATGGGGACTGTGTCACCTGAGGCGGTTCAGGAAATAGAGGATTGGGATACAGAGCGGCAGCAGCGGTACCGTAAGGTCCAGGAATGCGTAGAGAGGAGCCTGTCTCAAGCAAGAACGAGACAAGAGCAGCATTACAATCAAACAGCCCCAGCAACTCCCTTAGCACCTGGAGAACAAGTCCTCAAGAAGAAGCGGAGGACGCATAAATTGGATGATCAGTGGGAAAACGAGCCCTACACCATTATCCCCTCCAACTTTGACAATAGTAAGGTATGCCTCATAAGCAAGGATGAAGGCAAGACCTATCAAGCAATTTCTCGAGACCGCCTGAAAGCGTGCCCTGAACGGTGCAGAACCCAAAAAGAAGTAGAAGAAGTACAAGAAAGTCCCCAAAGTCAAGAAAAAGAGGAAGAGATGATCCAAACCATCCTTGGAAAATTCCCCAAAACTTGGACCCGAATAAACAATGCCATAGTGGTACCAGTCTTGACGTTCCCGCAGTTGGTCGAGCCAGAAACAGAAGAGGTTCCAGATCCACCTAAAGAACCGGCCGCTCCAACACGAGGTGACATGGCAGCAGTGGAACAGGAGGTTCAACCCCCTGCCAGTGGTGAACCTGCCGTACCCTTGGCGAATCTGAGATCCCGTAGGCAACCGACATGTATCCCTGTCAGGGTTAGGCCTACCAATCACACGGGGGGGGGCAGACACTCTAAGTAGTCAGGGACAAACCCCAGAGCTACGCCGGTCCCAACATAGCACTCGGGGACAGCCCCCTCCAAGGTATAGAATATAGAAAGTAAAATACCTAACAGAATGTAAATAGTTATGTGAAATGTCTGTAATGTTGTGTATAAAATGCTTTTTGTCTTAGGTGATTAAGTAAATGGACAATTGGGCCACTGGACTATGGGTGGCCAACACCTAAATTGTTCATAGTTAGCACCAGTGTGCTCAACACCCCTGAAGAAAAACCCGTCCGGCGTGCATAGAGTGGGGTCATCAATGCTCTGACGCACGCCCAGAGCCTACGTTGGGGGTTTGATCGCGGCGGGTCCCCCATGGAGCAGTGTAATGGACACCCGGCGGGGAGCTACACTGGACTCTTATAGTAGTGTTTAAGTTTGTAACGTTTAAGTAATGCGCCTCCCATAATGGGATGAAATGTTGTAACATGTTATGTTTGTTTCCACAGTCCGGGAGTACTGAATTTAACTAAGGGGGAGTGTGGCGCCCCAGGACCTGGTCGCCACAACAGCATTGTCCTCCCAAAGGGTTAATGCTGAGCCTGGAGGTAATTGGGAGATCCATTTTCCAGCAAGTTTAACACCCAACGCAGTTCTCCCTCCGACCAGCAGGGGGAGCTCTGAACCTGGGATTCCAGGGAGCATCCCCTTAAGCCTGGTCTGAGAGAGGAAGTAGTGTTCAGTCTGTAGAGAGCAGTAGAAGTGAACAGACGCAGAGTGAGCTGTCCTGTGAATCTGGGGCCTGGAGCTAGAGTAGCTTGGCCCAGAGAAGCAGGAGTAGCTGAGAGGCAGCGGAGAGACTCGGACATCGGAGTCTGTGGCCACCAGGGCTTAAAATACTCCCTGGTAGCCGAATCCGAAGGACAGGAGAGCTGCAAGCACCTGGCCCAAAAACATCCCAAAAGTACAGCTGCAGCATCAAGGCCGGTGTGGATTACAGCAGAGAAGCACCAGAGAGGGAGACTGCACAGCCTGCTACAGAGGGAAAGGGACGCACCAACAGTCCCAGCAGCACAGAGGGCCATTGCTGGATTCAGAGAAGCAGGGTCCTATCGTAACAAAGCAAAGTACAGGAGTAGGCCTCATACTCAGCTGGCCAGAAAGATCTCCCCAAGTACTTCCAGGCCGACCGGATCCCCATCACCACCTGTAACGGTCTCCCAGGACTGGACTGTTTCCAAAGTAAAGAGGAAAAGGTAAAGAGACTGTTGTTTATGCCTGGTTCTTTCATCGCCTGTCGGCCCTGCACCGTGTTAGCCACACCACCTCATAGACTTCCACGAGCATTAACAGTATCCCCGGGGCTCCGCTCCACCTGTGGGGAGCAGTACCACCATTGCTGCCATAACATCACCCCGGAGGCCTCACACAGCAGCGGCGGCTTAATAGCCGCAGACCACAGGTGGCGTCACGAACACAAACTTTATTCATCTAGCCACATATTTTACTGACACCCACCAGGGCCACGGAGCCGGGCCCAGCCACCACTGACTACCACCGGACTAGTCCGGCCCGGCACCGGGTGTCCCACAGCCCTGGGGTGGGCGAGTCAGTTGGGGCAGAGTGTGGATGCATGGGGCCCATTCATGACAGCGTTCTTTCTGTGCTCTCCAGCTCCTTCTTCACTTTCAGAAAAGAGACAATTGCAGGCAGCGGATAAACCAAACACTGTTTTATTAAACAAAGCTTCCATCTTTCTGTTTGCAGCAGGCTTACTTTAGTACGTTACAAGTTACAAGTCCTTTTCTACGAAAACGGTTTCCTTTTTCTCTACGGGCACTTTCCTTTGCCTGCAGGGGCCAATTGTTATCCCCCTAGCAGTGGTACTCCTATCCCGATTTTAGTCCAGCCCTTTCCCAGGGATTTGTATTGAACTAGGGGACGGCTCCAGTACTCACTACCGGCTCCGGATTAGCTCCAACTTCTCCGCTCCACTGCCACAGCACCCACTCCTGCACTCTGCCCCAGCACTTCTCCTCAGCTCACTCTCCTGTTACATCTCACAGCACACTGCCCTGCATTCAGAGCCCAACCCCCCTTCTCTTCCCTCCTAGGCTGCCCTGCCCCTTCCTTCCCTGTCACTGTTACCAAGGGAACCACTCACTACACTGGCACCTAGGGGTGAGAACCGTACATAACACACAACATTGTACAATGTGCCACCATACTCCTGTGGCGTCTTCAGGGGGGGAAAAACGTCTTCTCCACACTAGGGGTCCGCCCACCCCTTACATTCCTCCCCTCTTTAACCTCAGCCTCCTGGCGAGGTTCCGCACCTGCAAGACAACGCATATAGAAAACACACACACGTTTCTTCAGCAGTATTCTTTTTCTTTCTTATCAATAAAAAAAAAAACATTTTAAAACTAACGTATCAAAGCACACCAGATTGGCACACAAGTCCGGTGCCCGGTATCCCTCCAGGGGAGCTCCCGGTCTTGGCTGATCTTCTGCCCGGAGGCTCTCTTCAAGCGCTCCCGGTCTTAGACGAGCCGCGACCAACAGAAACAAAAGGGTTCTTTACTTAACAGTCGCGGGAGAAGTCCATGCATAGTCCCTGCATTCTTCTATTCGCGGGTTCAGTTCTTTTAACGTAGCTTTAACCATAAACACTCACCGGCTTCCAACAGTACCGGCTTTCGACAACAAACAGATCTTTTTCTTCCGGATGATTAACCCTCACGCTGGGTGGTACGCACGCAGCCATTCAGCCCGCTGGGCCCTCACAGATTCGGAGAGGGACTGTCCAGGTAAGCGGGGTAGCCTGTGGAACGGCTCGTAACATGGCTGTGGCTCCGGTACTTCTTTCTCCGATTCGGCCCAAACTCCGCCCCCGGCTTCACTCACTGGGTCCATGCTGTGCTGGCGATGCCTTCTGTTTCTTGCAGCGCCGCCTACATCTCCGGACCTCTGCAGCTTCTTGGGGCCGGTACCTCCCCTCTTTGGGCGGTGCACTCCGCTCACTCTGGGCTTCTTCCTCCGCCCAGGCCAGCCCAGCACTTTTCGTTTGGCGCCAAATTTTCGCGCCTTAAGTAAACCCATGAAGACGGCCGCCATCTTGCCGCCATTTTGTGGCCCGTACAGCACATCAGGCACCACTTGGTCATCTTCACAGTTTCTGGTCGGGGTCTCTCGCATGCGAGCCCGATCCTGCCGACTACGCCAAAATGTAACGGGGGCAGGGGGCGCCTCAGGGGGTGTAGTCGAGTCCCCTCGCCTTGTGGGCCGCAGGCCGAACCCCGGCCCGGCCGTTACTTGCAAAACAGGTGTGTTGTTGGGGCAGAGTGTGGATGCATGGGGCCCATTCATGACAGCGTTCTTTCTGTGCTCTCCAGCTCCTTCTTCACTTGCAGGAAAGAGACAATTGCAGGCAGCGGATAAACCAAATACTGTTTTATTAAACAAAGCTTCCATCTTTCTGTTTGCAGCAGGCTTACTTTAGTACGTTACAAGTTACAAGTCCTTTTCTACGAAAACGGTTTCCTTTTTCTCTACGGGCACTTTCCTTTGCCTGCAGGGGCCAATTGTTATCCCCCTAGCAGTGGTACTCCTATCCCGATTTTAGTCCAGCCCTTTCCCAGGAATTTGTATTGAACTAGGGGACGGCTCCAGTACTCACTACCGGCTCCGGATTAGCTCCAACTTCTCCGCTCCACTGCCACAGCACCCACTCCTGCACTCTGCCCCGGCACTTCTCCTCAGCTCACTCTCCTGTTACATCTCACAGCACACTGCCCTGCATTCAGAGCCCAACCCCCCTTCTCTTCCCTCCTAGGCTGCCCTGCCCCTTCCTTCCCTGTCACTGTTACCAGGGGAACCACTCACTACACTGGCACCTAGGGGGGAGAACCGTACATAACACACAACATTGTACAATGTGCCACCATACTCCTGTGGCGTCTTCAGGGGGGGAAAAACGTCTTCTCCACACTAGGGGTCCGCCCACCCCTTACAATTTACTGTAACGTGATCACCGGTATACGGTGTATAGCGGTGATCACGTGAGCGGGGACTGGACAAACCGACCTGAATCATGATCTCCAGGGTCTCAGCTACCCCTGAAACCCTGGAGATTTTCTGACGCTGGGGGGCGCTATTCACTTATTTCTGCCTGCTGTTTATAAACGGCAGATCAGAATAAGGCTACATTCACACAACCAATCCGTTTTTGCGGTTTGCAAAAAACGGTCTGTTTTTTTCACGGGTGCATCCGTGTGGCATCCGTTTCCGTTCCGTATTGTTATGTCCGGGTGGTGGATCCACTGGGCCGTGCACCCCACCGGAGGCCTGGGTGCACGTGTCGCGGGCGGGGAGGAGGGTGTCAGCACACCGCGCTCACCCCTTCTGCTCGGGTCCGGCAGTTGCTCCTGGTGGCTCGAGCCGTGGGCCGGATCCTGGGGTGTCTCGAGCGACACTCCTCGCCCGTGAGTGAAAGCGGGTTGTTTGTTGGGTGTGGGGATTGTTATAGTTCGTGACGCCACCCACGGTTGTGGTGATTGCACCACCGCTGCTCAGTGTGGGGGTCCCGGGGATGGTGATGCGGAGCAGCCAGGTGTTGTGTTGCCCCTCCGTGGGTAGGGGTTGGTGATCCCGGGGCCCGGTGATGAGATGTGAAGTGTAGGGCCTGGAGGGCGCAGGGGCGCGGGGGCAGCGCTGTGCCTTGCGGCACTATGGTACTCACTCAGCCTGACACACGGACACAGTTTATACGGTAAACCAACGGCTGGTAGGACGGTCCCACAGACGGCTGCACCTGCACTCCCGGTAGGTAACGGTGACGTTTCTCTTCCTTGCACCTATGTTGTCTGATGGTAGCGGTGGATTCCCTCCGGTTACCCGCTCCCCGACTGCAATCTGGGCCGGAGGAGCTCTACACTTTGCCCGCAGGCGCTGGCCCTGGGGAAACTTGTGCCTTGGCGGTGGCGGTGTCTCCCCGGTAATGGTCGGGCTGTTGCCGTCAATCGGGACTTGGTTGCTGGGGGATCTGCGTCCCCGTCACTGACGGATTTGGCAAATCTGGCGACTCCTAGCCTTGCCGGGGTCCGAGAGGCCCCTGCCCTGGTGCTGACTGTCCTTCGGAACACTGCTCCAGACCACCGGGCACACAGCCAATGGGGTCCTTCCAGGAACTTCCAAACGGTCCCCCTCCAAACAGTCACCGCCGTCGCTGACCTTGCTGTTCTAGCCCTACACACAGCTGGGCTCTCAGGCTTTGCACACTCTCTGCGCTGTCACCACTTCTTGCTTTCCTCCTTTACTCCTTTTCTTTCCTCCACTTTCACTTCTTGGTTGTTTACTCTAGCCCCTGCCTGGGCTACTCCTCACTCCTTTCACTTCCTCCTCCCTGACTAGACTCTGTTGTTCACTCAAGCTCGTCCCTGAGCTAACTGCCTGGTTACTTCCTGCCTCCAGTGTTGTGAGCTCCTTGGTGGGCGGAGCCAACCGCCTGGCCCACCCCCTGGTGTGCATCATCAACCTCTGGAGGAAGGCAACAAGGATTTCTGGTTAGCAGGTGTGCCTACCTGGAGTGTGGGGTGTGGTGGTGTTGTGACCCGTGTCCCCTGGCTTGCCCAGGGCGACACATTCCCCCTTAGCAAAATGCAGACCGTCCGCGGGCTGCTGTCCTACACCGGTTTTATTTTTCTGTAAAAGGGGATAACAGGGTTAAGCAAAAACATAATTAACATTTTTGATCATAAACTCTTCCCAAGACGGGAGGCACATTTACTTAAACGTTGCAACGGTATACGGTCACGGTTTCCGCTCTCTCCCACCCAAGCAACCTGGCCCTGATGCTGCCCCTAAAGCCCAGGCAGCACCCCTTGACCCACAGTCCAGCACAAGTCACCCGAGCGGGATCTGTCCTTCCCCTCCAGAGGGTGGCCACCGGTTCCTTTGGTGGCTGGGCCCTGGCCTGCTCTGCTCAGGGCCCTCCCTCCAACCTGCCTCTCCGGAGGCGGCATTGCGGAAACGGTAACGGTACCCAACATATTTACAAGCCACTTAACGTTTGTGGTTGCCCTGCAGAGTTCACGGGCTTGTCCATGGATAGTTCCCATGCAAATAAACTTAAACGGTCCCTACGGGGACAACGGTGCCGGCTCCAGCCGGTTGCAAATCACACGGTGAATCAGGTGAAGTACTCGGTCATTTTCATTTTCATCATTTCAAACTTTCAAACTTAACAAACAAACTTGTAAACATGCTGACTGGTGGTCCCAACGGGGACTGTGCAGCGGCACTCCGCTACCTTTTTCGGCTCAACAGTCCATTCTCACTCGTGGGGCTCTAGTGCCACCTTCACATGGTGCACCGCTCTGGACCCCGATGGTAGCTAGCTGCAGGCGATCTTCTTCCATATTCATGCGGGCATGCACATCCGCTCTATGCCCCTCTCGGGCATCGATCTCCCTGCGCAGCTGCTGTTTCCGCCGCTCCCAGCCGGGAGTACTTTCTGTTTGCTCCGGTTCAGCGTGTGCGGGGGACGGACCCAGCCAGAGTCCCTCTGTGTCGGCTACGACCGGCACCTTCAGTAATGAGGGACCCCGCTGTGACATGGCCTCCTCTGCCTCCTGGCAGCTGCATCCCCGCCGTGCCTCCGGTGCATCTTTGCTGACGGGCTCAGCCTTTGGCTTCTTCCATAGAAGCGGTTCAGGGTGGTCATGAACTTCTGCTGCAGGTCGGTCCGCCGGGGCGGATTGGCAGGGTACCGCTACCGGTGGTGGTGGTAGCGGGCCTAGTAGCGGGGCAGCAGCAGCTAACGCGGGTAGCGGGGGAGGCAGCAGGGTGAACGGGGGTAGGCCGGGCCCCTCAGCCGCAGCGGCCGATCCCTCGGGAATACAGGGACGTGGGTCTCTTACCCATTCCTCCAAATCTTCCTCCACCTCGCATCTCCGCATAGCAGCCACCACGTCCGCCATGTCGGCCTCCCGCTCCTCCAGGAGGAGCTGCCTGTGGACCTGCAGACGGCTGCTTAGCTGGACGGTCCGGACTTCCACCCACGCCGCCATGCCAGGCGCGGGGACCACGGTGTTGTTGGTCGGACTCAGCATCTTTAGCAGCGGCCTCTTCCAGGAACCAGTAAATGGCCGCAGGGTCCTGGCATCCCTGCTTCCATAGCCGCGCTTACATGCGGCCAGCCGCCATTTCGTCCCCCTTAGCTCTTTCCGGCCCCTCCTCTCTCGGGGCGGGGTTTTGGCCTTCGCGCCTCTACTGCTCGAGAAGACGCTCGAGCGGGAACTTTTCGCGCCAAAGATGGCGGCTTCTGAAATTTTTCTGCCGGATGCCTCCGGCGGTAACAAGGCGCACCTCTACCTGACGGCAGAGCGGTAAGATCCTGTTCGTGACGCCAAGTTGTCGCGGGCGGGGAGGAGGGTGTCAGCACACCGCGCTCACCCCTTCTGCTCGGGTCCGGCAGTTGCTCCTGGTGGCTCGAGCCGTGGGCCGGATCCCGGGGTGTCTCGAGCGACACTACTCGCCCGTGAGTGAAAGGGGGTTGTTTGTTGGGTGTGGGGATTGTTATAGTTCGTGACGCCACCCACGGTTGTGGTGATTGCACCACCGCTGCTCAGTGTGGGGGTCCCGGGGATGGTGATGCGGAACAGCCAGGTGTTGTGTTGCCCCTCCGTGGGTAGGGGTTGGTGATCCCGGGGCCCGGTGATGAGATGTGAAGTGTAGGGCCTGGAGGGCGCAGGGGCGCGGGGGCAGCGCTGTGCCTTGCGGCACTATGGTACTCACTCAGCCTGACACACGGACACAGTTTATACGGTAAACCAACGGCTGGTAGGACGGTCCCACAGACGGCTGCACCTGCACTCCCGGTAGGTAACGGTGACGTTTCTCTTCCTTGCACCTATGTTGTCTGATGGTAGCGGTGGATTCCCTCCGGTTACCCGCTCCCCGACTGCAATCTGGGCCGGAGGAGCTCTACACTTTGCCCGCAGGCGCTGGCCCTGGGGAAACTTGTGCCTTGGCGGTGGCGGTGTCTCCCCGGTAATGGTCGGGCTGTTGCCGTCAATCGGGACTTGGTTGCTGGGGGATCTGCGTCCCCGTCACTGACGGATTTGGCAAATCTGGCGACTCCTAGCCTTGCCGGGGTCCGAGAGGCCCCTGCCCTGGTGCTGACTGTCCTTCGGAACACTGCTCCAGACCACCGGGCACACAGCCAACGGGGTCCTTCCAGGAATTTCCAAACGGTCCCCCTCCAAACAGTCACCGCCGTCGCTGACCTTGCTGTTCTAGCCCTACACACAGCTGGGCTCTCAGGCTTTGCACACTCTCTGCGCTGTCACCACTTCTTGCTTTCCTCCTTTACTCCTTTTCTTTCCTCCACTTTCACTTCTTGGTTGTTTACTCTAGCCCCTGCCTGGGCTACTCCTCACTCCTTTCACTTCCTCCTCCCTGACTAGACTCTGTTGTTCACTCAAGCTCGTCCCTGAGCTAACTGCCTGGTTACTTCCTGCCTCCAGTGTTGTGAGCTCCTTGGTGGGCGGAGCCAACCGCCTGGCCCACCCCCTGGTGTGCATCATCAACCTCTGGAGGAAGGCAACAAGGATTTCTGGTTAGCAGGTGTGCCTACCTGGAGTGTGGGGTGTGGTGGTGTTGTGACCCGTGTCCCCTGGCTTGCCCAGGGCGACACACACGGTAGCCAGAGCACTAGCATGGCAGGGACTGCGTCCCACAGGGGACGGGTAGAACAGTCACTGGGGCTTCAGAGTTCCTGGAGGCAGTGCAGGAATCCGGCACAGGTGCCGGGTAGGAATGTCAGGCAATAGTATTGATCACAGGACACGGCACAAGGGGGACCTGAGCACCTAGCTTTCAAGACAAGACTTACAAGACATGTTGATCAGGCCCCGCCCACATGGCAAGGCCAGTCTTATATACCCAGCACAGCCTCATGTCATATTCTGCTGCAGCAGTGCTGGGCCCATAAGACCAGGTGAGTGGGCGCGGCCCGACCCTATACCGAAGCATGAGTCAGACACATGAGACTGGGGACAGGACACAGGAAAGCACGAGCGGGAGCGGCAGCCGTGACCGGTGGACACGTGGACCGGATCAGTGGGTAAGGAGCGGTGCCGTGCAGGTGTGACCGGATCAGTGGGTAAGGAGTGGTGCCGGGATGGTGCAACCGGATCAGTGGGTAAGGAGCGGTGCCGAGGCATCGGGAGCGTGATACGTATACGGTCCGTATGTCATCTGTTTGTCATCCGTGTGCCTTCCGTTTTTTTGGCGTACTGCAAAAAAACTGAAGGAGGGAAAATACATAAATTTACTCAGGATCCATAACTTCATCCTACATGAGGCGGTCACATGTTCACTCCAGTGCCATTTTCTACTGCTTTTCACAGCGTAGAGCGCTCTGGTGATTTTCTTGTGCTTGTACACTTCATATCAGTCTTTTCTGTCATTATAATGGCAGAAAGACACATAATGTCCCACTCTCCTGCATTTTGTAATTTTGCACCCTTTGGTGCCTTTCATGTGGCACTAAGGGGTGCTTAGCCTTGTATTTACCAAAATAAATAAATAAATTTAAATAAAAAATGACGTGGGATTCCCCCTATTTTTGTAGCCAGCTAGGGTAAAGCAGACGGCTGCAGCCTGCAGACCACAGCTGGCAGCTTCATCTTGACTGGTAATCCAAAACTGAGGGCACCCCACCTGTTTTTTTAAATTAAATAAATAGTTTAAAAAAAAACCCGTAGGGGTCCCCCCAAAATTGGACCACCAGCCAAGGTAAAGCAGACAGCTGGGGTCTGATATTCTCAGACTAGGGAGGTCCACTGTTATTGGACACTCCCTAGCCTAAAAATAGCAGGCCGCAGCTGCCCCAGAAGTGGCGCATCCATTAGATGCGCCAATGCTGGAGCTTCGCCCCAGCTCATCCCGTATCCTGGTGCGGTGGCAAACGGGGTAATATATGGGGTTAATACCAGATGTGTAATGTCACCTGGCATCAAGCCCTGGGGTTGGTGAAGTCAGGCGTCTATCAGATACCCGACATCACCAACCCCGTGAGTAATAAAAAAAAAAAATAGACGACAAACAGATTTTTATTTGAAAAAACACTGCCCAATACATTGCCTCTTTCACCAATTTATTAGAAAGAAAAACAAATCCAGGTCTGCTGTAATCCAAGCGGTTCCCATGACGATCCACACTGTCCCAGTCAATGAAGAACAGAATGTTCCCCATTGGCTGGGAGAGCAATGCAGTGACCTGAGCTAACATCAGAAGGTCAGCCCAGGTCACTGCAGGGCATGGCAAGTGCTGCTGTCAGGAGCGAGGTACATTACCTGCGCTGATCTCCTTCACTGCTGATACTGCACACTGACTTCAATCACCTTCACAGCCAAGTATCGCGAGCGGCTCGTGACGTCACCGCTAGTGACAGTCTCGGGCCACAGTGACAGATGTGAAGCGGCAGCCATGGAGGACAATGTCAGCGCTGAGGTCGAGAGGGCAGGACTTCATCACCGCAGGTAAGCCGAGCGGGGCCATGTGTGCAGTGCGAGGTGGGCGGAGCCTAGCGAGGTAATGTGTGCGGGTGCGAGGTGGGCGGAGCCTAGCGAGGTAATGTGTGCGGGTGCGAGGTGGGCAAAGCCTAGCGGGGTAATGTGTGCGGTGCGAGGTGGGCGGAGCCTAGCGGGGCTATGTGTGCGGTGCGAGGTGGGCGGAGCCTAGCGGGGTTATGTGTGCGGTGCGAGGTGGGCGGAGCCTAGCGGGGTAATGTGTGCGGTGCGAGGTGGGCGGATTCTAGCGGGACCATGTGTGCGGTGCAAGGTGGGCGGAGCCTAGCGGTGTAATGTGTGCGGTGCGAGGTGGGCGGAGCCTAGCGGAGTAATGTGTGCGGTGCAAGGTGGGCGGAGCCTAGCGGGGCTATGTGTTCGGTGCGAGGTGGGCGGAGCCTAGCGGGGTAATGTGTGCGTGTGCGAGGTGGGCGGAGCCTAGCAGGGTAATGTGTGCAGGTGCGAGGTGGGAGGAGCCAAGCGGGGCCATGTGTGCAGTGCGAGGTGGGCGGAGCCTAGCGGGGTAATGGGTGCGAGGTGGGCAGAGCCTAGCTGGGCCATGTGTGCGGGCAGCGGAGTGCGAAGTGGGTGGAGCCTAGCGGGGCCATGTGGCGCTGAAGACATCAGTGCCGGGGACTGCATGGCTGGGGACAGGTGAGTGTGAGTGTGTGTGTGTGAGTGTGTGTGTGTACATGCTGAGTTCAGGAGGGAGCGGAGCGAGCTGAGCGGGGAAGTGTTGGCTCCCTGCACACGTAACCAGGGTAAATATCGGGTTACTAACCAAAGCGCTTTGCTTGGATACCCGATGTTTATCTTGGTTACCAGCTTACCGCAGGCTGCCAGCGATTGCGCCCTGCACACTGTAGCTGTAAAAAGCCCTGCGTTTGCTGCTAGAACCGTTCTCGAACGTAACTCGAACTGTCGAGCTTTTAGCAAAAAGCTCGAGTTCTAGTTCGATCTAGAACACCCCCCAAAATCACTCGAACCGCGAACTGGCGAACCTCAAACCTCGCTCAACTCTAGTCTTTACCCTCTTTAGGGATGACTACTATATTAGCGGCAAGGGAGTCCCTTGGTAGGGGGGCTTTTTCGGAGAGTGGGATATTGTTGAAGGCTGAGAGAAATTGGTAGAGCAGTATGAAGCCCATCTTTTTGTAATAAAGCAATGGGAAACCATCTGGACTACGGGCCTTACCAGTGGTTGAATTTTTAATTGCGGCCCAATACTCCTCCGAGGAGATGGGTCTTTCAAGGGCGGCCGCATCCTCAGGTTTGAGGTGTTTCAGGCCGGAGTCCGAAATGTTCTTCTGGATACGCTGACGCAACTCCGTCCTGGCCCTCTCAGACTGCACCCCGTCTATTGAGTAGAGAGAGGAGTAGAAATCTTTAAAGGCGGAAGCAATGTCTTTCGGTAAAGTGGCCCACCTGTCCCCAGAAATGTGCAATCTAGGAACGTAGCCCCTCGCTCTCTGAGTCCGCAGGGCTCTAGGTAGGGCCCTGCCACTCTTATTGCCAAATTCATAGAAAAGCCGCCTACACTTAGTTAGCACTCCCTTAGCTTTATGATATAGCAGGGACTGTAGTTCCTCCCTCTTCCTGACTAGGCTGGCACCCACGTCCCCTCCCAGAGACCCCTTGTGTACTGCTTCCAACTCCCTTATGTCCGCTAGGAGAAATGTTACCTCAGCTTCCCGTTCCCTTTTCAGACGAGCCCCGTGTTTGATGAACAATCCCCTCACAACACATTTGTGAGCTTCCCACACAATGTTGGGGGACACCTCCTCCCTCCCACTACAGTCAAAGTATTCCGTCAAGTCCTCCCTCATTTCCTGCATTGTCAAAGGCTCATTAAGTAGCGAGGTGTTTAGTATCCACTGACCCTGCCTCCCGATGGGACACCCAAGGGATAGAGTGACTGTAATCAGGGCGTGATCAGAGAAGGATATGCACTCGATTGAAGAAGCCACCAGAGAGTGTAGGTCCCCATGTTTAAGAAAAAAGAGGTCCAACCTAGAATAGCAGTCGTGCACTGCAGAATAAAATGAGAAGTCTGTGTCTGATGGGTGCATTAATTGCCAAGTGTCTATCAGTTGGTGGTCATGTAATCACCGTCTCATCCGGCGCAGTGCCATATGTGGCAGGCTGGACAGCCCTTTTGAACTATCCCTCGACGGCTCCAACACAACATTAAAGTCACCCCCGAGAACCAGAGTGCCCTTATTGAATTCCTCTCACAAGGTAACGCAGCAAAGTGTGGCATTGAGTATAAACATAGGGTACTTAGTAAACACTGTTTTTGATCAAAAAAAGTATAAAGCTATCCCACCAAACGTCAAGCTGTACCCAGTTGGGATAGTACCTACACTCTCTAATATTAAAACCTTACCATGGGTCTAAAATAGGCCTCAATGTGCCTAAGGGCTGAGAGCTACCGGGTTCCAACAGGACACACACAGTCAGGGGGATTTGTGGCGCCCCTGAGGCTTCCGTCGCCACAGGTCATTGCACCCCACCCAGCGGTGTGATGCCCCATTCTGGGAGAGGAAGAGAGTGAACTCCGGTCCCCTGGTAAATCCACACTACACCCATTGTTAGGTACATACTGGAACCAGGGAAAGTGGCAGTTACCCCCCCATGCTGCATGCTGGGAGGGGCCGTAAGACCCATCCCTGCTCCTATAGGGTACAGCTTAGCAACTGGGGAGGTGGGAGGAGCCATCTGAGAGCAGACACAGAGAGGAGGGTCAAGTTTAGTTAGTCTACCTCAGGGAGTGAGAGAGTGAGCATGTAGTTGGAGAAGAAGAACGAGAGAAAGGAGGGAGGAGGAGGCCTGCTGGAGGCAGGCAAGGAGGAGAAAAGAAAGAAAGAAAGAAAGAAAGAACGCTCCAAGTCAGACAGGAGCAGAGAAACAGAAGGAGACGCTTCCTGGTGAAGATCCTGGGACTCGGAGGGTCCAGGTGACACCACGTAGAAGACAGAAGGAGTCGCAGGGCCACGGGTAGTCTGTATAGCTGTCCAGGGCAGTTTAGAGCTGCGGTGGCCTGGTCCACAAGAACATCGGTGGAGGGATCAAGCTGCAACAGGGGACGGTCCCTAGAGACTGGAGGAGTACAAAGATCATCTCCAAACGGTAAAAACTGAGGCCCAGGGAATGTCGTAAACTCCCCGGGCCAGAACCCATAGCAGAACTTCCAGAACAGGGGAAATCAGCCGACAGGTGACCCCCCAGCCTGGAGGCTGTAGTGGAGGCCAAGCCAGGTTTATCCTAACAAAGGCAAGGCTAAGGAAGACAGCTGAAGACAGAGACACTTAAGAGAAGGGTACCGGGTTTTGCTCCAAGAATCACCCAGAAACGGCGGAGGTCCCTGACAGTGGTCCCAGCAGTCCAAGGGTTCCTGCCGGCCTTGACAAGAACTGTGAGTAAAGAACTTGAAACTGCACCCTTGAAGTTGCCTCTGTTATTCCATCTGCATAGACACTCATAAGCACCAACTGTGCCCCGGGGCACTGCTCCACCTGTGGGGAGTAGTACCACCATTGCTGCCATATCATCCCCCGGAGGCCTCATACAGCAGCGGCGGCTTATTAGCCGCATACCACAGGTGGCGTCACGAACACAAACTTTAATTTATTAGCCACATAGTATACTGACACCCACCAGGGCCATGGAGCCGGGCCCAGCCACCACTGACTACCACCGGACTAGTCCGGCCCGGCACCGGGTGTCCCATAGCCCTGGGGTGGGCGAGTCAACTTTTGGCGTCACGAACAGGATTTCGTGCCCGGTCACACCGGGTACTGTGCGCCTGAAGAATCGTGAAATAGCCTGTGTTTTACTGTGAGAAACTGCCGCTATTGAAGACACTGAGCGCAGGAAGAAGGGGGGCGTGCAAGAAGAAAGGGCGCGAAGAGAAGCCCCGCCCCCTTGTCCAAGAAAAGAGCGCGAAGCGGTGCCCGCCATGGAAGGCGGAAGAAGAAGAAATGGCGCCTAGAAAAGCTGGCCGGCTGGCAGAACAAGTCAAAATGCCAGACCAGCAGAGAGAGAAAATGCCTCCTGTAAGCGGAGGCCAGGAAGAGCTCACCTGGATCAGGCCTGTGACCGCCGCTGAGCTGAAGGCTGAGGTCGGGAGGATGGCTGACAGGATGAAGGAGCGGGAAGTGACCAGCCTGCTGCTGAGCAACATCAAAAGTCTGCTACTAGAAGAAGCGACGAGCCTGCTGCTGGGAGATCGTGCAGAAGGAGACGCAGAGAGAATGGCGTCCACACGCAGCGATCCAGAGCTAGACTCCGCTGACTGGTGGGGCTGGGAGATGGACCAGTGGTGTGAAAGGCTGCAGGCAGAGGTAATGCAGCAGATCCGGCAAGCGACGCGCGGAGCAGCGACCGCCAGAACACCGGACATGCTACTGAGGGGTGAGTCATTTAATGCCCCTGCCGGCGCGAGTGCCCCAATCCCCGCTGCCATTCCCGCGGTCCCTGGAGAGAAGCCCGGCACGGCGACGCCGATCCAGGCCGCAGCCACGCCAGGTGCGGCCCGCCAAGATTTCGCCGCCGGAGCGGCGCCCATCCACACCGCAGCAGCGACGCCAAGCCCGGCCCGTCCAGCTCAGGCCCCAGCAGCGATACCCCGCTCGGACAAGCAAGATCCCGCCGCAGCAGCGACGTTAATCCACGCCGCAGATGCGGCCCGCCAAGCCCAGGCCGCAGCCACGCCAGGTGCGGCCCGTCAAGAATCAGTCACAGCAGCGACTCCAATACAGGCCTCCGCCATGCCAGGCGCGGCCCGCCAAGACCAGCAGACGCAGACTGTGCTGACCGCTGTCTACCTGCTGCCAGGTGGGGAGCCGGAGAAGAATCCCTACATGTAAAGAAGTAAGAAGATGCTGAACTGTATATAGCCCCTGTCTGCCCCTCATTCTTTTTGAAGATGTCCCTTGTGTTCTGCCCTAATGTTCTTTTCGAAGATGACACCCTTTCCTGCTGTACTGCCCCTCATGCTTTTCGAAGATGTCACCCCCCATGTTTATATGTACCGGGCCACGGAACTGGAATGTGGTCCCCGGTGAATGTTTTTGTGTCATGTCTTACCAGGCCACTGGACTTAGTGGCTGGTATGTTGTTTATGTGTCTTACGTTTAAAATGAAGCTGAACGAACTGCCAGGCTACTGGACTTGTTGTAGCCAAGAAATGTATATAGTTGCACCCGTTGTGCCCCCTACCAGAATTATGGGGGATGTGCCCGAACCGTGCAATGAACTGGAAATGCACACATAGTTTTCTTTATAAGAAGTTTGCAACGTTTACTTATATGTGCCTCCCATAAAGGGAAGAAATGTTTTATTGTTTTATGTTATTCATACAAAAATGTTTTGCAGTTCTTCCACATGTTTTTGTTGTTTTTCAGCCCGAGGTCGTGCTGGGATTTGCTGTGGGGGAGTGTGGCGCCCCTGAGGCTTCCGTCGCCACAGGTCATTGCACCCCACCCAGCGGTGTGATGCCCCATTCTGGGAGAGGAAGAGAGTGAACTCCGGTCCCCTGGTAAATCCACACTACACCCATTGTTAGGTACATACTGGGACCAGGGAAAGTGGCAGTTACCCCCCCATGCTGCATGCTGGGAGGGGCCGTAAGACCCATCCCTGCTCCTATAGGGTACAGCTTAGCAACTGGGGAGGTGGGAGGAGCCATCTGAGAGCAGACACAGAGAGGAGGGTCAAGTTTAGTTAGTCTACCTCAGGGAGTGAGAGAGTGAGCATGTAATTGGAGAAGAAGAACGAGAGAAAGGAGGGAGGAGGAGGCCTGCTGGAGGCAGGCAAGGAGGAGAAAAGAAAGAAAGAAAGAAAGAAAGCTCCAAGTCAGACAGGAGCAGAGAAACAGAAGGAGACGCTTCCTGGTGAAGATCCTGGGACTCGGAGGGTCCAGGTGACACCACGTAGAAGACAGAAGCAGTCGCAGGGCCACGGGTAGTCTGTATAGCTGTCCAGGGCAGTTTAGAGCTGCGGTGGCCTGGTCCACAAGAACATCGGTGGAGGGATCAAGCTGCAACAGGGGACGGTCCCTAGAGACTGGAGGAGTGCAAAGATCATCTCCAAACGGTAAAAACTGAGGCCCAGGGAATGTCGTAAACTCCCCGGGCCAGAACCCATAGCAGAACTTCCAGAACAGGGGTAATCAGCCAACAGGTGACCCCCCAGCCTGGAGGCTGTAGTGGAGGCCAAGCCAGGTTTATCCTAACAAAGGCAAGGCTAAGGAAGACAGCTGAAGACAGAGACACTTAAGAGAAGGGTACCGGGTTTTGCTCCAAGAATCACCCAGAAACGGCGGAGGTCCCTGACAGTGGTCCCAGCAGTCCAAGGGTTCCTGCCGGCCTTGACAAGAACTGTGAGTAAAGAACTTGAAACTGCACCCTTGAAGTTGCCTCTGTTATTCCATCTGCATAGACACTCATAAGCACCAACTGTGCCCCGGGGCACTGCTGTACCTGTGGGGAGTAGTACCACCATTGCTGCCATATCATCCCCCGGAGGCCTCATACAGCAGCGGCGGCTTATTAGCCGCATACCACAGGAGGCGTCACGAACACAAACTTTAATTTATTAGCCACATAGTATACTGACACCCACCAGGGCCACGGAGCCGGGCCCAGCCACCACTGACTACCACCGGACTAGTCCGGCCCGGCACCGGGTGTCCCATAGCCCTGGGGTGGGCGAGTCAGATTCACAGAATGAAATGTCCAGCTCGCTGAGAAGGGGGCCACTCCCTGTTTGTACTGAATACAAAAAAAAACTACATAAAAACAAAAAAGTGAGCCGGAGTATGAGATGGTATACATGGAACCAAGGAAAAAATTGTGAAATTTTGTGAAAGCGAGCTGGACATTTCATTCTGTGAATCCCCCTGACTGTGTGTGTCCTGTTGGGACCCGGTAGCTCTCGGCCCTTAGCCACATTGAGGCCTATTTTAGACCCATGGTAAGGTTTTAATATTAGAGAGTGTTGGTACTATCCCAACTGGGTACACCTTGACGTTTGGTGGGATAGCTTTATGCTTTTTTTGATCAAAAACAGTGTTTACTAAGTACCCTATGTTTATATGCACTATGCTTTTATTTAGTTACAGCAGGGTATGTTTTCACAATTTTTTCCTTGGTTTCTCTTTGTTTCATGGCCAGTGTGAACATGGTCTCACAAGTTCCATGTATACCATCTCATACTCCGGCTCACTTTTTTGTTTTTAAAGTGTGGCATTGGCCCGTATTAGGCAAGTAAACTGCCACAAAAGTAAAAGTCTGAGTTGCAATGCGTTCCTTGAGCATCAGAAGCCTTCCCTGGTCGTCTGTCCGAGAGTCCAACAATTCCCAAGGGAGCGTGCTGGACATTAGGATGCTCGTGCCCCTTGATCTAGAATCAGGGGAGGGTGAGTGGTGCACTACAGGGTTCCTTCTGTCAGACAGTCTGAAGGATTTAGCTTCACAGTAGTGTGCTTCTTGGAGGAAGGCGACCTGGATTCGATTTTTCCAAAGTTCAAAAGAATAGACCGTTTCTCCGGACTATGAAGGCCCTTGACATTCAGTGAGCCCACCCGTAGTTCGGCCTGCCTCTGTTTCACCATTCTCTGTCGCGAGACCCTGGAGAAACAAACAGGGAAAAGGAGAGAAAAAAAAAAAAGGAGGGGAGTTGGTAGAGAGAGAGGGAAGAAGGGGTGTTGGCAAGGGGGGGAAGCAGAGACCCTTTAGCAGGGGAGAGAGAGAAAGGGAAGAAGTTCAGAAAAGAGACCAAGACAGTGGAAAAGCAGCAAAACTGCCACTCGCAGTGCCAGGGGCCAGCCCAGGGACTACTTAGGAAAAGGTAGGGACAAGAACTGACATGCGGCCAGAGCACTCACCCGCGTCCCTCTTATTAATACTAAATGACCCTTCTCCCCGCCGACGAGGCAGGGTCTGTCAATTAACCTCCAACAAACCCCACCACCCAAGATGAACATGAGAAAAAACCAAACATTCCCCCCCCATCCTGAACGATCTATTGCCATGGGAATAGAATTTGCAAAGACTTAATTCAATACACTGTGTCCAGAAGAACTAGCCGTATGGCCGTGACTCTTGCTTTGAGGACGTAGAGACGTGAGAGAACCTCCAAACTCTAAGCATCTTGACTCCGTCTCACTTCGACAACGCCTCATCTTGGGACACACCTGCATCCTGACAGCACCCGATAAATGCCATGCCCCTCAAAGTTCACCACTTTGGGTAGGACGGACGCCTCCCCTCCTCCTCCATTGCCCCGTGGATGCCTGGGGTTCCCACTCCATCCAATCCGGAATTGAACAGTCTGGCATTCCCAGGAAGGCAAAAAGATTCGGAAGCTCCGAGTGCCTCCTCAATAAGAACACAGAGTCCCCTTGCGTACTATCAAGTGGAAGGGATGGCCCCATCTATATGAGGCATTCGCTTCTTTGATGTTGAGCAGAAGAGGATGAATCAGGCGTCTCGTACAGTGTGCGAATGGAGACATCTGGAAATAACTTCATCATGGCCCCATCCATTTCCACAGAGCCCAATGCCCAAGCTCCCTGTAGGATCCTTTCTCTGTCTCCATAATAATGCAAGCGACATAATACATCTCTAGAGGAGGAAACAGATCTGGGGCCAGGCCTTGCTACTCTGTGAATTCTGTCCAAGAGGTAGGTAGCCTCAGGGGGGCGATCAGTGACCAGATTGAAAATAGTTAAGACTTTAGTGCCCAGGAGATCCTGGGGCGATTCCTCCAGGAAACCCTTCAGCCTGATGTTATTTCTCCTGCTCCTGTTCTCCTGGTCGTCCAGAAGCAGGGCAAGATCTCTGATGCGGGCGTTGGATGACTCACAGTCTCTTTCAATCCTCTCCATTCTACTCTCCAGGGACTCCTGTGCCTGCTCTGTAGCCTCAATTCTGTCCTCCAGCAGCACCATTTCCTCCCTCAGGGTGGACAGCGCCATCTGTTGGGAGGATTCAATTCTAGCCACGACATCCTCCAGATCTTTCTTGCTGGGGAGGGCCAGGATGAGCTCTCTCAGGACTTGTATGTCCCCCTGTGGAGGGCCAGAGGGCAGGGTGTTTAACAAAGACAGGGGCTCTGTGTGCCCCGGGGGTGGAGGTGTCCCCTGCGTGCAGAGTATGGCAGGTATACCCGGGTCAGGTGATCCCCCAAGGACTGGGGCTTCCGCTCCATCCACAGCAGTGTGCTGTGAGGCAGGCTGAGCAGCTTTCCCCCTCCTCCAGCCCTCCATATCTGGGCCTGCTCCCTCTGGTGTCACCGACGACTCTGTCCCCCGCTTCTCTCCAGCGCTGTTCTCCTGGGCTGCATCACAAGCTGTGGGAGGGTGCTGAGCTGCACCTGGGGAATCCCCCGCTGGAGGATGCCGCAGGCCTGCCGGCGCCATCTTGCTCTGGATCGCCAGCGGAGGCTCAGGCCCCGACGCCATCAGGAACTTTGTCAGGCTCCCGTGTGGTCTCTGGCTTGTCACCGGGGAGGCAGGAGCAGGCGCGACACCCGGTCTCTTCTTTGGGGCCATCCTGGGTAAGTGAGGTCCGCGGGATATGTGAAAATTCGGCTGTGGGCGCAGGAGCTCTGGAAACAAGTGTCCTCATGCCGCCATGTCGAGGACACGCCCCCCATGCCAAAAGGCTTTACCTTGTCCTCTTTTCCTGTCATTTTTAAGTTTTAATGTAGGTACTGACATAAAACATTGATAAATTTGGCCTGGGCATTACTATAAAGCAGTTTTGCAATTTGTGAAAAAATCATTGCACAAACGCAAAGATAAATATGCCCCTATGTGTTAGTGAGGGTTTTTAATATGGGGGTACAAGTCCTAATTTCCAGTGAATTAAATAGGATTAAGGTTACATAGAAGAGAGGGAGCAAAGATTACAATGAGCTTTCCAGTTTGGTGCTCGGTTGTGCATTATACTATACTGGCTTCTAGTGCGATGATAAGATCCTGATGCACAATGTGATCTATTCTATACTCTCCACCATGACCACTATTTCAATAATGATTATGCCGCATGTCCCCTCTAATATAGACATGAGACTATAAGTGACAGATGCACAAATATATACTGTGCTTCCATAACAGTAAAAGTTACCTGCATAGGTGCCACTAAAACAGCCCCAACTTTTCAAGACCAAAACTTGAACATTAGACATGATCATCCAACCTTTCATTCAACTTTCCCTTTAAACTTCTACTTATAGGATAAAATAGCCAGAAATCTTTCAGACATTGCAGCATAGCTTAGTCCTCTTATGTGATAATATGCTTGAAAGAAATAAGCATGCATGAAAGCCGGGGAGATCCTGTGTTGTTATGTCATACAGGTGCTGATGCAACCGTCATTTTTATGTAAAGAACCGGAGCAATGGATGTAGATTGGTAGTAACAAGCCTATAATATTTTTGGAAAGGGGATGACTTTTACTGCACTGTAGAGAAGGACTGAAAAAAGAATGCTATTTTGGGAGTGATGGGCTTTTATAGGAAATCTGGCAGCACAAAATGACTGTTGAAACCAAGCATAGATGGACCCTTGGTGTGGCCAATCAGCTCAGTGCACTTTCCCGCCTACGTGATTTTCATCCATCTTCGACCCCTCTGCTGTGCTTACACTGGTTTTATGGTGACCAGGTGAGAGTGAACTGCTTGGCTATGCCAAGGGTGCACCATGAGCCTGTGCTTGGTTTGAACAGTGATTTTGAGCTGAGAGTTTCTGTTTAATATACAATGGAAAGTACAGTTATGGGAAAACCTTTTGATTCCTCAAATGGGATTGGACCAGAGAGGTTAGCTCCCCCCCCCAACTCCTCAAAAAGGCTTTGGATCCACGACCCCGTCACCAATGTACACTGTTTTGCCTTGCACCAATGTTGCTAGATAACAACCATTACATACCAGAAACCTCCCATTGGATCTGCCATTTTGGAAATCACCTGACCTTTGTTTAGTCATCGCAACTTGGTCCTTGTCAAAGTCGCTCAAATTCTTACTCATTTTTTCTGCTGTCAGCACAACAACTACAATACCTGGGTATTCACTTGCTGGCTAATGTATCCCAATTGACAGATGTCATTGTCACAAGATAATCAGTTATCACTTTCATGGCTGATTGATGTACATGTCCAACGTACTCCTACAATTGGAGACTCCCAGTTAGTGTCCAATAGGATGAAGGGATCCACAGCATGAGTTTCTTTCCTTTTAAGCCCATAGCAGTCAATGACTCGGAGGAATTTGCAGCATGAGATGGTGAATTGTCATGAAGGAAGATGATTTTGCTACAGATGGTATGGTTCTTTTTGTACCGTTGAAGAAAGTGGTCAATCAGAAACAATATATACTTTGCCGAGGTAATTTTCACACCTTCAGATAACCTTAAGAGTCCTACAAGCTCTCTCGCCATGATACCAGCCCAAAACATGACACAACCACCTCCTTTCCAAAAGTGTCGCCTTGTTGGGACATGGAAGCCTTCACTACTCCATCCATGTGGGCCATCCAGGGTTGCATGGCACTCATCAGTACAGACTGGTTTAAAATTAGTCCTCATGTATTATCTCTCCAAATTGAGGATCATGGGACTCCAAAAGCACCACAGCTTCAAATATTTGTTTGCTGCTTTGTAATGGTATTTTAGAAACTGCTCTCTTAATCCAATGAATTTGTCCAACAGAAACCTTCCGTATTATGCCTTTAGCTGCATTAACCCGTCTATGCTGTGTAACAGCCGCAAATATCTTCACAGTACAATGATCACACAGTTTTTTGAAATGTCTAATGTTTTATACCTTGTCCAAGGCATTGCATTATTTGATGCTTTTCGGCAGTAGAAAGATCCTTTTTTCTTTCCCATATTACTTGAAACCTGTGGCCTGCATAATATTGTGGAATGTCCTCCTTAAGTAGTTTTCATTTAATTGGGCTAACCTGGCAAACTAATTATCACAGGTGTTTGAGATTTGATTTCAGTGAACAAAAGAGCCCTCAGACACAATACCATCCATGAAGGTTATGGGAAAACCAAAAATGTTTATTTTTATGACACTTAAATCCAATTTGCATAATAATTTGAAACATGGTGTAAATACATTTAAATTGATTTCAATTTAATTTGCATATAAATACTCGGACAACTTCTCAATCAGCATGTTTGCCCCCATTAAAATAACAATGATTCTCGTCTTCAGTGCCTGTGGCATTGCAATGATGTCAGCACTCTCCTGGGGCTCACATGACATTGGGCATAGGGATCCTGTGATAAATAGTGACAGCTTCCCTGTCCCCAGCTTCAGTCCAATGAATATTAAGAGGAAATCACAGCTGCAACCTCTGTTTACTTGATCTTGATGTTTGATACATCTGAGGTGGGGACAGTGAAGCGAGCGCTGATTGGGCACAGGGCTCGCGTGATGTCACGTGAGCACTGGGAGAGCGAGTGCCAACACTGGTTGAAAGTTACTGTCTCCGGAGGTGAGTACAAATATTATTTTAACCGTGGAAAATATGCTCAATGAGAAGGGGTTGTCCACATAGTGGACAACCCCTTTAATGTGTTTTCCAATCACAATTACATTTTTAATGGACAGCCAGGTGATTAAAATAATAAAAGAATACATATTCACCCATGCTAATTGCTTCCTGATGCTGCTTTGATGGTATATGCCAGACCGGTAGCCATGAGATCACTCACTACCAGTGACTTGACCACTCTATCCACTAACTGGCCGCAGGTTCAGAAGCATCCAATCGACATTCGCAGCAATCGGGTCATTTGTGGTTGTTGACGTCCCCACTCCTAGGTTGGCAGAGACAACTCAGAACATTAGGGAGAATATGCATTTTTTTTTTATTTTTATCCTTCTGGCTGTTGGCTGCCATGGACAACCCCTTAAAAAACAAAACAACAAAAGAAAACAACATTTTTACAGGGGTGGTTTAAGGATTTTAAAAATATAATATAAAATACGGAAAACTAACAAACATAACATACTAGTACTGATGAAGGGCTTTGTTGTTCCCTGGCAGTTTTTATTTATATTCCTGAAGTAATAATCAGCCATATATGAATAGATTTGTAGCTATAAGGGGTGCCAGGCAATGGTGCGTGACAGAATCCAAAAGCTCCCTCTTCCCCATACGAGGAAACCAGTAGTTTAAGGGCACACAATAGTTGGGGGTCCCTGCTACAGATTTTCCAGGAGCTCCAAGTGATGCCACTAATTATAGACATGCATATGGATCATAATAAAGGTGCCCTGTCTTCAAAGAACAAAAAAAAGAGGCAATCCTGCGTATGTCATATCTGGGCACTATAATACAGCTACCTGTATTGATCAATGAATGATTGAAATCATATAACTGACCCGTTTGGATCAATGGTGGGTTATAAGTTTTGGACTTTACAATCACATGGTGTTTTGTGCAGATATACCACTGCAAACCTGCTGGATAATTTATTACATATACATAAATCTATCACTAAGCAGCCGATCTCTAGGTTTTTAACATCTTTGACGGAGTCTTGTAGGTTTAACTCCTACTAGCAGGCTTGCAAGACTAGCGTCCGCTCACTTTGATATCAGTAGAACTCCATGATTTTGCTTTAGGACCTAAAGGGGTTACTCTGTTTAAAATGACAAGTCTGCAGTCACTCTGTGTGTCGCTCTATGTGACTTAAGGATTGTGAATCCTCACATCGCACACACTGTTTGTGGTGAAGATTCTCCACTGTCACAGCCGGAAACGGCAGTTACGTGACAGCAAGTATGCGATATTCTTACTACTCCCGGTCACATTCCAACTAGTTGAGCATGGCCTTGCTTAGTTCACTGTCATTGAGACATGCTGCACCCATCTAGTTGGAATATGGCCGGGAGTCTGCATATCTCATTCTTGTGGCCACGTGACCGCTATTACCAGATCTGACACCGGAGAATCCTCACAGCGCACACTGCTTATGATGTGAAGATTCACAAGTCTGCAGTCACATAGAGTTCTCAGACTTCTCATTTTAGACCAGACCATTCCTTTAAGGCAGACAACCTGATATCCATTATCAATAGAAGATTCTCCATATTAGGGTCTTCAGTTTGCGAATTCTCAGTACTGCACATGTGGATTGTAGAACTGTCTGTTATTCTGCTAACATACTGCCATGCAGGACTCTAAGCCGTAACGTAGACTTCCAGTAATCCGCCGACACTGTGCATCCTATAAAAGACTGATAGAGGGAGCCCAAAGTTGAGAATGGAAAACCAAACTGAAAAGCCGTAGTATTCACGTTCCAGACCGTTTGCATACTGAGGATGCTCTCCAAAAGCTGACATGAACCAGAGCTGAAAAACAAAAGGAAAGCATAAAAGGATACAATGTAGAAAAGAAAAACATCATAAATACTTAAAATATTCTCTCCCATTATTCTGGCATATGACAAATATAAATAATTTTGGTTCCTAATTGACCTACAATGGGAAAGGTTTATTCTGATTTTATGTCAGATAGTGAGAAAAACATGCAGATGTGTCTTTATAGATAGTGGATGTAAACTTCTGCTTTCAACTACTGTATATATATATATATATATATATATATATATATATATATATATATATATATATATACAGCGCTTACAAAGTGCTGCTGTATTCTTTTGTTTGTGTTTCGTGTAGTAATAGCAGCTTGCACCTGTTCACGTTTATTTGGTGGTCAGTCAGTATTTTGTTTTTTAAGCCAAACCCAGAATTGGTGCTTCGTGTTTCTTTTATACTTTTCCTCTGTTCCACTCCTGGTTTTGGCTTATAAATACTGACGTAAAAACTCACCAAATACTCAACGTGTGCATGCGGAAAGGCCCCATGCGTATCGCTACGCACAGGTGATTTCCTCAAGGGAAATGTGGGTCTGCATAGAATGGGCCCAGCCTTGATCACTAGCTTGCATTCTTCTAAGTTTGTATGGTTGTGGTATATACATACAGACGTGGTCAAAATTGTTGGTACCCCTCGTTTAATGAAGGAAAAACCCAGAATGGTTACAGAAATAACTTGAATCTGCCAAAAGTAATAATGAATAAAAAATCTATGAAAATGACCAAATGAAAGTCAGACATTGCTTTTCAACCATGCTTCCACAGAATTTAAAAAAAAAAAACAAAACATCATGAAACAGGAATCGACAGAAATGATGGCACCCCTGAAAATAATGTGACTAAAGGGACATGTTAAATGAAGGTATGTCTACTAATTAGCATCACAGGTGACTACAATCTTGTAATCAGTCAGTGGACCAGTATATAGGGCTACAGATACTCACTGTGCTGTTTGGTGACATGGTGTGTACCACACTCAACATGGACCAGAGGAAGCAAAGGAAAGAGTTGTCTCAGGAGATTAGAAAGAAAATTATAGACAAGCATGTTAAAGGTAAAGGTTATAAGACCATCTCCAAGCAGCTTGATGTTCCTGTGACTACAGTTACATATATTATTCAGAAATTTAAGATCCATGGGACTGTAGCCAATCTCCCTGGACGTGGTGGCAGCAGGAGGAGACTTGATGACAAATTAAAGAGACGGATAATACGAATGGTAACAGAAAAAAATTCTAAAAAGGTTAAAGGTGAACTTCAAGCTCAAGGAACATCCGTATCAGATCACACCATCTGTCGTTTGAGCCAAAGTGGACTTAAATGGAGATGACCAAGGACACCATTGTTGAAAAAAACTCATAAAAAAGCCAGACTGGAATTTGCCAAATTACATGTTGACAAGCCACAAAGCTTCTGGCAGGATGTCCTATGGATAGATGAGACAAAAAATGTAACTTTTTGGCAAGGCACATCAGCCTTATGTTCCCAGATGGAAAAATGAAGCATATCAAGAAAAGAAAACGGTCCCTACTGTGAAACATGGAGGAGGTTCTGTTATGTTCTGTGGCTTCTTTGCTGCATCTGGCACAGGGTGTCTTGAATGTGTACAGGGTACACTGAAATCTCAAGACTATCAAGGCATTCTAGAGAGAAATGTACTGCCCAGTGTCAGAAAGCTTGGTGTCAATCACAGGTCATGGGTCTTGCAAAAGGATAATGACCCAAAACACACAGCTAAAAACACCCAAGAATGGCTAAAGGCCCCGTCACACATAGAGATAAATCTTTGGCAGATCTGTGGTTGCAGTGAAATCATGGACATATTGTTCCATTTGTACACAGCCACAAACCTGGCACTGATTGTCCACAATTTCACTGCAACCACAGATCTGTCGCAGATTTCTCTCTGTGTGTGACAGGGCCTTAAGAGGAAAACATTGGACTATTCTGAAGTGGCCTTCCATGAGCACTGACCTAAATCCTATTGAGCATCTTTGGAAAGAGCTGAAACATGCCATCTGGAAAAGGCAACCTTCAAACAGGAGGCAACTGGAGCAGTTTGCTCTTGAGGAGTGGCCAAAATACCTGTCGAGAGGTGCAGAAGTCTCATTGACAGTTACAGGAATCGTTTGGTTGCAGTGATTGCCTCAAAAGGTTGTGCAACAAAATATTAAGTTAAGGAGGAGGGCGCCATCATTTCTGTACAGGCCGATTTCATTCGTTTTTTGTTTTTTTTTTGTAATCTGTGGAAGCAGAAAAGCAATGTTTAACGTTCATTTGGTCATTTTCATTGATTTTTTACTCATTATTATTTTTGTCAGATTCAAGTTATTTCTGTGTCTATTGTGGGTTTTTCTTTCATTAAGCGAGGGGTACCAACAATTTTGACCACATGTGTATACAGTATACAGTCATATGAAAAAGTTTTGGCACCCCTATTAATGTTAACCTTTTTTCTTTATAACAATTTGGGTTTTTGCAACAGCTATTTCAGTTTCATATATCTAATAACTGATGGACTCAGTAATATTTCTGGATAGAAATGAGGTCTATTGTACTAACAAAAAGTATGGGCACCTCAACATAAAAGTAACATTAATATTTTGTAGATCCTCCTTTTGCAAAAATAGCAGCCTCTAGTCGCTTCCTCTAGCTTTTAATGAGTTCCTGGATCCTGGATGAAGGTATATTTGACCATTCCTGTTTACAAAACAATTCCTGTTCTGTTAAGTTTGATGGTCGCCAAGCATGGACAACACGTTTCAAATCATCCCACAGATGTTCAATGATATTCAGGTCTGGGGACTGGGATGGCCATTCCAGAACATTGTAATTGTTCCCCTGCATGAATGCCTGAGTAGATTTGGAGCGGTGTTTTGGATCATTGTCTTGCTGAAATATCCATCCCCTGTGTAACTTCAACTTCGTCACTGAAACTTGCACATTATTTTCAAGAATCTGCTGATACTGAGTTGAATCCATGTGACCCTCAACTTTAACAAGATTCCCGGTCCCGGCATTGGCCACACAGCCCCAAAGCATGATGGAACCTCCACCAAATTTTACTGTGGGTAGCAAGTGATTTTCTTGGAATGCTGTGTTTTTTTGCCTCCATGCATAACGCCTTTTTGTATGACCAAACAACTCAATCTTTGTTTCATCAGTCCACAGGACCTTCTTCCAAAATGTAACTGGTTTATCCAAATGTGCTTTTGCATACCTCAGGTGACTCTGTTTGTGGCGTGCTTGGAGAAACGGCATCTTTCGTATCACTCTCCCATACAGCTTCTTCTTGTGCAATGTGCGCTGTATTGTTGACCGATGCACAGTGACAACCATCTGCAGCAAGATGATGCTGCAGGTCTTTGGAGGTGGTCTGTGGATTGTCCTTGACTGTTCTCACCATTCTTCTTCTCTGCCTTTCTGATATTTTTCTTGGCCTGCCACTTCTGGGCATAACAAGAACTGTACCTGTGTTCTTCCATTTCCTTTGGAAACTGACAGTTTAAATCTCTTGTTTTGAGAAGCCCATGATGCCACTCTTCATAGGAGATTCAAATAGGAGAACAACTTGCAAGTGGCCACCTTAAATACCTTTTCTCATGATTGGATACACCTGCCTATGAAGTTCAAAGCTCAATGAGGTTACAAAACCAATTTAGTGCTTCAATAAGCCAGTAAAAAGTAGTTAGGAGAGTTCAAATCAAGAAATTGATAAGGGTTATCATACTTTTGCACCGGTCAAATTTTGTTTAAATGCGGATTGCACATTTTCTGTTAGTACAATAAACCTCATTTAAATCCAGAAATATTACTCAGTCCATCACTTATTAGATATATGAAACTGAAATAGCTGTTGCAAAAACCCAAATTATTATAAAGGAAAAAGGTTAACATTAATAGGGGTGCCCAAACTTTTTCATATAACTGTACTTGCTCAGCTGGTTCTCTGTGCTCATATTTTTGGTCGCTTGTACTTACTGTATATCTCTTTGCATTTATCCTATATTGTGTATCCAGCTAGACAATTCATTCTATGTTGTGTTTGTGTTGCTGTCTGATATTCTCTTTTCACACTTGTATATATAGCCTATCCAATTACCATGCACCAGTCTTTTGCAAGTTTCTTTATTTTATATGGGAGGCAAGTTGGTGTTGTATGACAGTACACACAATGTTGTGTATTTTGCACACTCAGATTGTTGTCTTATCTTGTTTGAATCACTAGTATCATTGTAATAAAGGCTGTTTATTTGACTTTATCTGGGATCATTTTAATGGGATCATTTTATGCACATCTGCTTTTTTCTTTCCCTTGTTTCTGGAAAACGCCCATAGCGTAAAATAGTCACTACACAAATAGATGAATTCCCAGAGGGGTGTAAATTCTAATAAGGAGTCACTTGAGGGGGTTTCCACTGTTTAGGCACATTGGGGGCTCTGTAAACGGCGTCTGCAAATTATTAATTTATAAAAATGTGAGCAGCAGAAGTGAAATTGCTCCTTCCCTCTCGAGCCCTGTTGTGTGGCTAAACAGTACTGTACAGCCTTATTAGTGGTATTGCCACATTCAGCAGAAATTGTATGTCAAATTATGGGGCCTTTTCCCCTTGTGAAAATAAAAAATCTGGGCCTAAAACTATTTTAGGGATAAAAATAAAATTATTAGTTCTTCCCAACAGAATGATATAAAATTCTATGACACACATATGGTGTCAATATCCTCACTGCATCACTAGACGTATTCACTAAAGGGTGCAGTTTGTAAAATGGGGTCACTGTTCTGGCCCTCGGGGGCTCTGCCAATGTGACATGGCCATTCCAGCAAAAATCTGCATCACAATATGGCTCTCTTTTCCCTTCTGATTTTTGCACTGTGCCTGAAAATTAGTTTCCAATCACGTATAGGATATTGGTAAACTAGGGAGAAACTGTGTAACAAATTATGCGGTCCATTTCCTCATAATAGCCCTTTTGAAAATTAAAAACTTGGGGCTAAAACAACATTTTAGTGGAAAAAAAAATAATTTTTCATTTTCGTAGCCCAATGTTACACAATTATGTGAATCATCTGTGCATTTAAAATGCTCACTACACCTGTAAACAAATTCCTCAAGAGGTGTATTTACAAAATGGTGTCACATGTGGGTGGTTTCTACTGTTTTGGCACCATAGTGGCTCCTCAAATGAGACATGGCACCGCCAGTACTCTTTTCCTGCCAAATCTGCCCTTAAATTGCGCTCTTTCACTTCCAAGCCCTGCCGTGAACCCAAACAATTGTTTTCCAACACATATAGGTGAATTGATGTACTCAGGAGAAATTGAATAACAAATTGTACAGACCACTTTCTCCTGTTATCCTTGTGAAAATGAACAATTTGGGTGCAAGGCAGGGCTCTGTACGGAAGTGGCACCAGTTGACTTTTTCCCACAAAAATGTTGCTTTAGGCCTAAACAGTAGTTTTCTTCTGCATGTTATCCATGTAAAAATGAAAAATTTGGGGGTAAATCAATAGTTTTGCGAGAAAAATTAGATTTTTTTATTTTAATGGCTCAATGTTATAAAATTCTGTGAAGCACCTGTGGGTTCAAGGTGTTCACCACACCTCTAAATACATTTCCTGAGGGGTAGAGTTTCCAAAATGGGGTTACTTATTGGGGGGCTTCCACTGTTTAGGCACATCAGTATACAAGACATGGTGACCGCTATCTATTCCATCAGATTTTGCACTCCAAAAGGCCTTCTCTTCTGAGCCCTGTCGTGTGCCCAAACAGTAGTTGTCCACTAAATATGGGGCATCGGTGTACTCAGAAGAAATTGCACAACAATTTTACAGTCCATTTTTCCATTACCCTTATGAAAATGAACAATTTGGTGCTAAAGCAACATTTCTGTGGGAAAAAGTAAAATTTTTACTTTTTCCTTCCATCTTGCTTTACTTTCTTTGAAGCACTAAACTTCTCGAGTGTGGTTCTGAGCACTTTGTGGGGTGCGGTTTTTAAAATGGTGTCAATCAATTTTGTTTCTTTTCTGTCACATAGCCACTCCAAATGTAATGTGGTCCTTGAAAAAAAATGGTTTTGTAAATTTTGTTGGAATAATGAGATGCAGCTGACTTTTTACCCTACTAACTTCCTAAAAAAAATAAAGTATGTTTCAAAAATGATGGTGATGTAGAGAAGAAATGTGGGAAATGTTATCTATTAGTTATTCACAGTGCTTTTTTTGCGGTGGTACGTGCCGGTACGGCGTACTGGAAAATCTGAAAAACGCTGAGGATAAGCACCTCTGGCTCTGCCCACATGGCTAATTTGTAAATTTGCTATATCATCAGCCATTGGCTGGAGCAGGGTGACCTCTGTGTCTCCCCTGCCCCCTCCGTTCTGATTGGAGCTAGCATCCATGTGACGCTATCCCTCCAATCAGATGTGGAGGGGCGGTGGGTGCCCGCCCTCTTCAAGATGTTCATGGACGCTGAAGATCAAGGTCACCGCCGGTCACCCCGATCTGCTGCCATCCGGTAAGGTATTTGCTCCCCTGTGCTGTTTTCCACTCCCTCCCTCGATCTTTGCTGCCCCCCGTCGTCCGATTCAACCCCCCCCACCGACCTTCGCTCCCTCCCACCTGCCCTGTAATCACTGTGCTGCTCCTGCCGCCGGCGATTGGGTCCCCCAGTGCTCGCCCCCCCTCGGCCCCCAGTGCTCGCCAACGACCCTCCCCCTCCCTGCTTTCCCATGCTTCCCCCTGCTACCACCGGCGCCATGTCCGCTCCCAGCTGCTAAGCGGGAACTCTAGAAAAAAAAATCTCACACTTACCGGTCTGCAGCCACCCGGGACACGTGTGATCGGCTTCAGGACCTGCCGGTAATCAGCTGGTGCAGTCACGCTACGGCATCAGCTGACAGTCTAAGTCCAGCGGTGGGGCCGGCTTTTTACTGCCCAGCTGGTTTAAGCGATCAGGTGATGCTCTGAGGTGATTGCAGCAGCTGATTACCGGCGGCTCCTGGACCGATCAGTCGTGTCCCAGGATTTTTCAGACAGGTGAGTAGTTTTTTTTTTTGCACTGATGCATCAGCTGATTGTATAAAAACCGTTTATACAATCAGCTGCTGTATGATGTGATTCATGTCCTTTAACCTGACATCATCTGATCGCTTTGCCTTCCAGCAAACCAATCAGATGATATTGGATCCGGATTGGACAGCGCGGGACCCTTGACCCAGGATTACTGCGGAGGGGGGTTCTTTATTTCAATAAAGATGGAGTCACTAATTGTGTTGTGTTTTATTTCTAATAAAAATATTTTCTCTGTCTTGTGTTTTTTTTTTATCTTTACAAGAAATTCATGGTGGCCATGTCTAATATTGGCGTGACACCATGAATTTCAGGCTTAGGGCCTGTTGATAATATACAGCTGGTCCTAACCCCTTATTACCCAGCGAGCCACCCAGCTCCAGGGCTGCTGGAAGAGTTAGATACAGCGCCAGAAGATGGCGCTTCTATGAAAGCGCCATTTTCTGGGGAGGCTGTGGACTGCAATTCACAGCAGGGGTGCCCAGAAAGCTTGGGCACTCTGCGCTGAGGATTCCAATCCCCAGCTGCTTAGTTGTACCTGGCTGGACACCAAATTTGTGCAAAGCCCACGTCATTTGTTTTCTTAAATTATTTCATGAAATTCATGAAATAATTAAAAAAAGGACTTCCCTATATTTTTGGTTCTCAGCCGGGTACAAATAGGCAGTTGGGGGTTGGGGGCAGCCCATACCTGCCTGCTGTACCTGGCTAGCATACAAAAATATGGCAAAGCCCACGTCATTTTTTTTTTTTTACATTTTACGTTTTTGGGCAAAAAACTCCTGCTTATAGTCTTGACTGAAGGATGCTGAGCCTTGGAGTTCTGCAGCTGCTGTCTGCTCTCCTGCATACACTAGTGGATGGAGTATGCTGAGCCTTGTAGTTCTGCTCCCCCTGCCTCTCTCTCTCCTGCATACACTAGTGGATGGAGTATGCTCAGCCTTGTAGTTCTGCTCCCCCTGCCTCTACTGCATACACTAGTGGATGGAGTATGCTGAGCCTTGTAGTTCTGCACCCCCTGCCTCTCTATCCAGCATACAGTACCGTATGTAGTATGTAGTAAACCGTGCACAGGATCTCCCGGCAGCACGACAGCAACGGCAGCACTCACTTCCACTCCTCAAACTAGGCCGCCGGCTGACCTCCTCACCCCCCCCTCCTTAATCTTGGCTGCCGGCGCCTAACAGCACCCCCTCCCCGCTCCTCGTCTCAGAGATGCGTACCAGCAAATATTTTTTTTTACAAAAAAAGCACTGGTTATTCAGTTTGATCTACTGTAACTAGTTTAACTTAAAAATATGAAAATTGCTACATTTTCCCCAAAAGTCTGATATTTTCACAAATAAATGCTATAAACATCATCCTACGTTTACCACGATCATAAAGTACAATGTGTTACAAAAAACAATTTCAAAATCACTGGGATCCGTTGAGGCGTTCCACAGTTATAACCTCATAAAGTGACACTGGTCAGAATTGTAAAATTCGGCCAGGTTAGGAAGGTGAAAATAGGCTGGGGGGGTGACGAGGCTAAAGTTAATGTGCAAAGATTATTTGCTGTAGTGAAATATCTCTTGTTTCAATGACACCTTTTATCTTCAAACTAAAGCTAAATGCTTGGATGGAGTCAAAGCTCTTTCTCGCCTTCACTAATCTGTACATAGCTTTATGGGAGAACTACATATTTTTAGTAGTTAATCTAGTTGGATGTCACATGTGCTACACTGATGAACTTGCTCGTAGTGACACAATGTAGTGTCAGTAAAAAAAAAAGTACAGTATTTTCCTGATTTTTTTCCCTCAAAACTGTGGGTGAAATGGGTGTGCATCTCACAAAACGCATATGGCTTACTGGGGCGGCGGTGGCGGAGCGAGATCATAGGAGGTAGGGTCACAGGATGGCCTTGGGGGTGTCCCGGCAGGCCTATTGATCTGTGGGCGGGCTGGGAGGGTGTCGCGGCGGCAAGTGCATTGAACTGACTACGGACTCCATTGAATCACCCCATGGTTGATAAGATGGACTTCGAGCACATGAACACGGAGGTGGCACGTGCGCAGATTGAGGCGATGGACTTTAAGAAAATGACCACGGTGTGCTATCTGCGCAAGCGCCACCTCCGTGGCCATTTTCTTGAAGTTCATTTCGTCAACTGTGGGCAATTCAACGGAGCCCACAGTCAGATCAATGGCACCCAATACCGAGACCCTCCGTCCTGTGACCCTAATAAGTGGCTCCACTGCAGCGCCACCCCTGCAGACCGCTGGCAGATCAATGGCACCTCCCGCCGTGACACCCCCCAGCTCACAGTATTGCTGACCCTCCTGAGCAGTAACACACCCTCATCTGAGCCCGCAGCATTGCCTACCCTGCCTCCTGGAACCGCTCCACCACCGTCGCGCCCCCCCCTTCTGTGAGCATTAGGATTGAGACTTGCTAGGTTTATAAAACAGACCTTCATTTTAACATTAAAAATTATTTTTTCCTATTTTCCTCTTCTAAATTTGAGATGCATCTTATAATCCGGTGCGTCTTATAAAATGAGAAATAGGGTATTTAGATTATGCCAATAACATTTTGTTAAATTCACAGCTTACTGAATAGTATGGGAAAGATTACGAGCTTCAAATGAGAAGGAATGGCGGCAACTCACTGGTGAACATTAACGGCAATTTTTATTGCACAATCTGCGGCATTGTTACAATGTAACCAGGGAGGGGGGAGTGCAGGGGCGCCGGACGACGGCCGTTTCACACCGTAGCAGGTGCTTCCACAGGTCCGAAACCTGCTACGGTGCGAAACGGCCGTTGTCCGGCGCCCCTGCACTCCCCCCTCCCTGGTTACATTGTAACAATGCCGCAGATTGTGCAATAAAAATTGCCGTTAATGTTCACCAGTGAGTTGCCGCCATTCCTTCTCATTTGAAGCTCATATTGGATTTCTATACCTCGGCTGAGCACCACAGGGATCGGCTGGAGATCTGTGATCCAAGGAAAAACTACAGCCTCGTGAGTACACACCTGGGCTTGCAGTGCCTAGCCTTTTCTCTTTTTTATTACTGCTTGATGGGAAAGATTACATTCTTAGTTATTTTTCTAGAATAATTCTCAAAATGCCACTCTTTAAATATCATAAATTCATATTTTATTTAAAATATAGTCTAGTATTGAGCATTTCTAAAACGGGCTTTACACGCTACGACATTGCTAACGAGATGTTGTTGGGGTCATGAAATTTGTGACGGACATCTGGCATCGTTAGCGACGTCGTAGTGTGTGAAACCTATGACCGACCGCTAACAAGCGCAAAATAGAGAAAAATGGTTAATCGTTGTCTGGTCGTTCTTATCCCGATTATCGTTGCTAGTTGTGGAAGCAGGTTGTTCGTCGTTCCTGCTGCAGCACACATCGCTATGTGTGACACCGCTGGAACAAGGGACATCACCTTACCTACGGCCGCCCACAATGAGGAAGGAAGGAGGTGGGCGGGATGTTCCGACCGCTCATCTCTGCCCCTCCACTTCTATTGGTCGGCCGCTTAGTGATGCCGCTGTGACGCCGAACAAACCTCCCCCTTAGAAAGGAGGCGGTTCGCCGGCCACAGCGACGTCGCTAGGCAGGTAAGTATGTGTGACGGGTCCTAACGAGATTGTGCACCACGGGCAGCAACTTGCCCTTGACGCACAACCGATGGGGGCGGGTGCTATCGCTCACGACATCGCTAGCGATGTTGCAGCGTGTAAAGCTTGCTTAAGTCATTGCAAAAAAACAAAAATAAGGCTATGTGTGCACGTTGTGTAATTTCATATGTTTACGCTGCGTATTGCACTGCAATGTAAATGCATGCGTCCTGTGTCCCCAGCACAATCTATGAAGATTATGCATAATCCATCCGCACATTGCATTTGAGAGCGCAGTGATTTGCATGCTGAAATTTTGATCCAAATCGCTGCGCTCAAAAAAGTAACGTCACTTCTTTCATACGCTTTGGATGCAGCTCCCACTCTGTCTATGGGAGAGGCAGCATCCAGAGTGCATGAAATCGGCATCTATTCTGCAGACAGACTGCATCCATTACGCAGTGTTTCTACAGCGATTTGAAGCGCACACGAGCTGCCAAATCGCTGCAGATTTTTCAGCATGGACACTACGCAACGTGCCCACATAGCCTAAAGGGTGCATTACACGCTGCGACATCACTAGCGATTGCTAGCGATGTCGCGAGGGATAGCACCCGCTCCCGTTGTTTGTGCGATATGTGGTGATCGCTGCCGTAGCGAATAATATTGCTATGGCAGCGTCATACGCACATACCTGTTGAGCAACGTCGCTGTTGCTGCCGAACAATCCCGCCTTCAAGGGGGAGGTGCGTTCGGCGTCACAGCGGCGTCACAAAACGGCCGCCCAATAGAAGAGGAGGGGCGGAGATGAGCGGCCGGAACATGCCGCCCACCTCCTTCCTTCCTCATTGCCGGTGGAAGCAGGTAAGGAGATGGTCGTCGTTCCTGCGGTGTCACACATAGCGATGTGTGATGCCGCAGGAATGATGAACAACCAGCGGGATGCACCACCAATGATATTATGAAAAGGAGCGACGTGTCAACGATCAACGATTTCTGATGTTTTTGCGATCATTGATCGTCACTCCTAGCGTTCACACGCTGCGATGTCGCTAACGACGCCGGATGTGCGTCATAAACACCGTGACCCCGACGATATATCGTTAGCGATGTCGCAGCGTGTAAAGCACCCTTAAGAGTGCATTCAGGCATCTGTGTAAATTGTTCGGACCATGGACCGCAGTACATGGACTGCCTGTGGCTCTCCGAAATCAAGTGTCACAACCTCATAGAGATACTTGAGGCTGTAACTCTCGGCTCAGAAGGCCTTTAGCCGGAATGTCAAGTATATGTATTGTGGTCCATGCTAGAACCAGTTTGCACAAAAGTCTGAATGCGCCCTAAGGGCTCATGGGCACGTTGCGTAATTACATGCATTTACACTGCGTATAGCACTGCAGCGTAAATGCATGCGTTCTGCGTCCCCTGCACAATCTATGAAGATTGTGCATGATACGTGCGCACGTTGCCTTTATGAATGCAGTGATTTGGGTGCTAAAATTTTTACCCAAATCCGTTCATAAAATGAGCATGTCAATTATTTGTGCGTTCTGGATGCAGCTCCCACTCTGTCTAACAAAAAACTGCATCCATTATGCAGTCTTTTTGCAGCGATTTGACACGCACATGTGCTGTCAACTCGCTGCAGAATAATCAGCAGGTACGTGCGCATGAGCCCTTAGTCAGGAGCAGTAAGGCTATGTGCGCACGTTGCGTAATTACATGCAGTTACGCTGCGCTTTGTAGCGCAGCGTAACTGCATGCGTCCTGCGTCCCCTGCATAATCTATGAAGATTATGCAGGAGCCGTGCGCACGTGGCGTTTTAGAGCGCAGCGCTTCAGCTGCTGCCCGAAGCGCGCGTTCTAAGAAGTGACATGTCACTTCTTCCGTGCGCTTTGCCTGCAGCCCCTGCTATGTCTATGGGAGGAGCTGCAGGCAGAGCGCATGGAATCGGCTTTTTTTTTTTCACTACGGACATTTTCTGCAGCGATTTGAAGCGCACGTGTGCGCACATAGCCTAAAGGGGGCTTTACACGCTGCGACATCGCTAATGCGGAGTCGTTGGGGTCACGGAATTTGTGACGCACATCCGGCCGCATTAGCGATGCCGTTGCGTGTGACACCGATAAGCGATTTTGCATCGTTGCAAAAACGTGCAAAATCGCTAATCGGCGACATGGGGGTCCATTCTTAAAAATCGTTACTGCAGCAGTAACGAAGTTGTTCCTCGTTCCTGCGGCAGCACACATCGCTCCGTGAACGAGGAAGTTCCCCTTACCTGCCTCCCGGCTGCTATGCAGAAGGAAGGAGGTGGGCGGGATGTTACGTCCCGCTCATCTCCGCCCCTCCGCTGCTATTGGGCGGCGGTTCAGTGACGCTTCAGTGACGTCGCTGTGACGCCACACAGACCGCCCCCTTAGAAAGGAGGCGGTTCGCCGGTCACAGCGACGTCGCCGGACAGGTAAGTATGTGTGACGGGTCTGGGCGATGTTGTGCGGCACGGGCAGCGATATGCCCGTGTCGCGCAACAGATGGGGGCGGGTACCCACACTAACGATATCGGGACCGATATCGCAGTGTGTAAAGTAGCCTTAAGACATTTTGTGTAGAAACATGGATACACAAAGATATTTTTTATTTTGATGACATTTAAAAATGCATATGCAGCCACTTGGCAATTATTAAAGAAAATGTGTGTATCCTTTGTAAAGGAACAAGGTGTTGAGAAGGCGTAAACATTAGGAATGATTTGTTATATTTTAACTACTATTTAATGTATTATTAGTTCTTTAAAGTGATCCTCATCAGGATCAGGCAAATGACACTAAATTGCAGATTCAAGTCCCCTAATGGAACTATTAAATGTAGTACAAAGTAAAAACCAAATGTTTAAAAAAATCTAAAAGGCAAAAAAATGTAAAAGTTCAAATCCCCCCCTTTTACAACATTAAAAATTATGAAATGAAAAAAAAAGAAAAAAGATACACATATTGGCATTGCTGTGTTCGTAAAATCTCTCAAAATCTAAAATAAATTAATCCAATAGGTACACAAAATCAAAAGCCCAGAACTTCAGTTTGACAGCTGCCGCCACAACAGAAGACATGATAATAACAGGCGATCAATCCATCATACAAGTGCAGCTCATTAAATTAGAACATCATCAAAAAGTTAATTTATTTCAGTCATTCAATACAAAAATAGATCACTCTGTAATGACTCTATATAATATATGCGTTTCCCTTTTTGTATTGAATTAGTGAAATAAATTAACTTTTTGATGATATTCTAATTTATTGAGATGCACTTGTATGTATTTGGTGCATGAGATAAAGGGGGTAAGTTCCTCATAATTACATTTGGTGGGCCTTAGGTACCTTAGTGAGACAGGAAAAAGGAATATCAGGATTGAAAATCTACTATTTATTCTAATTCTGAATTAGAACTAGAGACTTTGTAACTTTTTGGGGTCTTTTTGCACCCCTTTTTTATAGCAGAGTTTTTAATTATAGTGAGGTACTTTTTTTTCCTGTAATGGGTTGTTTAATGCAATGACTCAAATGCGGCACCAGCACAAGTGATGGAATTATTAGCAAGGCATCAGAAATTGCCACAGGTTCTCCATCGGATATCCACACTCCTGACCTGGTGGGAGGGTCTGGAAGACTGGAAATTGGAAACACTGGTTTAAAGAATTCAGTTATTTTCAAATGGAAGGCACTGAAGTGATCAGTTTCTCATTGTTAGTCTGACTTTTTAAAGAAGCACTACATTGAAGATATTTTTTAAATAAATCTGTGTATATGTGTATGTAATGTAGTGTGTATGTGTTAATATACACACGTACCACCGCCTTCTCTGGGATCCAGCACTGTTCTGCTCCTCTTCTTAGTGATGCCACTGCTCTTCAGACTATCATTATCACTCTGTGTGTGACCCAAAAGTCTCTGTTACAATGTAGGTCTACGGAGACTCATTCTGACTGTCCTTGGGCTTATATCGTAAAAGCCACTACCAAGTCATGCAGAGAACAGTGTTGTCATGATTCACGTATGACTCTGCTTGTGCAGAGCCATTGTATGTGTTTGTTTTCCTGATGTCTGCATTCTTTGGGGTTAGGTCCGATTGGAGGAGCCTATTCTGTCGTGCCTCATTTCAGGGGTCACTCTGCCTTGTCTTGAAACTGTTTTCCTCGGTACAACTCCAGTGATAGTTCCTGCTCTGCAGTGTGCACTTTTGGTTCCTATGAGTCTGTTCTGATTCTGCCCGCTACCTAGTACTCCTGTCCCTGACGTCCTTCCTTCACGTCTCGTCTTACCTACCTGTCTCCCTTACCCGCTCTCTGCTTTGTTATCCCGTCTCTGCTTCTTCCTCTATACTTACTTGTTCTCTTGGTTTCCAACCCCGGCTTGCTATCTAACTACGGTTCTGCTACCCTCCAGCTCATGACGATTCCTCCTGGCTTTCTGACCCTCGGCTCTCACTTGACTCCGACTCCACTTACCCCTCTGTACCCACGTGACTTCCCAGCACTGACCTTCGGCTTGATCGACCATTCTATTGCATCCTTCCACGGATGCTAGTGACCTCTAGTGGGCTTGCGCCTAACTACACTTACAAGCACTACATCGTGCCTGAGTACCGGCTCCCACTGGTGGTAGCATCACAAGTGTGAACCAGAGAGTCTGAAGACCAGTGGCGTCAATGAGAAGAGGAGCAGTACGGTGTTGTATCCTAGAGAAGGAAGTGGTTAGTATATTAACACAGACACACTACACTACATGCACAAATACACACAATTTATTTAAAAAAAAAACTTCAATTCATGGGAGGGCTTCTTTATATTCTTGACAGTCAGACATTATCACTGGGGAAAGCTGTGTGTGGCCAGAAATTTGCTCAGCAGTAGCAGTCAATGTAATGTATTTTATACAGTGCCGCTCTGTCTTTCATCATAGGAGAAAAGGAATGTCCTATAGACTGTAATTGAACCAGTCAATCAGGCACTCCATAAGAGCCTCCCACTAACACATTGGCACTGAGATCAACTCTCAACTGCGCTTGGCCGGACCAAGACACTGGCAAGGAATCTTCCTGCAGCCATCTTTTATATTTATATAAGGTATGCCCATAATGATGTCTTATAAGGCTATGTGCGCACTTACCGGATTTTGCCGCGGATTTTCTGCGGATTTGCTGCTTGTTTCGCTGCAGAAAATGTTCATAACATCTCTGCAGTGAATCACCAGCAAATCCTATGGAGAAAAAAAATCCTGTGCGCACTAGGCAGAATTTGATAGCTGCATGTTTTGCTGCGGAAATCCCGCAGCAAAAACAAGTGCATGTCACTTCTTTTCCGCAGGTAGCTGCGGGTTTTCCCTAATCTAATGTAAAAATCACGCAGGGAACAGCTTGCGGAAAAACCGCACCAAATCCGCACCAATTCCGCACCAAATCCGCAACAAAACGCGACAATCCGCATGCGGATTTTGGTGCGAAATTTGGTGCGGATTTTTTCCGCAGGTGATAACATCTTTGAGAGCCTGCGGAATTTACGCAAGGAAATTTCATTTCCCAGTGCGCACATAGCCTTAGGGTTTATTCTATTTCCATATTCCCTTTAGGTGTAAATAAAACAAATAAATCACATTTTTAATGCACATGCAGTTCCTTAATCATCTCCTGCTCTGCCTTGAAATAAATAAGTCTGTAACATAGCTTATAAACCTACACTGAATGACATTGTTTTTCAACATTTTTAGCACTATAAAACTTTGTTAGAAAGAATATAACTTACGGTTAAATTACAGAGAACGAGAAAAAGCGAAATCTCTTTCACCAGTCTGCGGCTGACACTGAGATGTCCAACTTTTTGTAAATAAGCCACAGATGCCCTGCGGATCTCAACCATGGACAGCCTTCGAGGAGCTTCATCATGGTCCCCTTTGTTCTCCTTGTTGGAATGAACACTATAATGTTCCTTGTGCTCTTTTCTCATGCCCTCTACTATGAAAATATTTTGAAAAATATGTTGTAAGATCATAAGGATGGAGTATATCAGGTTCAAGGTGTTGAGCAGATTCCATGAACCAGTGGCTATAATAGCAACCATAGAATAGTAGGATATTGAAAACTGACCAAGGGCCGCTCCAAGCAGGAGAATAATTTCCAGACTGCGAGTGTAGTTTTTAGATGGCCCTCTATGACTATTGGTCTTCTCCTTGTGATGTGTGTTTATCTCTGTGCGGAAGTTTCGCTTTGTCTGAGGATTGGTGCTGTCCAAATGTTCTTTGTTCATGTTCTGCATTTCATTATATCCATTGTGCATTTCACTCTCTGCTTGCTTTTCATTGTCCTCTGATTTTTCCTCCTCTATTATTTGATACCCAATGTGTTCTAAATCCTCAAAGTTCTGTACTTCACTTGACTCTCTGTGCTCCTCTTCTTCTGACTGCCCATGGTCCTTATTCTTCTCCATGTTCCTGTGCCTACATTTTTTTGTTTCTATTTGCCTCTTTTTTCTGTCTTGTTTATCAGGATCTTCACCATTTTCATTATCCTGTCTTGTATGCTTCATGTGTCTCTTATCTCTAAAGGTTTGGGCAATGATTCCTATTAAGCAGGGTATAACCATTATTGAGAGTAGAATGATACAGTACATAAAATATATAATGAAGGAGGAGGTAGTGAGAGTTCCGCTTGACGCTTGAACTTGGTACTGGATGAAGATGCAAATTCCAACTAGTAACGCAGTAATGCCTAAAATTGGTCCATAAATGACCCCTTTCAGACGACAGCTGGGGTGGGTTGATCTGGGATGGTGAAGTTCTCTTCTGCCAACGTTCCTCCACATTATGAAAAGCATGGAGGCACAAATCAGACAGTATTCAAGATTGAATGGATATAAAGTTACATAACCCCGCTGAAAGGTCCAACAAGTTGAGTATTTAGGGCACAAGCATCCAGAAGTGCCATTTCCAGCTAGGGATAGAGGTAATATTAATGTAGAATTAGTACAAAAAATGACAAGCATTCAGAATGGTAAAGGTACTATAGTCACTGGGTCTTAATTACTTGCCTGATGTGCTGTTTGGTTGTAAGCTCTCCATCTCACTATGCACAGAGTCATTTATCACAGCCAGGAGCCAAAGCAGTAAATCAGTTGCCACAGTTAGCATAATGCACCACCTAAAAATTAAACTGGAATGAGTGTTCACATGGTACAAAAGTCAAATTGCAACTTTTGTCTTGTAAACCTTTAGACAACTTAAAGTGGTTTCTATATGTGGGCTGATAATATTTTTATGCTATTCATTTCCTTTGGCTATTTTTCCTGTGTCCCTGTGCATCCCTGTGTCGCTCCGTTATTCACTTTCGCCTGCAATCATAGACTACTACTACCACCCCCATCTGCCCTGTGGCACAGCTCTACCTGTGGAGAGCTACACCATCTAAGCTGCATCACCATCTGCCCCAGAGAGCCCCATTCCGCAGCGGCGGCACTTCACTTGCCGCATATGTAGTGCCCCTGAACCCCTCAGGGTGCTACAAGGTTCTGCATCCCCACAAGGATGCAGGGCCTACGCCCTTAGGTACCCAGAACCCCAGTGCCGGTGCCAACAAAAACCCAGGTAATCCCAGTTTTCCCCAACAATACAATGGTACTTAGCTAGGGTGGGACCATGGATGGCCGCCTAGAGGTGGAACCACTCCAGTCCACTAGTTGACCAGGTGGGAGGAGCAGACTGTGGAGGGTAGTCAGTCTAGTGTTGACAGTGAAAGTGTGAAGGTGAATGAGCAACATCCTGACTAGGGTTGATGGTGACCTGGTACCCAGGAGAGGTGGTTGCCCCTGGAGTACGGTGGAATACTCGCAGAACTACGCACTGACGGGGTACAGGACCCTAGGACGGGAAAGAGCTTCAAGACGACCTGTTAACACCTGCACAGCAATGGGGACCATCAAGGATCTTGCTGACCCTAAAGAATCCGAAGACTCAGTAGCAAAGGGAAAGTCGGGGACTGGATCAGAGACTCCAACCCCACAGGGTTCATGCTACCATAAGATGGACAGAAGTGGACAAACCACAAACCAGGGACCCCCAGTGTTCCATACCACGGGGACCCACATACCAGAGACAGGTGCAGGGGAAGAAGGTACCAGAGAACCAGACTGGCACTGGGAGGAAGGGGACCTGGAGGCGAAGCCAGCCGTGGGCGGGAAACCAGTTAACACCCAAAAAGTGAGTAAACCAGTTGTGCACTGAATACCTGTCTGGACTCCTTCTTCTGACGTCTACCGCACCATACACCCGCTGGGGCAATACCCTACTTGCGGAGGGACTACCATACTAGCTGCAATACCATCAGCCCCAGTAGAGACACTGCAGCAGTGACCCCTTTTATTTAGCCGCAACACTGCAAATGGCATCACGAATAACTTTATTCACAAATCCCCTATAAATATCCCCATTACAAAATGGGCCCAGGGCAAGGAATCGGTAACGGTTAAGGTAACGGCCACCATTGTGACATCCCCAGGTCGTACACTACCCGGAACAGAGTACCCCATATCCCTGGGTGCTACATATGTCGTGGGCGGGGAGGACGCCGCCGCTGCTGCGCTCTCGCTAACGATCGGGTCCGGCGCTGCTGCGGCTGCTGCTGCTGCTCGGTGGCTCGAGCGGTGGGCAGGATCCGGGGACTCGAGCGGCGCTCCTCGCCCGTGAGTGAAAGGGGTGGTTGGTTTGGGGGATTTAGTCCGTGACGCCACCCACGGGTCATGGTGAAGATAGGCACCACCGCTGCTGGTGACGGGGATCCCGGGAGCGATGGTAGGGAGCAGCTGGGATGTTGTTTTCCCCCTCCGTGGGTAGGGGTCGTTGGTCCCGTGGCCCGACGATGTGACGGGGAGGCAGGGTTGGCGAGGTGCAGGGTTGCAGGGACAGCGCGGCGTGGTGCCGGATGGCATGGGTGTACTCACTCAGCAAGAAAGGTATAAAGTCCTCGGTAAACCAAACGGCTGGATGGACGGGTCCCACAGCCGGCTGCAGTGTTTCTCCCCGGACAGGTGATGGCGGCTGTCTTTCCCTGCACCTTGATGTTCTCCTTCTGACTACTATGGATTCCCAACGGTAGTCCGCTCCCCGGTGTATGGGTACCGGAGGAGCCCGTTTTCCCGCAGGCGCTGGCCCTTGGGTCTCTAGCCTTAGGCGGTAGCTGTATACCCTCACGGTGTGGGCTGTTGCCTTCAATCGGGACTTTTGCTGTTGTGAAACCCCTGGGGTTCCAGTCACATTCGGATCTGACTATTGACAGCGGCTCCAAGCTTGGTCGGGGTCCGATGGCCCTGCCTGTGTGCTGGCTTCACTTCGCTCCCCGGTCGGTACCGGCGGGCCGTCGCCCGACCCCGATCCTACGGTTCCGCGTTGCTCCACCATTCCTGCACACGGCCACCACCGTCTGCCAACCTTGCGGTCAGTGCCACAAACCCAGACACCCAAGTGTTTGCTCCTCACTCCTCAAACTCCAACACTAAACAACTGTCACTTTTCACGCCTCCAGGCCTGTGAACTCCTCGGTGGGTGGGGCAAACCGCTTGGCTCCGCCCCACCTGGTGTGAACATCAGACACTGGAGGGAGGCAACAAGGGTTTTTGTTTGGCTGGTGTCCCTGTCTAATGGGGTGGGGGTGGTTGTGTGTTATTTGTGACGACCTGGCTAGGCCAGGGCGCCACACACATACCACAGATGGTGTCACAAATAAACTGTCATCATCCCCTTCCTTTTTATTAAATGACACCGCCAGGGTCATGGAGCCGGGCCACGCCATCTTGGCGCCCCAGAGCCAGAACCGCTGCCCGGTAACGAGTCACCCCACAGCCCCGGTACGGGCGTGTCCCAAACCCGAATTGTAAAGTTCAGGGTTCGTACCAAACACGGACTTTAAAGGGAACCTTTCAAGTCCAATATGCACCCAGAACCACGAGCAGTTCTGGGTGCATATTGCTAATCCCTGCCTAACTGTCCTTGCACCTAGTAGCATAGTGAGAGGTGAGTGAGATCATCCTCTGATGCTGCAAATTCATTAGCATATTAGCATGCCCACAGGGACGTACTAATATGTTAATGGAGCTGACTAGCCAGGGGAACTAACACCCAGGGGACTAGTCCCCGTGCTCATTAGCATACGATAAAACATCTTTACAAATATTTTTCTAAATATCTCTTTATTTATGCTACAAGATACAGGGGCGGTTAGGCAGGGATTAGCAATATGTACTCAGACCTGACCGTGGTTTTGGGTGCGTGTTGGACCTGACAGGTTCCCTTTAAAAAAAAAAAAAAAAATCAGTGTTCAAGTTCAGAGTTTGGGTGATGTACATATGCTAACCACTCGATCGAGCATTGGGTTGCTCAGGTATACTCAGTGCTCTGCCCATTGGGAGCCGCTTAATGTCTCTGAATGGCTCTCAATATGGGTTATAATAACAGTTTCAGATGTAGTCACAAAGTGACTGTTGGATAACGAGGGATAGGGGCCCCTTGACTGTCCCTTACGCTGATAGCCCTATGTTATCCCTAACCTAAGGGTACTCCTAATGGTGGAGACTCCTGAGTCCCATTCCTGGTCTTGCTCCTGACTAGGATACTCTGATATCCTCCACCAGGGAAGGATGGGGCAGTAGTGTGATGTTAACCAAAGATAAAAACAAACAACTGAAAACCAAAACCCTGACACACTGTACACACATAGGATTAGGCAATAAGAGATAAAGGAGGAAAACACAAGACAACAGAGGTAAACTCTACAATTATACAAAGCAATAAGCTAAGATAGTTAGGAACACTACACATCAGTAGACCAACTAAGATAAACTATAGTTGGAATATTTAGAAGGATTCAGCCAGCATACATAGAATGGGATTGGCTTAACCACAACACGTGATGAAATGAGACTAACAAACAGACTAGCAGTAGTTAACTCTTACTAGCCTGGCTATGAATCAGCACAGGTCAATGACTGAGTCTGCTTGCGTTGAAACTGCTTGTTTACCATCTGTCTCCACCCTTTTATTCTATGAAGCTGGAGCTGTCACCCAAGGAAGAGGAAGGGTGGAGATAGAGGGAAAACAAGTAGGTGGGAAGTGGCACTTAAATGTTTGGCTATGCCATGATGCACTGATTGCCTGTACTTGGTTGGAAAAGTCATTTTGTGCTGACAACGTCCTGTGCACCCCTTCCTAACAATGGACGTACCGGTGCACCCTATTTTGAACGTAGTTCCCACAAATAAACTTACTTGTACATATTGCAGAGAAATTGTCAATGTGGCAAAAAACATGGGTCCATGACAGCAGACCTTCTTCCCTCAATATCCAAAAGGATTTTGGCAGCCCCCCACAATGGCAATCGTGATTAATTGGTCAAATATGACGAATTGCAACGATTTTTTCATTAAACTCAAATCAAAAGGTCCATTAAATTGGTGGTCAGACATGATTGGTTCTGTCTATGACAGCACTGGTCCTAATTATGCCTCACTATAACCTGAAAGGAAAGTCAGGGGCATAATAATTGCAGTCTCAGAGGTTGTTATCAGGCCCATGCGGGAAGGGGGCCCGTCGACGACAGCAACTATTTCAGCTGAATGCACATGTAGCTGAATGTATTGCGATGCAGAGATCTGCCGACTCCCTGCACTGCAATACACTCCGCTGATGCCCATCACGGAGGGAACATTGCAGTGACGTTATGCCCCACCTGAAGCAGGCATCTCAAAGTCAGCTGCCTGCTTCTGTGATGGCTATAGAAGGTAACATCACGTGTCACAGGAGCAGTGACAAGGTAAGAAGAATCGTTTATTGTTTAAAATGTGTTAGTAAAAAAAGAGGCAGAATGGAGAACATTATAAGAGGAAAGGGCCCAAGTCACAGCAGGTAATGATCTCATCTGCCTCCTGGCAGCAGAGCTCGTCATGACCTGCAGTGACCTGGGCTATTGATGTTAACTCAGGTCACTGCATTGCTCTCCCAGCCAATGGGGAACATTCTGTTCTTCATTGACTGGGACATTGACTATGGTATGGATAGTCATGTGTCCCCCTTATTGGATTACGCCGGACCTGGATTTGATTGTTCTTTTCAATAAATTGGTGACAAAGGGAATGTTTTGGGAAGTGTTTTTTCAAATAAAACTTTTTTTGTTGTCTATTTTTTTTTATTACTGACTGGGTTGGTGATGTCGGGTATCTGATAGACGTGTGACATCACTAACCCCAGGGCTTGATGCCAGGTGACATTACACATCTGGCATCAACCCCATATATTACTCCGTTTGCCACCGCACCAGGGCAATGGGATGAGTTGGGGAAAAACGCCAGGATTGGCACATCTAAGGGATGCGCCACTTCTGGGGTGGCTGCGCCCTGCTATTTTTAGGCTGAGGAGTGTCCAATAACAGTGGACCTCCCTAGTCTGAGAATACCAGACCACAGCTGTCCGCTTTACCTCGGCTGGTGATTAAATTTGCGGGGGGACCCCATTTTTTTTGTTTTAAATTATTTATTTAATTTAAAATAACAGCGAGGGGTGCCCTCTGTTTTGGATTATCAGCCAAGGTGAAGCTGCCAGCTGTGGTTTGCAGGCTGCAGCCATCTGCTTTACCCTAGCTGGCTACAAAAGATAGGGGGGACCCCACGTCGTTTTTTTTTTTAATTACTTATTTATTTTTTGGCTAAATACAAGCCTAAGAGGTAAGCACTCTTTATTGCCCCATGAAAGTCACAAAAGGGTGCCAGCTTAGAATATGCAGGGGGGTAGGACATTATATATGTCTTTCTCATCTATCTATCTATCTATTCATCTATCTAATCATCTATCCATTATCCATCTATCTATCTGTCTATCTATCTATCTATCTATCCCTCTATTCATTCATTCATTCATTCATCCCTCTATCTCTGTCTCTATATCTATCTATTCATCTCTATATCTACTCATCTATTTATCTTTCTTGCTGCTTCCGTTTTTTGCGGTCCGCAAAAAAAACGGAAAGCACATGGATGACATACGGATGCATCTGTGAAAAAATAGACCGTTTTTTGCGGACCGCAAAAACGGATAGGTCATGTGAATGTAGCCCACATGTGTTCCCTATGGGGGTAGGGGTCAGTACAGAACGATGGTGAGGGGGGGGTCGGTACAGAGCGCCGTGTGTATGTTTGTGTGTGTGGGTGTGGGGAGGGTTGCAGAGCCTGATGTGATGTGGGGCACAGAGCCCGATGTGTGTGTGTGTGTGTGTGTGTGGGTGGAGGGTTGCAGAGCCTGATGTGGTGTGGGGTGCAGAGCCCTGTGTGTGTGTGTGTGTGTGTGTGTGTGTGTGTGTGTGTGTGTGTGTGTGCAGAGCCCGATGTGGGGCTGTTTTTTCCATTGCTAGAGTGATAACAGGTCAGGTGCTTGGGCAGAATACTGACAGGGAATGTGTGTGCAGAGGGCGGGGCTGGACACTGGGGCGGGGCTGGACACTGGGGCGGAGCTGGACAGTGAGGCCGGGCGGTGCCAGCTCTGACTGTGAGGTTTTGCACAGGAAGTGGTCAGTTTGTTGGAGATGAATGTAAACAAAGAGCTGCAGAGAATAAAGGGATAATTCAAGAGGAACAAAAGTTAGAAAACAAAAAATAACAATGTAGGGGTGTTTTATATGACAATACAGCACAGATAAACTCAACATTTTTTGATAAGCTAATGATAAGCTAATGTCGGACAACTCCTTTAAGGTACCGTCACACTAGCAACGCTCCAGTGATCCCACCAGCAACCTGACCTGGCAGGGATCGCTGGAGCGTCGCTACACGGGTTGCTGGTGAGCTGTCAAACAGGCAGATCTCACCAGCAACCAGTGAACAGCCCCCAGCCAGCAGCGACGCGTGGAAGCGATGCTGCGCTTGGTAACTAAGGTAATTACCCAATGTGTAGTCTGGCTATGTGTGCAGAGAGCAGGGAGCCGGCACTGACAGCGTGAGAGCGGCGGACGCTGGTAACGAAGGTAAATATCGGGTAACGAAGGAAAGGGCTTCTTGGTTACCCGATATTTACATTGGTTACCAGCGTCCGCAGAAGCCGGCTCCCTGCTCCCTGCACATTCATACTAAGCAAAGAAACCTGCGGCACATTAAGTAGCAAGACAGGGTCAACCACAATACAATGAAAGGTGTTGAACCCATACCACTCCAATAATCATGGAAACAAAGGAGGACAAAGGAGTTTTAAAGGTGAAAAAAGTTAAAAGGTAATTTTTATTGAGACAAATATATTTAAAAATGGAATTTTACTTTTTCCATATGACACAACAATAATGTAGTTATAAATAGAAAATGGATCCAGTAAAAAGAGGTAGTACAGTGGGTGAACAGGCAAAAGTGACTTGATATGCGCCCTATATCAGGTGACCTAGAAATAATCACCGGATGAACGACTTACAATGAAGGTCAGAAGTAATACCTTAGGCGCCTGGTACACAAAGCCTGCGGGTGGAAGCGATGGGTAGGCAAGCGGTGATAACCGGATGTACGCCCTGTACCTGGAGGCCTGGAAGTAATCGCCGGGTGAGCGGCTAACAGAGGGTCAGCGGTAATACCTGGGACGCCGGTGCACAAAGCCTACGGATGGAAGCGCTCCGCGTGGAGGACCCGACGTTTGTTTCGCAAAGGATTATGGTCGCTTATTCATGAATAAGCGACCATAATCCTTTGCGAAACGTACGTCGGGTCCTCCACGTGGAGCGCTTCCACCCGCAGGCTTTGTGTACCAGGCGCCTAAGGTATTACTTCTGACCTTCATTGTAAGCCGTTCATCCGGTGATTATTTCTAGGTCACCTGATATAGGGCGCATATCAGGTCACTTTTGCCTGTTCACCCACTGTACTACCTCTTTTTACTGGATCCATTTTCTATTTATAACTACATTATTGTTGTGTCATAATGAAAATGTAAAATTCCATTTTTAAATATATTTGTCTCAATAAAAATTACCTTTTAACTTTTTTCACCTTTAAAACTCCTTTGTCCTCCTTTGTTTCCCTGCACATTCAGTTGTTGCTCTCTCGCTGTCACACACAGCGATGTGCACTTCACAGTGGGAGAGCAACTAAAAAATGGCACAGGACATTCAGCAACAACCAGCGACCTCACAGCAGGGGCCAGGTTGTTGCTGGATGTCACACACAGCAACATCGCTAGCAACATCGCTGCTACGTCACAAAAGTCGTGCCTCTGCAGCGATGTTGCTAGCAATGTTGCTTAGTGAGACGTGACCTTTAGTTGTGAGAGTTTAGTAAATTGTCTTTACTGATTAGTATTCCTATTCTCCTATTTTATGTTTTGTTTTTCTATTTTCATTTTTCTATTCCATTCTTTTATTTTATACTTTTTCTATTCTTCTATGTTCTTTTTATTTTTTTTTTCTACTCTAATCCAATAAATACTGTAGAGTATATACCAACTATCTGAATAAAATTTGGTTACACAATACATGTGAAAACACTACAGACACACACACACAGACACTCTCTCGTTAAAAATAAATTAAATAAAACTGCCCATTCTTCCCAAAAATGTCTTCTTTGTCTTCGATACCAATACCGATACCTTCTGTTTTTCTTCCTCTTCCACCCCCTCTAGGAAGAATGAACCCTAGGACTGTAGATGAGGCAACACCAGTAGCATAGTATAGCTAGCGGGAGGGTGGGGCAGAGGGTGCGGCCGCCCCGAGACCCGTGCTCAGGGGCGCCCATCCGGAGCTGCCCTACCATCTACATAGATAATCTCCAGTTTCTGTAACCCTATTCCAGCATGCACCGCGCTGCTGTCAGTTGCGCAGGCGCAGTGACATGCACGGTACCGCAGCTTCCGGTGAGTCCCCGATGTTGTGGCCACAATGCTCTGGCTTCCAGGTCCTCACTACACACAAACACACACACACAAACACACAACACACAACACACATGCCACAGAGCATCCTCCGGTAACCAGTCCGATTCTGCACCGAGCACATATGCACACATAGCACACATACATGTATACACTGAACACACACACCTGGATACTCATCTGTTCCCAGCGATGCGGTCCCCGGCACTGAAGCCAACAGTGCTGCTCTGGCTTACAGCTCCACAGTGCAATGAATATTCAGTGAGTATAATGAGCGGTGGTCAGGAGCGGGTGACAGCAGAGCCGGAGACAGCATCGCTGGAGAGAGGTAATTAAAGACACATGTTTTCTCCGGGGGGCGGGGAAGGGAGAGAATACACACACACACTGTCTACACACACAGACGCCACCTACACGCAGTGTACAGCCATATATACACACATATACACAGACGCCACCTACGCACAGCGTACAGCCATACACACACACATATAAACACACAGACGCTACCTACATGCAGCGTATAGACATATACACACAGACGCCACCTACACACAGCGTACAGCCATATACACACACATATACACAGATGCCACCTACACAAAATGTACAGCCTTATATACACACACATATACACAGACGCTACCTACACACAGCGAACAGTTATATATACATACATATACACACACATGTACATACACGACACGTACACACAGCATACAGCCATATACACTCATATACACAGACGCTGCCTACATACAGCGTACAGCCATATACACACATAGATACACACACAGACGCCACCTACACACAGCGTACAGTCTTATACACACACATATACACAGGCACCACCTACACACAGCATACAGCCGTATACACACACATATACACAGACGACAGGTACACACAGCGTACATGTAGCTCCCCTGAACCCCTCAGGGTGCTACAAGGTTCTGCATCCCTACAAGGATGCAGAGCCTACCCTCTTAGGGACCCAGAACCCCAGTGCCGGTAACACCAAAAACCCAGGTAATCCCAGTTTTCTCCAACAAATTCCCCATACAATGGTACCCAGCTAGGGTGGGACCAATGGATGGATGCCTAGAGGTGGAGCCACTCCAGTCCACTAGTTGACCAGGTGGGAGGAGCAGACTGTTGAGAGTAGTCAGGAAGACAGTAGTCAGAACAGAAGTGACTGCAGAGACTGTTGAACACATCAGACAGCAGGAGTTTGAAGGTGCAAGCGAAGTGACACCCTGACTCGGGTTAACGGTGACCTGGTACCCAGGAGAAGTGGTTGACGGTGGGGTACGGTGGAGTACCCCGGAAATATGCACTGATGGGGTACAGGACTCGAGGACAGGAAAGGGCTTCAAGCCGACCTGTTAACACCTGCAAACCAAAGGGGACCATCAAGGACCTTGCTGACCCTAAAGAGTCCGAAGACTCAGTAGCAAAGGGAGAAGCGGGGACAGGACCAGAGACTCCAACTCCACAGGGTTCACGCTACTGTCAAGTGGACAGAAGTAGAAAAATCACAGACCGGGGACCCCCAGTTGTCTATACCACGGGGACCCACTTACCAGAGACAGGTGCAGGGGAAGAAGGTACCAAAGAAACCAGACTGGCACTGGGACGAAGGGGACCTGGAGGCGAAACTAGCCAGCTTCGGGCAACCAGACAACATTTACCAGCAGGGAGTAAACCAGTTGCACTGAATACCTGTGTGGACTACCTTCTTCTGACACCCACTGGACCATACACCCGCTGGGGCAAAACCCTACTTGCGGAGGGACTACCATACTAGCTGCCAATACCATCAGCCCCAGTAGAGATATTCAGAAGCGGCTCCCTACACTTAGCTGCAACACCGCAAATGGTGTCACGTATAAACTTTATTCAATACTCCTCTGTAAATATCCCCATTACAGAAAGGGCCCAGGGCACGGAACCGGGAAACGGCCACTATCGTGACATTCCCAAGAGAGACACTGCCCGGAACCGGGTACCCCATATCCCTGAGTGCTACAACCATTTTTCCTGGCACTGTGAACAGGATTGAACTGGACCTGGTCAAACCGGGTGGCGTGTGCCTTAAAAACTGTGTTATATGGACTGAACTTTATTGTTTGAAAAACCACCGCCATTTTGCTTTGAAAAATAACTGTGCCACAGGAGACCGAAAGGTGCAAAGAGAAACCCCGCCCACGACGACTGTAAGCGCGGGCGGAAAAAGGCAGTAACCTGACCTGGTGCTCGAGTCTCGTGAAAGAGTGGTGAGGAACACCAAGCGGAGTGCCCAGGATGTGAGAGCGGACGCTGGTGCAGGGACGCCAGAACTCTGCAACAAAGTTTCTGGACATTAGGAAAAACAGGAAGGCTGCTCCAGAGGATCGGGAGTCCAGCCGTCCTGTACCGGGAACCGCTGCCTGGCTGGAAGGAGAATTAGCCTGGTTTTGCATCCGGGTGCAGGTACAGTCCCTTCAACAGGTTGTGAACTTGAAAGAAGAGGTGCGGAGAATGGTGACAGCAGTGTGGGCCCACGAGAATCGGGTCGTGCATGCAGAGCAGCGCCGGGAAGTGGGAACGCAGACCCTCTTAACATTACTGACCCACCCGGAGGCGGGACCCATCTCCTATTCGGTCGAGTAGCATCAGCCAGCCCGGATTCCCGAGGCCATACCATCGCCAGCAACACCGCTTCCTTCCCCGGTTGTGGACCAGACTCCCGGGATGTTTGCAATGTGGATATTTTATATAATACTACAGTTTTCCGTATGACTATGTCCCGGACATACTTAGAGGTCATTGTCAAGTTTTTGGTTTATGATGATAATGTACAGTGTGCACTCAGAGACAACCATTACTCAAAAGTAAGCTGGTCATTGATCACTTCAGCAACAAATTGCAGAAGTGTACATTCATAGTATCATAGTATCATAGTTTTTAAGGTTGAAGGGAGACTCTAAGTCCATCTAGTTCAACCCGTAGCCTAACATGTTGATCCAGAGGAAGGCAAAAAAAACCCCAATGTGGCAAACAAGTTCCAATGGGGAAAAAATTTCCTTCCTGACTCCACATCCGGCAATCAGACTAGTTCCCTGGATCAACACCCTGTCATAAAATCTAATATACATAACTGGTAATATTAAATTTTTCAAGAAAGGCATCCAGGCTCTGCTTAAATGTTAGTAGTGAATCACTCATTACAACACCATGCGGCAGAGAGTTCCACAGTCTCACTGCTCGTACAATAAAGAATCCTAGTCTATGATTATGATTAAACCTTCTTTCCTCAAGACGTAGCGGATGCCCCCGTGTTCCAGTCGCAGGCCTAGGTGTAAAAAGATCTTTGGAAAGGTCTCTGTACTGTCCCCTCATATATTTATACATTGTGATTAGATCCCCCCTAAGCCTTCGTTTTTCCAAACTAAATAACCCCAAGTTTAATAACCTGTCTTGGTATTGCAGCCCACCCATTCCTCTAATAATCTTGGTGGCTCTTCTCTGCACCCTCTCCAGTTCAGCTATGTCCTTCTTATATATCGGTGACCAGAATTGTACACAGTATTCTAAGTGCGGTCGCACTAGTGACTTGTACAGAGGTAGAACTATATTTTTTTCATGAACACTTATACCTCTTTTAATACATCCCATTATTTTATTAGCCCTGGCAGCAGCTGCCTGACACTGTCCACTAAAGTGAAGTTTACCATACACCCATACACCCAAGTCTTTTTCTGTGTCTGTTTTACCCAGTGTTCTACAATTAAGTACATAATCATAAATGTTATTTCCTCTACGCAAGTGCATGACCTTACATTTATCTACATTAAACTTCAATTGCCACTTCTCAGCCCAATCCTCCAATTTACATAAATCTCCCTGTAATATAAAATTATCCTCCTCTGTATTGATTACCCTGCAGAGTTTAGTATCATCTGCAAATATTGAAATTCTACTCCGCATGCCCCCAACAAGGTCATTTATAAATATGTTGAAAAGAAGCGGGCCCAATACTGACCCCTGTGGTACCCCACTATGAACTGAGACCCAGTCCGAGTACGTACCATTAATAACCACCCTTTGTTTCCTATCACTGAGCCAGTTTTTAACCCAGTTACACATATTTTCCCCTATCCCCATTATTCTCATTTTATGTACCAACCTTTTGTGTGGCACCGTATCAAAAGCTTTTGAAAAGTCCATATACACAACATCCACTGCATTTCCCTGGTCCAGGCTTGAACTTACCTCTTCATAGAAGCTGATCAAATTAGTTTGACAGGATCGATCCCTCATAAACCCATGTTGATACTCTGTCATAAAGTTATTTTTCTTGAGATACTCCAGTATAGCATCTCTCAAGAAACCCTCAAGGATTTTACCAACCGTAGAGGTTAAACTTACCGGCCTATAATTTCCCGGCTCAGTTTTTGTCCCCTTTTTGAATATTGGCACCACATTTGCTATGCGCCAGTCCTGCGGTACCGACCCTGTTATTAAGGAATCTGAGAAGATTAAAAATAATGGTCTATCTATCACAGAACTCAATTCCTGTAGTACTCTGGGGTGTATGCCATCCGGGCCCGGAGATTTGTCAACCTTAGTGATTTCGAGGCGGCGGCGTACTTCCTGCTGGGTTAAGCAGGTAATATTCAAGGGTGAATTTATGGTATCACTGGTCATGTCATCTGCCATGGCATTTTCTTGTATAAAAACCGTAGAAAAAAAGTCATTCAGCAGGTTGGCTTTACCCTCATCCCCTTCCACCATTTCACCAAGACTATTTTTAAGGGGGCCAACAAAAGGAATTTTTGTGTAGAGGAGTGCCTAATCAACTTTAAGGAGATACTTAAATTCCAACAATACTTGCAGAGTAAGAAGACAATATATAGAATCAAAATGAATAACTGTGTGAGAGTATCTCAGAGTCAACCAACAGATTTAGGGTTTATGAATGTAGAGATACCTGGACTGAACTCTCTGAATGGCCCCTTTTCATGGAAGCAAGTATGAAAACTGGGTTGGAATTTGTGTTTCCATTACTGAATCAAGGTTGCCACCTCTAAGTACCATAGATAACTTCTACACCAGCTTCTCTCTTGTCAGAGCTAGTGTAAGTTACAGTCCTGTGAGCAAAAAACAAAACCACAATGGCCTCGCTAGATCGCTAAGTAGGCAAATGTTCAGAAAGGGAGAGAACAGAACCAAAAGTAGTAACAAACTGCTGGCGGTCACGTATAAAGATGAGGGAGGTCCTTATTTTGACCAGAATTTATGGAACTGGCAGCACTGCCATCACTGCATGAGGTACCACTACACATATCCCCAACCCAGACTGTGTTCTGGGGAACAACAAAAACATGGGAGAAAATACTCTCTGATCAAGTCTTTATAGGTCCATACTATAGAATTAAAGTCTAGTTGTGGACATCATACAGAAGGCACTGTATAACGCTTACGTGCCATCATGAGGTGCAGGCCAGATTTCCACATTGATTCAGTTTCAAGAGGTAGCATTAAAGGCTCTAGTAATTGGAAATAAGGAAGAGCAGGACCCCAATACCTTATTGGGAAAAAAAGGTGCCCTTATCGTACTAGGGCAACAAGTCCTGGTAAAGTCTGCTAAACTGCAAGTAAAGCAAGGTTGCAAAAAAAAGTGCAGAGTAAATTACAAAATAGAAATAAGAAAGGACACCTCTGAGCAAGTAATACCTGTTGAAAACCTGATCTATGCACAGTGTTAGACTAAGGAACATTGAGTCCATCAGAGGACTTGATTCTGAGTGTCCAACTTTCATCTACATAAAACCAATGCACTATTCTTAAAGGGGATTTTAGACCAGGCCTTTTTTCTATCAGGCTTTGTGTCTTAAAGTATTCCCATAAGATACCCAAAGTTAGGGTTCAGCTCTGCTTGCCAGTTTGATCAGTTGTCACTTGATCACTCATGCCTGATTGGTAGGATATTGGGTGTTGGTGTTGGACCATACTAAACCAATCTCAATGACCTATCCAAGGATTAGGATACCCCTCTCATGATGATCCCCCAAATGCTTTTACACAAGGTATGATACTTCCACAATGAATTCCAGCACACAAGAACAGTATGATGACCCCAGCATTACCACACTAAGGTTTGATGGCGCAGCCGCAAAGTATGATGTCCCCATTAGTAGAAATGAGCAAAATTGTTTGAAAAAGTTTGGATATTTCAAATTTAGCACCCTGCCTTGTCCATTCGGATTCAGACTCCAGAACACTTTTTTCAAAATTGGCAAAATTTGGTCTTTGTTCGTTAACTATTCACGTTTGCACCAATGCTTTTCTTCTATCTTATTATGATTTTGGCTAGGATAGTGGTGCTGTATTATGAGCGGTAGTGGAGGTGTTTGATGAGGAAGGGGATTACTTACCAGTCTCCACGCGTGCGGCTATCACACTGCTTCCAGGTCCGACCATTACATCTCATACATATTAACTTCCCCCCCACCCACAATTTGTGACAGCACCTGTGATTGGTTACAGTCAGACTGCCAGCATGCCGTCATCTCTAATTCCCCTCACAAAGGCTTTCTGGGTCCCCTAATGGAATATAAAAATAAATAGGAAAAATGACATAGGGTCCCCCTTAAATTGATATCCAGTGCAGATAAAGCAGACTGCTTCAGGCTGCAGTCCTTAGCTGTCCATGTTATCTTGGCTGTGTATTAAAATACGTGGAACATCATGTGGCTTTTTTAAAATTATTTAAATAAATAATTTTAAAAAATGAGGGCCCGTGTGCACCTTTTTTTATTATTTCAATAAATAATTTAAAAGAATGACATGCGGTCTCCCAGAGTTTTGGTACTCAGCCAAAATAAAGCCAACAGCTGGGTGTAACGCTGTACAAAGGCTAGTAAGACGTAGTACAGCGTATTTCCCACTAGGTGGCAGCAGAGTAGTGAAGGGGAGACAAAGAAACACTGTAAGGCTATGTGCGCACTAGGCCGTTTTACCCGCGGTTTTGCTGCGGAAATTTCTTGAGAAATGTTTGAAATCTTTCTGCAGACATTTCCCAGCAAAACCTATGGGAAAAAAAATAGCTGTGCGCACACTGCGTTTTTTTCTCAAGAAAATTCTTTGTGAAGATTTTCTTGAGAAAATTTCTTGAGAAAATGTGCATGTCACTTCTTTTCCGCAGGTACCTGCGATATACCCCCGGTATTTCACTCCATTCACTGTAATGTAATCGCGAAATACCGGGGGTATACCGCAGGTAGCAAATGATGTGCGGTATACCCCTAAGGCCTCTGTCACACGTTCGTGCCTCTGGTACGTGTTTGACAGTTTTCTCACGTACCGGAGACACGTACACACGTGGACCTAGGTATTCCTAATGGTTTGGACACACGTAAGTATTTTGGAACGGAACGTGTGTCCGTTCCGTACTTACGTGTGTCCGTGTGTTCCTCACGCTGACATGTCCGTTTTTCTCCGGCATCACGGTGTCACTCAGCCCGCACCTGTACCACACAGATGTAGTGTGGATGTGGTCCCGTGTACCCGCACCGGAGAAAACTCACGTGTCAGAGTAAAAAATAACAGATCTCTACTCACCTTCTCCAGCCCTGCAGTCTCTGCCGCTGCTGTCACTTGCTGCCGACTGCCGCTCATTATGCTCATTTAATATTCACTTCACTCAGCAGCGGGGAGTCGGCAGGGCTGGAGACTGAAGATCAGTACCCTGGACAGCAGCAAGGACCACGTGAGTATGTAAATTACCGGTTCTCCGTGTGTTATCGCGGATAGCACACGGAGAACACACGTGGCTCGCACGTACCGGAGACACGTACTTACCAAACGCAACACGCTGGGAAAATATGTGTCTCGCGGCACGTGCGTGATTTTCACGTGAGTGTGGCAGAGGCCTAACAGAAAGGCAGCTGAAGTACAGCAGAGTAACTTCAGCAGGCAGTTAACAGGCAAGCCACCAGGGGGCAATAGAGTAGTCAAACAGTCAGGGTCTAGCCAGGAAAGTCGAGTCACTGCAAAAGGGAGGATCAATATCAAGTCAGAAAACAGAACCGAGTCGGAAGTCGGGAGATCAGGTATGCAGAGGGAAACACAAACAACAGACAGGAGCGGGAAGTCAGGGACTGGGACAGGCAGACGAACGGGGAAGGCTACAAGTCAGGGCACAGTAGCAGGGAGGCAGGACAAATCAGGAACACTCACCAGAGCCAGTATACAAGCTGCAAGACAGAAATATCACTGGCACTGAGCCATAGGTAGAGAGGCAATATATAGCATCCTGGGATCCAGAAGGAGGCAAGGGGAGTTAACCCCTGACATGACCAGGCCAGAGCTGGGTGTAACCAGCAGCAGGGAAAAGCTGGCCTGGATCATGACACTGGGGACTGGTATTTTCAAGCTCATCACTCAACAGTTTTATGGTCCATAGCAGTTTTAAGGCTCCATAGCTCAACCGTTTTATGGCCCCACAGCCTCCTATGTACAATTTTAGAGTGGGCATTTATTGTGTCAGCCTAAGGCCAGTTTCCCACATCCAGCTTTTCGCCGGATTGCCGGATTCGGCGCACACCAGTACAGTGTATACAGTACAATGGCAGCGCCTCAACTTCTGGGTCACATGCTCCGGGCAAATGACAGCACGTGACTGGCGCTTGTCGCGCTGCCATTGTACTGTATACTGTACTGTTCAGCTCATGAAATATGTGAGCAAAAACAAAAGTGCTGCGCTTATATTTAAAAAAAAAATGTTTACCTTGCACAAAATTTATAAAACACGTGTTCTATTTTGAAATATTTAGTGCAAAAATGGCAAAAAATACCATAGGACATGTTACTTATGAAATGTTAACAAATTGATCAAGGCCATAGTCCCCTCAATGTCACTTCAAAAATGAATTGGTCCCTAAAAAAATAGGCTTTGTAAATTTTGTTATAAAATAAAAATGTTTCAATTTTCATCAATGATACCAGAAAAAAATGGACGTTAAGCAGGTGAAAAAAGTGTTGAACAGGTCAACAATTTTCTAAGTGCATCACATCTAGTATAATGCCCTACAGCTATCACATCTAGCACAGCCAATCAGGAAGAAGTATCACAGCTACTATAAAAGATGAAGGCTGACCAAGAAGTGCCATTTGATGCTTATACTGTGTAGAGATAGGAGGTCAGAGCGCACATCTCATTTGACATAGGAATAGGAAATTCCACTGAGGGATAAAAAAAAATCTTTTCTTGTCTTGCATTTTTTTGTAAAGTGGCTGCTGGGTTTTGTTGTATTTTTTTTAAAATCTTTTAACAAAAGTTCACAGTTTAGTTTTTAAAGATATTTTTTCTTTGTCCAATTTATCAATCGGACAATTTTACACCCCACAACCGCATTTCATGATGTGCATTATCATTTGCGGTCGTGAACATACTTGTAGCTACTTCTCAACTTAGCATTCTAGGGATATGTAACTTACGTGGCATTTTTATGAAATTAATAAAATTAGAATAAACAATAAAAAAACTAACATCTTTTCCCTTTAAATGGCAACCAAAGTCCCTAAAATATTTGGGAGTCAAAATCTCAGTAGATGTCGCAAGCCTCTATTCTCTGAATCTTTGTTACTGCTCTACATTCTGCTGAGCGAGACCTTGAAAAGTGGAGTAAACTTCACTTTACTTGGTTTGGAAGGATGGGTGCGATTAAAATGGACCTCTTGCCACGTTTACTATATGTCTTCCAAACCCTCCCCATCTGCCTCCCGGCATCCTTCTTTTCTTGCATCAATAATGCGATTAATAAATTTATCTGGGCATCTAACAGTCGCAACTGTTCCTCCAGCTACTCAGTAGTCCTCGGAACGCGGGAGAAGTCGGACTCCTCGAATTCTGCCTGCATAGTATGGTCTCTATGGGAATATGTATACTCGACCTATTCCATCTCAGAGGCGAGAAGAGATGGGTGGACATAGAATATGACATACTCAGATACAGTCCTCTGGTCCTTATATGGTCTCAGCCTGCTATACCAGTTTCTTACATAACACCCTCCTTACTTATCAAAAATCTGGCCTGTTTCATTAGACAGGGTTCTAGGCTCTTATCTCTCTCTTCGGTTCCAAGTCCTCTCATCCCTATTTACGACAACTCGTTTTTCCCAGTGGGGCTTAACAGAACTACTTTCCTACATAAACGTCAAACTGATTGCCCTATAATATTTGATTTTTGTTCCCCGTCCACAATTATACTCATCATCGACCTTTTTCAGAACTCCTGAACCTCTTCATATGCGTGGTTTTTATGCAAACAATTGCAAAGCTACATGAGATCATTGTCCCCTCAGGAAAACGTTTTTTTTTAGGTCACTTATGCCCTTTGAACTACTCTACTTAATTAAGGACCCTCAAGAACATACCATTTCACTGTTGTACAAAACCTTCTTAGATGGCTGGATTTCACAGGTGGATCCTCCGATTTTTTTCTCCAAGTGCGAGGTCGACTTAAGCAAGTCCCTGTCTGAGGAGGACAGGTCTAATCTCTTGCTACACAGAGGGCTTCTCTAAGCTTTCTGACCCAGGAGAGGGGGTATAAGATCTTGTATCAGTGGTACAGATGCCCCTCGACTGTGCATGCAATGTTCCCTTTGACCCTGGACACCTGCTGGAGATGTCTGCAAGACAGAGGTTTGTATATACACATCTGGTGGTCATGTGAGTCCATTAAAGGCTTTTGGAAGGCAGCGTTTGACCTTATTAATCTGCTCTCAACACGTAAAAGGAATCCCTCTCCTGAACCTTGCTCTCCTGTTGCTTTACAATTTCTCAATATCTTAGTTAAAAAAAAAGCCTGCTCCGACATGTCCAAGCTGCGGCGCGTCGACTGATACCCAGATTCTGGAAGCAGACTCAGATCCCCTCTCGGACAGATCTGTTAGCAGATATGAATGATCTATTCAGAATGGAGGAATTGGTGGCCCAGGCCACAGACACCTTGGCTACAGTCCCTGACAAACGTTCTGTCACTTATCCATGTTATGTAAATAAAAGCTTATAACCTAACTTTAAATTCATCTCTTGGTTTCATAAATTACTCTTTTGAAAGCTGAAACCCTCCAAAATTTGGTTGAGGTTATGAAAATAAAGTTACTGCAAAGTTGAAATATTGATAATTTAATTAACACAGAAAGGTCAGATTTTTGCAAGATATAAGTTTTGTCGCCTTGTCATATAATGCACCCAATTCTAGTTTTCATCCTCACCTGTGCTCACTAAATGATCAGTTAATTAGTGGCTGTGTATAAAAAAAAAAACAGCACGCCAGACCTTCAGTTGAACTGCAACTTGACCTCTGACAACATGCCAAAAATCCACCCTGCGACCAAAGCCTTGATTATCAACAGTCTGAAGACCAGATCCACTGCAGAGGTGGCTGGCACCTTTAATGTGTCTCAGCGTCAAGTACAAAGAATTAAAAAAAGATTTGAAGAGACTGGAGATGTTTTTGACAAGCCCAGGTCCAGCAGACCTCACAAGACAACTGCTCAGGAGGAACGTTTGTTGGTTAGAAAATCCAAAGCCAGCCCCTCTTCCACTGCAGCAGAGCTCCAAAAGGCCTGGTCACCTCAAGTCCCTCTGACAACTAGAACAGTTTGAAGAATTCTGTCTCAAAATGGCCTCCATGGTTGAATCAGTGCCCAGAAGCCAGCACTAAACAAAAGGCAATTAAAAAAAAAGTATGGCATTTGTCAAGTCCCACAGCCTGCAAAACAGATGGCTGCTGGAAAAGTGGCAGAAGGTGGATTTCTCTGTTGAATCTTCTGTTAAATTACAACACAGCCGCCGCAAATACAGCAGGAGACCTACTGGAGCCCGTATGGATCCAAAACACATCCAGAAAACAGTTACGCTTGGTGGTGGAAAGATCATGGTCTGGGGTTACATTCAGTATGGGGGTGTGCAAAACATTTGCAAGGTGGAAGACAATATCAATAGCCTAAAATATCAAGAATTATTAGCTACCTCTTACATTCCCAATCATAAAAGGGGTCAAATTCTGCAGTAGGATGGGGTTCCATCACATACATCCATCTCTACAACAAAGTTCCTCCTGGCAACGAAGATCAAGGTGCTCAAGGACTGGCGAGCCCAGTCACCAGACATGAACATCATTGAGCATGTTTGGGGTAGGATGAAAAAGGAAGCTTGGAAGACAAAACCAAAGAATCTAGATGAACTCTGGGAGGCATGGAAGACTGCATTCTTTGCTATTCCTGATGACTTCATCAATACATTGTATGAATCATTGTTGAACCGCATGGATGCAGTCCTTCAACCTCATGGAAGTCACACAAAATATTAAATATGGCTCTAATAGCGCCACAACTTCATTCACCAATGTTATGCAACATATCTATGTATTAGAAGTTAATTATTTGTTTGAATTTCACATTACTTTCTGTTGGCGACAAAACTTTTGTCTTGCTAAAATCTGACCTTTCTGTGTTCATTAAATGATCAATATTTCAGCTTTGCAGCAACTTTATTTTCATAAACTACACCAAATTTGGGAGGGTTTCAGCTTTCAAAAGAGTAATTTATGAAACCAATGGATGAATTTAAAGTCAGGTTATAAGCTTTTATTTACCTAACATGGTTAAGCGACAGAACTTTTATCAGGGACTGTAGAGTCCTCAATTCGTGGACACACTGGATTTTATTCAGTGAATCCCCTGACTGAGATTCTTGATTAGCTGGAGGTGACTGAGGACGGGCAGGGACAATCCTCCTGCACCTGGAGGGGTGGCCTCTCGTGTGTGACATGTGTTTTCCTTCTGCCTTTCATTTTGTTTTTCCCCTATTTGTGTAAATCTATTGTTCCCCCAAGAACGTCCCTCTCATGTCCTCGTCTACTTTCCCTCCCTTTTTTCTTCGACTAGTCCTTTCCTTTCTTTCCTTCTCTTATTTAGTTTTCCACACATCCTTAGCGGAATTCTATACTTTATATTTATTTTTGTCACTTAAAAAACAGCTTTGGCCTTATAATTGTATGCCTTATGTCTTAAAATGAAATGTTATCTTTGTTGCAATGGTTGTATAATATTTTTGTTGTTCTATGCTGACGTTTTGAAATAAACCTTAATTTGAACTAAAATATAAAAAAAACCCAATTATTATAAAAAAAAATATCAAAGGAAGGTTTTTCAAAGGTTCTAATAGTTGAATTTAAAAATCATAGGATCCACAACAATGATGCTGGCTGTCACCGCAAATTAATTTCCATGCATGTACCTGTGTCGCCCCCGTGTCAGCAGCCGGGCTGCTCAGATCCGGATCTGCGGTGGGTCGAGGGGTGTCCGGACCCGGGGGTCGTGCGGCCACTCGAATTAAGGGAGTATTTACAGGGGATGGTGAATTTACAGTTCGTGACGCCACCCGTGGTGTGTGGTAAGGTTGAAGTACCACCGCTGCTGTTGGGGAGTATCCGGGGTGATGACAGGGGCAGCCAAGTGTTGCGACCCTCCACAGGTAGGGGGGATGCCCTGGGACTCGGTGAAGAGGTTGAGAAATGCCGTTGAGGGGTGGAAGGGTCAGTTGTGTGCTCACTCAGTCCATGAAGCTGACACTGACAACTTGGTAAACCAAAGTTCTGGACACCGCTGCCACTGAGGGGAGCTAGTTTGGGTCCCGTCCCTGATGGTGTTGCCTGATGATCTGTGACCTTTTCCCTGGCACTTAGTCTGCTTCTTAGTTGGCCCCGGTAGCTTGAAACTAGTTGGGTCCCGCTCCCCAGTGTGGCTAACTGTGGGAGCTTGCTCTCAGGGTTCACGCTTGGGATTTCCTGGACCGTTTTAGTGGAAAGTCCTATCCCGCTCGTTGTGCTAGTACTCCGATTTTGGAGTGGGTGGAGAGTGGATCTTGAAGGCTCCGTTCTCGTCGGGTCAATTGTAAGGTTGCCTGAAGCTACTCCCTGACCTAAGGTCCACGTACCCCGTCATGCCCTGGCCCCAGCCCGGTGATGGTACAAGGGGACTAGCTCCTACCAGGCCCAGACCAACGTCTACTACCTAGTAACTCCATGGAGTCCAGCTCCTGACCTCCTCTCTCCTTCACCTCCAACACTACACTGGCCTACTCTTAACACTCCTGTCCTCCACTTAACCAACCCCCCAAGTGGGCGACCCTATTCCACTCAGGCCGTCCACTGGAGTGTCTGGTGAGTGTGGTGCAGAGTGTTCCTAGGATTTTGATTAGCTGGTTTTGGCAACACCATTGCTTAGGGACCCGTAACCAAGGAGGAGGTGGATTTGCACAGAAGGGCAGATTGCACAATACCCTGTGATGACCTGATAGGTCAGGGCGTCACATTCCCCCTTGGTTAAACGTAACTCGCCCCCAAGCTACAGGACATCAGAGGTTTATTTTTTTTTTCTCAAACTGTGAAAAGTAGAAAAAGAAAGAACATTTTTATTTAGACAGGTTCATCCCACCATAGGGAGGTTAGTACTTAAACGTTACAGGAAACTTTATGAGTTCATCTCTCCAACATTGGAACGCTACCGGTTTCAGTAGTAGCGGAGGCACAACCTTCTCCGTTGCAGCCTCGTCCTGCAACAGTCCAGTCCCAATGTCCCGGATCCCATTAACCCGCCACCCAAACAACCTGACCCCCTGCAAACCTATTGTGGGTCCGTGACCAGGTTAAGGTCCCGGGCGTTGTGATAGATGACTCTGTTGGGCACAGGAGGTGCAACTATTTACAAAAACACAAGTTTGTGTTGGTCACAACCAGTCCTGTGACCGTGGTCCATTTTTACTATATATACTTAACGCAGTCTATGTACCGGGGTAAAACTATAAGAAATCTTCTCGTAAATCAGGTAATTTTCACTCTTTTCATTTAGACCCGGTTGATTAGGTGTTTATCTACTAACATTTTCTATATGAAAAATAAAAATAATAAACTTTGAAAAACAACAAACGAAGGCACAGATACCTAACACTTTCTGCTAAAACATTAAACTACTGGAACCGCTCATTGGGAGGCTGGTAATTGACAGCGGCGGCTGGCACAACCTGCTCGTTTACCATAGCGAGCCGTTTCATATCAAGGGCGTACCAGCCCCGTTCACTCCAATGCCGAGTGTATCCAGCTACCTCTCCTGGCTCCAGATTATGGCCCGGGTGGTCTCTCGGGAGGTGTTGCTCTATATATCTTCGGGCAACGAACACCTCCTCGGAGAGATCTGCTTCCCATAGGAAACCTCACCCTCTTTCAGGGTTGAACCGCCTTACAAGGCGCCTGCGCCATGGCCCCCTGACGTGGAAAGTGGCCTTCCTCAGGTGTTCTTTCTCCCTCTGTGCACGGGCAACTGCTTCCCGCTGTCTTTGATCTGGAGTCGTCATCTTTGGTTTCAATCTTGGGTGTTGTCATTCCCAGTAGGGGGCGTCGGCATCCGGCCTCGGCTTCCTAGCTGGCTCTGGCTTCAGATGCACTCTTGCGGCCCCTACAGCCGTTGGGTTGCCTCGTGGCAGTGGAACTGGCAGCCCTCCAGGCTCCACTTCCGCCTTGGTTAGCAGAAGAACTGACTGCTCCGCAGACGGGGTTGCAGAGTCCGGGTGCTCCGCCTCTGAGGACGGGCCCGGTGATGCGGCCGAGTCTGGTCTGGCCGGTGTCGGGGTGATCACTGTCGTGACCAGGTCAAGGGACGGAACCGGGGTTTCCGCAGCTGGAGTTTCACACAAAGGCACTGAAGGCTCCGCTGCCGGGGTGGAAGTAGGCAGTTCGGCGTCCGCCGAGGACGGGGTTGGTGGCGGTGGAGTGCTCACCGAGAGCGGGGGCGGTCCACATCCCACAGCCGCATTGGCCGGATTAGGGTATTCAACAGGGACTGGGTAACCGCTTACCCCCTGCTCGCGTGGGATGTCAATCTCACGGGTTCGCACCGCCATCGCCAGGCTCCTCATCTCCTCCCTCCAATGGTCAAGTATAAACAGGAACTGCATCCGCATTCTACTACACAGCTGCTCCGTTTCTTGTTTGATCCAGGTCGCGGTCCCGGGAACAGCACGTTCCGGTGACCAGCTCTGCTCCACCATCTTGCCTCTGCGCTGTCCAGGAACGTTATGGCAGAGTCCTGGAGTCCCTGCTTCTCTTCCGCTGTAGTTACATTCCGTCACGCCCCCTCGGTTTTCACTCAGTACTCCTCTCGATGCTGTGGCCCTCTGGGAACTTCCGGCTCCAGCCTCACACGCAGGACGAAGGGCGGGGCTTCTGCTTCATGCACTTTCGCGGGGAAGATGGCGTTTTTAGCGCGAAAAGAAGGCGGAATTGGCGGGAACGGGATCTTGACACGCGGATTTCGGTCTTCAAGGCGCACATCACCCAGGTAAGTGGGTCTTGCTTGTATCCTGTTTGTGACACCAGGAATTTCGAGGTGTGCCGCCCCCAAATCAGCAGCCGGGCTGCTCGGATCCGGATCCGCGTTAGCTCAAGGGGCGTCCGGACCCGGGGGTCGTGCGGCCACTCGAATTAAGGGGGTATTTACAGGGGATGGTGAATTTGCAGTTCGTGACGCCACCCGTGGTGTGTGGTAAGGTTGGAGTACCACCACTGCCATTGGGGAGTACCCGGGGTGATGACAGGGGTAGCCAGGTGTTGCGACCCTCCACGGGTAGGGGGGATGCCCTGGGACCCGGTGAAGGGGTTGAGAAGTGCCGTTGAGGGGTGGAAGGGTCAGTTGTGTACTCACTCAGTCCATGAAGCTGACACCAACAACTTGGTAAACTAAAGTTCTGGACACCGCTGCCGCTTAGGGGAGCTAGTTTGGGTCCCGTCCCTGATGGTGTTGCCTGATGATCTGTGACATTTTCCCTGGCACTTAGTCTGCTTCTTTGTTGGCCCCGGTAGCTTGAAACTAGTCGGTCCCGCTCCCCAGTGTGGCTAACTGTGGGAGCTTGCTCTCAGGGTTCACGCTTGGAATTTGCTGGACCGTTTTAGTGGAAAGTCCTATCTGCCTTGTTGCTCTAGTACCCCGATTTTAGAGCGGGTGGAGAGCCAATCTTGAAGGCTCCCTTCTCGTCGGGTCAATTGTCAGGTTGCCTGAAGCTACTGCCTGACCTAGGGTCCACGTACCCCGTCGTGTCCTGACCCCAGCCCATGATGGTACAAGGCCGCCGGCTTTCCTCCACGACAATTCCGTGCCCCTTGTCATGATCCCCTGTAACCAGGGGTCCAGCTCCTAGGCCCAGACCAACGTCTGCCACCTAGTAACTCCAAGGAGCCCAACTCCTGACCTCCTCTCTCCTTCACCTCCAACACTACACTGGCCTACGCCTGACACTCCTGATTTTCCCTTAACCAACACCCCAAGTGGGCGACCCTAGTCCCCTCAGACCGTCCACTGGTGTGTCTGGTGGGTGTGGTGCAGAGTGTTCCTAGGATTTTGATTAGCTGGTTTTGGCAACACTATTGGTTAGGGACCCGTTACCAAGGAGGAGGTGGATATTGCACAGAAGGGCAGATTGCACAATATCCTGTGACAACCTGATAGGCCAGGGCGTCAGATACCTATGTAGCAACCTATTTTTTAAGGGATAAATAATGGTTTGAAAAGGGTAACTATTTTGTTACAGCATTTTTAGGTGGTGTTCCTTCCTCCTGACATTTTATTTCATACGGTTCTTTTTGACCATGTGTAATTACTCCGCTTTAACCCAAAATTTGCTAATTATTACAGTAAATCAAGATACTGTATTTAACTGCACACTTGTTTAAAGGGAATCTGTCAGCAGATTTTTTTTCTATATTATGTGATAGCACCATAACATAGGAAAAGAAAGCCTGATTCCATCCATGCATAGCTTAATGGGCTGCTTGGTGTATGTTTCATAGACTGCTTATCTTCTCTGATGGAGATGTAGCAGTGCTAAGTGTTAAACTGTATATAAGCCAGGAGACCTTAGTGAAGAAGGGATGCCCAGCTGAAGGACATTGGAATTGGGGTAGCGGCCACAGCGGCAAACCTGGACCCCTGTGGCTTTATATCTGTAGGATGCGGATAATCCAGCCTTCCCCCTACTTTCCTGTAGCCTCTGTTGAAGAGAATAAGGTGCCATCTGTAACTCACTGAAGAGCTGGTTCATTGTAAAGAGGAAAATGGAGAATGTATAACTTATTTCAGGTGTGTGATTTTATCCGAATATAAAAGAGACGTTCTTCTTAAGCCTTGGACTGTTTTCTTTATTACAGGTAAGAAAAAAAGGCGGTATCACACAGTATGCAATTCCAGAGGTGAAAGCACTGGACTCAGAGGTACTAATACTACAACTTCGCACTATCACTCACTCAACACTATGTTCTATAGTGTGTCAAGGCACAGAAAACGCAACTCTCGCGCATGGCTACCACATCAGGAACGTAGAAACTACAACACACGTGACACATCACTGGATTCAGGCTCTCCTGACCTAAATAATGTTGTTTTCAGATTAAATAAGAAAAATCTGTGGACAACTTTCCTTTAAATTGTTAAATTAGACATACATACCACACAGTTATTACATGTAGACTGTTGTTCATTTATCCTTTTCTGTCCATCACATGAACCCTACATAAAATTTTTGGATGATTCCACATTTTTTCTGGTTTGGCTAAGTATGGTAACAAAATTTTGGATGCTAATTCAATATTATACTTGTGTAAAAAAAAAAAAAGCATGTTAAACCAAAATGTGGCTTGGGCAGTGTATGTGGTAGAATGATAGGAAAAAGCCCTACAGCAATACCACCGCCACTGCTGGCAGTAGCCATCCAGGCAGTTGTTCCAAATGCATATCACACTGGCCTTCTGTGCCAATGAGTACAACCTCTGACCCCTGATGATGCTTCGTTTGAGTATCCCAGCATGCACTGGGATTTTTAAATGAAGCGTCAGCACACAGGAAGTAGGTAAATAAAATAGAATAGCGGTCAGATAATATAATTAGGGAATCTATATATATATATAATTGCCTTATTCTGTCTGTCTGTCTTGCTCCAAAATGACGTCATTACTGTGACAACCGTCGCATTGGCCGCTCAACTCGACCCGCCCTGCCCCCCGCACACTTTGCCCACTCGGCCACGCCCACCGCACACTTTGCCCGCTCGGTCGCATCCCCCGCACACTATGCCCGCTCGGCCACGCCCCCCGCACACTTTGACCACTTGGCCATGTCCCACACACTTTGCCCGCTCGGCCACGCCCCCCGCATACTTTGTCCGCTCGGCCACAGCCCCCCACACACTTTGCCCGCTCGGACATGCCCCCCGCATACATTGGGCACCTATACACCTCCCCCCAGGACTACTCCACCTATTAGACACCTCCCCCAGGACTACTCCACCTATTAGACACCTCCCCCCAGGACTACTCCACCTATTAGACACCTCCCCCCACAGGACTACGCCACCTATTAGACACCTCCCCCCCAGGACTACTACTCCTATTAGACTCCTCTCCCCCCAGGACTACTCCTCCTATTATCCTCCTCTCTCCCCAGGACTACTCCTACTATTATCCTCCTCTCTCCCCAGGACTCCTCCTCCTATTATACTCCTCTCTCCCCAGGACTACTCATTCTATTATACTCCTCTCCCCCCTGGACTACTCCTTCTATTATACTCCTCTCCCCCCAGGACTACTCCTCCTATTATACCCCTTCTCTCTCCAGGACTACTCCTCGTATTATACTCCTCTCTCCCCAGGACTACTCCTCCAACACACACACTGCACAAAACATACCTCCCCTCAAAACACACACACGCACCCCATACCCACACACCCACAGAAACCGTGCAACACGCACAGCACCACACACTCACAATGCTGCAGACACACAGCGCTCCACAAACAACGCAACACACACAATGCAACACACAAACAACACCGCTCTCACACACCCCCACACCCAGACAACACCCAGAACATTTACAGCGTCCTACACAAACACTTGGCAACTACACACAACAACATCTATATATATAACAGAAATCATACATTAACTACACAATAAATTCTAGAATACCCAGTGCGCTAGAATCGGGCCACCTTCTAGTTTTTAATAAAAGCAAATTAGAAATTAGTTTCAATTATGGACCTATAAAGATAGGGATTTAGATAAAAGTTTCTTTGGTCTTGGAAAACCCGTTTAATGTTGTACAGAGCGGAATTTCTATTTCGGCAATGAAACCTGTTTCTGTACTTACCCACAGTTCATTAAACCAAAGCACCTCAAGTTCTAAGGAAGATACTACAGCAGAACAACTTCTTTTAGTTAATTTAGTGAAATAAATTAAGCCAGACTTTGTTGTTGGATGACATGGGTCCAGAGCAGATGGAGAACACGATTTTAATGCCTAGCTTTATCGTTGATTCTGTAAGCTGCGGTGGTAAGGGCACTGGCAGTAGTAGTAGCCATTTGAGCCAGGGAAAGTTTGAGGTGGAAATCAGGTAGGAGGGCAAGGAGCTTAAACCTATTAACACACTGAAGAAACTGTTACCCAATTAAGGATAATCATGATAATGTTTTTGTGGTGAACAAGACCTGTGAACCTGACCTGGGTGCTGAGGAGGTGCAGGCATCAGAGATTGTTGTGGACATACAAGTCACCAAAAAAACTGGGTCCTACTGTGTTACATTTTTTTTGTTCAACGGGTTATTTAATTTCTTTCAGCTCAATGGGTGTCATAATGGTTTGAAAGTACATGTTCACAGAGGTGAAGAGATGAAACAGCAATTTAAATGACAATATATCAAGAGCAGTTACCCAGTGTTTGAGAAGGTTGGTAGCTTGGTAATGTTAAAATATAACCTTTAATATACAGATTAAAACGAGGGGATGTGAGACAAACAAAGCATATAATACCCTTAAAAAAGGGTCAGAAAACCAATGTCAGTATGGATAGTGAAATCCACTATGACAAAATGGATGCCTCTGTATGAATTCGGATTAATGTAATAAACCCCACTTATTACAAGGTATGTAAAGGTAGAAATGGAACAATCTCACCGGTATGGTGTCCCGGTCCGGTGTAGATATTCATAAGAGGATGCTGGATCTCCAGGGGGAGCTAATATGTATAGCTACACCATACCCCTTAATTGCTGACCTGCAAGTGGCATGCTCGAGAGTCTCCCTACGCGTTTTGTTTACGCCAGTTTGCTGGCGTCTACCTCTGTTCAGGAGGCATTTTTCTATTGTGCTCTGTTCTAAATGAAGCTCCCCTGATGAGTCTGTAAACGAAACGCGTAGGGAGACTCTCGAGCACGCCACTTGCGGGTCAGCAATTAAGGGGTATGGTGTAGCTATACATATTAGCTCCCTTTTGGAGATTCAGCATCCTCTTATGAATATCTACACCGGACCAGGACTTCATACCGGTGGGATTGTTCCATTTCTACCTTTACATACCTTGTAATAGGGGGGATTTATTACATTAACCCAAATTCATACAGAGGCATCCATTTTGTCATAGTTTCACTATCCACACTGACATTGGTTTTCTGACCCTTTTTAAGGGTTTTATATGTTTTATATGCTTTGTTTGTCTCACATCCCCTGTTTATAATCATTATATTACAGGTTATATTTTAGCAATTTAAATGATAAAAAATGTAACAAATTAGGCACGAGTAATTTCGGCTCCTTGGAAAAAATAAAAACAAGAAAAATGTTTTTATCTCCATTCCTGCTACTATGTGTAGTAATGTACAATTTATAATGCCAAAAGATGTGAAAGGTCATTTTAAAGGAATTTAATTTGGTTTGAGGTCTGTACTTTGCATAGACCATTGCAACACCTTAATTCTTTTATGTTTCAGACAATTCTCATGAAGGTTTGCTGGAGTACTTGGGATTATTGTCCTGCTGCATGATTCAGTTTTGGCCAAGCTTTAGCTCTTGTATAGATGACCTCAAATTTGACACTGGAAATCTTGAGGAGTTCATGGTCAACTTATTGTCTGCAAGGTATCCAGGTCCTGTAGCAGCAAAACAAGCCCAAATCATCAACCTCTACCACCATGTTTGACAGTTGGTATGAGGTCTTTAAAGATGAATTTTCTAGGGCATTCACTACTGGGAAGATTGTTAACTGTCTTTAACGTGTTCCACTTGTAAATAATCTTTCACACTGTAGAATGGACAACAAATTGTTGTCAAATGGCTTCATAACCATTCGTAGATCTTTAGCATTGTGTTAACATAAAACACTATTTAGTTCACAGATGATTTGCTAGATTGTATAATTTTGTGGCAAACTCTCAGGCAACATGTTTCTACAGTTTTCTGGAGTAATTTATTACTTTTTGGTGGCTTTAGTATTTGCGCCTTATTCTCTATGTTTTGTGCTACTTTTTAACCCCTTTACCTCCGGGTGATTTTCTGTTTTTTATTTTAGTTTTTTCCTCTCCTTCTTCTCAGAGCCATAGCTTTTTTATTTTTTCCCCCAATATAGCCATATCATGGCTTATTTTTTGTGGGACGAGTTGTAGTTTTGAATGACATGATTCATTTTACCTTATGGCGTACTGGAAAATGGGGAAAAAATCCAAAGGAGGAGAGATTGTGAAAAAAGTGAAATTCCACAATGATTTTTTATTCACCATGTTTACTATATAGTACAACTGATGTATCAGTATGATTCCCCAGGTCAGTATGAGTTCATAGATACCAAAAATGTATAGTTTTACTTTTATCTAAGTGGTGAAAAAAATTAAAAAATTTGTGAAAAACAAAAATTGCGTTTTTGTTGCCATTTTCTGAGACCCATAGCGTTTATCATTTTTCGGGATCTGCTGCTCAGTGACAGCTTTTTGCGTCTTGAGCTGACATTTTTAATTATACCATTTTTGGATAGATGTAACATTTTGATCTCCTGTTATTGCATTTTAATGCAATGTTGTGGTGACCAAAAAAAAATATCGTAATTTTGGTGTTCCGAATTTTTTCACATTACAAGGCCTGCCGATGGCAGCGGGTAATAATGCAATTCCTGCTGTCACCCTATAAATTGCAAAGTCAGTGTTGGACAGCTCAATTTAAGGGGTTAACAGGGGTGGGTGGATCGATGGATGTTAGTTGCATATGTTTCCTGATCAGATCAGCAGACATGTTCTGGGATTACCTCGGGTTCACTGCTGAAGCCCGCGGTAAGCGGGGGGACATAACCAATGACAATAGTATTGTCATGAAGGTGTTAAGTTCTCAACTTTGCTTATACAGAAATTTTAGACAATTTCATACCCAATGTAGTATTTTTTCCTTTTGGAGGAGATTTCAATTTGGGGCATTTTTGTAACTTTTTAAAAGGTTTTTAACCTTTGGTGCTGAAAAGTTGCAAAAATCAGTTAAATGCATAAAATAAAGCGCATTTTTAATTTTATGCCAAATTCATGAAGAGCATGTACTATTTTGTAGAATTTTTTGCCAAAAAGTAAGTGAATACCACAATAGAATAAAACAAAAGCGACTTCAATAAATAGCCAATGGTGAATCGAGCTATTTGTTTTTAGTGACCAGCATTGGGTCTCTAGGGTTTCCATCTTCTGTACATGAGCACAGGAAAAAATATTTTATTTTAAAAAACACTCCCCAACTCCCTCGTTCACCAATTTATTAAAAAACAAACAAACCATGAGGATCAGATGTAATCCACAGAATCAGAAGTAGTCCAATAATGGGATCCTGCAAGACATAAAAAAAGAGAGGTTAAATAAATAAAAACAAGACAAAGTCCATCGTTCACTACTTTATTAGCTCCCCCCCAAAAATGAGATTCAATGTAATCCATTGCGAATAATGATCCATGACGTCCGGCTTTTCTTTTGTGGATCCTATGGAGCCTGATTCAAGTGAACAAGGCTTCATAGGTCACCCACAGTCATTTGTCATGAGCGGTGATGGCAGTAACTCACTGCTGTCAGCACCTGTGGTAAAATCTGGGTCTGTCACTGCCCTCCGCGATACCCTGCGAGAGGGGTGAGGTCATGTAAGGTTATTGACACCATCACTGCTTTTGCCGGATGTCATGGGATCACTATTCACAATGGATTATGTCGAATCTCCAGGGTTTTTTTGGGGGGTGGACTTAAAAAAGTGGTACAACAGAGACTGTGCATTGTTTTTATTTATTTAACCTCTCTTTTTATGTCTTTCAGGTTCCCATTATTGGACTACATCTGATTCCGTGGATTACGACTGATCTTCATGGGTTTTTTTTTAATAAATTGGTTAATGAGGGAGTCAGGGACTGTTTTTTAAAATAATTATTTTTTCCTGTGTCTGTGTTTTTTTAACTTTACACTTGAATCCTGCTGTCAATTCACAGCTGACATCAACTCCCAAAGAATTGTTACCACACCAGGACAATTGGAGACAACTGGGCAAAGTGTCAGAATTGGTGCAAGTAAGGGATGCCCACTTCTGGGGTGGATGCAGGCTACTATTTTAAGGCTGTAAGAGGAACCAAATAACCATGGGCCTTCCCAGCTTGATAATACAAGCCCCCAGTTGTCTGTGTTACGTTATAAAAATATATTTATTTATTAAAATTGTGTCGTCCTGTCTTGCTGAACTAAGGCGTGACCCGGAGTAGTACAGCAAAGTCACCACAAGATGGCAGCAGAGTACTCAGAGAGCCGAGTCAGCAACAGGAAGTCAAATCAATGTACGAGGGGTGAACGAACTCAGGGTCAGAAGCAAGCAAAGGGATCAGGAGCCGAACAGTAATAGAGAAAGTTGAAGGGAGAGACAGAGCCAAGTCAGGGACAGGAGTATAAGTCAAGGACCGAGAAGTTCAAACTACAAACAAAGGTATGATGGGGCTGGGAGAAGACAGACAGACACAGGTTAGGTGGGAGAGGGTGCATGGCAGGACAGATCGGGTACCTCAACAGAGCCAGCTACACACACTATGAGACATAGACTATCACTGGCGCTGAACCAGAGGTGCATCACCCAGATATAGCATCTCGGAAACCAGAATGAGGCAGGGAGAAATTAACCCCTGACATGACCAAGCCAGAGCTGGGAGACACCACAGCGGCAGAATCTGGCCTGGATCATGACAGCACCCCCCCTCTCAAGGGGGGGGGCACTGGGCCCCAGGGTTCCCAGGAAACCATCTATAGAAGGCACGAACCAGTCGATTAGCAAGGACTGATCACACCGGAACCCAAGATGGATACTCTGGTTTGTAACCTTTCCAATGTACTAAGTACGGAAGCGAGCTAAGGACAATCCGAGAGTCGACAATGCACTCAACTTCATATTCTGTCTGACCATCCACAGAAATGGGAGGGGGAGGAATTGGAACCTCAGCTGAGGAGGGGACAAACGATTTGAGATGAGACTTTTGAAACACATTGGGGATGCAAAATGACTGTGGTAAGCGCACACGAAAGGCCACAGGGTTGATAACCTTGACAATCTCGTACGGACCAATAAACTTGGGACCCAACTTAGCGGCGGGAAGTCTTAGACGGATGTTTTTAGTAGTCAACCACACTTTGTGCCCCACTTAAAAATTAGATCCTACAGATTGTCCCTTATCAGCACAGCTCTTCTGTCTGCCTTGGGCCAACCCAATGTTCTTCTGTACCTCCCTCCAAACTTCCCCCAGCCTTTGAACTGCCGAATCAGCCCCTGGACACCCAGAATCCAGTCTAGAAAATTCACCAAACTGAGGGTGGTAACCGTAATTACAGAAAAATGGGGTGGTGCCAGTAGACTGATTGACTCGATTATTGAAAGCAAATTCGGCCACGGGCAACGAAGAACACCAATCATCCTGCTGAGATGAAGCCAGACACCGTAAAATCTGTTCCAATGACTGATTCTCTCCATCTGCCCGTTGGTCTCGGGATGGTAGGAGGAAGAGACGGTTAAGTCGATACCTAATCTTTTGCAAAATGCCCTCCAAAATTTAGACACATACTGCAACACTCGGGCCAACACAATGTACATAGGAACGCCATGCAACAGCACAACTTGTTCAATAAAAAATTTAGACAGTGTTTCTGCATTAGGTAGACCTGCCAAGGGAACAAAGTGCACCTGTTTGCTGAACCTCTCCACCACCACCCAAACAACAGTCTTGCCATTAGAAATAGGTACATCGGTGATAAAATCCATAGACAAATGAGTAAAGGGTCTATTCGGAATAGGTAACGGTACTAATTCGCCAGCCAGTGATAATGTCACGCTGCAATAAGACGTGGCCTGGAGTAGTACAGTAGAGACACCACAAGGTGGCAGCAGAGTAATGTCACGCTGTACTAAGACGTGACCCGGAGTACTGCAGCAAAGTCACCACAATGGTAGCAGAGTAGTCAGAGAGCCGAGTCAGCAACATGATGTCAAAACATTGTACGAGGGTTGAACAAACTCAGGGTCAGAAGCAAGCAAAGGTGTCAGGAGCTTAATGGTAATAGAACATTCCGAAGGGAGAGACAGCTCCATGTCAGGGACGGGAGTGTAAGTCAAGTACCAGGAAGTCCAAATTACAAACAAAAAGTATGACAAGTAGGACAGGGCTGGGAGATGATAGACAGACACAGGTTAGGCAGGAGAGGGTGCACAGCAGGACAGACTGGGTACCTAAACAGAGCCAGCTACACTAGGAGACATAGACTATCACTGGCGCTGAACCAGAGGTGCAGCACCAAGATATAGCGTCTCGGAACCAGAGCAAGGCAGGGAGAAATTAATCCTTGACATGACCAGGCCGGAATTGTGAGATACCACAGTGGCAGATACTGGCCTGGATCATGACATGTCCCCTCTATTTTTGCTAAACAACCAAGGTAAAGCTGACAGCTGAGGGATGATATTACCAAGCAGGGAAGGGCCATGGATATTGGCCCATTCCAAGCCTGATTTCAGCTCCCAGCTGTTTGCTTTACCTTGGCTGGTTAGCAAAATAGGGGGTACTTCAAATAATTTTTTAAAATTATTTATTTTTACAGTACATTTGCAGTTATCACGCTTGGGTTAGGAGACAAGCCAGTCAGTGGGAGAATTGCAGGAATACAGCAGAGTGACTACAACCAATCACAGACGCACACAGGGTGGGTGAGGGAAGTTGTGAATATACATTTTGTTTAAACAGGGGGCCTGTACAGCAGTCTGCAATCAATCACATTTGATGTCACAGATGGTGGGTGGGGGAAGTAGTGAATATGCATTTTATTTAAACAGCGGTCTAGTACAGCAGTCTGACTGTTGTCTTGTCTTTGGTGAAACATGGTATGTATAATTGTCTTGCTCCTACACCCATTTGCATCCTTTTACAACTAACCAAGCCCTTACTAGGACCATATTACTGCACTTACATTTGGGTCTCCATTGACTTTTAAGGGGTCCAGGTTGGGGTTCGAGTTTGGGTAAAGTCCAGGTACCCAGACTGATATTTGGAATAAAATTTGTCCGATCCCGGACATCCACAGGTCCGCTCATCCCTATTGATAATAATACCAAGAATTACCTATGCCAGATCTTCACAGTATGATTGATTGCTCTCAGTGAGAGGAACAAAATTAAAATTTTGTAGTTGTGATACCTTTTAATGGCTAACTAAAATAAAAATGAAATATGATGTTATAAAGCAAGCTTTCGAGACATCTCAGGTCTCTTCCTCAGGCATGGTATGATCATGCCTGGGGAAGAGACCTGAGATGTCTCGAAAGCTTGCTTTATAACATCATATTTCATTTTTATTTTAGTTACCTTTTAATGGCTATCACAACTACAAAATTTTAATTTTGTTCCTCTCACTGAGAGCAATCAATCATTTTTCAGCTGGCTAACACGGTACCAAAACCTTTTTGTTTTAACAGATCTTCACAGGAAACACTGATCCAGCTTCACTGTGCATGGTACTACACCTCAAGCAACAGCACATAAAGGATAGACAAAGGTTTCCAGCATCCGAAGTTGAAAAACTTTTAAAACTTCATTTTATCAAAGGACTTAAAATCAAAATGAAGGTAAATAAATTCAGAAACACATGGTCTAAATGTTTTGAACCCACAAAGGATTAATAAATATATGATTTGCTGGTAAATTCATAGGACATGTATTTCTAAATTTTGTATCTATTTATCTTTGCTATAATATTATCTTCAATATGAATCTTTATACTTTATCTTAATTTTGAATTAAGTTTTAAAAGTTTTAAAAGTTTTTCAACTGTTGATTCTGGAAACTTTCATCTGTACACTATTTCCATTGTTACTTAAGAGTCGGCCTACATATTCTACCATGGACCGCACCCAACTTACCAATTATCATATACGGGAATGGGGGGGTGGATACATTGCTTTTATTACTGCAACCCAACCCATTTATAGGAGACCTGTCATGCTGAAAAAGCATTCTAATCATGCAATAGATAGTAAAACTTGTATCTTACTAATTTAAAGAAGACCTTTAAATTGTTAAATTGGCCACATCAATGAATAGCTGCAGAGCTGAAGAGAATCTATTTTTGTATTTTATAATTTATCACTTCTGTTGCAGATATACTAGTTATTAAAGATTAGATTTAAATTTATGCTAAGCTACACTAAGGGCGTTAACAAAGATTTGTCTCTGGGGGTATGTAAAAAAATAATTTTTGCCTCCAGAAAACCTTAAAAGACTTTCTCTGTGTGAGACATGTCATGACACACAGCTTACTCCCTCCAGTAGTCTTTGCATCTACTGTGTAGCGTTCGGCAGAGCTATATGTCATTGCAAACACTTCTAACAGCTTTCACCTCCTAGCACTAAGTTTTGGGAGAGGCAGGAATATAGCAGAACTTTGTATGGTTATAAACACCTCTTGCAGATTGCATCTCAAGGCCCTGTTAGCCTTGCTGTACACCCACTCTCACCTCATTGACTGCAATGAGATGAAAGCTGGTAGAGGTGTTTGCAATGACACATAGCTCTGTACTCTTCATAGGAGGAGAAGAGACTATGGAGTAGTGTAGGCTATGATGAGTCATTACATGTGTCACACAGAGAAGGCTTGCTCTAAACTCTCGCCTCTCTCCCCCTACATGATGCCTCCTGTTTATGATTACTCAACATCATGCAGGGGAAGAAGTTCTATCTACCAGTGACAAAACTCTGCAATCTGATGTTTTATTCCAGAGAAATGCAAGTTTGTCTTAATATGTAAATGTCCTGTTTAGATCTATGGGCCGCATATGGTAGTGAGGCGTTTTTTGCTGGGAGGTGTAGATTGGATGCATGAATATGGTGAAAAAAATGTCAGCATCAAATCTGCATCTCTTGGCAAAAAACAAAGTTTTCTACCAGGAGATGCAGGTCTGTGAACTCAGTGAGAGTTCATTGAGGTCACCTGGGGTCAGGTTATCTGCGATCATAGGTGGAAGTCCGTGGCAACCTCCATTTGTGACCGCAACTAACCTGAGTGATGTCACAGCTCATCGCACCTCAGTCTCTGCCTGAACCTCACAGCGTTCGGTCATGTTCCATGATCGTACGCTGTGCCTTCAGTAACGTAGCCGAGCTGAAATCGTCATGGGTCCTCGTGTGGATTACGTCGGACCTGCAGGGATGTTGTGGGGGTTAATAAAGTGGTGAAAGAGTTTGTGGTTTTGTCTTTTATTTCAAATAAAGTATTTTTTCAGTGTTTGTGTTTATTTACTTTCACTTACAGATTAGTAATGGGGAGGTCACAAAAAAAACCTGCCACTACTAATCTAGGGCTTATTGGCAGCTGTGGGCTGTAATTAACCTCTTATTACCCCATTTGTTACCGCACCAAGGCAATCGGTAAAGGCCGCTTTACATGCTGCGATCTCGCTAACGAGATCGCTAGCGTGCATACCTGCCCCCATCGTTTGTGCGTCACGGGCAAATCGGTGCCCGTGGCGCACAAAATCGCGCGGAACCGTCACACTAATTACCTGCCGAGCGACGTCGCTGTGACCGAGTAACCACCTCCTTTCTAAAGAGCAAAGTCACTAAGCGGCCACCCAATCGAAGCGGAGGGGCGGAGATGAGCGGGATGAACATCCCGCCCACCTCCTTCCTTCCTCATTGCCGGTGGCCGCAGGTAAGGTGAGGTTCCTTGTTGCTGCGGTGTCACACATAGCGATGTGTGCTGCCGCAGGAACGACGAACAACATCGTACCTGCAGCAGCAACGATAATTGGGAATAGGGGAGCATGTCAATGATTAGAGATTTTGCACGTGTTTGCAATGGTTTTCCATCGCACGTAGGTGTCACACGCAACAACATCGCTAACGCGGTCGGATGTGCGTCACGAATTCCGTGACCACAACGACATCGCTAAATCGCAGCATGTAAAGCGGCCTTTAGAGTCAGGTAAAGGGCTAGGATTGTCGCATTTAATGGATGCGACAATCCTGGGCGATTGCAGGCTGCTATTCTTAGACTGGGAGCTCCCAATAATGTGAGCCTGAGAATACCCCACAGCCTGAGAATACCAGCCCCCAGCTGTCGGGCTTTATCATGGCTGGTTACAAAATTGGGGTGGACCGCACATCTTTTTTTAAATTTATTTCAATACCTTAAAAATGAAAAAGCTGCATACAGTTCCTTTTATTCTAATACACAGCCAAGATAAGCGTACAGATGGGGGCTGCAACTTGTAGTTGTGGGCTTTATCTGTGCTGGGTATTAATATGGGGGAACACTACGCCAATTTTTAATTTGTTTATTTTTATACCACGATAGATGCACACAGGGTCTGTGATTAAAAGCAGTCAGCTAACAAGATGACACTCAGAGTGGGGCCGCGTCTGACTACAACCAGTCACAGATTTCGGTGGGTGGGTAAAGCAGTACAAATGCATGAGCCTAATGAGCAGGCCGGAAGTGAATGGGCAGCCGCTGCACCGGAACCTTGGCAAGTATGGCACACCTGTTCCTATCCCCCTATCCCTTCTACTCCATTTTTAATCGCTGTATTCTGGTCCCCATAGAGTTATATGGAGACCTGTGTTCGGCCAGATATCCAGGATCAATTCTAGACCGGAACCAGATTGTTTTTAAAATCCAATTAAGTCCGCCTGTTCTGATTATCTGCGAGTCCGCCCATCACTAGTAATAATAATAATAATAATAATATATTTATTCATTTATATAGCGCTGTTAATTCCACAGCGCTTTACATACAATGGCAACACTGTCCCCATTGGGGCTCACAATCTAGGTTCCCTATTAGTATGTTTTGGAGTAAATAAGATAAAGATCAGTTCTGCTGAGTATGATTTTAGCTGTCAATCATCACATCTCTCATGCTGGTAATGCGCCCTTACATTTAATAAACTGCAAAGGCAAATTATTGAGGAGATCTGTCTCCGGCCCATAGATTTTAACAGCTCATTTACATATCAAAGGGAACCTGTCATCAGAAATTTTGCAATAAACCTAAAAGATTCCCCTTCTGCAGCTCCTGGGCTGCATTCTGGATAGGTTCCTGTTTCTATTGTGCCCCCTTTGAGACCAAAATAAAGACTTTATAAAGCCTTACCTTTTCCTATGCAAATCTTTTTTTATAGTCATATGAAAAAGTTTGGGCACCCCTATTAATGTTAACCTTTTTTCTTTACAGCAATTTGGGTTTTTAATACAGCTATTTCAGTTTCACGTATCTAATAACTGATGGACTCAGTAATATTTCTAAATTGAAATGAGTTTTATTGTACTAACAGAAAATGTGCAATCCGCATTTAAACAAAATTTGACCGGTGCAAAAGTATGGGCACCCTTATCAATTTCTTGATTTGAACACTCCTAACTACTTTTTACTGACTTACTAAACCACTAAATTGGTTTTGTAACCTCATTGAGCTTTGAACTTCATAGGTAGGTGTATCCAATCATGAGAAAAGGTATTTAAGGTGGCCACTTGCAAGTTGTTCTCCTATTTGAATCTCCTATGAAGAGTGGCATCATGGGCTCCTCAAAACAACTCTCTAATGATCTGAAAACAAAGATTATTCAGCATAGTTGTTCAGGGAAGGATACAAAAAATTGTCTCAGAGATTTAAACTGTCAGTTTCCACTGTGAGGAACATAGTAAGGAAATGGAAGAACACAGGTACAGTTCTTGTTAAGCCCAGAAGTGGCAGGCCAAGAAAATTATCAGAAAGGCAGAGAAGAAGAATGGTGAGAACAGTCAAGGACAATCCACAGACCACCTCCAAAGACCTGCAGCATCATCTTGCTGCAGATGGTGTCAATGTGCATCGGTCTACAATACAGCGCACTTTGCACAAGGAGAAGCTGTATGGGAGAGTGATGCGAAAGAAGCTGTTTCTGCAAGCACGCCACAAACAGAGTCGCCTGAGGTATGCAAAAGCACATTTGGACAAGCCAGTTACATCTTGGAAGAAGGTCCTGTGGACTGATGAAACAAAGATTGAGTTGTTTGGTCATACAAAAAGGCGATATGCATGGAGGCAAAAAAACACGGCATTCCAAGAAAAGCACTTGCTACCCACAGTAAAATTTGGTGGATGTTCCATCATGCTTTGGGGCTGTGTGGCCAATGCCGGCACCGGGAACCTTGTTAAAGTTAAGGGTCGCATGGATTCAACTCAGTATCAGCAGATTCTTGATAATAATGTGCAAGAATCAGTGACGAAGTTGAAGTTACGCAGGGGATGGATATTTCAGCAAGACAATGATCCAAAACACCGCTCCAAATCTATTCAGGCATTCATGCAGAGGAACAATTACAATGTTCTGGAATGGCCATCCCAGTCCCCAGACCTGAATATCATTGAACATCTGTGGGATGATTTGAAGCGTGCTGTCCATGCTCAGCGACCATCAAACTTAACTGAACTGGAATTGTTTTGTAAACAGGAATGGTCAAATATACCTTCATCCAGGATCCAGGAACTCATTAAAAGCTACAGGAAGCGACTAGAGGCTGTGATTTTTGCAAAAGGAGGATCTACAAAATATTAATGTCACTTTTATGTTGAGGTGCCCATACTTTTGCACTGGTCAAAGTTTGTTTAAATGGGGATTGCACATTTTCTGTACAATAAACCTCATTTCAATCTAGAAATATTACTCAGTCCATCAGTTATTAGATATATGAAACTGAAATAGCTGTTGCAAAAACCCAAATTGTTTTAAAGAAAAAAGGTTAACATTAATAGGGGTGCCCAAACTTTTTCATATGACTGTATGTACACAGGGACGGGCTCTCTTGCATCCGTTAGTCGGCCTCCTGCCGCTTTACGCCGTCCCCCATCTCTCATTTCCATAACTGAGGACGCCGCCCAGTACTCCTGAGGTTTCGCGCATGCGCTGTTCCACTCTCACGGGACTGAGCACTGTGCACAGTGTGACCGCTGGTGACGTGATTGCGCAGGCGTGAGATTATGGGCAGTGCTGTGATTGTCATCAGCAAGTACCCCTCGTTCCCACACTTTCCCCTCTGCCTCCACTGTTCTGTGCAAGCACTGGCCAGATGAACCCACCTCACCTCTTACCCATCTTTCCCTGGAGCAGGAAATAGATGGGAGAAGTGGAGCAGCATAACGGTGGAGGCAGAGTGAAAAGCGCGGGCACGAGATTATGGGCGGGTACTTGCTGATGACAATCACAGCGCCGGCCATAATCTCACGCCTGCGCAATCACGTCACCAGCGGTCACACTGCACAGTGCTCACTACCGCAAGAGTGGCACTGGGCATGCGTGGGGACCTCTGGAGCACTGGGCGGCATCCTCAGTTATGGAAATGAGCGATGGGGGACGGCGTAAAGCGGCAGGAGGGCGACTAACGTACACAAGACAGCCCGCCCCCGTGTACATAAAAAAAGATTAGCATACAAAAAGGTAAGACTTTATAAAGTATTTATTTTGGTCTCAAAGGGGGCACAATAACAACAGGAAACTTGCTAGAATGCAGCCCAGGAGCTGCAGAAGGGGAATCTTTTAGGTTTATTGCAAAATTTCTGCTGACAGGTTCCCTTTAAGAAGAATGTGGATTTTTCTGGAATAAGACATTGGATCACAGATATTAAGGTATCATTTTGTTCAACTTTCTATTACCTGTGTTCCCATATAGATGGCTCGGGAGGGTTGATCCTACTTACAGTTTCCAGATTTTTTAAATCTAAACCAAAACTAGCACCTTAAGCAGCGCCTGTGCTGCATTCTACAAAGATGCATATTATCCCCTGACTCCCCCTGTAAATCCTTGGGACCAATCTGATGGGCGTCCTCAGTTAGAGCTCCTGTTCTTACTTTCGACGCTGATCGCTGCCCTCCTGAGTCATCCACGTAGCTGGGCAAAAACTTGCGCCTGCTCAGAAAACACACGGCCCCAGCAGTGGCAAGGGTGGTCTCAGCGCAAAATTTAAATAAAGAAGATTAGGCAAGCCAGGAGGAGAAAGCATTCTTGAGAACCCGACCCACAAAGTCCCGCCCCGATGCTCAAGACAGTGCATCAATTATGTCATTTCTGAAGGTTTGATAAAGGATTTTTCAGCAATCAAGTATCAAATCTCTAAACTAAAGGTATGATTTCAATGAGCACCCTAGCGCCAGTATGGCAGTGCCTATACTTTATATCTGAAAAACCTGCTGGTTGGTTTCCTATAAGTCCAGGGTAATCTTTTTAATTTTATTCCACAATATATCAGTTTTTATTCTAAATATCCAGCTCATATATGTATATATGTAATAATACTTTATTTTTCTATACCCACCTACTTATATTGTGTTGCACCTGGATGCAGTCCCTGCATGAAATCCACAGAAAAGAGGTCTGCAAAAGAAAAACATTATTATCTTCTAATTTCATGCCATAAAGGGGAATACAATGGTGAAACAAATAATTGATTGAAGATCACCATGTAACATGTAAAGTTGGCCATACAGTATGTCTATAAATCAGGAGCTGAAATAGTTACCAACACTTGTATTTGATGACCTTCGACTAACAGAAATATTAACATTTTCCTACAATTGCTCTCTTATCAATTGCTATTTAGGAGTGGATCACATCGCTATCTATTCTCATTTTACACTGGTTCTCAACTGGCTGTAAGAATTATGTGGTGCAGTTTGTCGCAATTCAAAGTATACGTCACTATGTCACTACTGTATATGAAGATATCAAGATTGCCAAATGCTCACTACCTTAGTTAGTGCATGTAGACGTAAACTTTGAATCCAGTGGATAGGTGATAATTTATTTAGCTCTTTAAATGGCCTTAATATCTTGGCCATATATCTACAAATGTAAAGTTGATTCAAGATCATACATAACTACATGCAGCGTAAATGTTTTGTAATGGAATCAAAACATGGTATCTAATTTTATTAATAGGTATATGGTAAGGGCTGGCGCCCCAACCCTTTGCACTTGGGCAAGTGCCGGGGCCCTGGACAAACAGTGGAAGTGCAGCACCCTGACTGCTACTGGCTTATGAATGGTAATAGGCTGGAAGCAGAGACCAGTGATGTCACCTGACACCTGCGGTCAGCAGCATTGATCTCCTGCATCACTGGGACACCACTCAGCAGTAAGGATGCTGTGCTCATCACACAGTGCAGGGAGGAAAAGAGAGAGCATGAGGGAGAGACTGCACAGGGGAAGAAGAGAAAGCATGGGAGATAGACTGTACAGGGGGAGCAAAGAGAGCATGGGATAGAGGCTGCACAGGGAGAGAAGAAAGAGCACAAGGGTGAGACTGCAATGTTGAAGAATAGAGAGCACAGGGGAGAGACTGCATAGGGGGAGAAGAGAGAGCACAGGGGAGAGAGCACAGGAGAGAGACTGCAAAGTGGAAGAATAGAGAGCACTGGAAAGAGATTGCACAAGGGAAGAGACTGCACAGGGAAAGAAGTGAGAGCACAGGGGAGAGACCACACGGGGAAAAGAGAGAGGGCGCATAGAGGAGATATCGAAGAGGGGGTGAAGAGAGCAGAGGTGAGAGAGTGCATAAGGGGAAAAGAGAGAGCGCACGGGAAGAGAGCGCATGAGGGGGGAATTTATTTATGTGGATTGTATTATTCATATAATATATATATATATATATATATATATATATATATATATACAACCTCTATATTATAATCATGAATTGTGGTATGTGTTAAAGGTACCCACTGGAACTCTTTTGCCCAGGGCCGGCCCTGTACATGGTTAATCTGGTATCCTCTCCTGAAGCAATCAGCAAAGTCAGTGAACAAAGTTTTTCTTATCTTTTTTGCAAAACTACAACTTATGAAATGTAAAAAAGCCTAATAAACAAACCAAAAAGCACACATTATTAAATCTAATGCATGAGCAAAGTATAGCATAAACCGATAATGTGTTACCTGTATGATTATAAAGATGATTTCAATGGCGGAAAAGACAATACTAATCGGCTGCCTACATGTGTAAAGACTTGAATCATAGCCAATTTTAAAAATGGCCACGAGAAGGCTGCAGAATCCAAACAGTACAAGAGAGGCTAAAAGGAAGGAAAAGTCGTTTTAGTATGAAGAAGAGACTTTAATTGGGTTGTGGGTGATTAGTAAATAAAAAATAATGAAAACAAATTTATGATCATTCATGCGTAATGAAATAATTATCTAGAAACATAATAACTGTAAAGCAATGGGATAACACTTCTATCTAAACATTTTCATGGTCTAGAATTATTAGATTAATGGTTTTAGGAAAGTGCTGGATATTAAGTTTAACAGGTTTTTTTAGGTTGAAGGTAGACATAATCCATCGAGTTCAAGCTATACCCTAAAATAGGGGTGGGCAATTCATTTTCCTAAGGGGTCACATGAGATACTGTGACTGGTGTGGAGGGCCAAACCAATATGCTGAAATTAATTTTGTTAAATATGAATATTAACATATTAGTTATAATTATTTTATTTCAATATTAACCCCTTCTCCTCTAGCCTGTTTTCATCTTCATGACCAAGCCAATTTTTTCAATTCTGACCAGTGTCACTGGTAATAGCTCTGTAACGCTTCATCGGATCTGGGTGATTCTGAGAATGTTTTTTCAAGACATATTGTAATTCATGATAGTTATAAATTTAAGAAGATATTTTTGTGTTTATTTGGTTTATTTGTGAAGCTATCAGAAGTTTGGTGAACAGTTCGCAATTTTTAAACTTTCAATTTTTATGCCCTTAAACCAGAGAGTTATGTCAAACTAAATAGTTACTAAATAACATTTCCCACATGTCTAATTTTTGAAGCATAATTTTTTTGTTAGAAAGTTAGAATGGTTCAAAGTTCATCAACAATTCCTAATTTTTCCAACAAAATTCACAAAACCATTTTTTAGGAATCACATCACATTTGAAGTGACTTTGAGAAGCTTAGGTGACACAAAAAAACTTAAAGTAACACCATTGTAAAAACTGCAGACCTCAAACTGCTCAAAATCAAATCCAAGAAGTTTATTAACCCTTTAGGTGCTTCACAGGAACTAAAGCAATGTGGAAGGAAAAAATGAAAATGTTACTTTTTCCCCACAAAAATGTTATTTTAGCCTCAAATTTTTAATTTTCACAAGGATAATAAGAAAAAAGTGCACCATATAATTTGCTGTGCAAATTTATCTTGAGTACGCCGATACCCCATATGTGGTGGAAACCTACAGTTTTGGAGCACGGCAGGGCTTGGAATGGAAGGAGCGCTATTTAACTTTTTGAATGCAAAATTGACTGGAATCGTTAGCGGGCGCCATGTTGCGTTTGGAGACTCCCTGATGTGCCTAAACAGTGGAGCTCCCCCACAAGTGACCCCACTTGGGAAAATAGACCCCTCAAGGAATTTATCTAGATATTTGGTGAGCACTTTGAACCCCCCATTTTAACAACAAAAATGTTACTTTAACCTCAAATTTTTCAAATTCACTAGAGTAACAGGAGTTAATGGACATACAGTTTGTTATACAATTCCTCCTGAGTATGCCAATACCCCATATCTGGTCGAAAACTACTTTTGAGGCACAACATAAAGTGAAGAAGTATATTTGAGTTCAGATTTAGTTGGAATGGTTTGCGGGTGCCGTGTCACATTGGCAGAGCCTCTGAGGTACCAGAACAGCAGAAACCCCCCACAAGTGACAACATTTTACAAACTACACGCCTAATGATTTCATCCACGGGTGCAGTGAGCATATTAACACTACAGGTGTATTACAAAATTATATAACATTTGGAGGCAAAGAAAAAATAATGATATTTTTACCACTAAAATGTTGTTTTAACCCCAGATCTCCAATTTTCACAAAGGTAATGGGTAAAAAAAAAGGCCCCACAATATGCTACACATTTTCTCCTGAATGTGGCAATACCCCACATGTGACTGCATAGTACTGTTTGGCCACCTGGCAGGGCTCTGGAAGGAAGGAGCGCCATTTAACTTTTGGAGCACAGATATTCCTAGAACAGTTTGCGGACTCCTTTTGCAGAGCCGCTAAGTGGCAGAACAGCAAAAAAACCCTCAAGTGACCACATTGGGAATTCAGCTATGGGTGTAGTGACAATTTAGCCTTTGAGAAACACCCATGTAGTCAAAAGCAATGAATCAATGAATGTTGTAGAATCAACAATTGCAAATAACTCCGTGAGCAAAACTGTTGATGATCACACTTTTTTGCACACCTAAAAAGACGCATAAAAAGATAGACACAGCTGGGCCACAGGCCAGACAGGAGTTCAAAGTGACTCTCTCTGCCTCATTACAGTAAATCTTCTATTTGGAATTTTGTCTGAATCATGTTTTTCAGAATTTTATATGTGGTCCCCTGTTACGAGGGGGACCCGGGGAAGCGTGCCAAGATGGGAAATGGACTGCTTCCGCCGGTCAAGGTCCACTGTGCGGTGTAAGGGACCGCCGCTATGGTGGGTGAAGAGTGAGCGGGTTGCTGCTAGCGATCGTCTGGAATGTCACAGACGATCTATGTACACCGATCTGCCCTAACCCGTGAGGGTTGTATGGCACAGATCTCACGGCTCGGTGTACCTGTTGCACGGGGAAGCAGAGAGGTGCCCACGCACGTGTGCCTGTGGAAGTCACGAGAATATGGCACGAGGGTAGCACAGAGGTGCCCACGCACGTGTGCTTTCAATAACCAGGTGAGTCCAATGGAGACTTGAGGAGCTCACCTGGGACAGGAACACGGCCTGTTGACGGGGGTACTGCCGGAGCAGCAAGGCAGGAACACGGCCTGCAAACGAGGTACTGCCGGAGCAGCAAGGGCCAAGCCCACAAGAGACAGTAATGCCTGAGCAGTGGCGTGGCAGCACGCTGCCAGACATCCAAACATAGAAGGACGGTCGCGCGCCGCCATGATGGCAGGAGGAGCTTTTAAGGAGGTGCAGCTCCACCCGAGGGCGGGCGCGAGGCGGAGATGACGGACTTGACCCAATCAGGGTCCACGACGTCCCAGCCTGGCCAGTCAGGATTCACCACGTCACCAGCCTTGTCATCAAGCCGTGTGACGTCAGTGAGCGAATCAGGACCCACCACGCATTGCACATGCTCACCCTCCTGCCTCTGGGAAATAGAGGCGGGATCCTCGGTCTCACAATGTGGAGAGATAACGGGAATCTCACTGCTTCCCTGAGCAGTAAACCTCTGCACATTGCGCAGCCTCGCAGACCTTCGGGGCCGCTGAGCAGGAGAGTCTGCGGCAGGCCAGGAATGGGAGACCGCTTCACTCCTTGTAACAGGAGAACCACTAGGTGTCACCCTTCTGCTGCCTCTCTGAGCAGGTATCTCCTGCACACTGCGCAGTCTGGCAGACCTTCGGCGCTGCTGAGCAGGAGTGCTCGTGGCAGGCAAGGAATGGGAGACTGCCTCAGTCTTTGCCTCAGGAGAGCCACGAGATGTAACAGTCCCCAGTGTAAGCGCTCAGCATAAAGCGCAGGATACATATGAGCCACTCTGTACTGTGATCTTGGGGAGGCAGAATAAGCAAAGCAACAGCAGTTGAAGAATTGGCTTTTTTAATTTATTTTTTATGCCATTCACCTTGCAATTTAAGTGATTAGTTGACTTTGTTTCTCTGATTAGTACGATTACAGCGATACCAGATTTACATAGGTTTTTTAGGTTTGGCTACTATCACACTAAAAAATACTTTTTACAAAATGCTTTTTTTTGCATCATTCAATTTTGAAGGCTATAGTGTTTTTATTTTTCAGCTGACAAAGTCATGTCAGGGCTTGTTTTCTGTGAGATGGATTTATATACCATTTTGGACCACATAATATTTTTTGATCGCTCTCTAGTCCACTTTTTCTGAGGCAGAATCAAGAAGAAGCTGCAATTCAGGATTTTTTTTTATGGTGTTCACCAAAGGGGCAGTTTTATTCATCAGGTTGTTACGGATGCAGTGATACCAGATATGTATTATTTATTTATTTATTTTTTACATAAATATGACTATTTATTGGAATTTCTTTTATTTTTTTGTTCTTTATTTTGTGGGTTTTTTTTCTATATTTTTTTATACTTTTTTTAAACTTTATTGCTTAGTCCCTAAATTGGACATTACCTTTCACTGCTGGGATCACAGCCACACTTTATTGCAATGCACGATCACTGCAATACAGTGTAGCTGTCAGAGTTGCACTGTCAGAAGCATCAGGGATCATGCTCCTGGTGTGATCCCTGAGGCTTCTCATAGCTGGGTGACCCGGAGGGCACCATGGCAACGAACGGGCCTTCACGATTACATCACATAGTCATCGACCAGCAGGGAGAGGGAATGTGAGCCCTCTCCCAATCCCCTAATACTGCTATTGATATTGATCTCAGAATTTAAGGGGTTAAACAGCCAGGGACAATGCAGTGACTGTTAAGAAAGCCGAGTCCCCAGTGGCGATCGTGCTGGGCACAGCTCCTGTGTCCCCATGATTGCCAGGACGTACCTTTGAAAACAATACTAGAAATATGATTTAAACCAAATACACCATTCAGTAGACATCATTGTTGTGGTCTGTTAATCACAATAAAATATGCAATGTAGCATTCACAAATTCAGAAAACTGTATTCCGGAAATTTCCATTGACTTGTATTAGAAAGAGTTGTTATGACCTGTGCAGAGGTGTTTGTGGAGGGAAGTAGAGGGTGGAGGTAGATGAATTATGTCTATTTTCTATTATCGATTTTGGATCTTTGGTTATCTATTTTCTAGGTGTAACATTTCATGGTAAGCTTGCCTGTGATAATAACGTGATCAGTGATGAAAACTGATCTGTACAGGAAGTGTCAGTCCATTAAGAGACTCAGTAAAAACTGCTATGTTCAAGATTAATTTTGAATATATTGATAAGGACATAAGAAATTAAAAATAAAGTCAATTTTTTTTTTTAAAATATGCTTACATAAAATTTTGAATTAAATAGTTGTTAATAATAACATGTTCTATTGAAATATTCCCTTTAAGGGCAATACTCCTTCATAAAGAGTCATTTTAACACCCATTTTCTTAAAATCATTACACTAAAAAGTCCACAAAGAAAAGTTATATCTTCCAAATACTGTTCCATAGGTGTTCTTGGTTGGTCTAATTTTTACCTGGCTGTTATGATGGCATAAGGAAATGTAATCTGTGACCAGTTGATGGCACAAGTTGCAGGCAAGCAGCAGTATGTCTCATACATGGTTGGAAGCCAACGGCACAACTGGTACTAATTTGAGCTTGACAAGTTTTTCAGTTGTTTGTTTGTGCCCTAAATCTACATAGAGTGAGGGAAAAAAATGGAACATTTTTGGAGATAGTTATGCAGTTGTATATGACCAGACATTTTGGTCCTAAAGGCTCGCTTGTTGTCCTCTTTGTCAAGCTCACTTTGGTCAAGATGACAAAGTTGTGAGCATGACCAGTCATGTAGTGATGGCCACACTGGATTCAGCTCTGGTCTAGAATAGTGTTTCTCAACTCTTCTACTGATATCAATTACATAAAAGTACCCCAAGGCACAGATCATACACCGTCTTCCATATTAAAACAGCAGTATGAGCAGCACATTGTGACTACCAACTAGAGACAGATTACATCCCACCAGGGGACATGTTCCACAGCCCGACAGAAAATTGTCTATAAGAGAACAATTGAGTTTCTCCATTACAGTGTTGTGAGGAAATAGATCATCACTTTGGCCAAAAGATGTTTAATGGACCTGATACTGACTATAAATACATAGGTATGAATGTTGCAAATTGAATTTACTATAAGCTAATTGGTAGACTTGACAAAACTGCACCTAGGTGGCTTACAAAACACCAGTATAGATATCAGCCAATTCTATGCATCCACTTTTACTGACCTCTCAGCCATAGTGCACCAGCATGGTGGTCTTGAAGAACTGTTGCATGTATTTGTCTGCGTGTCCACAATATATAGTAGATTTCCCAGGCTGAGCTGGAGAGCATAAGGACTGACAGAAAGATGTAAGAGTTCTGAGGAGGCATTGAGCTGATAATCATACTACTGATCAGTGCAGCACCCAGGAATATCACGTTCATAGCCAGGAGTCCGGAGAAAAGTCGCCCAGATAATCGTGCTCGCTGATGATGAATTGGTATAGATACACAATGTCGGTGGAGCCACGAATGCTCATAGTTTATAGTGAATCCTTCATTGGTGGTATGCTGGCTTGATTCTTTAAGTTCCATGTCTAAAAAAAGATTAATAACCATGAAAATTTAAAATCCATTATACAACATACATCAAGCATCTGCATATCATATCATTGCTAGTAAGCAAGTCAGAACTCTATTCACTAGTAAAGTCAGTCAACCCCTTTATATAGATCGTTAAAATAATGAGAGGGAGGAAGCTCTCTGCTGTGTTAAAGCAAATGTGAAGCTGGAGCTTCAGGACCTCGAATTGGCTCTGGTGGAGCTTTGATCATTGGAGTATATTAGTAAACTGTATAATCCAATTTAATAGGGATCCTCTCATTAGATTCATGCTGCCGAAACCACGGGCAGCTTGAATTATACAACACCATTGCAGCCAGGTATATTTTTCTCTGAACCATTCCAGCATTTCAGGCACAACATAGTTTGAAGAGTCGTCCAGGAACCATTGGAATACACAGGACTAGTCCAGTGCTAGCACCAGTTACCTTCTCTCCTCGCTATTCTAGTTGATTTGGAAGCTTTCTATCAATGTACACACAGGGAAGAAACCTAGTAATTAGTGATGAGCAAGAACTACCTTGCTCGGGTGCACGGTACTCGTAACGAGCAGTTGGATGCTCAGACAGGCTTGACCCGTGTACAAAGTATAATGGAAGTCAATGGAAAGATCTTCCAGAAAATGCTCAAGTTCCCCATTGACTTCTATTATACTAGGTACACAAGTCGCACCCATCCGAGCATCCGACTGTTCCTTATGAGTACTAAGCATCCGAGCATGGTAGTGCTCGCTCATCACTACTGCTAATCAATAGAACAGTGCGGGGAGAAGACGGGTGAGGGCAGCATCTGACTAGTCCATTTTCTCTCTATAGTACCGGGTCGGATCTTCAAACTATGTTATTTATGACACATGAAGGGTTCCAGAGAAAACTATACCTGGCTGCCATTATGTAGCCAGGCTCTGATTCCTTCTGTCCGTGATTTGGGCAGCATGAATCTGATTTATGAATAAATTTAATAAAAGATAGATTTCCTTTTAACATATCTAGAGTTCTTTTTTTCCTCTAGATGGACAATTCCTTTAAATCTAGCTTTTGATCAGTTAAAACCATCTTTTTGACACACAAAATAGAATCAGATGTTCTTCACTTTTTTTTGCTTTCACTACTAATTTTGGATAAAAAAAAGAGGAAAAATACAAATTAATTGAGTGTGAATAAGGTTTTGGGTCAGTCCCCCATGTGCTTTATCTGCTATGTGATTTCTGTAGAAGAAAATCTGAATGAAAAACACTCCAGATTTTGTTGCAGAAATGCTGCATCACTTTGAACAGTTTTCACTTTTTGCAAAAATATGAAATCCATTGTTACTTTTGTAGAATTTACAATTTACACAGCAAATATTCTACTCAACGTGTGAGTGATATTTCATGAAAACTCATTAATTGTGCTGCCGCAATACAGAATTTTCCCCATGATCGTGGCAGAAAAATACAAGATAACCAAAAGTGTCAGAAATGGAATTTCATCATTTGTTTTCTTTGTTCGCTACTCACCGATGAGGTCAATTGGGTCAGCGCTGTGGTATTCAGAAAGCCGGATTTTCTAAATAACTCATCAAAATATAAGCTTGCTCCACAAGTAAACCAACAAAGAAGTAAATCTATGATGAATTGTATATTTTTGGCTGGTGTTAGCTAAAGGAAAAGTGTATCGAGTGCTTAAGAAAAGATGAATTGCTCAATAATGAAAGGCGGTTTCTGCTTGTCTTGTTAATACACCTTGGCAGCCAAAATATGTATTAGGGCTTGTCCTGACTCACCCTAAACTAATTAAATCATAGAAAGATATTAAAGTACAGGGTACTGCTTATAGGAGAGATGAAGTAAAATGATGCGCTGATATTTATAGATGCATATCACAAGATCACATTGGGGAGGTTTAATCCTGGTTTCCAGAAGGAATGCCTAAACCTACAAGTGCATCTCAATACATTAGAATATCATCTAAAAGTTAATTTACTTCAGTAATTCAATACAAAAAGGGAAACACATATATTACATACTGTAGAGTCATTACAAAAAGAGTGATCTATTTCAAGTGTTTATTTCTGTTAATGGTGAGGATTATGGCTTACAGCCAATGAAAACCCAAAAGTAATTATCTCAGAAAATTAAAATATTATATAAGACCAACCTAAAACATGATTTTAAACTCAGAAATGTGGCCTCCTGAAAAAGTCTGTACAGTAAATGCACTCAATACTTGGTCGGGGCTCCTTTTGATATGAATTACTGCATCAATGCGGTGTGGCATGGAGGTGATCAGCCTGTGGCACTGCTGAGGTGTTATGGAAGCCCAGGTTGCTTTGATAGCAGTCTTCAGCTCATCTGCATTGTTGGGTCTGGTGTCTCTCATCTTCCTCTTGACAATTTATAGATTCTCTATGGGGTTTAGGTTTGGCGAGTTTGCTGGCCAATCAAGCACAGTGATACTGTGGTTATTAAACCAGGTATTGGTACTCTGGCAGTGTGGACAGGTGCCAAGTCCTGCTGGAAAACAAAATTTCCATCTTGAAAAAGCTTGTCGCTAGAGGGAAACATGAAGTGCTCTAAAATTTACTGGTTGATGGCTACACTGACTTTGGTCTTGATAAGACACAGTGTACCTACACCAGCAGATGACATGGCTCCCCAAACTATCACTGATTGTGGAAACTTCACAGTAGACCTGAATCAGCTTGGATTGTGGCCTCTCCATTCTTCCTACAGACTCTGGACCTTGATTTACAAATGAAATGCAAAATTTACTTTCATCTTAAAACAACACCTTGGACCACTGAGCAACAGTCCAGTTCTTTTTCTCCTTGGCCCAGGTAAGATGCTTCTGGCATTGTCTATTGGTCATGAGTGGCTTGACACTTGACAGTGGAATGCGACAGCTGTAGCCCATATCCTGGATACGTCTGTGTGTGGTGGCTCTTGAAGCACTGACTCTGTCGCGGGCGGCGGGGCGCTGCGCTCGCTAACGCTCGGGTCCGGCGCTGCTACTGCTGCTCGGTGGCTCGAGCGGTGGGCCGGATCCGGGGACTCGAGCGGCGCTCCTCGCCCGTGAGTGAAAAGGGGGTGGTTTGTTTGGGGATTTAGTCAGTGACGCCACCCACGGGTTGTGGTGAAGATGGGCACCAACGCTGCTGGTAACGGGGATCCCGGGAGCGATGGTAGGGAGCAGCTGGGATGTTGTTTTACCCCTCCGTGGGAAGGGGTTGGTTGTCCCGGGGCCCGGTGGTGTAACGGGGAGGCAAGGTTAGTGAGGTGCAGGGTTGCAGGGACAGCGCGGCGCCGGATGGCACGGTGGTACTCAGACAGAAAGTCACAAAGTCTCCGGTAAACCAAACGGCTGGATGGACGGGTCCCGCAGCTGGCTGCAGTGTCTCTCCCCGGACAGCTGATGGTGGCTGTCTTTCCCTGCACCTATGTGTACCGTGTTGACTCTGATGGCTTCCCAACAGTAGCCTGCTCCCCGGTGTATGGATGCCGGAGGAGCCCGTTTTGCCCGCAGGCGCTGGCCCTTGGATCTCTAGCTTGTGGCAGTAGCTGTATATCCTCACGGTGCGGACGGTTGCCTTCTAACGGGTCTTTGGTTGTTAGGAAACCCCTAGGGTTCCGGTCACTATTGGATTTGACCTTTGTCGGCGGCTCCAAGCCTGGTCAGGGTCCGAAGGCCCTGCCTGAGTGTGCTGGCTTCACTTCGCTCCCCGGTTCGGTACCGGCGGGCCACCGCCCGACCCCGGTCCTACGGTTCCGCGTTGATCCACCACTCCTGCAGATGGCCACCACCGTCTGCCAACCTTGCTGTCAGTGCCTGGGCCACACACCCAGACACTTGCAGTTCTCTCCACTTCAACCTCCTAAACTCATCTGCCTGCCTTTCCCGCCTCCAGGCCTGTGAACTCCTCAGTGGGCGGGGCCAACCGACAGGCTCCGCCCCACCTGGTGTGGACATCAGACCCTGGAGGGAGGCAACAAGGATTTTTGTGTGACTAATGTTACTGTCTGGGGGGTGGGGGTGTGTGTGTGTCTTACCTGTGACGACCTGGCTAGTCCAGGGTGCCACAACTCCACTTCTTGAGAATCTGTCCCCAAATTTTTGAATGGTCTTTTCTTACCAATCCTATCAAAGACAGCGGTTGTCCCAGTTGATTGTGCACCTTTTGCTACCACACTTTTTCCTTCCACTCAACTTTCTGTGATTGAATACAGCACTCTGTGAACAGTTAGCTTCTTTAGCAATGACCTTTTGTGGCTTACCCTCCTTGTGAAGTGTGTCAGTGACTGTTTTCTGTACATTTGTCAAGTCTGCAGTCTTCCCCAAGACTGAATAGCCTACTAAACCAGACCATTTCCAATGCTTAGGAAGCCTTTGCAGATGTTTTGTTGTAATTATTCTAATTTTTTGAGATATTGTCTTTTGGGTTTTTATTGGCTGTTAGCCATAATCATCAACATTAACAGAAATAAACACTTGAAATAGATCACTCTGTTTGTAATGACTATATAATATATGTTTCCTTTTTGTATTGAATTACCGAAATAAATTAACTTTTTGAAGATATTCTAATTTATAGAGATGCACTTGTATTTGACACTGCTCAGAGACTTGATGCAGATTTTGTGTCTGATTTTCAGTGTGTAATCATTCACACGCTGCATAAGAACTTATACAGAATCTACTCCTAGATTGATGTGAAATATACAGTTGAAACCAGAAGTTTACATACACTATCTAAAAAGACACATATGCATGTTTTTCTCACTATCTGACATGAACTTAGAATAAACCTTTCCCTTCTAGGTCAATTAGGAACCAAAATTATTTATAGTTGCCTAATGCCAGAATAATGAGAGAGAATGTTTTTTAATACTTTTGGCAAAGTAAAATATTTACATACATTTCATTAGTATTTGGTACCATTGCTCTGAAAGGGAATCTGTCAGGTGCAATATGCACCCAGAACCACGAACAGTTCTGGGTGCATATTGCTAATCCCTGCCTAACCGTCCCTGTATATACTAGCATAGATAAAGAGATATTTACAAAAAGTATTTCTAAAGATCTTTTACCGTATGCTAATGAGTGAGGGGACTAGTCTCAAGGGTGTTTTTCCCTTAGCTAGTTGGCCCCCATAGCATGCTAACATGCACCTGTGGGCGTACTAACATGCTAATGAATGCTTAGCGATGCGCATATACCTCACTTTTCATGGTGGCCGGCGGATGATAGATGCGCTCTGCGCATGATCCTCAGTACCTGGGACTTCTGATCATGCACACTAAACTGATACTGGGTGTAATCTTCCCGGCTTCAGTGAGGTACAGTGCTCATGACCGGACGTGCTGAGGACTCCGGATCATGCGCAAAGCCATTTCCGCCCAAGCTTTAAGATCCTGGCTGATGTCTTGAAATGTTACCTCAGTATTGCCACATAATCTTCTTTTCTCATGTTGTCATCTATTTTGTGAAGTGCATCAGTCCCTCCTGCAGCAAAACAACCCCACAACATGATGCTGCCACCCCCGTGTTTCACAGTTGGGATTATGTTCTTAGTCTACAAAGCTTCTCCCTTTTTCCTCCAAATGTAACGATGCTCATTATGACCAAACAGTTACATTTTTGTTTCATCGGACCACACGACATGTCTCCAAAAATTAAGGTCTTTGTTCCTGTGTGCTTTTGCAACCATTGATCTGGCTTTTTTATGTTTATTTTAAGTAATGACTTCTTCCTGGCACAGTGGACTTTCAGCCCTTGTTGATACAGTACTCGTTTCATTGTGGATAATGACAAAACCTTACAAGCTTCCACCAGCATCTTCACAAGGTCTTTTGCTTTTCTTCTTGGGTTGATATGCACATGTCTGACCAAAGCACGTTTATCTCAGGTACTTCCTGAGCGGTATGATGGCTAGACATTATAATCTTGTTTGTACTTGCGTATAATTGTTTGTACAGATGATCGAGGCACCTTTAGTTATCTGTAAATTACACCCAAGGATGAAGCAGACTTGTGCAAGTCCACAATTCTCTTCCTGAGATCTTAGCTGATTTCTTTTGACTTTCCCATGATGCTACACAAAGAACCAGTGTGTTTCAGGTGAGCATTAAAATACATCCACAGGTGTGTCTCTAATTAACTCAGGTGTTGCCAATAAACCTATTTGAAGCTTCCAAAGACATGACATCATCATATGGTCTGTCCCATATTGTTTAAAGGCATAGTACTCTTAGGGGTACTTTGCACGTTGCGACATCGCTACTGCGATCTCGTCGGGGTCAAATGGAAAGTGACGCACATCCGGCGCCGGTAATGACGTCGCAACATGTAAAGCCTAGAAGCACCAATAAACAATCGCAAAAGCGTCGAAAATCGGTGATCTGTGTAGTGTCGGTCATATCCATAATTTCGCTGCAGCGACAGGTACGATGTTGTTCCTCGTTCCTGCGGCAGCACACATCGCTGTGTATGAAGCCGCAGGAGCGAGGAACATCTCCTTACCTGTGTCCCGCCTGCAATGCGGAAGGAAGAAGGTGGGTGGGATGTTTACGTCCAGCTTATCTCTGCCCCGCCGCTTCTATTGGCTGCCTGCTGTGTGATGTCGCTATAACGCCGCACGACCCGCCCCCTTAGGAAGGAGGCGGGTCGCCGGCCAGAGCGATATCGCAGGGCAGGTAAGTGCGTGTGAAGCTGCCATAGCGATAATGTTCGCTACGGCAGCTATGACAAGATATCGCACCTGCGACGGGGGCGGGGACTATCGCGCTCGGCATCGCTACAATCAGCTAGCGATGTCGCAGCGTGCAAAGTACCCCTTAGTGTATGTAAACTTTTGACTTTGCAGAAAGTAATAAAAATGCTTTCAAAGAAATTCTCACTCTCTCATTATTTGGCATTTGGCAAATCTAAATAATTTTGGTAAAACTAATTGTCCTAAAACGGAAAATGTTTATTTTGATTTCATGTCAGATAGTGAGAAAACCATGCAGATGTGTCTTTTTAGAAAGTGTATGTAAAGTTTCAACTGTAGATTATAAAGTCACAACACAAAACTTCAAGGACAGATTGACATTCTGCAGGAATGTATAGGGGATTGGACTGGGGTAAAATAATTTTTTCTGATTAAGCCCCCTTCGAAAAATTTGTAACATGTGGTAGAATCATTGTACGTAGAAGAAAATGTGTTTGGTAATATAAGTCCTGTGTTCATGCTAACAGCAAAGCATCCTGAGACCATTCATGTGTGCGGCTCATTTCACTCAGCGCCACACCCACCAGACACACCATTGGGGGGGCCTGAAGGGAATAGGGCCACCCACTTGCGGGGTTGGTAGGGGAGAGTGAGAGGTGTGAGGAGCAGGAGAGAGGAGGTCAGGAGCAGGGCTCCCTGTAAATACTAGGTAAATGATCAGAATATACATATAGTTGTGCACTCACTCTAATTTTGTATGTTTTTTTAGAGGTGCTAGTGTGGGGATGTGGAGCCCCGCATTACCTTCAGGTGCAGGTCGCCGCAGGGTCTCCACGGACTTGGAAATCTTCTGGTCACAGGTAGGTTAACTTCAATGGGGAATTCGTGACGCCACTCTCGGTATTTGCGGTCAGGGGGTGACCGCCACTGCAGTTTAGGGGAACATCTGGGGCTGATGTTAGATGCAGTCAGATGTTGTAGCCGCCCGAGAGTGAGGCTGGCCCCAGGGCCCGGTGTAAGTGTGTAGTACCACAGGTCGCAGAAGAACTCACACACAAAACAGCAATGTCTTTCACGGTTTTTACTCACTTTCAGGTGGCAGGGGTGAGTTAACCCGGGCGATGATATGGTGGACCAGGTGGAACCAGATATCCCTTCGGCTGATGTAGGGGTGACTGCTGACTCGCCTTCCTAGCCCTTCTTGTTTTGAGGTGACCCCGACCTGAAGTTTTGCTGGATCACACAGGGAAGTCGCATACACCGTTCTCTCCTTTCTGGCCCATTTGCGGGCATCGTGGACCAAGTAATTCTGGCTGCTTGCCTTCTGTCACTTATGGGCCTCTCGTTGCTGCTGTAGCTGCGGACTCGGTGCAGGTTGGTGAGGCGCATAAAGTGCCCTCACCAGCAGGTTTGGCAGGCCAACTGAATGGGCCCCTGCTCTGGGGACCTGTTTCCCCATGCGGGCTGGGTTTACTGACAGTCCCCTTACTCAGCCACCTCTGCGTCAGGTGGATTTCATGCAGCACTGAACAGTAGCCCTTCTCCCCCGCCAGCATCCACAAACGGTGCAGTGTCTGGCAGGGCCCTGCTCCAGACACGAGACTACACCTCCTGCTCCTTCGGCTGCCTCTGCACAACTCCCTTGTTTCCAGTGACACCACCCACCACTAGCTGGGAGGCGAAGGCTACACCCCCTCCCTGAGTCTGCTCAGGGGTCCCCTCTAGCTGTGTGTGTGCTCTGGTTACTAGTGTTCCGTGTGTCCACACCCTAGTCAGCCTCTGGGATTACCTGTGTTGTACTGACTTAGCATGGGTGCAGTACTCAGTGGCACCTGACCAAGTCAGGGGCGCCATAGGGACATGAGAATCCCTGGAATATAAATATATAAGTATAACACTGCACACTCCCTATTTAGCAAAAAGTTGCAAAAGACAGTATTTTTTTCATGCAAGATTAACAAATAGTTTATTTACAGCAGCGATAACTGAGATTCTTTTTTGACATTTCGGTCCTCCTGGACCTTGGTCACAATTAAGCGCTAATTTGCATGTAATAATGCATAACAGGATCATGTGGAGATCTGTTAAGTCTCTTTAGTGTGGTCACTTGACTGTTTGAAAAATAGCCAGCTAAGATATGAGTGCAGGATTGCACTGGAAGTGATTCAAAAGGTATCAGATATGTGGGGTGTAGTCCAGCTTGTTATGTCTGGTGGTCCTCTGGATTTGTGGCTGTGGACCGGCAGACATAACAAGCAGGACCGCAACTAGGTGGCAGACGTTGGTCTGGGCCTGGTAGGAGCTGGAACCCCGGTCTCAGGGGATCGTGTCAAGGGGCACGGATCTGCCAAGGAGGGCAGCCGGCAGACTTGAGCCATCTCCGGGCAGGGGCCAGGACACGACGGGGTACGTGGACCCTAGGCCGGGAAGTAGCTTCACGCATCCTGGTAATTTACCCGACAAGGGTGAAGTCTTCAAGATTCATCCTCCACCCGCTCCAAAATCGGGGTACTAGCGCAACGAGGGGATAGGACTTTCCCAATACATAGTCCATAAAATCCCAAGCATGAACCCTGAGAGCAAGCTCACTCCGTTAGCCATATGGGTGAGCGGGACCCAACTAGTTCCACACTACAGAGTTCAAATAGTGAAGAAAGTGCCACGGAAAAGGTCACAGGCTAACAAGCAACATCAAGGGGCACGGATCCACGCATGCTCCCTCCCTGCTGCAGCGGTGCTCAGAATTCTGGTTTACAAGTTGTCGGTGTCAGTATTCTTGGACTAAGTGAGTACGCAGAAAAACCCTTTCCTCCCCAACGGCACCCCCTTCACTACCATCACCGGGCCCCAGGGCCAACTCCCTACCCACGGAGGGGTTAAACACCTTGCTGCCATACCACCGCCACCGGGCGCTCCCAACAGCAGCGGTGGTACTCCATCGTACCACGGACCGTGGGTGGCGTCACAAACTTCAAACCCCCTGTACATATCCCCCCTTTTAATTCGAGTGTTCGCACGACCCCCCCTCCGGGTCCGGACACCCCCCGAGCCACTGCGGTTCCGGATCCGAGCGGCTCGGCCACTGACACGGGGCGGTACATCACAAGGAACAAATTATAACTGTGGCTCTGTGAACAGTATAATGACATAGGGTCCATGGCTAGAAACTGCATGGTTCTCAATTCCTTTTAAAACTCGTGAACAATCCTACAAAAGCAGGTGGACAAACAAAAATACAGACCTTGTGATAAACTCCAAGCACTGATTAGTCAAGAATGTGTTGCCATCAGTCAGGATTTGGTCCAGAAGCTGATATACAGCATGCCAGGGAGAATTGCAGAAGTCTTGAATAATAAGGGCCCAGACTGTAATTATTGAGTCTTTGCATAAACTTGATATATTTGTCAATGAAAGTATGAAATGCTTATAATTTTCCTTCAGTAACCATAGAAACATCTGACTAAAAGATCAAAAAACACTGGAGAAGCAAACTTTGTGAAAGCCAAAATTTTTGTCTGTCTCAAAACTTAAGTCTGTTTGTATCTGATACTTCGTTCACACAAACACTGAGAATTGTAATGAAGAAAAAACAAAAAGCCAGCACTACATGTGCACTTCAGCACTAAAAATTCCAAACTGTACTTATTCTAAAAATTTTGAGATTTTTGGCATGATTCAGTCATGGGTACGGGATTGAAATAGACCAGGTGAGTGCTGGGATGTATTCCACCTGTCTAGATTTTGGCGATTGGTGACTGTTCACATTCAGTCATCAGGCTTTGTCCACAGGCTATTTACTTTATGCAGCATTTGCTTGGACCTGTCCCGCCCACAGCCATGACTCAGTCATGGGTACGGGTTTGAAATAGACCAGGTGAGTGCTGCTAAGAGCAGTTCTACTATTCATATGTGAGGCCGTTTGGCACATTTTATAAAAATATTTTAGTGTTAGGACTGCCCCAACAGAGATTTGCCGTGAAGTGGCGGGGTGGCTCAAGAAATTGCAATTTTTTGCCAAAAATCTCATATTTATAATAAGTACAGTTGTAATTTTTAGTGCTGTAGTGCACATTTAGTGCTAGCTTTTTTGTTTTTTCTTCACTGAGAATTTCAAGCCCACAGAACACTCTATACATGGCAGATTTATTGCAGAATTTTACAAGGCAGAGGATAAAGGCAATTTGTTAAAATTTAATTGTGCCCTCGCTGCTGTGTTTCTTGCCTCTAGCCATTGAGGGAACACCATACGTGGTTTATGGCTAATTGCCATGACTTTGACAATTGATGCAATTAGTAGTAAGCAATTGCAGAAAACACATACCCAAACACATGCAAATGTATCCTCAATGACAAATGTTAAGGTCAATATGAATATCAAATATAATCTTGGCTTAGCATTAGGCTTTATTCACATTTAGCATTTCATTGACTAAAGACACACATTTTATCTTCCCCAAAGTCATGCCCAAGAGCTGATGAAGCTATGCTGAAATGCGTTAGTGTAGATCTTATTTTTTAGTCATTATTAGATTTATGTTTCAAAAGAAACCTATAGTTACTTGCATCTTAATTAAGATGTCTCATGACAGAATTTTATAACATATCCTCAGGATATCCCATAAATTTCAGATAGAGGCAGGTCCCACACCTCTCTCCGGAATAAGTGTCTCCTGATCCTAGAGGGCGGTGTGCTGACTTTTTTTCTAGTTGACTTTATCTCCCGATCCCCGAGTCCCACCGGTGCCAGGACTTATGTGACCGGAGAGGTGGCCAGGCATCCATGGCTCTCTCCATTCACTTGCATGAAAGTTCTTTCTTTGTCATCTAGGGTAATAATAATGATAAGGATACAGTATAAGGTATCCTGAAAGATTTAGGTACATACCATATAGCAATGCTCCACTCTTGGTAAACCTCCCCTATCATCTGTAATTCCACTTCTTCATAGACCCTTAAATATATGGTGTGTATAAATATACAGCATGGGCATGACGTTTTGTTAAGTATGTTATTAGGCACGTTATTACTAATACTCATAAAAAGCATAGACCATGTACTTATCAGCCCGCTACAATTATATATTATACCATTGTGTCTGTATTTTTGCATGATTACCTGTAATTACTGTCTTGATTCAATTGCAATCATGCTTGCGTGAGATTATGAATGTTAACAACACTTTTTATTAACACACATTCATAGTCATAAAGTAAGAAAGTCGGGTAAAGCGAGGACTCCCATCTAATTGCTCATGTGTGGCTGCCACATTTATTTTGAGTAGAAAGTCTGAAATTAAACCTCTGTTTTGTAGCCACCTAGACAATGCTACATGGAAATTGACTTTCATACTGATTCCCTGAAAATGTCCATGACAGACCATCCTAAGGACATAGTTACATAGGCTGAAAAAACACCTAGGTCCATCTAGTTCAACCTTCCTCCAATTATATATTTTGTCCCTAAGTTACTTATAACCAACAATGTTGTGTGTACTGAGGAAATCATCCATCTCCTTTTTCAAAGGCTGTTATAGTATCTGCCATTACTACTTCTTGTAGTAGGGTATTCCACAGTCTGACCGCTCTAACTGTAAAGAACCCTTTCCTATTTAGCTACCGGAATCACTTTTCTTCCACTCGCAGTGTATACCCACTGGACCTTTGTATTGTCTTTGGAAGGAATAAGTCATGTGCCAGTCCTTTATATTGAGAACACATGTATTTATACATATAAATGAGATCTCCTCTGAGACGTCTTTTTTCTAAGCTAAACAGATTCACCTTTTTCAACCGGTGATCATATGGGAGGCCTTCCATTCCTTATAGTAGTCTAGTTGCCCGCCTTTGAACTGACTCTAACTTCTCAATGTCCTTTTTAAAATGTGGAGCCCAAAAGTGGATCCCATATTCCAGATGTGGCCTCACAAGTGATTTATAGAGGGGTAACAATACGTTGGGATCACAGGATCTAATCTCTCTTTTTATACACCCTAGAATCTTGTTTGCTTTAACAGCTGCTGCCTGACATTGAGTGAAGCTGCTCAGCTTATTTGTAATGAGAATACCCAAGTCCTTCTCCTGTTCTGTAGTCCTGAGTTTACTTCCATTGAATGTATATGCAGCTATAGGATTACTCCGTCCTAGGTGCATTACTTTACATTTATCCACATTAAATCTCATTTGCCAAGTGTCTGCCCATTCTGATATCTTAGACAATCTGACATAGAGCCAATGAAATATGGTTGGGTGCAGCATTCATCTTTGAGGCTAAGTTAGCACAATTAATATTTGTAGAGTTTTTGATATAAGATTTTCTGCAGAATTTCTGTTACTATTTGTTAAATTTAGTTACTTGTATTTTTTCCATTGTGTTTTTGAGTGTGTTTCTTTTTCCATGTTTTTATCATGTTTTTTTCAGCTGCATTTTTTGTATTTTTTTGATATTGTCATGATGACTTTGGGATAGCGGGCAACTGGGATACTCCTAATAGTGGAGATGCCTGAGTCTCCTTCCTGGCCTTGCTTATGACCAGTCCTGATCTAATTCCCCCTCCCTAGGGAGGTATGGGACAGGAGTGTGTTGAAACCACAGGAAAAGACAGACAAGGGAAAAAACAAAACTGTCACACAGCACACACACACACACACACACACACACACACACACACACGATAAGACAATAAGAGATTTAGGAGGAAAAAAAGAGCAGGAAGGAAGTACAAAACAACAGAGGTACACACCACAATCGCACCAACCAAAAAGCACCGCTAAATACAACTTTCACCAGAGACAGTCTGGTACATCACACCTCACAGACTAATCTCAGGGGGAGAGAAAGCTGGGGAGTTGGAGCTCCCAGGACAGTGAAGCAGCAGCCCTCATTATGTGAGGGGCTGAGGAGTAGAAGCTCCCGGAAGGTCGGACTAGACTGGAACACAGCAAAGCAATATCATTGGGAGCGGACACCTGGACAGGCTCCCCTCCTGAGCGGTAGCGGTACTCCAGGACTTTTGGTTTAACTACAGTCTGTGTGTGTAATGGCCTTCCAAAACAGCACCAACCTCATCCCTCACCACGACTACCAACCGTGAGTTCCCTGTTCCCTGCCTTCCAACCTCCCAAACCTACATCCCACGGCATACCCCACACTGAGTCCTGGGGCATTCCCCCCTACCCGTGAAGGGTTCTAACATCTGGTTGCCCCATTCCATCCCCCTGGGTACTCCCAACTGCAGTGGTGGTACTCCTAATTACCACATAGCATGGGTGGTGTTATGAACTCTATAAAAGCCCTTGTAAATAACCCCCTTCATTTGAGTGGCTGCACGACCCCTGGGTCCGGAGACCCTCGAGCCACTGAGAACCCGGATCCGAGCAGCTCAGCTGCTGGCACAGGGGCAGCACACCTCAAATTCCTGGCGTCACGAACAGGATTCGGGCAGGACCCACTTACCTGGGTGACGTGCGCCTTAGTAGTTGAAACCGCGAGTCAAAAATCCCGTTTCCCGCCATTTCCACCATCTTTTGGCGCCAAAACGCCGTCTTCTCCACAAAAGCGCACGAAGCAGAAGCCCCGCCCCTCGTCCTGAGAGTCAGCCCGGAACCGGAAATTCCCAGAGGGCCACAGCATCGAAGAGAGTGCTGAGCGAAAACCGAGGGGGCGTGACGGCATGTAGCAGCAGAAGAGAAGCAGGGACGCCAGGACTCTGCCATAATGTTCTTGGACACCGAGAGGCAAAATGTCTGCACCAGCAGAGCAGGAATCGAGCCGTCCTTTACCAGGGACCGCTGCCTGGCTGGAGCGAGAACTAGCCCGGTTCTGTGTCCGGTTGCGAGTATAGTACATGCAAGAAGTGGTGGACTGGAAAGCGGAGGTACGGAAAATGGTGGCAATGGTGTGGGCCCATGAGAACCAGGCCGTACACGCAGAGCAGCTTCGGGAGATGGGAACGCAGACCCCTTTAACCTCACTGACCTGCTCGGAGCCGGAACCCATCTTCAATCTGATTGTGGAGCACCAGCCAGCCTGGCTCCCTGAAGCTGCGGCACCGCCGACCACACCGCCTCCATTCCCTCTTGTGAGCCCGACTCCCGGCATGTGCTGCAGTTGTTCCTGGAATGCTGGCCCTAAAGGGCTGAGTGAGCCTCAAGACCCTATGCAGCAGTGGTAGCTGAACATGGATAGCTACCCGCAAGTTAGTTAAAGGTTTGAAGAAAAAAAATGAATGACTGCTTGGACTGTCACCCTTGTTGAACGTCCTCGTGTTCCATGGAGGAGGCCATCTGGATCCCAGGGGGAGGGTGGCAGGAACGTTAAAGTTAAAGAAGCGCCATTCTTGTTGAACCTCTTCACCCTGCCTGTTAAAGATGAAAAGGCCATCAGGGTCCGGAGCGGTGTGCCACAAGGAGGTGGTACCCGAGACTCTTGGTGGAGGATGGTGCAGTAGGTAACGGTTACAAGGTTACCCTGTTAGAGTCTGAAAGAGTGAAGGCAGCTGCACCCGTTGCCATAGACGACCACAGGGAACTCTGGACATTGCAGCACCGTCAGTGAAGGTGGCACTGGGGATCCGGGTGGTTGGGTTGGCGGGTTGTGGGAAGGAAACCTGCAGGAGGAGGCTGCCACGGCAGCGATTGCTAAGTGTTATCTGCTAGAGTCCCCCTTTAAGGTCGGGACTTTAACCCTGTCACGAACCCAAGTAGGTATGCAGCGGGTCAGGTTTGTTTGGGTGGCGGGTTAAAGGGATCCGGGACAATGGGATGTGGACTGTGAGTTTTTTCTTCTTTTGCAACGTTTAAGAAATGTGCCTCCCCTGTGAGGGATGGAAAACTGTTTACAACATGTTATCTCTTTTTCCTCCTTACAGGAGCCATTTTAAATAAAACCTGATATGTCCTGTAGCTTGGGGATGAGCTACGTTTAACCAAGGGGGAATGTGATGCCCCTGCACTAGTCAGGGTGTCATAGGGAAATGCACTTCTGTCCTTATAGTGCAGAACCCACCCTCCTTGGTTCCAGGTGCCACCTAATGATATTGCTAACATCAGCATGCAAATCCCAGTCACACACACACCATTGGGTAAGTCTAGTGGAGAAAGGTCCGCCCACCTAAGAGTCAGGCAGACTGGTGGGAGCTGACAGGGCAGTCGGCTTCAGGGGAGCAAGGAGAGTGGAGTGAAGTAGTAGCTCTCACGGGGAGAGAAAGCTGGGGAGTTGGAGCTCCCAGGACAGCGAAGCAGCAGCCCTCATTGTGTGAGGGGCTGAGGAGTAGAAGCTCCCGGAAGGTCGGACTAGACTGGAACACAGCAAAGCAATATCATTGGGAGCGGACACCTGGACGGGCTCCCCTCCTGAGCGGCAGCGGTACTCCAGGACTTTTGGTTTAACTACAGTCTGTGTGTGTAATGGCATTCCAAAACAGCACCAACCTCATCCAGCACCACGACTACCAACTGTGAGTTCCCTGCCTTCCAATCCCCCCTACCCATGAAGGGTTCTAACATCTGGCTGCCCCATTCCATCCCCCCCGAGTACTCCCAACTGCAGTGGTGGTAGTCCTAATTACCACATACCACAGGTGACGTCACAAACTCTATAAAAGCCCTTGTAAATAACCCCCTTCATTTGAGTGGCCGCATGACCCCTGGTTCCGGACACCCTCGAGCCACTGAGAACCCGGATCCGAGTAGCTCGGCTGCTGGCACGGGGGCGGCACACCTCAAATTCCTGGCGTCACGAACAGGATTCGAGCAGGACCCACTTACCTGGGTGATGTGCGCCTTAGAAGTTGAAACCGCAAGTCAAAAATCCCGTTTCCCATTTCCGCCATCTTTTGGCGCCAAAACGCTGTCTTCTCCACAAAAGCGCGAAAACAGAAGCCCTGCCTCTGCAAACTCAGTCCGGAACCGGAAATTATCAGGGGGCCACAGCATCGAAGAGAGTGCTGAGCAAAAACCGAGGGGGCGTGACGGCATGTAACAGTGAAAGAGAAGCAGGGACGCCAGGACTCTGCCATAATGTTCCTGGACACCGAGAGGCAAAATGTCTACGCCAACAGAGCAGGAATCGAGCCGTCCTGTACCAGGGACCACTGCCTGGCTGGAGCGAGAACTAGCCCGGTTCTGTGTCTGGGTGCGAGTACAGTCCCTGCAATAAGTGGTTGAAAATCTTCAAATAATGCAAAAGTTTATTACAAGAGAAAGTGACGTGGCAGATTTCAAAATTGCACCACAGTTCAGTTTCCACAATGTAGAAATAAAGGTGTCCATGAAATCTCTATATAAACCTCTCACTTTGATGAAACCTTTTTGTGTCCAAAATATGCAGAATCAACAAGGCCCAAATATTGATTGTGAGAACGTAAACCTAAAGGCCCCGTCACACACAGAGATACATCTTTGGCAGATCTGTGGTTGCAGTGAAATCATGGACATATTGTTCCATTTGTACACAGCCACAAACCTGGCACTGATTGTCCACAATTTCACTGCAACCACAGATCTACCACAGATTTACAGTATCTCTGTGTGTGACGGGGCCTTTACGGCTACTTTCCTATGATGAGCTTTTGGTGAGTTTTTGTTGTTGCAGAATATGTAAATTAGATTACTTGTGTTTTTTTTCATTATGTGTTTGTGTGTATTTTTTTACTTGCATTTTATCGTGTTTTTGATGCTGTTTTTTGTCTCTTGTTGATATATCCATATTGTCCATATTTTTAAACAAAGCTGTTTGTTTTTCATTTTTTGACACTTCCTTGTATTTGGCTTTGACAGAACTTTATTAGAATACTTATGTATAGATTAAATGCGTTTTTTATGCATTTCCGCAGTGGAGACTCACTAAAAAAACATGTGTTTTTTTACCTTTGGATTTTCCGTATTTAATGCAAGTCATTGAGAAAATTCTTCCCACAAAATTCAACGTACCCACAAGATAAATTGACATGTTCCTGATCAGAAACACACACCACAGTCAGTTTATGCTGAGTAACAAAGAAGCACAATGGACATGAGATTTCTATAAATCCCATCCACGTTGCTGGAAATGAAAGTTGCTGTATTTTTGAAACAGCAAAATTAAGCAGCATCAAAAATTCTGTAAAAACACACAGTCGGCACACAGTGTAAGGTCCCCTTCACACGTTCGTGAAAATCACGCACGTGATTCACGAACGTGTCAAACTTGCGTTTTCCCCTCCGTGAGCCGTGTTTATGGCACTACGTGTGTTCTCCGTGTGTTATCCGTGATAACACACGGAGAACGGGATGTTTCTGCTCACCTGTCCCTGGCGTCGCTGTCCGTGGTGCTGAACTTCGGTCTCCAGCCCTGCCGACTCCCCGCTGCTGCTGCTTCCGGCCGCAGTGAAGTGAATATTAAATGAGCATAATGAGCTGCGGTTGGAAGCAAGTGACAGCAGCGGCAGAGACAGGAGGGCTGGAGAAGGTGAGTAAAGGTTTGTTATTTTTTTCTCTGACACGTGAGTTTTCTCTGCCGCGTGTCACACGGGACCGCATCCACACTACATATGTGTGGTCCGTATGCGGGCCGTGTGACACCCGTGATGCCGGAGAAAACGTGGACATGTCTACGTGTGGAACACACGGACACGCATATGCTCCACACATACACACGTTGCATGGCAAAACACGCACGTGTGAGCAGACCCATTCATTTTAATGGGTCTACGTGTGCCCGTGTCGCCGGTACGTGCAGGAACGGACCTAACACGTACCGGAAACACGTGCGTGTGACAGGGGCCTAAGAGCAATCCACCAGCAAAATAATTAAAAAATAGTGCAAGAGTGTACAACCCTTCTAAGCTGTCTATATAGGTATGCAGGTCCTAGAAATTTGAATAAAATTATACTTTGATATCTGTGATTCGATATCTTATTCCAGAGAAATCTGCATTTTCTTAATATTTAAATGACTTGTTATGATCTATGAGCCAAATGCAGATCTATTTCCAGAGAATCTGTTCCCAGAGCTTATTGTAAGGCAGGGGTCTCAAACTCAGCTGGGTGTATGGGCCGCACATAGAAAAAAATAATTGAGAGGGGACGCATTCCTTGCAGGACAAAGTGACATTTCTAATAATTTATTTATAATAATTTAGTTAAGTTTATATATAAAAAAAGCATTTTAATGACAAAGAAGTTCATGCTTTATTTCGATTTTTTTTTACATTTTATCACCTTTATGTAATATTGTTGTACAATTAGCAGCATCATATAGTAATCTTAGCTAACATCTTGTAGTAATGTCCCCATGCTGCAGTAATGTCCCCATCAGTTTACCCTGTCGTAATATGCTCATCCTTGTAGTATTGTGCTAATCCTTGTGCCCTGTAGTATTGTGCTCATCCATGGGGAATTGTGCCCAGTAGTATTGTGCTCATCCTTGTGCCCTATAGTATTGTGCTCATCCTTGTGCCCTATAGTATTGTAGTCATCCTTGTGCCCAGTAGTATTGTGCTCATCCTTGTGCCCTATAGTATTGTGCTCATCCTTGTTCCCAGTAGTATTGTAGTCATCCTTGTGCCACGTAGTACTGTGCTTATCCTTGTGCCCAGTAGTATTGTGCTCATCCTTGTGCCCTATAGTATTGTGCTCATACTTGTGCCCTGTAGTATTGTGCTAATCCTTGTGCCCTGTAGTATTGTGCTCATCCATGGGGAATTGTGCCCATCCTTGTGCCCAGTAGTATTGTGCTCATCCTTGTGCCCTATAGTATTGTGCTCATTTTTGTGCCCAGTAGTATTGTAGTCATCCTTGTGCCAAGTAGTACTGTGCTTATCCTTGTGCCCAGTAGTATTGTGCTCATCCTTGTGCCCAGTAGTATTGTGCTCATACTTGTGCCCTGTAGTATTGTGCTCATCCTTGTGCCCTGTAGTATTGTGCTCATCCATGGGGAATTGTGCCCATCCTTGTGCCCAGTAGTATTGTGCTCATTTTTGTGCCCAGTAGTATTGTGCTAATCCTTGTGCCCTGTAGTATTGTGCTCATCCATGGGGAATTGTGCCCATCCTTGTGCCCAGTAGTATTGTGCTCATCCTTGTGCCCTATAGTATTGTGCTCATTTTTGTGCCCAGTAGTATTGTGCTAATCCTTGTGCCCTGTAGTATTGTGCTCATCCATGGGGAATTGTGCCCATCCTTGTGCCCAGTAGTATTGTGCTCATCCTTGTGCCCTATAGTATTGTGCTCATCCTTGTTCCCAGTAGTATTGTAGTCATCCTTGTGCCACGTAGTACTGTGCTTATCCTTGTGCCCAGTAGTATTGTGCTCATCCTTGTGCCCTATAGTATTGTGCTCATACTTGTGCCCTGTAGTATTGTGCTAATCCTTGTGCCCTGTAGTATTGTGCTCATCCATGGGGAATTGTGCCCATCCTTGTGCCCAGTAGTATTGTGCTCATCCTTGTGCCCTATAGTATTGTGCTCATCCTTGTTCCCAGTAGTATTGTAGTCATCCTTGTGCCACGTAGTACTGTGCTTATCCTTGTGCCCAGTAGTATTGTGCTCATCCTTGTGCCCTATAGTATTGTGCTCATACTTGTGCCCTGTAGTATTGTGCTAATCCTTGTGCCCTGTAGTATTGTGCTCATCCATGGGGAATTGTGCCCATCCTTGTGCCCAGTAGTATTGTGCTCATCCTTGTGCCCTATAGTATTGTGCTCATTTTTGTGCCCAGTAGTATTGTAGTCATCCTTGTGCCAAGTAGTACTGTGCTTATCCTTGTGCCCCGGCTCACTTTTTTGTTTTTATGTAGTTTTTTTTGTATTCAGTACAAACAGGGAGTGGCCCCCTTCTCAGCGAGCTGGACATTTCATTCTGTGAATCCCCCTGACTGTGTGTGTCCTGTTGGGACCCGGTCGCTCTCAGCCCTTAGCCACATTGAGGCCTATTTTAGACCCATGGTAAGGTTTTAATATTAGAGAGTGTAGGTACTATCCCAACTGGGTACACCTTGACGTTTGGTGGGATAGCTTTATGCTTTTTTTGATCAAAAACAGTGTTTACTAAGTACCCTATGTTTATATGCACTATGCTTTTATTTAGTTACAGCAGGGTATGTTTTCACAATTTTTTCCTTGGTTTCTCTTTGTCTCATGGCCAGTGTGAACATGGTCTCACAAGTTCCAAGTATACCATCTCATACTCCGGCTCACTTTTTTGTTTTTATGTAGTTTTTTTGTATTCAGTACAAACAGGGAGTGGCCCCCTTCTCAGCGAGCTGGACATTTCATTCTGTGAATCCCCCTGACTGTGTGTGTCCTGTTGGGACCCGGTCGCTCTCAGCCCTTAGCCACATTGAGGCCTATTTTAGACCCATGGTAAGGTTTTAATATTAGAGAGTGTAGGTACTATCCCAACTGGGTACACCTTGACGTTTGGTGGGATAGCTTTATGCTTTTTTTGATCAAAAACAGTGTTTACTAAGTACCCTATGTTTATATGCACTATGCTTTTATTTAGTTACAGCAGGGTATGTTTTCACAATTTTTTCCTTGGTTTCTCTATGTCTCATGGCCAGTGTGAACATGGTCTCACAAGTTCCATGTATACCATCTCATACTCCGGCTCACTTTTTTGTTTTTATGTAGTTTTTTTGTATTCAGTACAAACAGGGAGTGGCCCCCTTCTCAGCGAGCTGGACATTTCATTCTGTGAATCCCCCTGACTGTGTGTGTCCTGTTGGGACCCGGTCGCTCTCAGCCCTTAGCCACATTGAGGCCTATTTTAGACCCATGGTAAGGTTTTAATATTAGAGAGTGTAGGTACGATCCCAACTGGGTACACCTTGACGTTTGGTGGGATAGCTTTATGCTTTTTTTGATCAAAAACAGTGTTTACTAAGTACCCTATGTTTATATGCACTATGCTTTTATTTAGTTACAGCAGGGTATGTTTTCACAATTTTTTCCTTGGTTTCTCTCTGTCTCATGGCCAGTGTGAACATGGTCTCACAAGTTCCATGTATACCATCTCATACTCCGGCTCACTTTTTTGTTTTTATGTAGTTTTTTTGTATTCAGTACAAACAGGGAGTGGCCCCCTTCTCAGCGAGCTGGACATTTCATTCTGTGAATCCCCCTGACTGTGTGTGTCCTGTTGGGACCCGGTCGCTCTCAGCCCTTAGCCACATTGAGGCCTATTTTAGACCCATGGTAAGGTTTTAATATTAGAGAGTGTAGGTACTATCCCAACTGGGTACACCTTGACGTTTGGTGGGATAGCTTTATGCTTTTTTTGATCAAAAACAGTGTTTACTAAGTACCCTATGTTTATATGCACTATGCTTTTATTTAGTTACAGCAGGGTATGTTTTCACAATTTTTTCCTTGGTTTCTCTTTATCCTTGTGCCCAGTAGTATTGTGCTCATCCTTGTGCCCACTAGAATTGTGCTCATCCTTGCTCAACCTCCTGGCAGATTCAAGATAGATCAAATTCTTATGAAAGGTGAGTACAACAGTTTGATGTCTTGCCCCCTCCAGCCAATGCCGCCATTCTTCAAAAGCCCACTTCATAGCCAATTATTCCTGATTCCCCATATCATAATTTCGCTCCGGTGGTGAAAATTTCCGGGAAAAGAAAGCACAGGGTCTAAGTGTACCACCCCGCGCTCGGCTGCAGCCAAGTCGCTTGGGTCTGGGCTCGTTTGGTGGGTGGCTCAAGCGCCTCCGGGCCCAGGGGTCACGTCGCTCTGCAAGGGGATGCTGGCGATCTCGATGGGGGTGGTTAGGTAGGTGTACGGCCGGAGCCGTGTTTGAGTTCGTGATGCCACCCACGGGACGTGGTGAAAGTGTAGACACCACCACTGCAGTTACGGGGCACCCGGGGGAGATGGTAGTGCATCAAGATGTTAACCCCTCCGTGGGCAGGGATGGTGGCCTCGGGACCCGCTTGGGGAGATTGGCAATTGGGCGGTGCATGGTGGTGCGCAGCCGGATGGCACTGTTGTACTCACGATTACTGACACACACAAGTCTCTGATGAACAAAGTTGATGGTGGTCGGTGCCCGCAGCCGGCTGCGTCTTGTCCCCCACCCGGGTTGGTGGTCCTGGCCTTCTTCCTGCACCTTGTTATGTTTGTGTAAACTGCCTGTGCCTTAGCAGCGGGAGTCCGCTACCCGGCTGTGTATGCACTGGTGGAGTCCGTTTGGCCGCAGGTGCTGGCCCGTGGGATCTCTCTGCCTGTGCGGTGGCTTTCTATTCCCCTCGGTGGGCTGTTGCCTTCTTTCGGGTCTTGGGATGGGAAAGGACCTAAGGTCCAGACCTCAATCAGTGAATTCGACATAGTCCAGTGGCTTCTGGGCCTCGTTCTGGGTCTGAGTACCACCTTGTGCTCCGGTTTCCAGTCGGTTCCCCGGTTCGGTACCGGCGGGCCACTACCCTGTTCCGGTCCCTTACAGTTCCACCTGGCCATCTTCCCGGCTCCTGCAGGCCAGGCCACCGCCTGCCTCATAGCCAAGGTACCAGGGCTACGACCCTGGCACCTGTCAGTTTTTGCTACAGACCTGTCACCAAAGGCCTGCTGCACACTCCTCTCTACTCCACTTCACTTCACTGACAACTAACAACTGAACTACAGTTTCCTGCCTCAGGCCCTCTGGACTCCTCGGTGGGCGTGGCCAACTGCCTGGCTCCGCCCCCTGGTGTGACCATCACGCTCTGAGGGAGTTGACTAGGGTTTTAAAATGGTTGGCTGCTGTTACCTTTTTAGGGGGAAGGGTGTTATGCAAGGGCCTACCTGTGACTACCTGGCTAGTCCAGGGCGTCACATAAGTTTAGAAGTCACAGGGTCTCTTTCAGACAAGGCAGCCCCAGCTCTGATCTCCGAGGCATCGATCTCCACCTAAAAAAGAATAGACACATCAGGCTGCCGCAAGACTGGAGCAGAAGTAAAACTCCTTTTAAGCTCCTGAAAAGCCAAGACTCCCTCAGAAGACCAATTTACAACATCAGCTCCCTTCTTGGTCAAATCAGTCTATGGCTTGACAATACTGGAAAAATTGCCTATAAATTTACGATAGAATTAGCAAAACCCAAAAACTTCTGAAGGCCTTTCAAAAAAGTGCGCTGAACCCAATCATGAATGGCCTGGACCTTGACCGGATCCATATCAATAGAAAATGGGAACAAAATAAACCCCAGAAAACAGATCTTTTGTACGCCAAACACATTTCGATTCCTTGACATATATCGCATTGTCCCTGAGAACCTGAAACACTGTCCGAACCTGTTCAACATGAGAATCCCAGTCGTCAGAAAAAATCAAAATGTCATTCAAATAGACAATCAAAATTTTGTCAACAAAGTCCTGGAAAATATCATTTATGAAAGATTGAAAGACGGAAGGGGCATTAGTGAACCCAAAGGGCATCACTAAATACTCAAAATGCCCCTCAGGAGTATTAAACGCCATCTTCTATTCACCCTTCACTCTACAAAACAGGTTGGAAATCAGAGGCAATGGATACTGATATTTAACCGTGATTTTATTAAGGAGACGATAGTCAATACAAGGCTGCAATGAGCCATCCTTCTTGGCCACAAAGAAAAAACTGGCGCCCAAAGATGAAGATGATGGTCTGAAGTGACCCTTCTCCAAAGACTCCTTAATATAATTCCGCATAGCAACATGTTCAGGTACAGATAAATTGAAAAGCCGTCCCTTAGGAAATTTACAACCAGGCACTAAATGCGGAAACCCAAAAAGTAACCAGAGTGGCTGGATCCTTAATAGATTGCAGACCTAATCCTGACACAACTAGAAGTAGCCGTGGGACGAACCTACGATGACCTATTCGTCTCGACATAGCCGGAGAACTAAATATTCTTACAGATAAAAATATAAGAAAAGTTAATCTGCCTCGGAGCAATCCCCAAAGATATAGATAGCCCCCCACTTGTAAAGACTACGGTGATATAGGAAAACACAATACAAAGCTAGAAAGCAGATTCAGCAAAGATGAGGCCCAAACTATCTATATAGGAAAGGATAGGAAGGAGCACTCTCTGCAGCCGTAAAAACCCTAAAAAATTTGAGCACGCCTGATATGGAAAAACTCTGAGCCCACACAGATTCCCCCCCACTCTATCAGTACTCTGATGTTACTGGGATCCAAAAACACTAATATAGATGAAGGACTGAATTTAATACCAAGCATAACAAAGCACAATATATTGCAGAATCATGGAGATGATCCAATTCCACCAGGAACTCCACACAGGCAAAATGGGAATCAAGCAATAGTATCAAAACAGAAAAAACAACAAGAAAGTGGAAACAATAAGCAGAGGTACAAAGACTAACTTATCAGGAGAAAACTACTCAGTTATATAGTCCCAATCTGAAAGGCCTGATTGCCAGTCCTCCACAGGTGTGTGGCTGTCATTCCACAAGTCAACTGCACCGCCAGCACTGACCACAAGAGGCAGCCCCAAACTGTAAAATGTATTCACAACACATATGTGTTTGTAATGAGACAAAGTTCAGCTCTGCTGTGCTATCCTTCCACACTGATTGTCTGTTAGATGAAATTTAAAAGAAATGGAAGCTGAATAATTGTGATATCAGAAGAGCAAACTGTCAGTGATGACGTGTCACACAGGTAATGCTATCTTTCATTTAAAATAAGCTCTGGCAGCAGATTCTCAGGGAGATCTGTATCTAGCCCATAGATCTTAAAAGCTCATTTATATATTAATAAGAATGTGCATTTCTCTGGGATAAGACGTCAGATTGCAGATATCAATGTATCACTGTTATTTAACTATGATCTACTTGCCCATATAGCTGGCTTAGGAAGGTTGAGCCTACTTACAGATTGCCTCTAAAAGCAGTGGTAACCATCCACTTCCCAGACAGTTAAGATGTGCTCTCACCTCACACATTTTGCAAAAAACAATTGGTACAAAGCTATAAAATTGTGAAAAACTGTGATGTGAACAAAGCTATTTGACTTTGGAATTTATACCAACACGCCACTAGCAAACACAGACAAAAGAGGGCTTGTGTACAAGAACAATATATGGGCCTTTTGTAGTGCAATATCTCATCATAATGCACAATTCCACCTGCTTTGGAGGTGGTCTGGGGCCCCTTACCTATTGGGCCCTTGTACGGTTGCATAGGTTGCAACAATGATATATTCGCCCCTGCAACACACGTTCATCGAAATACATCACCTACAACAAAAAATTGTCTTGTACGATAAATATCCCTTATTAGGGCTCATTCAGCTGCATAGGACCACCAACAGAAAAATATACTCCACTAATTTCATTCTATGAACCATCATATGCTACTAAAGGAAAATATCAGCAACATGCATTTATAAACCCCTATTCACTATGGTAAAAAAAAACAACAAAAAAATGTAGTACAGACTTTAGAGCATATTTCGGATTTTTAGCCACTCAGATATCACATGATATTTGAAAAGATGGAAGCCAGAGCATTCTGCATGAGAAATCAGAGATTATCGGATTTGTATTGTAGTCTTCATCTAGTTTCCTGGTCGGTTTGCAAACATGGTGAAACCAAAAATGATATAAATCCTAACTACTGATCAGCCATATTTTCTATGTAGAAAAGTCAATAAGACAAACTATTAAAGATAAAAAAACACAACTTGTAACTTTTTGCTTCAAGGAATAAAACCTTTACAAAATATAATGTATGTTCTTTTCCAAGAAAGCACATTATGTATGTGAGTCTAGCATACTGGAAACAGTTTGTGGGTTCACGTGTTATGTTTGTTATTTTATAGCATGTGGGTAATACATGATAAAATATATGTATGGGAGAACGTGTGATCATATCTGACAGCTACTTCTAATTGGGTTTATTTAGATAATTTGCTTTAGTTTTTGCCACTTTTTTCTAATAAAATCAAAAACTATCTTTTTTTTTTTTTTTAAATGGCTGTTTAGATCTCGTTGGGACAGCCATGATTTTTATTGTATGTAAAAACACAGACAGTGTGTTGGATCCGAATGTCATCAGTGTTTGGCCAATGTCAGTTTTTACAATCAGTGTTGTATCAGTGATTTTTCAAGTATGAAATAAACTGCACAGCTACTTCTATCAATTATAATATTAATCACATAACATACGAATTCCATCTGAGTGCTTGCTGTGATTTTCATGACTCCATAGAATTGTCCGCCAGCTTAATAGGAAAAGGTTCTTTACAGTTATAGCAGTCAGACTGTGAAATACCCTATCGCAAGTGGTAGTAATTGCAGATACTCTAACAGCTTTTATAAAAGGGCTGGATGATTTCCTCACTACACACAACATTGTGGGTTATAGATAATTTAGTGAAAAAGTGTATAATTGGTGGAGGAAGGTGGAACTAGATGGACCTATATCTTTTTTTTTTTAAACCTATATAAATATGTATGGGTGGTTTTAATCCATCATCAAAACCGGACATAACACTGTGGGGTTTTTTTGCGGACTCATTTCACAAAGTAAAAATCTGGACATGTGAATAGCATTGTATATTTTATATAGGTATGTGTTCTATCTGTGATAATAACCAGACATCATGTATGTGATTCAGACATCTAAATGAGGCATAAATCTGGTAATATAAACATTTTAAACTAAATTCTTGCATAAATCATAAGTGTATGCACCATTTCTACAGGTTCAGCCATTTCTCACCTTTCTGTTTATCTTATTTTTACTTTGTGATCTAGATTTTTAAACATCACGATATTTGATAATGTATATAAACTTAAAGATTTATTCTTCTTCCTAGTCACACTTTATACGTTTCGTTAACAAAGAGACTTACTAAAATAATATAATCGCCAGGTCATCTAAAGAATCTATCGTCTAACTCCACATTAAACAACCCACAATGCCAGTTACCCACCTGCAGTGCCAGTCTCGTCTTGATGCTGCTATGCCTTGAACGTCTTGCAAGCTGCCTGTGACTGCTCCTTACTTCTGCCCTACAGGGCAGCTACATTGATTTTTCTCTTGTTTGCTTTATGAATAATCCTCCAATGAAATTAATTACCTTAACAAGTGGCCCATTAATCCAAAAGCTTGAAAGGGCCGCTAATTGTCCCATAGCGAAGGGCACATGAGGAAAGTTCTGGGAACATAACCACAGCTACATGGCATGATGCCTCTATCTTGGAACAGAAAGTTGCTAACACTTGTAGAAAGGTGTGTTGTAAACAACTATGACTAAAAGAAAAGCATGAGAAATCATGATAGTACAGCCAAGAACAGAAGTCAAGAAAGAGCAAAGCTTTAACTCATTACTGAGGATTACCTATCCTTTTCTGCTGCGTGAGGCTTATTGTGAAGTATTAATCCCACCTAACATCGCAAGAAAATTTATACAAACATCGCTGACTGTCATGGCGGCATCAGGATCTGTGGAGACTACAGATTCTGCCACTCTAACATAGAAAAATCCAGTTTTTCATTTTTTTTATATATAAATATATATATATATATATATATATATATATATATTTATGCTAACTCCATTGAAGACCTTAGATGAAGAAGATTGGAGTAATTACACATATGTATGATACAAAAAAAGCTTTATTGGTACAAAATAACACACGTAAATCACCCAAGTGTAGTTAAAAAACACCTAAAAGATGGAGTATTACAGCGTACGATGCACACAGATGGGGGAAAAGACACCAGGGGTTAAACCTCTACTTTGGCCTGAATTATATAAAATAAGGTGCAATGGTTGTCATGTCATAAATCTTAATATAAGAGGGAATTGATCTGTGATCAGGAATGAAATCACACACTAGCGATGCCTTTAAGTATATATAATATTAATTCATTTGTACATATTGGCATGCGTGTGAGCTGTCAGTACACGTTAAATGCTAAGGCAGTGCCGAGTCCAATCTATATATTCATTCAGGTGGAAATCACCTACAGCACTCGTTTGGAATTGTTAAATGTAACTGAATTACAATTCTAACAGGATTAGTGTGTGAAAGTGGCACACTCCAGTTTCAATCGTGCTGAATAATTATACATCGTATACAAGCATTAAGAGGCTAGATGAACTATGTTGAAACAGAGTGGCATAATGCAGTAACTCAGTAAACAATGTAGCAGTGATTCAATTAACAATAGAGTTGAGCGCGGTTCTAGGTTCGAGGTTCTCCAGTTCTAGGCTCGAGTGATTTTGGGGGCTGTTCGAGATCGAACTAGAACTCGAGCTTTTTGCAAAAGCTCGATAGTTCTAGATACGTTCGAGAACGGTTCTAGCAGCAAAAAGCAGGGCTTTTTACAGCTACAGTGTGCAGGAGCCATCGCTGGCAGCCTGCCAGAAGCTGGTAACCAAGATAAACATCGGGTATCCAACCAAAGCGCTTTGGTTAGTAACCCGATGTTTATCCTAGTTACGTGCAGGAAGCCCACACTTCCCCGCTCAGCTCGCTCCACCCCCTCCTGCCCGCGGCATGTATTGTACACACGTACACACACACACACACACTCTGCACACATGGCCCCGCTCGGCTTACCTGCGGTGATGAAGTCCCGCCATCCCGACCTCAGCGCTGTCACTGTCCTCCATGGCCGCCGCTTGTCACATCACCTCTCGCTTCCGACCGGAGACTGACTAGCGGTGACGTCACGGCCCGGGCCTCTCGCGATACTTGGTGTGAAGGCGCCGGTCATTGAACTCAGTGACAGGGGCTGTCAGTGTGCTGGAGATCAGCGCAGGTAATGTACCTCGCTGACAGCAGCACTTGTCATGCCCTGCAGTGACCTGGGCTGACCCATTGATGTTAGCTCAGGTCACTGCACAGCTCTCCCAGCCAATGGGGAACATCCTGCTCTTCATTGACTGGGACAGTGTGGATCGTCATGGCAACCCCTTGGATTACACCAGACCTGGATTTGTTTTTCATTCTAATAAATTGGTTAAAGAGGGAATGTATTGGGGAGTGTTTTTTCAAATAAAAATGTGGTTGTCGTCTATTTTTTTTTTATTACTGACTGGGTTGGTGATGTCGGGTATCTGATAGACGCCTGACCTCACCAACCCCAGGGCTTGATGCCAGGTGACATTACACATCTGGTATTAACCCCATATATTACCCCGTTTGCCACCGCACCAGGGCGCGGGATGAGCTGGGGCGAAGCACCAGGATTGGCGCATCTAATGGATGCGCCACTTCTGGGGCAGCTGCGGCCTGCTATTTTTAGGCTGGGGAGAGTCCAATAACCATGGACCTCCCTAGTCTGAGAATATCAGGCCCCAGCTGTCTGCTTTACCTTGGCTGGTGATCCAATTTTGGGGGACCCCTATGTTACGGGGGGACCGGCAGATTAGGACCAGGGGGTATATATCCTAATCGCCAGTCGGGGCCCACCGTGCTCCAGATGACAATGGAGCTGCTGGCACCTGAGGGTTAGGCGGAGACTATAGAGCTGGATGGCTCTGAGATAACCCAGGAACTCTGGGAACCGGTCACGTGTGTTGGGACACGTCAGACCGGACGACAACCCGATTAGCGTTTTGGTGCACCTAGCGCTACACCAACCACGTGTGCAGGAAACACGTCAGGCCGGGTGGTAACCAGGTAGCGTTGACCGGAAGACCGCCACGAAAGCGCCCTGTCTGCCACGTGTGTAGGACACGTCAGGCCGAGCGGTCCTCCGATTAGCGTTTCTGGCCACCTCTCGACTGGCCACGTGTGTGTAGGACACGTCAGGCCAGATGGGTACACCAGTAGCGTTGACCGGGAAGCCGAGGAAAATAAGGAACACCCTGTTAACTCCACAGGGGTCCTGGAGTACGCTGTCCGTGCGCGTAGGGGGCACAACCGGACAGGTGGCGCAGCAGGTGCGTTGTCTGTGTGCATAAGGGGCACAATCGGACAGGTGGCGCAGCAGGTGCTTTGTCCGTGTGCGTAGGGGGCACAATCAGACAGGTGGCGCAGCAGGTGCGTTGTCCGTGTGCGTAAGGGGCACAATCGGACAGGAAGCACAGCAGCTGCAGCCCAGTTAACGCCACTGGGCTGCTATAGCAAGACTGGAACGGCAGGAGGGAAGCACGGCGCCTGACCCTGATGTGCCGAGCCACGAATCTTGGCGTGACAGGCACCGTTCGCCTAACCCTACCTACCGCTTCCCAACATAGGCTTATGCCGCAATGAGGCTCTAACATGGAGGTGTGCTCTGACTGAGCAAAAGTGAAGACTGCGTACCTCCATGTTGTCTCCAGCCCCTTTTATAACCTGGGCCCGCCTCAAACCCAGGGTGGAACCACCAAGGTCCAATAGCAGAGTGCCATGCCATCAGTGACGTCACATGCGACCTATCCGGAACCGCCACGTCATTGATGACCTCATGGCAGCCACGCCCCAAACACTTCACCAGTCATCGTCTGACGACCAATACTGAGGTGCCAGATCATAGGGGCGGGCCTCTGCGAGCCAGTCCGGAGTTGCCACGTCATCAGGACACCTGACACCCTCTTCCCTATCAGGACCTGCCACCTCACGGACATGCTCAGTGATGTCCTTACCAGACCTAGCCTCTGATGCACTAAGTGCCTGAGCATGCTCAGTAGCCTGAGCCACAGGCTTAGAAAGCAGACTATCAGTTTGAGCATGCTCAGTAGGCACATCCCAGAACTTAGACACAGCACGAAGTCCAAGTACCTGTGCAAAGAGGCTGTTAGGGTTAATTGTGGGAGCATGCTCAGTAGCCTGAACTGAGGACTTAGTCTCAGACATAACACAAACAGGCTGAGCATGCTCACTAGGCAAAACACCGGGCTTAGACTCTGGCTGGGGTAAATCGGCGCACGCATGCGCACTAGCCGCCTCTCCACACTTAGACGTGGTGGAAGGAACAGCCAACTGGACGACCCGAGGCACGGCCAAGAACGGCAGCTGGCGCCTCGGCGCAACAGGAACCGCAGCAGGCTGCTTGCGGCTATGTCGCCGCCGGTTCGTAACACCCTACGTGTTTTTTTTTTTTAATTATTTATTTCATTTAAAATAACAGCGTGGGGTGCCCTCAGTTTTGGATTACCAGCCAAGGTGAGGTTGCCAGCTGTGGTCTGCAGGCTGCAGCCGTCTGCTTTACCCTAGCTGGCTACAAAACTAGGGGGAACCCTACGTCATTTTTTTTTTCATTTTTTTGGCTAAATACAAAGCTAAGCACCCCTTAGTGCCACATGAAAGGCACCAAAGGGTGCTCCACTTTTTCTCCATTTTTTTCTCCACTTTTTCTCCACTTTTTCTCCACTTTTTCTCCATTTGTTTCTCCACTTTTTCTCCACTTTTTCTCCACTTTTTCTCCATTTTTTTTCTACACTTTTTCTCCATTTTTTCTCCACTTTTTCTCCATTTTTTTCTCCACTTTTTCTCCACTTTTTCTCCACTTTTTCTCCATTTTTTTCTCCATTTTTTCTCCATTTTTTTCTCCATTTTTTCTCCACTTTTTCTCCACTTTTTCTCCACTTTTTCTCCATTTTTTTCTCCACTTTTTCTCCACTTTTTCTCCACTTTTTCTCCATCTTTTTCTCCATTTTTTCTCCATTTTTTTCTCCACTTTTTCTCCACTTTTTCTCCACTTTTTCTCCACTTTTTCTCCATTTTTTTCTCCACTTTTTCTCCATTTTTTCTCCACTTTTTCTCCACTATTTCTCCACTTTTTCTCCACTTTTTCTCCATTTTTTCTCCACTTTTTCTCCACTTTTTCTCCACTTTTTCTCCACTTTTTCTCCACTTTTTCTCCACTTTTTCTCCATTTTTTCTCCACTTTTTCTCCACTATTTCTCCACTTTTTCTCCACTTTTTCTCCATTTTTTCTCCACTTTTTCTCCACTTTTTCTCCACTTTTTCTCCATTTTTTATCCACTTTTTCTCCACTTTTTCTCCACTTTTTCTCCATTTTTTCTCCACTTTTTCTCCACTTTTTCTCCACTTTTTCTCCACTTTTTCTCCATTTTTTCTCCACTTTTTCTCCACTTTTTCTCCATTTTTTCTCCACTTTTTCTCCACTTTTTCTCCACTTTTTCTCCACTTTTTCTCCATTTTTTCTCCACTTTTTCTTCACTTTTTCTCCACTTTTTCTCCATTTTTTCTCCACTTTTTTCTCCACTTTTTCTCCACTTTTTCTCCACTTTTTCTCCATTTTTTCTCCATTTTTTCTCCACCTTTTCTCCACTTTTTCTCCACTTTTTCTCCACTTTTTCTCCACTTTTTCTCCACTTATTCTCCACTTTTTCTCCACTTTTTCTCCACTTTTTCTCCATTTCTTTCTCCATTTTTTCTCCACTTTTTCTCCACTTTTTCTCCATTCTTTTTCTATGGTCGGTCTACCCATTAGCTCTGCCATGCATACTGTAGCTCTACACCTACTGCACATGTTACTTTATGATTGACATCTCTTTCGTACCAGAGCTGTCTAAGTCTACTCTGACCCCATATTTGTCATTACTATATTGTCCTTGTACTGTATTATGACATTTGTATCATGTGTTTCATTTCTTGCTGTGTTGCAATTTTTTTGCTGCATCCCAATTGTACCTCTACATTGTTCGAGTTTATGTTATTGTTCTCTCACTCTTATGTGATACTGATTATTGTCATTTTTCATGATTACATGCAGATAAGTCCAATCTGACGAAGGCTCAGGCCGAAACGTCATTTGTAACTTGTTTTGGACAAAAACATATATGCTTATGAAACTTTTTTTTTTCTTAATACGGACCAATAAAGAGTGATTTTGCATTACTATCCGTTGTGACTTACTGACTTAGTCTGGGAGATTTAGAGTGCCGAGGTTACTCACTAATTTTATCTATTATTACCTCTGAGCACCTATATACCAGTGAGCAGAGCTTCCTCTACAGTAGATCTCCTGATTAGGCATGCCCTTACCTCATGAGCAGGGCATTGCAGCTTTGGTAGCAACCATTACGACATGGACTCTGCTGCTGTGGACCCGAGAAGAGTGAGTGCAGATTCATTGCACCCACACTCCTCACATGAAGGGTCCGCACTCCTAGAAAATGGGGGATACGTTCCCTGAGTGTCTCCCCCCCATATTCTAGACGGTCCAGAGTCGTCGTGGGACCCCTTTATTTTTTTTCTTACAATAAATTGGTGAAAGAGGAAATGTTTTGGGGACTGTTTTTTCAAATAAATTTATTTTGTCGATTTTTTTTTTTTGTTAGTACTGACAGTTTATGATGTTGAGTATCTAATAGACGCCATGACATCACAAACTGCTGGGCTTGATCTCAGGTTACTTTACAGCTAGTATCAACCCGATTTATTACCCCGTTTGCCACTGCACCAGGGCACGGGATGAGCTGGGGTGAAGCGCCAGGATTGGCGCATCTAGTGGATGCGCCACGTCTGGGGTGCCTGCGGCCTGCTATTTTTAGGCTGTGAAGGCCCAATAACTATGGACCTTCCCACCCTGAGAATACCAGACCACAGCTGTCCGCTTTACCTTGGCTGGTGATCCAATTTGGGGGGGACCCTACTTTTATTGTGTAATTATTAATATTTATAAAATAATTATAAAAAAGAGCCTGAGGGGACCTCCACATTGGATCCCCAACCACGGTAAAGCTGCCAGCTGTGGTTTTCAGGCTACAGCCGTCTGCTTTACCCTAGCTGGCTATCAAAAATGGGGGGACCCAACGTCATTTTTTTTTTAACTATTTTTTAAATAGAAAAAATTAATGGGCTTCCCTGTATTTTGATTGCCAACCAAGGTAACGGCAGGCAGATGGGGGTGGCAACCCATAGCTGTCTGCTTTATCTGCGCTGAGAATCAAAAATACCGTGGAGCGCTACGTCATTTTTTTAAAGATTTATTTTTACAGCACTGTGATGTCCAGCAATCAAAATACAGGGAAGCCCATTTTGTTATGTGGGCTCCCGCTGCATTTTTTGTATTGCTAGCTAAGGGTAATCCAAGCAGCTACTGGCTGCTAACCCCCACTGCTTAGTGTTACCTTCACTGGCAATGGAAAATCCAGGGAAGCATTTTTTATTTTTTTTGCCAAAAAGCTACAAAAAAAGGATGTGAGCTTCGCCATATTTTTGTATGCTAGCCAGGTATAGCAGGCAGGTGCTGGAAGAGTTGGATACAGCGCCAGAAGATGGCGCTTCTATGAAAATGCCATTTTCTGAGGCGGCTGCAGACTGCAATTCGCAGCAGTGGGGCCCAGAAAGCTCAGGCCAACCTGTGCTGCGGATTCCAATCCCCAGCTGCCTAGTTGTACCTGGCTGGACACAAAAATGGGGCGAAGCCTACATCATTTGTTTTCTAATTATTTCATGAAATTCATGAAATAATAAAAAAAGGGCTTCCCTTTATTTTTGGTTCCCAGCCGGGTACAAATAGGCAACTGGGGGTTGGGGGCAGCCGTACCTGCCTGCTGTACCTGGCTAGCATACAAAAATATGGCGAAGCCCACATCATTTTTTCAGGGGGCAAAAAACTTCTGCATACAGTCCTGGATGGAGTATGCTGAGCCTTGTAGTTCTGCAGCTGCTGTTTGTCTGTATGGAGAAGAGCAGACAGCAGCTGCAGAACTACAAGGCTCAGCATACTCCATCCAGGACTGTATGCAGAATTTTTTTGCCCACCAAAAAAATGACATGGGCTTCGCCATATTTTTGTATGCTAGCCAGGTACAGCAGGCAGCCACGGGCTGCCTCCAACCCCCAGTTGCCTATTTGTACCCGGCTGGGAACCAAAAATATAGGGAAGCCCGTTTTTTTTAATTATTTCCCTTATTTCATGAAATAATTAAAAAACAAATGACGTGGGCTTCGCCCCATTTTTGTGTCCAGCCGGGTACAACTAGGCAGCTGGGGATTGGAATCCGCAGCACAGGTTAGCCCGAGGTTTCTGGGCGCCTCTGCTGCAGATTTCAGTCCGCAGCCGTCCCAGAAAATGGCGCTCTCATAGAAGCGCCATCATCTGGCGCTGTATCCAACTCTTCCAACAGCCCTGGAGCCGGGTGGCTTGTTGGGTAATCATGAGTTAATACTGGCTTTGTTTTACTAGCCAGTATTAAGCCAGAGATTCTTAATGTCAGGCACGTTTGACCCGGCCATTAAGAATCTCCAATAAAGGGTTAAAAAAAACACCACACAGAGAAAAAATACTTTAATAGAAATAAATACACAGACACATTAGAGACTCCATCTTTATTACCCCCTGTCAGCCCTCCACGATCCTGCTCTTCTGTCTTCTTTCTTTCTAGTGTAGTAGTAGTGACGATTGTAGTGAGGAAGGATGAGGTTCACCAGCTCATCACTTGGGGCTGGGGAACCTCATCCTCACTACAATCCTCACTACAATCGGGAAGCAGCGTGCAGCCTTCACTCCGTGAGTGATCAGTGCTGGCTGTCAGCGGTAACAGCGGTATTGCTGACAGACGTGTTACCATAGCAACGGTGCTCTCGGAGCCGCGGTTAGCGGTGACGTCACCGCTAACTGCGTTGCTATGGCAACGGTGATCTCCGTTAATGACCGGCTGTGTCAGCCGGTCCCTAACGGAATGAGGAGTCGACCGTGTGCTAGAGCATGTCGCCGGTACACGGCGATACACATATGTGCACCGTGTACCGGAGAGATGCACTCGCAGGTCCTACATGACGCGTCATAGTCATGTGACCAGTCTGTAGCCAATGAGATAATAGCCACGTGACTGGTCACATGGCTATTTTGACGTCACGATAGGTCCTGCATCTCTGCTGGCAGTGCCGTCACCGGGAGGATTCAGCGATCATCGGATGGAATAGCGGCAGGAGACAGAGTGCAGAAGGGATCGCGAGGACCGGTAAGTGTTATGGCAATGTTTATTAACTGTTTGTGTACATTTATAATGCATTTTTATGTGTTTGTGATTGCCTCCCATTATAGCCTATTGGTTCGAGTTCGGTTCGTCGAACGTTCGACGAACCGAACTCGAACAGGACCCCCGTTCGGCGAACCGACCTCGAGCCGAACCGCGACCGGTTCGCTCATCTCTAATTAACAATATAGCAGGCAAGAATAAAGTGACACAAATTGTGTCGATTTTCAAATGCTAAATTTAAAGCAGTGTATAAAGATGCTCCTGGACAATCAAGTGCAACACACATATAGACAATGCCTTGAGATCAATAGCTCAGTTCAACTGATATAATAAGGTCAGGATAGTTTACCATACCCAAAAGGGGCATAGGAGGAGACACCTGCCACATACCAACATGGGTATAGTAAACTAGCCTGACCTTATTATATTAGTTGAACTGATCTATTGATCTCAAGGCATTCTCTACTTATGACATGACAACCATTGCACCTTATTTTATATAATTCAGACCAAAGTTGAGGTTTAACCCCTGGTGTCTTTTCCCCCATCTGTGTGCATCGTACGCTGTAATACTCCGTCTTTTAGGTGTTTTTTTTAACTACAATTGGGTGATTTACGTGTGTTATTTTGTACCAATAAAGCTTTTTTGTATCATACATATGTGTAATTACTCCAATCTTCTTCATCTAAGATTCTGCCACTCTGCCTGCTAACATCTCTGATGTTTGTGATCAGCGCAAGTAAACTCAGGCATCTACCCACGGACTTGTAGCTCATAGGCAGGCTAGCAAGAGTTAATCCCTGCTGGGCTTATTATTCTCCTTTGATCACATGCAATGTGGGAGCAAGTCACTTTTTCTACGCTTCCTTTAATGCCAGCTATAGCTTCTCTATACTAGTCTGATGAAGTATTGTGATTCATACTTACTATTGGTTGTAGTACTTTGTTGCTGTGAGCGGTTCTGGTGTTAACCCTTGTCTTTTTGTTGCTACCTTACTTCTCTTTCTTTTCTCCTTAGCTTCTTACTGTTTGTACCTGTAAGTATACAGTGTGTCTGAGTTTTTTTTCCTATCTGTATTGCCATCACACTCCTGCTCCTTCCTTCCCTAGTATGGGGGGATGACAGTTTAGTTCTGGTCAGGAGAATAGCCAGGTACGGGACTCTGGCATCTCCACAATCAGGGGTAGTCTGGAAGCTAGGGATAGCCTAGGGTCTCCTAGCATGAAGGACAGTATAGGAGCCCCCTGTCCCTCACTAACCTACCACCACATTGTGACACCTAATCAATAATATAATTAATAGATTCAGTTTATATTAGGATTAATGATATATATGAAAAGCTGGAAATAGAAAAGACTCTATTGTAATTTTTTGTATGTGGATATAGGAAAGAAAAAGAACAGATACACTCACCTTGAAGGGTTGTGTAGGCACAACTTCTTTGCAAGCATCAAAACGGCTGCTGCGGGTCATGTATTGTAAGTCAAAAGATGTCAAGAAAAAAAACATGTTCCGCGCTGCTGATGATCAAAAATTAGTATCATAACAGGCAAGGAGTGGATGACATGCTGGTTATTTGAGTCTATGTGGTTCAAAACCCTTTGTTTTTTTTTTATCAGGACAAAACCAGAGGGTTTTGAAATGGGTAGACTCAAAAAAAACCGCATGTCATCCACTCCCCTTGTCTGGAGTGATAAGAATTTTGGATCATCAGCAGCGCTGTGGTGGTTGTTGTCCTTTTTCTCCTGACTTCTTTCACCATATATTAGGATTATATCATTCCTAAATTTATATCTAGCACTGATATGTATGCTAGTTATCTCTGCAACGGGCAGCAAGTAAGTTGTTTTAGGATAATAGTAACCGTTTTGTACTGTAGGATGCAATGGCCCTTGGTGACTGGTGGTATCTTTACTGGTGGTAACTTTACTCAAGAAGAAGCAACAAGCTTGAGGGTTACGGCTACAGAGTCAGAAGGGAATGTGCAATGTTGAGGCTGAGGTTACACTGCGACTTGCTTGCTGCGGTCATAAGACCTTGTGGATCATGATTTATTCGCATTATGTAGTGATGTAGCAAGCGACCTATCTTACGGCCAAAGTCACCATGTAGCTCCAGCTTTAAGGGAGTGTTACAACATTCTCATTAGTACCAAAAACATGATCAGACATAGATGATTGGCATGAACATCAAAAGTTGCTGGCACTTTACATAACTTGCTGGCAAACTCCTCAATATTTAATTCTAAAGATTTATACAGTTTCTGTGTTGGGAAGCCCTTCTCTTGGTTGCCTATATTGATTGTGATGCACCAAAATAATAATATTTCCACCTACCTATTTATGGACTGGGCACTGGAGCCCAATAACACAAATCTTGTTACTCTACTCTACTTCTATTGGAAACTTCCTGTGATGTACAATTGATTGAGGCTGCTGTTCCCAACTTTTATCAGATTTATCACACTTTTTTATTTATTTTTTATTTATTGCACACTTGTAAAAATGCATAAATGTTATAAAACTGTAGAAATTATAACATTTGGAAAAACATAAACAGCACTATAATAATAATAATAATAATAATAATAATAATAATAATAATAATAATAATAATAATTAAAAAAAGAAACAATCACCATAAAGTATCAAACATTAAAGAAACCAGCAAAAATTACCAATAGTAACATTAATTTGGTTAAGTTAAAACTGTTCCAGTCACTCACTATGTTAGCACACACATATTATTAGCATATAAACAATATATTATTAGCCTACACATGCCATTCCTTAGACCAAACATACAACACACAAATGGTATAGTGATCTCATTTATCTAATTCATTCATAAAGGACACACCTTATTTCTGGTCCAATTACCAAACTATCAAAAATAATACTGAAATAAGAAACAAAACAAAATAATAAAGAAAATTTTGAACAATCGCTTAGCTGGACCAAAAAGAGATCTACTCATAATGGACACGGTAATACCAATTATGTTAGTATATTTAACATTTTTGAATTTTTTACTTTTGTACTTGAAAGTTTTATTTGTATTTTTATAAAGCATTTTTTAAGTATTTCAACAGGGCTTAAACATTCAATGATGTGATGTGTGTGTGTTTTGGGGGGAGGTGTGCACCCCCATCGTGCTCCATCCCCCATGCTGCGCACCCCCCATCGTGCTCCATCCCCCATGTTGCGCACCCCCCTTCGTGCTCCATCCCCCATGCTGCGCACCCCCATCGTGCTCCATCCCCCATGCTGTGCACCCCCATCGTACTCCATCCCCCATGCTGCGCACCCCCCATCGTGCTCCATCCCCCATGCTGTGCACCCCCCGTGTTCCATCCCCCATGCTGCGCACTCCCATCGTGCTCCATCCCCCATGCTGCGCACTCCCATCGTGCTCCATCCCCCATGCTGCGCACCCCCCATCGTGCTCCATCCCCCATGTTGCGCACCCCCCATCGTGCTCCATCCCCCATGCTGCGCACCCCCCATCGTGCTCCATCCCCCATGCTGCGCACTCCCATCATGCTCCATCCCCCATGCTGCGCACTCCCCATCGTGCTCCATCCCCCATGCTGCGCACTCCCCATCATGCTCCATCCCCCATGCTGCGCACTCCCCATCGTGCTCCATCCCCCATGCTGCGCACCCCCCAGCCGGTGTACGCTGGAGCGGGCGATGCGTGCGGAGGGCCGGGGCGAGCGGCTAATCCATGCAGGGGGGCGGAGCCAGGCTGAGGCGAGCGGCCAATCCGTGGGGGGGCGGGGCCAGGCCGAGCCCAGCGGCCAATCCGACAGTTGTCACGCTAACGACACTGTCACGGTGACACTGTCACGGTGACACAATTTTGGAGCAAGACAGACAGACAGACAGACAGAATAAGGCAATTATATATATAGATATATATATATGTGCCGCCTCCACGTCAGCAGCCGGGCTGCTCGGATCCGAGGGGCGTCCGGACCCGGGGTTCATGCGGCCACTCAAATAAAGGGGGGTATTTACAGGGGATTGTGTATTTACAGTTTCCTGATTCCACCCGTGGTGTGTGGTAAGGTGGAGTACCACTGCTGCTGTTGGGGAGTACCCGGGGTGATGACAGGGGCAGCCAGGTGCTGCGACCCTCCACGGGTAGGGGGGATGCCCCGGAACACGGTGGTGGAGTTGGGAAGTACCGTTGGGGGTGAAAGGGTCAATTGCGTATTCACTCAGTCCAAAAAGCTGACACCGACAACTTGGTAAACCAAAGTTCTGGACATTGCTGCCTCTGAGGGGAGCTGGATAGGGTCCCATCCCCGATGGTGTTGCCTGATGATCTGTGACCTTTTCCCTGGCACTTAGTTCTCTTTGTGGTTGGCCCATATAGATTGAAACTAGTCGGGTCCTGATCCCCAGTAGGGCTAACTGTGGGAGCTTGCTCTCAGGGTTCACGCTTGGGATTTTCTGGACCGTTTTTGTGGAAAGTCCTATCCCCCTCGTTTCGCTAGTAACCTGATTTTGCAGCGGGTGGAGAGCGGATCTTGAATGCTCCGTTCTCGTCGAGTAAATTGTCAGGTTGCCTGAAGCTACTTCCTGACCAGAGGTCCACGTACCCCGTCGTGCCCTGGTCTCAGCCCGGTGATGGTGCAAGGCCGCCGGCTGTCCTCCTCGACAGTTCCGTGCCCCTTGCCACGATCCCCTGTGATCGGGGGTCCAGCTCCTACTAGGCTCAGACCGCCGTCTGTCACCTAGTTGCTTTCCAAGGAGCCCGGCTCATGACCTCCTCTCTCCTTCACTTCCTACGCCTCACTCTCCCTTTCTCTGACTGACTTCTGACACTCCTGACCTCCCCTTAACCAACCCCCCACGTGGGCGACCCTATTCCACTCAGGCCGTCCACTGGTGTGTCTGGTGGGTGTGGTGCAGAGTGTTCTTAGGATTTTGATTGACTGCTGTTGGCAACACCATGTTGGGGACCCGTAACCAAGGAGGAGGTAGATATTGCACAAAAGGGCAGATTGCACAATACCCTCTGACGACCTGATAGGCTAGACCGTCACATATATATACAGTTAGGTCCAGAAATATTTGGACAGTGACACAATTTTCGCGAGTTGGGCTCTGCATGCCACCACATTGGTTTTGAAATGAAACCTCTACAACAGAATTCAAGTGCAGATTGTAACGTTTAATTTGAAGGTTTGAACAAAAATATCTGATAGAAATTGTAGGAATTGTACACATTTCTTTACAAACACTCCACACAGGAGGTCAAAAGTAATTGGACAAATAAACCAAACCCAAACAAAATATTTTTATTTTCAATATTTTGTTGCGAATCCTTTGGAGGCAATCACTGCCTTAAGTCTGGAACCCATGGACATCACCAAACGCTGGGTTTCCTCCTTCTTAATGCTTTGCCAGGCCTTTAAAGCCGCAGCCTTCAGGTCTTGCTTGTTTGTGGGTCTTTCCGTCTTAAGTCTGGATTTGAGCAAGTGAAATGCATGCTCAATTGGGTTAAGATCTGGTGATTGACTTGGCCATTGCAGAATGTTCCACTTTTTTGCACTCATGAACTCCTGGGTAGCTTTGGCTGTATGCTTGGGGTCATTGTCCATCTGTACTATGAAGCGCCGTCCGATCAACTTTGCGGCATTTGGCTGAATCTGGGCTGAAAGTATATCCCGGTACACTTCAGAATTCATCCGGCTACTCTTGTCTGCTTTTATGTCATCAATAAACACAAGTGACCCAGTGCCATTGAAAGCCGTGCATGCCTATGCCATCACGTTGCCTCCACCATGTTTTACAGAGGATGTGGTATGCCTTGGATCATGTGCCGTTCCCTTTCTTCTCCAAACTTTTTTCTTCCCATCATTCTGGTACAGGTTGATCTTTGTCTCATCTGTCCATAGAATACTTTTCCAGAATGAGGTGTTTTAATGCAAATTTAACTCTGGCCTGTCTATTTTTGGAATTGATGAATGGTTTGCATCTAGATGTGAACCCTTTGTATTACTTTCATGGAGTCTTCTCTTTACAGTTGACTTAGAGACAGATACACCTACTTCACTGAGAGTGTTCTGGACTTCAGTTGATGTTGTGAACGGGTTCTTCTTCACCAAAGAAAGTATGCGGCGATCATCCACCACTGTTGTCATCCGTGGACGCCCAGGCCTTTTTGAGTTCCCAAGCTCACCAGTCAATTCCTTTTTTCTCAGAATGTACTCGACTGTTGATTTTGCTACTCCAAGCATGTCTGCTAACTCTGATGGATTTTTTCTTTTTTTTCAGCCTCAGGATGTTCTGCTTCACCTCAATTGAGAGTTCCTTAGACCGCATGTTGTCTGGTCACAGCAACAGCTTCCAAATGCAAAACCACACACCTGTAATCAACCCCAGACCTTTTAACTACTTCATTGATTACAGGTTAACGAGGGAGACGCCTTCAGAGTTAATTGCAGCCCTTAGAGTCCCTTGTCCAATTACTTTTGGTCCCTTGAAAAAGAGGAGGCTATGCATTACAGAGCTATGATTCCTAAACCCTTTCTCCGATTTGGATGTGAAAACTCTCATATTGCAGCTGGGAGTGTGCACTTTCAGCCCATATTATATATATAATTGTATTTCTGAACATGTTTTTGTAAACAGCTAAAATAACAAAACTTGTGTCACTGTCCAAATATTTCTGGACCTAACTGTATACACACAACTGGTGAAATAAGTATTGAACACATCACTAGTGATGGGCAAACATACTCGATACTATTTAGTACTCAATTGAGCTTTAGCATACTTGAGACACTCGATACTTTATCAAGTATTCTGGTACTCGGGCGCCATGCTTGAGTCCCCGTCGTCCATGTCTTTCCCGGCTTTTTAGCAACCAGTAAACATGCGTGGATTGATTGTCTGCTAATCATATCAAAGCCGTAGCCATGTTGGCTACTGGCTAGAGATGAGCGAACCGGTCGCGGTTCGGCTCGAGGTTGGTTCGCCGAACGGACCTCCCGTTCGAGTTCGGTTCGTCGAACGTTCGACGAACCGAACTCGAACTGCATAGGAAACAATGGCAGGCAATCACAAACACAGAAAAACACCTAGAAAACACCCTCAAAGGTGTCCTAAAGGTGACAAACAACTCAAACACATTGGAAAGTGACAAGGACATATACTCATGCGAAAACAAAACAGCTGGACAAGGAAAAAGAGGAGGACACACAGATATAGGCATGGCACGCCCTTCTAAAATCATGTAAAACACCGCAAGGTGACTCCAAGCGGAGTCTCCCTTTTTACCAAAAATTGGGCCACACACACACCCACCCCTTCAGTGGTAGCACTTGTGCCCCAGTTGCACACTTCACAGCTAGATTTGCATCAAGCACATTCAAAAATACGCCATAATTAACCGTCCCCAGGATGACACCAGGGTAGGTAGCTAAGTCTTTCCTGATCCCAGCTCTGTGCAGCTTGGATCATTTATAAAAAACACAGCAATCAAGGGTTACTCCAAGCGGAGTCTCCCTTTTTTCCAAAAATTGGGCCCCACACACACCCACCCCTTCAGTGGCAGCAGTTGTGCCCTAGTTGTACACTTCACAGCTACATTTGCATCAAGCACATTCAAAAATACGCCATTCTTATCCGTCCCCAGGATGACACCGGGGTAGGTAGCAAAGTCTTTCCTGATCCCAGCTCTGTTCATCTTGGCTTCTTTTAAAAACAATGTAAGCAAGGGTTACTCCAAGCGGAGTCTCCCTTTTTTCCAAAAATTGGGCCCCACACACACCCACCCCTTCAGTGGCAGCAGTTGTGCCCTAGTTGTACACTTCACAGCTAGATTTGCATCAAGCACATTCAAAAATACGTCATTCTTATCCGTCCCCAGGATGACACCGGGGTAGGTAGCAAAGTCTTTCCTGATCCCAGCTCTGTTCATCTTGGCTTCTTTTAAAAACACATCAAGCAAAGGTTACTCCAAGCGGAGTCTCCCTTTTTTCCAAAAATTGGGCCCCACACACACCCACCCCTTCAGTGGCAGCAGTTGTGCCCTAGTTGTACACTTCACAGCTACATTTGCATCAAGCACATTCAAAAATACGCCATTCTTATCCATCCCCAGGATGACACCGGGGTAGGTAGCAAAGTCTTTGCTGACCCATGACTTGTTCATCTTGGCTTCTTTTAAAAACAATGTAAGCAAGGGTTACTCCAAGCGGAGTCTCCCTTTTTTCCAAAAATTGGGCCCCACACACACCCACCCCTTCAGTGGCAGCAGTTGTGCCCTAGTTGTACACTTCACAGCTACATTTGCATCAAGCACATTCAAAAATACGCCATTCTTATCCGTCCCCAGGATGACACCGGGGTAGGTAGCAAAGTCTTTCCTGATCCCAGCTCTGTTCATCTTGGCTTCTTTTAAAAACACATCAAGCAAGGGTTACTCCAAGCGGAGTCTCCCTTTTTTTCCAAAAATTGGGCCCCACACACCCACCCATTCAGTGGCAGCAGTTGTGCCCCAGTTGTACACTTCACAGCTAGATTTGCATCAAGCACATTCAAAAATACGTCATTCTTATCCGTCCCCAGGATGACACCGGGGTAGGTAGCAAAGTCTTTCCTGATCCCAGCTCTGTTCATCTTGGCTTCTTTTAAAAACACATCAAGCAAGGGTTACTCCAAGCGGAGTCTCCCTTTTTTCCAAAAATTGGGCCCCACACACACCCACCCCTTCAGTGGCAGCAGTTGTGCCCTAGTTGTACACTTCACAGCTACATTTGCATCAAGCACATTCAAAAATACGCCATTCTTATCCATCCCCAGGATGACACCGGGGTAGGTAGCAAAGTCTTTCCTGATCCCAGCTCTGTTCATCTTGGCTTCTTTTAAAAACACATCAAGCAAGGGTTACTCCAAGCGGAGTCTCCCTTTTTTCCAAAAATTGGGCCCCACACACACCCACCCCTTCAGTGGCAGCAGTTGTGCCCCAGTTGTACACTTCACAGCTAGATTTGCATCAAGCACATTCAAAAATACGTCATTCTTATCCGTCCCCAGGATGACACCGGGGTAGGTAGCAAAGTCTTTCCTGATCCCAGCTCTGTTCATCTTGGCTTCTTTTAAAAACACAGCAAGCAAGGGTTACTCCAAGCGGAGTCTCCCTTTTTTTCCAAAAATTGGGCCCCACACACCCACCCATTCAGTGGCAGCAGTTGTGCCCCAGTTGTACACTTCACAGCTAGATTTGCATCAAGCACATTCAAAAATACGCCATAATTAACCGTCCCCAGGATGACACCAGGGTAGGTAGCAAAGTCTTTCCTGATCCCAGCTCTGTTCATCTTGGCTTCTTTTAAAAACAATGTAAGCAAGGGTTACTCCAAGCGGAGTCTCCCTTTTTTTCCAAAAATTGGGCCCCACACACCCACCCATTCAGTGGCAGCACTTGTGCCCTAGTTGCAAACAGGATGTTTTGATTTGCATCAAGCACATTCCAAATCAACAAGCATTTACTCTCCCCAGGATGACACAGGGGTAGTAAATTCCTTCTGGATCCATGACTTGTTCATTTTGATGAACGTCAGTCTGTCCACATTGTCACTGGACAGACGCGTGCGCTTATCTGTCAGCACACACCCAGCAGCACTGAATACACGTTCAGAGACAACGCTGGCAGCTGGACACGACAAAATCTCCAAGGCGTAAGTTGCGAGCTCTGGCCATTTTTCTAGGTTTGAAGCCCAAAAGGAGCAAGGCTCCAGTTGCACAGTCATGGCATCGATGTTCATTTGGAGATACTCCTGTATCATCCTCTCCAGCCGTTGACTATGTGTCAGACTTGTTGTCTCTGGTGGCCTTGCAAAAGAGGGTCTAAAAAAATTATGAAAAGATTCCATAAAATTGCTGTTACCGGCACCAGATACGGTCCTACTGGTACGGGTAGACTGTTGAAGATGACGAGACCGTCCCATGTTTGTCAAGTTACAACTGGGAGATTCACTCCCTGCACCTGCACGGTTGTTTGGTGGAAAAGCCGAGCTAAGATCTAGTAACAGCTTCTGCTGATACTCCTGCATACGTGCGTCCCTTTCTATGGCTGGAATTATGTCACAAAATTTGGACTTGTACCGGGGATCTAATAGTGTGGCAATCCAGTAGTCATCATCACTTCTAATTTTGACAATACGACTGTCATGTTGGAGGTAGTGCAACAAAAAGGCACTCATGTGTCTTGCGCAGCCATGCGGACCAAGTCCACGCTGTGTTTGTGGCATAGAGGTGCTACCCGTTCTTTCTTCCTCTGACATCTGACCCCAACCTCTTTCAACTGAAATTTGACCAAGGTCTCCCTCATCCGCTGAGTCTTCCATGTCCATGGACAGTTCGTCCTCCATTTCTTCATGTTCTCCTGCACCTTGCTCAACATTTCGCCTGCTACTATGCGCCCTTGTCGATCCCTGTCCCCCTTGGTCCCATGCCTGCTGCGTTGGTGATGATGAACGTCTGGACCTTGGTGATGTTGTTGTCCCTTGCGCATATGAATCCTCCTGTAGTTCCTCCCCTTCATGTTGTCCCACCCCCTGACTCCGAATAGTGTTTAGCGTGTGCTCCAGCATGTAAATGACTGGAATCGTCATGCTGATAATGGCATTGTCAGCGCTAAACATATTCGTCGCCATGTCGAAACTGTGCAGAAGGGTGCATAGGTCCTTGATCTGAGACCACTCCATCAGGGTGATCTGCCCCACCTCTGCATCTCGTTGGCCCAGGCTATACGTCATGACGTATTGCACCAGGGCTCTGCGGTGCTGCCACAGTCGCTGTAACATGTGGAGAGTTGAATTCCAGCGTGTCGCCACATCGCATTTCAGGCGATGAACCGGCAGGCCGAAAGACTTCTGGAGCGATGCAAGTCGCTCAGCTGCGGCGCTTGAACGGCGGAAGTGAGCAGACAGTTTTCGTGCCCTGTTCAGAAGGCCATCTAGGCCGGGATAGTGTGTTAAAAATTGCTGCACGACAAGGTTCAACACGTGAGCCATACAAGGTATGTGTGTCACCTTGCCCAGGCAAAGGGCCGCACCCAGGTTTGCAGCATTGTCGCACACGGCCTTACCAGGCTGCAGGTTGAGTGGAGACAACCATTTATTAAACTCGGACCGCAGAGCTGACCACAACTCCTCAGCTGTGTGACTCTTATTACCAAGACATGTCAAGCTAAAGACCGCCTGATGCCGTTGCGCTCTGCTGCCAGCATAGTAATGAGGGGTGCGTGATTCCTTCTGCGCAGTGAGAACGCTGGTGGCCTGACCAGGCAGGCTTGGGGCGGAGGTGGAGGACCCAGATGAGGTGGAGGATGCAGAAGCAGTGGCGGAACTTGGACAGACAGAGGATTGACACACAAGTCGTGGGGACGGCAAGACTTGTGCAGCAGACCCTTCACCATCTATCACCATAGTTACCTAGTGCCCAGTCAGCGACATGTAACGTCCCTGTCCATGCTTACTGGTCCAAGTATCGGTGGTGAAATGCACCCGTTCACACACAGAGTTTCTCAAGGAAGCGGTGATGTTGTGTGCGACATGCTGGTGTAGCGCGGGCACACCTTTCTTAGAGAAGTAGTGGCGACTAGGCATCTGGTACTGGGGCACAGCGACAGACATAAGGTCTCTAAAATCCTGTGTGTCCACTAGGCGGAAAGGCAGCATTTCGGTAGCCAACAGCTTACAGAGGGATAGAGTCAACCTCTTAGCTTTGTCATGGGTCGGAGGAAGTGGCCTTTTATTTGACCACATCTGAGGGACAGAGATCTGGCTGCTGTGTGTAGACGGTGTTGAGTAGGGTGTCCCTGGAAAAATGCAGGTTTGTGAGGAAAGTGCAGGCGGAGACATGATGTTGCCTTCATCCAACGTTGGTGCTATCGATGTCTGAGAGAGCTGTACACACTCACTTGTTTCCCCTTCCAAACCAACTGACGACCTTACAAGCAAACTGCCTGTTGCGGTTACAGTGGTGGAAGTTTTGCGTGGAAAAACAGGTGTGACAGCTGTCCCCACAGTCCTAGAAGATGAAGAGCGCGCGGATGCACTGGAAGGGGCGGGCGGTGGATGGTTCGCTCCGCTAGGCCGCATTGCAGCACGGTGAGCTTCCCACCGGGACTTATGATATTTAGTCATGTGACGATTCATGGAAGAAGTTGTCAAACTGCTGAGGTTTTGACCTCTACTAACAGAATCATGACAAATGTTACATATCACATGAGTTGGGCGATCTTTTTCGATGTGAAAAAAGGACCAGGCTAGGCAAGGCTTAGAGGCCATGCGACCTGTTGATCCACCCCGAATAATGCTCATAGGCAGAGTGGTGGCTGAGGATGCAGTTGTAGACGTGCTACCAGTGCTCCGACTCTGTCCAGGAAGGCGCAAGGTAACTTCGTCGTCGGTTGCATCCTCCTCCACCGCCTCTGTTGACCTCCTCGAGTGCCTGACTGGGGGTTGACAGTAGGTGGGATCTAGAACGTCATCATCAATTGTTGTGTTTGCACTCCCCTCCCCCTCAGACCGAGCCTCTTCTTGCCCTGACCGAATATTTAAGTTGTCATCCCAATCGGGTATCTGCGTCTCATCTTCATCAGTATGTTCCTCATTGTCTATAACCACAGGTGTTACAGTTTGTGACAAAGGGTCAACATTATGCTCAGAAACTTGGTCCTCACGGCCTGAATCAGAGTCACAAAGGTTCTGGGCATCACTGCAGACCATTTCCTGTTCTGTACTCACTGTAGCTTGGGAGCAGACCTCTGATTCCCAGGCTATAGTGTGACTGAACAGCTCTGCAGACTCAGCCATCTCAGTTCCACCATACTGTGCAGGGCTGATGGAGACTTCAGAGCTGGGAGAACCCAAGTGTGATTGGGATGACAACTCAGAGGACTGGTGTTTTTTGGATGCGGTACTTGAAGTGGCTGAGAGGGCACTTGTTGGACCACTTGAGATCCATTCAAGCATTTTCCTTTTTTGCCCATCATCTACCTTTGTTCCTCTTGTTCGTGTCCGTAAAAAAGGGAGCACATCGGATTGTCCACAATAAGTAGTAGACATCTTACTTTTGCTAGTAGATGGTCTATCTGCAGCAGATGATAATGGAGCTTTGCCACCTTCCCCACTGACAAAACCTTTTTTGCCTTTTCCACCACGCCTCTTCCCCTTTCCACCAGCATCTGTCATTTTGCCACTCATGTTGATTGCGACAAGATTGTGGACTGAAAATGTGGTAGTAAAAATTGAGAGGTGGTGAAGTTTGCAGTGGTGGTCTAGCTTTATTAACAGCAGAATAATAAAGAATAAATATCCCTGACAATGTAACTTAGTTATAATTAGTTGGAGTGTGCAACGCAGGCAGACGTGCTGCAAATGTCTTGGCACTAGTGGGACTATAGCAAAGTCCAATAGCCACGTATAGGATGCCACTAGGTACACTGAGTGTGTGCTAGTATAATGGCTTAGTTATAATTAGTTGGAGTGTGCAACGCAGGCAGATGCGCTCTGCAAATGTCTTGGCACTAGTGGGACTATAGCAAAGTCCAATAGCCACGTATAGGATGCCACTAGGTACACTGAGTGTGTGCTAGTATAATGGCTTAGTTATAATTAGTTGGAGTGTGCAACGCAGGCAGATGCGCTCTGCAAATGTCTTGGCACTAGTGGGACTATAGCAAAGTCCAATAGCCACGTATAGGATGCCACTAGGTACACTGAGTGTGTGCTAGTATAATGGCTTAGTTATAATTAGTTGGAGTGTGCAACGCAGGCAGATGCGCTCTGCAAATGTCTTGGCACTAGTGGGACTATAGCAAAGTCCAATAGCCACGTATAGGATGCCACTAGGTACACTGAGTGTGTGCTAGTATAATGGCTTAGTTATAATTAGTTGGAGTGTGCAACGCAGGCAGATGCGCTCTGCAAATGTCTTGGCACTAGTGGGACTATAGCAAAGTCCAATAGCCACGTATAGGATGCCACTAGGTACACTGAGTGTGTGCTAGTATAATGGCTTAGTTATAATTAGTTGGAGTGTGCAACGCAGGCAGATGCGCTCTGCAAATGTCTTGGCACTAGTGGGACTATAGCAAAGTCCAATAGCCACGTATAGGATGCCACTAGGTACACTAAGTGTTTGCTAGTATAATGGCTTAGTTATAATTAGTTGGAGTGTGCAACGCAGGCAGATGCGCTCTGCAAATGTCTTGGCACTAGTGGGACTATAGCAAAGTCCAATAGCCACGTATAGGATGCCACTAGGTACACTGAGTGTGTGCTAGTATAATGGCTTAGTTATAATTAGTTGGAGTGTGCAACGCAGGCAGATGCGCTCTGCAAATGTCTTGGCACTAGTGGGACTATAGCAAAGTCCAATAGCCACGTATAGGATGCCACTAGGTACACTAAGTGTTTGCTAGTATAATGGCTTAGTTATAATTAGTTGGAGTGTGCAACGCAGGCAGATGCGCTCTGCAAATGTCTTGGCACTAGTGGGACTATAGCAAAGTCCAATAGCCACGTATAGGATGCCACTAGGTACACTGAGTGTGTGCTAGTATAATGGCTTAGTTATAATTAGTTGGAGTCTGCAACGCAGGCAGATGCGCTCTGCAAATGTCTTGGCACTAGTGGGACTATAGCAAAGTCCAATAGCCACGTATAGGATGCCACTAGGTACACTAAGTGTTTGCTAGTATAATGGCTTAGTTATAATTAGTTGGAGTGTGCAACGCAGGCAGATGCGCTCTGCAAATGTCTTGGCACTAGTGGGACTATAGCAAAGTCCAATAGCCACGTATAGGATGCCACTAGGTACACTGAGTGTGTGCTAGTATAATGGCTTAGTTATAATTAGTTGGAGTCTGCAACGCAGGCAGATGCGCTCTGCAAATGTCTTGGCACTAGTGGGACTATAGCAAAGTCCAATAGCCACGTATAGGATGCCACTAGGTACACTAAGTGTTTGCTAGTATAATGGCTTAGTTATAATTAGTTGGAGTGTGCAACGCAGGCAGATGCGCTCTGCAAATGTCTTGGCAGTAGTGGGACTATAGCAAAGTCCAATAGCCACGTATAGGATGCCACTAGGTACACTGAGTGTGTGCTAGTATAATGGCTTAGTTATAATTAGTTGGAGTGTGCAACGCAGGCAGATGCGCTCTGCAAATGTCTTGGCACTAGTGGGACTATAGCAAAGTCCAATAGCCACGTATAGGATGCCACTAGGTACACTAAGTGTTTGCTAGTATAATGGCTTAGTTATAATTAGTTGGAGTGTGCAACGCAGGCAGATGCGCTCTGCAAATGTCTTGGCACTAGTGGGACTATAGCAAAGTCCAATAGCCACGTATAGGATGCCACTAGGTACACTGAGTGTGTGCTAGTATAATGGCTTAGTTATAATTAGTTGGAGTGTGCAACGCAGGCAGATGCGCTCTGCAAATGTCTTGGCACTAGTGGGACTATAGCAAAGTCCAATAGCCACGTATAGGATGCCACTAGGTACACTGAGTGTGTGCTAGTATAATGGCTTAGTTATAATTAGTTGGAGTGTGCAACGCAGGCAGCTGCATTCTGCAAATGTCTTGGCACTAGTGGGACTAAAGCAAAGTCCAATAGCCACGTATAGGATGTGTGGCGCCCCTGAGGCTTCCGTTGCCACAGGTCATTGCACCCCATCTGCGGTGTGATGCCCCATTCTGGGAGAGGAAGAGAGTGAACTCCGGTCCCCTGGTAAATCCACACTACACCCATTGCTAGGGACACACAGGACCAGGGAAAGTGGCAGGCAACCCTCCCATGCTGCATGCTGAGAGGGGCTGTAAGACCCATCCCTGCTCCCATAGGGTGGTAGCTTAGCAACTGGGGAGGTGGGAGGAGCCCCCAGAGAGCAGATAGAGAAAGGAAGGGCAAGTTAGTTTCAGTTCGCTCAGGGAGTGGGAGAGTGAGGAGTGAGCATGTAGGACGAGAAGAGAAGAAAGGGTCGCAGGGCCGCGGGTCGTCCTGTAAGGTACCACGAGCAGTCCTTGTTGGGTACCGCTGCCGAGGGCCCAGAGGCGCTACGGGTAGCTGCAGGCTGCGGTGGCCCGTTCCACAGTGACATCGGTGGAGTGATTAGCTGCGACAGGGGACGGTCCCTAGAAACTGGAGGAGTGAAAAGACAGTCTCCAGACAGTAAAAACCGAGGCCCAGGGAATTGCAAGCTCCCAGGGCCAGAACCCAGAGCAGACCTTCAGAAAAGGGGTAATCAGCCGACAGGTGACCCCCCAGCCTGGAGGCTGTAATGGAGGCCAAGCCAAGTCCATCTACCTAAGGCAAGGCTAGTGAAGACAGCAGAAAAAGAGACACTAAAGAGAGGGAACCGGATTTCACGCTCTGAATCATCCAGAACTGACGGAGGTCCCTGACAGTGGTCCCAGCAGTCTGAGGGTCCCTGCAACTGTGACGGAAACTGTGAGTAAAAGAACTGGAACTGCACCTTTGGACTCGTCTCTGTTATTCCATCCGCATAGACACTTACAAGCACCAACTGTGCCCCGGGCATTGCTCCACCTGTGGGGAGCAGTACCACCATAGCTGCCATCACATCATCCCGGTGGCCTCACACAGCAGCGGCGGCTTATTAGCCGCATACCACAGGTGGCGTCACGAACACAACCACTTTCAAACAAGCCATATTTACAACTGACACCCACCAGGGCCACGGAGCCGGGCCCAGCCACCACTGACTACCACCGGACTAGTCCGGCCCGGCACCGGGTGTCCCATAGCCCTGGGGTGGGCGAGTCAATTTTGGCGTCACGAACAGGATTTCGTGCCCGGTCTAACCGGGTACTGTGCGCCTGAAGAACCGTGTGACAGACTGTGTCCTTTACTGAGAAACCGCCGCCATTAGCGCTGCTGAGAGCGGGAAGAAGGGGGGCGTGAAAGAAGAAAGGGCGCGAAGAGAAGCCCCGCCCCCTTGTCCAAGAAAAGCGCGCGAAGCGGTGCCCGCCATAGAAGGCGGAGGAAGAAAAGATGGCGCGTGAAGAAGCTAAAAGGATGGACGCCGAGCAACGAGCGGCCAGAGGAGGAGTGGCCGAGCCGGGACACGCACCTCAGAACCGGGTTGTGTCCTGCGTCCTGGAGAGCGGAGAAGATCCAGCCGCCGCTGCAGAGCCGGGTAAAGAGAGTGACACCCCCAGCCGGCTTAGCCCGGATTGCCCGGTGGGGTTCCTGCCCGGTCCTCCTGCAGGCGCGCGTGCCACGACCGCAGCTCCGATACCAGCACCCTGCAGCAAGACAGCGACCACCAGAACACCGGAGATGCAACTGAGGGGTGAGTCATTTAATGCCCCTGCCGGCGCGAGAGCCCCAACCCCCGCTGCCATGCCCGCGGTCCCTGGAGAGATGCCCGACACGGCGACGCCGATCCGGGCCGCAGCTACGCCAGGTGCGGCCCGCCAAGATCTCACCGCAGCAGCGACTCCAACCCAGGCCGCCGCCATGCCAGGCGCGGCCCGCCAAGACAAGAAGGCAGCCTCAGAAGAACCGGAGTGGCGCCGCACCATGCCAGTGTGCAGCGTCTCTCCTGTCAGCAGCAGCCGCAGCACTACCTCAAGGCAGACCCAGGTCACAGAACTGAGCAGAGGTCCTGTGACAGCCACGCAAGAAACGCAGACCAGGATCTCCATGGCCTACATGCTGCCCAGGGCCCTGCCAAAGAAGGACCCCTGCAATGAAGAGTAAAGATGAAGAGCTGCTGAACTGTAAATAGCCCCTGTTTGCCCCTCATTCTTTTCGAAGATGACACCCTTTCCTGCTGTACTGCCCCTGATGCTTTTTGAAGACGTCACCCCCATGTTATGTGCTACCGGGCCACTGAACTGGAATGTGGGCCCCGGTGGAAGTGTATGTGTTATGTCCTACCAGGCCTCTGGACTTAGTGGCTGGTATGTTGTTGATCTGTCTGATGCAACCAGGCCATTGGACTTAATGGCTGGTCGAAGATGTTACTTTGTTTGTTTGAAACGAACTGACGGGCTACTGGACTTGTAGTAGCCAAAAATGTAATTAGTTGCACCCGTTGTGCCCCCTACCAGAATTATGGGGGATTTGCCAAACCGTGCAATGGACTGGAAGTGCACACTTAGAGTTTTCTTTATAAGAAGTTCGCAACGTTCACTGATATGTGCCTCCCATAAAGGGAAGAAATGTTTTGCTGTTTTATGTTATTGCATACCAAAAATGTTTTGCAGTTCTCCCATTTGTTTTTGTTGTTTTTCAGCCCGAGGACGTGCTGGGATTTGCTGTGGGGGAGTGTGGCGCCCCTGAGGCTTCCGTTGCCACAGGTCATTGCACCCCATCTGCGGTGTGATGCCCCATTCTGGGAGAGGAAGAGAGTGAACTCCGGTCCCCTGGTAAATCCACACTACACCCATTGCTAGGGACACACAGGACCAGGGAAAGTGGCAGGCAACCCTCCCATGCTGCATGCTGAGAGGGGCTGTAAGACCCATCCCTGCTCCCATAGGGTGGTAGCTTAGCAACTGGGGAGGTGGGAGGAGCCCCCAGAGAGCAGATAGAGAAAGGAAGGGCAAGTTAGTTTCAGTTCGCTCAGGGAGTGGGAGAGTGAGGAGTGAGCATGTAGGACGAGAAGAGAAGAAAGGGTCGCAGGGCCGCGGGTCGTCCTGTAAGGTACCACGAGCAGTCCTTGTTGGGTACCGCTGCCGAGGGCCCAGAGGCGCTACGGGTAGCTGCAGGCTGCGGTGGCCCGTTCCACAGTGACATCGGTGGAGTGATTAGCTGCGACAGGGGACGGTCCCTAGAAACTGGAGGAGTGAAAAGACAGTCTCCAGACAGTAAAAACCGAGGCCCAGGGAATTGCAAGCTCCCAGGGCCAGAACCCAGAGCAGACCTTCAGAAAAGGGGTAATCAGCCGACAGGTGACCCCCCAGCCTGGAGGCTGTAATGGAGGCCAAGCCAAGTCCATCTACCTAAGGCAAGGCTAGTGAAGACAGCAGAAAAAGAGACACTAAAGAGAGGGAACCGGATTTCACGCTCTGAATCATCCAGAACTGACGGAGGTCCCTGACAGTGGTCCCAGCAGTCTGAGGGTCCCTGCAACTGTGACGGAAACTGTGAGTAAAAGAACTGGAACTGCACCTTTGGACTCGTCTCTGTTATTCCATCCGCATAGACACTTACAAGCACCAACTGTGCCCCGGGCATTGCTCCACCTGTGGGGAGCAGTACCACCATAGCTGCCATCACATCATCCCGGTGGCCTCACACAGCAGCGGCGGCTTATTAGCCGCATACCACAGGTGGCGTCACGAACACAACCACTTTCAAACAAGCCATATTTACAACTGACACCCACCAGGGCCACGGAGCCGGGCCCAGCCACCACTGACTACCACCGGACTAGTCCGGCCCGGCACCGGGTGTCCCATAGCCCTGGGGTGGGCGAGTCAGATGCCACTAGGTACACTAAGTGTTTGCTAGTATAATGGCTTAGTTATAATTAGTTGGAGTGTGCAACGCAGGCAGATGCGCTCTGCAAATGTCTTGGCACTAGTGGGACTATAGCAAAGTCCAATAGCCACGTATAGGATGCCACTAGGTACACTGAGTGTTTGCTAGTATAATGGCTTAGTTATAATTAGTTGGAGTGTGCAACGCAGGCAGATGCGCTCTGCAAATGTCTTGGCACTAGTGGGACTATAGCAAAGTCCAATAGCCACGTATAGGATGCCACTAGGTACACTGAGTGTTTGCTAGTATAATGGCTTAGTTATAATTAGTTGGAGTGTGCAACGCAGGCAGATGCGCTCTGCAAATGTCTTGGCACTAGTGGGACTATAGCAAAGTCCAATAGCCACGTATAGGATGCCACTAGGTACACTGAGTGTTTGCTAGTATAATGGCTTAGTTATAATTAGTTGTAGTGTGCAATGCAGGCAGACGTGCTCTGCAAATGTCTTTGCACTAGTGGGACTATAGCAAAGTCCAATAGCCACAGATAGGATGCCACTAGGTACACTGAGTGTTTGCTAGTATAATGGCTTAGTTATGAGTTGGAGTGTGCAGAGGACAAGAGGGTACAGTGGCAGGATTGTGGTGCTCTGGGTAGAGGAATGGAAGCCTGCCTTTCTATTCCCTCCTAATGGTGAAATGCAGGGAGGAAATCCCTGACCTTGGCTGCACAGACGCTGGCGCTGTTTTCAGGACCTGTCACCTTAACTCTGACCCTGCCGGTTTGAGCCCTTAAAAGGACTGCTATAAAGTGCTCTCCCTAAGCTGTCTAACGCTGTGTATGCAGCGCATACAGCTGTATCAGCGATAGGACTCAAGACGGAGCTGCGACAGTGATGTCTGACACCAAAGACGCAGAAGGCAGATAATGGCGTCCGTGAAGAAAATGTCCGGTTTTATAATGCAGGGACATGTGACATGCAGATCCTATCACACATGCCGTTGCTTCTCTGGCTCAAAGTCCACTTAGCTGTGTGTGTGTCTGTGATTGGCTGACATGCTGGCCCGCCCCACAAGACGCGCGCGCTTAGGGAAGGAAGACAAGAAAAAAAAAAAAAAAAATGGCGATCGCCATTATAGAAACAGCAGTGATCTGAAGGCGCTGTTCACGCACACTATACACTGAAATGTCATAATAGTGTGATTCACAGAGTGACTTACACTATTACAGCAGAAACCAAGCTATGATTTAGCTGTTTTTTGGCTGCTAGAACCGTTCTCGAACGTTTCTAGAACTATCGAGCTTTTGCAAAAAGCTCGAGTTCTAGTTCGATCTAGAACATGCCCCAAAATCACTCGAGCCTAGAACTGGAGAACCACGAACCACGAACCGCGCTCAACTCTACTACTGGCATTACTGTGATTGGTCAGCCACATAGCGTCATCTGGTCTATACAGTCTATAGTTTGCATTTAGTGTCGGTTCAGATTCTGGAGTAGAGATTGTATATTACGGGCCTGCAGGCAGGTATATACCTATACCTTACACATAGTGCTGCTGATACCTTAAAAATCTATGCTATTGTCTAATAATACCACTTTTAGTTTGTAATTACTGTCGGTTGAGATTCTGGAGTAGGGATTGTATATCACAAGACTGTAGGTAGGGATTCTAGCCTTAAACAGCGTGCTACTTCTGCTAGCTGAAAATGTATTCTAATCTGTAATAACACCTCTCTTAGCGACGTATATAATTTAAAATGTGCAAAGCCTGCGGTAAGGGATGTGGAAGTGGATGCCCTGCTGATGGTGGTGCATGCAGAGGCCATGGCCGTGGGCTAGGGCAACTTGGGCACACAGCGAGAGCACAGCAAACACACATCATCTAGAACTAGCTTTCTAGATCACTTTGCAGGGAGGTGCAGGACACCACTGTTGAAGCCAGAACAGTGCCAGAAGGTTGTTGACTGGACGGCAAATAATGCTTCCAGTCTGTTTAGAAGCACCATTCTGTCTTCCACACAGTTCAGTCTGACTGGTCAAGAGTCAGGACCACATCATTCTCACCCTGATTCTCCCTCCTCCCACCATGGTGAGTCTAAGGAGACAAGTGACTCCACACTTGCACACTCCGAGGAGTTCTTTACATTTATTCATGGCTTCATCTGGCCCCTCACCATGTGGACTGAGGGCAGTGTTAACTGGAGTAACCTCAGTGATGTCACTGAACTGACATCACTGTAGTTTCACTGCTATCAGAGAGCCTGCTGAGAGCCCACCACTTTTCAAGAAGAAAAGAAGGTGTGGCTCTGGGGGACTCAACGCTGCAGGAGGTACGGGGGAGGACATTTTTCTCCCATCTGACAAGTTAGATGGGAGAGATCAGAGGAGGAGCCCGCTATTTTAGATGATCAGGAGGAGGAGGGGGACCGGTGGAGGGCTTTGACTACACTGGGGGTAGGGGAGGACATTTCTCTTCCATCTGACATGTTTGAATATATCAGATGGGCAAGAAATCATTGTTTTATTGGCGCTGCATTCACTTTTACATGAGTGCCGTTATATGGTGTATATTGCTAATCATATGACCTGGAACCGGAAAAAGCAACTCAGATCGAGATCTCCACGGTCTCAGCTATCCCCGGTAGCTGAGACCTTGGAGATTTTCCAATGCTAGGGGACGCTATACCCTTTCTCTTGAGCTCAGTTAAAAAGCGCCTCTGAGGAATAAGGCCTTTTAACTGCTGTGGTTCGTTAAGGGGTTAAATCCCACATGCACAGATAAGAGTTCATAGGTGTACACATGTCGGCAATCGCCCAACGAAAAATGCTTCTCATTCATTGGGTGATGGTTTATGGCAAAGCAAAAATCATATTTTTAGCAGCACATTGCCTGCTGATAACATGATACTGTATGGGACAGATTGATCTACTAGTGATCGTTCTGTGCCATAAAGAAACAAGCACTGAATGACTTTTCAAGGGTCTGAACTCAGCTCAACTAAATGTAATCTAAATGTTTGAGTATGATGATGCAAATGTTAGCACACAGGGCTCCACTTCCATCTTTTGCCCAGGGCCCCACTTTGTCTAAAATTGGCACTGACTGGAGTGCAGCTGCGACACATTTTCTGACTTTTTAAAAAGTCACATTTGATAGTTCAGACTAAAAAAATTTTTAATTATTAGATTCTGTCCTTGATGTGGAAAATACAAAAAAGCAGGCGAATACAATAGATAAACTTTAAAAAGGTGAAAATAGAATAATGCACTGGGTGTAAATGTAAAAAGACAAAAACACACACAAAACTAGACATAAAACAGGCGCTAAGGCAATAATGGAATAATGAATCAGGGCTTTAGATGACCATGAAGACCATGATGACGTTGTCTAATTTTCATGTATGATATTAACTGACCAGTGTCTTTTTAGGATTTTATGGTCAGAAGTTAAGAACATTACTCTAGATTTAACCCTTTGATTAACTGTCCTTGACATAAAAGAGATTTGTTATGGTTGTATAATAGCTGAGAACTTGAATTCTCAGATTAATGTTAGGGCCCTAATTAGATAATTTACTGCAGATTTATGAGGCGCTTCCTGTGATTTATGATTATTATTTTCATGCTATTGGGTTATGGTACTTCCTTCTTACAGTAATTATTTTACATCCTCATTAAAATGTCCAGAGTGAATGTAGACTGTATAGAATAGAAGGAATTAACAACAGCAACGCAAAGAATGATTTCTGGAGACATAATTATAGTTTACTATGAAATGGGGACAATATTGAAATATATTTTTAAAAGATAACTAATGTGAACATTTAGAGTGTAAGGGTTATTCTCAGCTCTAAGATCCTTCCCCAATATGTAGTAATATTAGCAAATATCTCCAATTAGAAATGTGATATAGTTCTCTTGATATAGCCATGTGTGACGCCCTGGCAAAACCAGGTAGTCACAGTTAGGCCCCCGCATAACATCTTCCCTCACAAGGAAACACATAGCCGACCAGAAGCCCTAGTCACCCCCCCCTTAGGGACAGACAGATACACCAGGGGTGTGACCAGGCAGTTGGGACACGCCCACCCAGGGGTCTGTGACGCCCTGGGCAAGCCAGGGGTCACAGGTCAAGACACCACCACACCCTACACCCCGGATAGGTACACCGAAGCTAACCCAAAATCCTTGTTGCCTTCCTCCAGGGGCTGATGTTCACACCAGGGGGTGGGCCAGGCGGTTGGCTCCGCCCACCGAGGAGTTCACAGTCCTGGAGGCGGGAGAACCAGGCAGAACAGTTTTGGAAAGGAAAGAGATCAGTTTGAGAGGTAGAAGTGGAAGGAGGGAAAGTAGTGAGAGGAGTAAAAGTAACAGAAAAAGTGACAGTTGAGGAAGCCTGAAGTCAGTCCGGGTGTGTGCCCCGGACTGAGACAGCAAGGTCAGCAGACGGCGGTGACTGTCTGCAGGAGAGGCTGCTTGGAGGTTGCCGAAAGGACCGTGGACGGGTGGTGGCCCTATTGGGGGGTGCTACTGCTATGGACAATAAGAAACACGCTGCCACTTTAAGAGACAGAAACCTCCCCGTGTTGAGGGGTAATGGAATGTTCTGCTCCCCCTGCAGAAAGTGTGCTAATGGACAGCCTGAGTGTAAGAAGAGAAGTGAGTTTCTGTTTTGATTTTAGAAGCGTGTGAAGGAACACACAGCCGGTGTGTCTCGGAGGATTGGAGTTTCTTCTGAATAGAGAGAGAGACTCGCAGATAACAGGGAACAAGCGAGGAATCTGAAGCAAGAAGAAGATTTTGATCTCCTTAACCCGGCCCAGGAGAAGTGCGCACCTTCAGATGAGACTGTTGTTGGGGGCCCCCGGGACTGGATCCACGTCCCCTGCATCACTGTGAGTTGAATATTGTGCACATACTAGGGGCTAAAGTAGGCTTCAGTAGGTAGAACACGGCATCCGTGTGGCCCGTTTAGCAGAGGCCAGAGAGGTTACGTGCAGAGTAGCATTGTACCTGACTGTTTTTGTGTTTCTTGAACCTGTAATAGTTGGAGCACCGTGCTATTGAGCGGACCAGTTAGAGATTACAAAAGTGTTGTTAAATCACGTTTTGCCACTGTATACCCCGTGCCTGAACCTGCCTTCTCCACATCTTTCCCCGCCTGTTAATAAATACACCCTTGTTGTTCGCACCTCGTCTTGTGTACTGTAACCTACTCTGCACTGCGGTGGTCCTCTCGGCAATCGCTTCAAGTGGCGCTGCGAGCAGGGTACGGTCACCAAGATGGAGGCAGCAGACAGCAACGGCAGGAACGCTAATATTAATGGGGGTGCTGTGGGCAATGGTGGAACCCCTGCAGGACACTTCCAATGGGCACCATATTTAGTGTGCTACCAAAATTCGATGGCAATAACATGGCACTGTGCGACTGGGTGTCCCGGCTGCAGAGCTCCCTGAAAGTGTATAACATCGGCCCAGAGCTTGAGGTGGACATCGCTTTGACTGCCCTAGAGGGAGAAGCCCGTAGAAATGTCTGTCTACAACCAGAACCCACCCGTAGTACCCTGAAAGAGTTAGTTGGATTCTTGGAAGAGATCTATGGCGAGACTGCTAGCGCGGGGCATCTTCGCGCCAAATTTTTTTCGAGGCTGCAGCGGGAAGAAGAAGGGATCTCTCAGTATGCAACAGCACTACAAGAAGTGTTAGCGGAGGTCCAGAGAAAGGAGTCAGATGGACTCGGCGGCATAGGCTCTACCGACCGGATACTCCGGGAACAGTTTATTCTGGGATTGCATAGCGTATCCTTGCGGCGAGCCCTGGCAGAACGGGTCCGGGCGAATCCGGCTCTTACTTTTCGTCAAATCCTAGCAGAAGCAGTAGCCCGAAGTAAAGAAGAAAGTTACGCATCTAGGGTGGTGCGCGTCCAAACCGCCACCTCCAGAGTGGACCCAAACTGCCAGGTGGGACTGGTCCAGGTGGTGCAAGATTTACAGAAATCCATTCTCAATGTACAGGAGAAGCTAACCCAGATGGAGCAAAGAATGAGGGACTTGTCTGGTGAACATCCCTACCCAGCTACATCCTCTTCCTTCCAACCTGGCCCATCATACTCACGCAATAATTCTTCGGCTCTACCAATGGGGGACTGGAGGCTGCCAGCTTCCTCTCGTTAGCCACCAGAGGCACGAGGTATTCCCCAGCGAGGAGAAGACATCCACTGCTGGGGATGTGGAGGTCGGGGGCATATTGCCAGGGGGTGCCGGAATAACACTCAAAGCCAACGGAAACCATCGTTAAACTACCAACCCCCACAGTAGTGCGGCACTCTGCGGGGGAGGCGAGAAGGGAGGCCGCTCCGTATCATAATGAACATTTGATCGCTGGTTGTCCCATCCTACGTGCTGAATTCGAGAGTGTCCCAGTGAATTGCTTGATAGATACTGGGTCACAAGTGACGACGATGCCAGAAGCATATTTCAATCAACATTTCCAGACACTGGCCAGGCCAGAGAAAGAGACCCTGATTCGGGTGATTGCTGCTAATCAACAACCGATCCCGGTCACAGGAGTTGTGTGGATGAATGTTCGAATCTGTGGGCAAGAAGTGGGGAAAAAAGGGATCCTACTAGTCCCAGAGCCCATCAACGAAGATGTACCTGTAATATTGGGGATGAATGTCCTACGTGAATTAGATCAGATTATGTTCACCAAACGGGGACCCGGATACTGGAAGCAAGCTACTACACATAAGCCTACACAGGAAGCACTTCAACGGTTGATCCGCGTCTGTGGGACGCAGAAGAGTGTGCCATCTCATCAGACGGTAGGGATCATCAGGGCTCCTGGGAAGGAACCTATAATCCTGCCTCCTGGCCGAGAAAGTATATTACACCTCCCAGTGGGAACCTATCGCAATCTCGATGGGATAGAAGTGATTGTTCAGCCTGTAGCAACCGGAAGAGTGGACCAAGAAGTTATGATAGCTCGTACGGTAGCTGTGGTCCAACAAGGACGCGTCCCTATCAGAGCCTTGAATGTGGGCCCCGGTGAGGCCACCTTGCCTCGAGGGACGGATCTGGCCCTGGTGTACGTACATAAAGGCGAGGTAATGAGTCATAAAGAGATATCCTTATCGCCGATAGAAGGTGTGGGGTGGACCCTAGCAGTCTCTGCGAGGGCCAAAGAGATGCCATCCCCAGAGTGGAGTGGAAAGGCCATCCTCGATCAAATGGAAGTGGATGTGAATTCGCTGGGCCCTGAGCGTGTGCAAGCAGTAGAAGCTATGCTGTGGGAGAACCAGGCCGCATTCGCTCGCCACGCTGAAGATTTCGGCTGCACTGAAGCCATCATGCATGAGATACCGACCGGGGAAGCTCGTCCGATTCGAGAACGGTACCGACAGATCCCTCCCAAGATGTACCAAGAGGTAAAGACGTTACTGAAGCAGATGCTGGATTCAGGAATAGTGCAGGGCAGCCAGAGCCCTTGGGCGGCCCCGGTGGTACTCGTCAAGAAAAAGGATGGAACCATCCGGTTCTGTGTAGACTACAGAAAACTCAACGCTTGTACCGTTCGCGACTCGTACCCATTACCACGAATCGAAGAATCCTTGACGGCCTTGGGGAAGGCCAAGTACTTCTCCACCTTGGATCTAGCAAGCGGGTACTGGCAAGTACCTGTGGCGGAAAAAGACAAAGCCAAGACCGCGTTCATCCTCCCGATGGGATTGTTTGAGTTTAACCGGATGCCCTTCGGACTCTCCAATGCTCCGGGCACGTTTCAACGGCTGATGGAAAAGTGCTTGGGAGACCTAAATTTTGAAGCGACCCTGATCTATCTGGATGACATCATCGTGTTCTCGGCCACGTTCAAAGAACACCTTGACCGGCTTGGACAGGTACTCGGGAGACTACAGGCTCATAACCTGAAGGTGAAGCCCAAAAAATGCCACCTCTTCAAGAGAGAGATCGAGTACCTGGGCCACACAGTGTCACAAGATGGAATCCTACCCTCCGCAGAAAAGGTGGCGGCCATTCAGAAGTGGCCAGTCCCTCGAACGGTGAGGGAACTCAAGGCATTTCTTGGACTCGCCGGGTATTACCGCCGGTTCGTCAAATACTTCGCAAAGGTGGCGGGTCCTTTGAACGAGCTGCTGAGGGGGACCGCCGGAGTGTCGAAGAACCAGGGCATCTCTTGGGCTCAGAGACAAGATGAGGCTTTTGAGGCTTTGAAGAATGCCCTTACTTCAGCCCCGATCCTGGCCTATGCGGACTTCGACCGACCATTCCTGCTGTACACAGATGGTAGCCTTCATGGACTCGGTGCCGTATTGTCTCAGATGCAAAATGGACATGAGAGAGTCATTGGCTACGCCAGTAGGTCCCTGCGGGACAGCGAAAGAAACCCCCACAATTACAGCTCCTTTCGACTAGAGCTCCTGGCCCTAGTGTGGGCCATGACAGATAAATTTGCTGGCTTCCTGACAGGAACCAAGATCCAGGTCCGGACAGACAATAATCCTCTGGCCCACCTTGAGAATACCAAATTGGGAGCCTTGGAACAACGGTGGGTGGCTCGCCTTGCAAAGTTTGACTTTACCATCTGTTATCGCCCTGCTACCGAAAACGCAAATGCGGATGGGCTGTCAAGAGTGACAGTGGAGACCCCAGTGGGGGATCTCGATGAATGATTAGAAGAGGAAGAAACGCCAGACTTTAGCAAGTTTGGGCCCTCGGTGGTTGCGTCCCAGTTGAGTAGGCAGGCTTTCACACTGCCCCGGTCCCTGGGGAGAACCAATGAAGAATGGGGACGTGCTCAAGATGCAGACGAAAAGCTGCAACAGATGAAACACTGGGTAACTGAGAAGCAGAAGCCAGACAAACAAGAAAGGGCTAACCTGGACGCCGAGATGAAGAGTGTCTTACACCAGTGGGATAGACTGGAAGTTCGAGGATCAGTGTTACATCGTAAGAGACAACAGCCAAAAGATATAGAAGCAAGATGGCAGGTGGTCATCCCCGGAAAAATGGCTCAAGAGGTAGCTAAGGAAGCTCACGAGTTTGGCGCTCACTTTGGACCTGCAAAGACCTACCAATGGTTACAGCAGTACGTGCACTGCCCCAGGTTGGAGTCTGTGGTGGAAGAGGTTTGCCGGCAATGTCGAGTATGCGACCTCGTTAAAAGCACCGAACAAAGGGCACCCGTTCAGACCATACAGACCAAAGAACCGCTAGAACTGTTGATGATTGATTATCTCCTCGTGGGACACTCCACTCGGGGACTACAATACTGTTTGGTTATGACCGACCATTTCTCCAAGTTTGCTGTAGTCACCCCGACTAGAGATCAGACTGATGAGTCGGCGGCACGGGCCATCTGTCAAGACTTCATCCGGGTGTATGGATGCCCGAAGCGGATCCACTCCGATCAAGGTGCATGTTTTCAAGGCAAGGTGATGGAGGAATTATGTCGTATGTATGACATCGAGCGATCTCGGACTACACCTTACCATCCCTAAGGCAATGGAGCATGTGAACGCTTCAACCGAACTCTACTTCAAATGCTGAGAACATTAGAGGAAGATAAGAAGGCATGTTGGCCGGATTATCTGGCAGAACTGGTCTGGGCCTACAATAACCGAGTTCACTCCACTACAGGTTACACTCCATATCTACTGCTGTTTGGAAGAGTTGGGCGAGAAATCATCGAGCTGAATTTGGAGCAGCCAGAGGATTTCATGGAACGAACTGTCACTTCGTGGGTGAAAGAACATCGACAACGATTACAGACGATACGTCGGTTGGCTTGTCAACAGCTACAGAAGAAAGAACATATGAGCCCTAAACCGATTCAAGAGATACCGCTTCAACCTGGAGATCGAGTGTTAGTCAGAGAGAAACGCCCCAAGGGTAAACTGAGTGAAAGATGGGAAGTTCAACCCTACAAAGTAATCGAACAGGTGTATGCTGACGGCCCGGTCTACAAGGTGCAAATTGAGAATGGAGTGTCCGGCCCTAGAGTACTACACAGAAATATGTTGCGACCATGCCGGTCTGAAGCTCTTTCTATGCCAAGATCTCCTGCAGTCTCTGCCCCACTCCCTGAACTTACGTCATCTGTGTGTGAAGTCGATGATGACAGCCTTCCGGAAATGGAGATCCCATGGATGAGCCTCTACCACCACGGGAAGAAGAGACCAGCCAAGATTCCACTGCAGCTCCTGCAGCAAGTGTTCCTCCGGAAGCTAGTCAAGCCGGGCCTGATAGTCAAGATCTTAGAAGATCTCAGAGGTCTACTGCAGGGGTTCCACCAATCCGATATGTTGAACAATGTACTAGGTCTGTTGTACTGCCATTGTTGTCTCCTCTACAGGTTTGAACCTTCCTTCAAAACACAGTGGGCTTGAAGCTGTGATGGCCGAGGACGACCATCATTAAGTGGGGAGGCATATTGGGGGGTGCTACTGCTATGGACAATAAGAAACACGCTGCCACTTTAAGAGACAGAAACCTCCCCGTGTTGAGGGGTAATGGAATGTTCTGCTCCCCCTGCAGAAAGTGTGCTAATGGACAGCCTGAGTGTAAGAAGAGAAGTGAGTTTCTGTTTTGATTTTAGAAGCGTGTGAAGGAACACACAGCCAGTGTGTCTCGGAGGATTGGAGTTTCTTCTGAATAGAGAGAGAGACTCGCAGATAACAGGGAACAAGCGAGGAATCTGAAGCAAGATGAAGATTTTGATCTCCTTAACCCGGCTCAGGAGAAGTGCGCACCTTCAGATGAGACTGTTGTTGGGGGCCCCCGGGACTGGATCCGCATCCCCAGCATCACTGTGAGCTGAATATTGTGCACATACTAGGGGCTAAAGTAGGCTTCAGTAGGTAGAACACGGCATCCGTGTGGCCCGTTTAGCAGAGGCCAGAGAGGTTACGTGTAGAGTAGCATTGTACCTGACTGTTTTTTGTGTTTCTTGAACCTGTAATAGTTGGAGCACCGTGCTATTGAGCGGACCAGCTAGAGATTACAAAAGTGTTGTTAAATCACGTTTTGCCACTGTATACCCCGTGCCTGAACCTGCCTTCTCCACATCTTTCCCCACCTGTTAATAAATACACCCTTGTTGTTCGCCCCTCGTCTTGTGTACTGTTACCTACTTTGCACTGCGGTGGTCCTCTCGGCAATCGCTTCAGCCTGGCGGTACCAGAGCGGTATACGAAGAGAAGCCAGCACCATTGGCAGGGGCCTTTCGGATCCCGGCAAGGCTAGGAGTCGCCGTGAATTTGCCAAATCCGTCAGTGAAGGGGACCTCCTGGGTCTCCCAACACATAAGTCCCGATTGAAGGCAACAGTCCAACCGTAGTGGAGAGACACCGCCACCGCCAAGGCACCAGTTTCTCAGGGCCAGCGCCTGCGGGCAAAGAGGGGCTCCTCCGGCTCATATCCAAGGGGAGCGGGTTACCGGTGGGAACCCATCGCTACCAACATAGACTTAGGTGCAGGAAAAGGGACCGTCACCGTAAACTACTGGGGAAAAGCAACAGCAGCCGTCCGTGGGAACCGTCTTTCCAGCCGTGTGTTTTACCGAGAACTGTGTCACCGTCTCAGGCTGAGTGAGTACCACAGTGCCGTCAGGCACAGCGCTGCCCCCGTGTCCCTGCACCCTGCCAAGCCCTGCACCGACCCTGCCATCCAGCATCCCCCACCTCATCACTGGGCCCCGGGACAACCACCCCCTACCCACGGAGGGGAGAACTAACAACTTTGCTGCTCCATGTCACCGCTCCCGGGATCCCCATACAGAGCAGCGGTGGTGTCCACACAATCACCACAACCGTGGGTGGCGTCACGGACAATAAACTATCCCAAAAACCAATCCCCTTTCACTCACGAAGAGCGCCGCTCGAGTCCCCCGGAATCCGGCCCATCGCTCGAGCCACCGAGCAGCAGCAGGCCGCAGCAGCAGCGGCAGCCGGACCCGAGCAGTGGGAGAGCGCAGCGTCCCCTCCTCCGCCCGCGACAACTTGGCGTCACGAACAGGATCTCACCGCTCTGCCGTTGGGTAGAGGTGCGCCTTGTTACCGCCGGAGGTATCCGGCCAGAAAATTGCAGAAGCCGCCATCTTTGGCGCAAAACGTTCCCGCTCGAGCGTCTTCTCGAGTAGTGGAGTCGCGAAGGCCAAAACCCGCCCCGATAGAGGAGGGGCCGGAAAGAGGCTAAGGGGGACGAAATGGCGACTGGTCGCATGTAGCCGCGGCTATAAAAGCAGGGACGCCAGGACTCTGCAGACATCTTGTTCCTGGGAGAAGCCGCCAGCAACATGTGAATGCCGTCCCGAAGCACCGTAGCCCCCGCGCCTGGAACCGCGGCATGGGTGGAGATCCGGACCGCGCAGCTCTACCAGAGGCTGCAGGTCAAGATGCAGCTCCTCATGGAGGAGTGGGAGACCGACATGGTGGAGGTTATAGCGGCCGTGCGGAGACGCGAGGAGGAAGCTGAGGAAGGGAGGGTGAGTGACCCACGCCCCGATGCCCTTGAAGGGCCGGTCATCGCGGCTGTGGGACCCGGTCCAAACCCTCTCACCCTGCTGCCTCCCTCGCCACCCGTCCCGGAAGCCGTGACCCCGCCACTAGGCCCGCTACCACCGCAACCGGTAGCGATACCCAGCATGCCCGCCCCGGCGGGCCGACCTGTAGCCGGAGCCCGTAGTCGACCGGAGGTGCTGCCATGGAAAGCCCCAAAGGCGTCCCCCGAGAAGATCCCCCGAGCCGGAGCCGACAGCCCGCTCTGTGCCGGAGGCCCAGCAGCGGAAAGCCCCTGTGCCCATCCCCCACACCTCGGCTGAGGTTGCGCCGGGTTGCCGCTGCAAGGCGGCGCCCAAGGCCAAGACACCGCGAGGCCTGCCGCCCAGATCACCAGCAGTGGGCAGTGTCCAGCAGGTCCCGTGGGGCCTGATCCGTGCGCCGGAGCTCGCAGCAGCGCCGTACTGGGACAGGGAGCCGGTACCGTTGGGCCTGGAAATCGGTGAGAGAGAGAGAAAGAAGGCAGAGATGGTGGCCCGTACAATCCGGGAGAAGGAGAGCCTGAGGCAAGCTACCTTCCGGGTCCGGGGCCCGCTGTATGAGGGGCAGGTGAGGCGGTTTGATGTCCGCCGGGGCTATGGATTTATATATGAACCGGGTCTGGAGGCCGAGGTGTTTATAGCCCGGTGGGATGTGAATGCTCACCTGCCAGAGGAGCACCCAGGCCGTAACCTGATGCCGGGCGACATAGTGCAGTACACCCGGCACTGTGGGGAGAGGGGGTGGTTCGCGCTGGATGCTAAGTTGAGGGGCAGCCAGGAGTCCCGTGTGAGCGCCGCGCCCCCTCCCTCAGGTGATGCCGAAGAATCCGAGTAAGGCAGCGGAGCACCGTTGCACCGTCCCCGTTGGGACCACAGAACTGTGTGTTTAAAAGGTGAAAGTTTTGCAAAAGATGATAAGTGATTAAACCGAGGATTTACCTGATCAACCGTGATTTGGAACCGGCCGCTGCCGGCAGTGTTGTCCCCGAAGGGACCATCAGTTACGTAAGGGACTCCTTACGGACAAGCCCGTGAACTTGCAGGGCAACTACAAACGTTAAGTGGCTTGCAAATAAAATTATATTGTTGCAGCTACCGTTACCGCCTCCGGAGAGGCAGGTTGGAGGGAGGGCCCGCAGTGGAGCAGGCTGGGGCCCAGCCACCACAGGAACCGATGGCTACCCTCTGGAGGGGAAGGACAGATCCCGCTCGGGTAACTTGGTGCAGGACTGGGGTCAAGGGGTGCTGCCTGTTTCTTAGAGGCAGCATCAGGGCCAGGTTACTTGGGTGGGAGAGAGCGGCAGCAGCAACCGTTTTAAAATGTTCCGTAACGTTTAAGTACCGTACCTCCCGATGTGGGATGATGTTTTTCTATTTGTATTGTGTTTTCTCTTTTTATATTTTCAGAAAAATAAAACCGGTGTTGGACGGGCAGCCCGCGGACGGTCTGCATTTTGCTAAGGGGGAATGTGACGCCCTGGGCAAGCCAGGGGTCACAGGTCAAGACACCACCACACCCTACACCCCGGATAGGTACACCGAAGCTAACCCAAAATCCTTGTTGCCTTCCTCCAGGGGCTGATGTTCACACCAGGGGGTGGGCCAGGCAGTTGGCTCCGCCCACCGAGGAGTTCACAGTCCTGGAGGCGGGAGAACCAGGCAGAACAGTTTTGGAAAGGAAAGAGATCAGTTTGAGAGGTAGAAGTGGAAGGAGGGAAAGTAGTGAGAGGAGTAAAAGTGACAGAAAAAGTGACAGTTGAGGAAGCCTGAAGTCGGTCCGGGTGTGTGCCCCGGACTGAGACAGCAAGGTCAGCAGACGGCGGTGACTGTCTGCAGGAGAGGCTGCTTGGAGGTTGCCGAAAGGACCGTGGACGGGTGGTGGCCTGGCGGTACCGGAGCGGTATACGAAGAGAAGCCAGCACCATTGGCAGGGGCCTTTCGGATCCCGGCAAGGCTAGGAGTCGCCGTGAATTTGCCAAATCCGTCAGTGAAAGGGACCACATAAGTCCCGATTGAAGGCAACTGTCCAACCGTAGTGGAGAGACACCGCCACCGCCAAGGCACCAGTTTCTCAGGGCCAGCGCCTGCGGGCAAAGAGGGGCTCCTCCGGCTCATATCCAAGCCGGGGAGCGGGTTACCGGTGGGAACCCATCGCTACCAACATAGACTTAGGTGCAGGAAAAGGGACCGTCACCGTCAACTACCGGGGAAAAGCAACAGCAGCCGTCCGTGGGAACCGTCTTTCCAGCCGTGTGTTTTACCGAGAACTGTGTCACCGTCTCAGGCTGAGTGAGTACCACAGTGCCGTCAGGCACAGCGCTGCCCCCGTGTCCCTGCACCCTGCCAAGCCCTGCAACGGCCCTGCCATCCAGCATACCCCACCTCATCACTGGGCCCCGGGACAACCACCCCCTACCCACGGAGGGGAGAACTAACAACTTTGCTGCTCCCTGTCACCGCTCCCGGGATCCCCATACAGAGCAGCGGTGGTGTCCACACAATCACCACAACCGTGGGTGGCGTCACGGACAATAAACTATCCCAAAAACCAATCCCCTTTCACTCACGGGCGAGGAGCGCCGCTCGAGTCCCCAGGATCCGGCCCATCGCTCGAGCCACCGAGCAGCAGCAGGCCGCTGCAGCAGCGGCAGCCGGACCCGAGCAGTGGGAGAGCGCAGCGTCCCCTCCTCCGCCCGCGACAGGTCTACACAGCCCGGGGCGGGAAAACAGGCAGTTAAGCTCTGTAGTTCAGTTTGGAGAGGAGTGTGGGCTGGAGCTAAGTGTAGCTCCAGCAGGAAAGTTCAAGTTGAACGGTACCAGGGTAGGAGCCCTGTTGCCACTGGCTAGGAGGCAGACAGTAGTCTCCGTCAGCAGGAGACAGGAAGACGGCTTGGCAGAACCAAGGTGGACGGGGACAGAGTTGTAGCCCGCCGGTACTGACACGGGGAACCGACCCGGAAACCGTAGCACAAAGGTGGGTACTCGGACCCTGAAGCCAGAACCGTAACCAAGCGGACTGGTTAATTCACCGATTGAGGCCAGGACTAGAGGTCCTGTCCCACCCAAAGTCCCTCATAGAAGACAACAGCCCACCGATAGGGATAAGAGGTCATCACCAGGGCCCATAGATCCCACGGGCCAGCGTCTGCGGGCACGGCTCCTTAGGCCACATCCAATCGGGAGCGGACTCCTGAGTTTCCCACTAGGAAAGTCCACCTTACACAACAGTGCAGAGGAAAAGGATAGAGAGCACCAGCCGGGTGGGGGACCTGAATGCAACCGGCCGCGGCACTGGCCACCATGACCTTGGTTTACCAGAGACTTGTGTGGTTTATTAACAGTGAGTAGGGTGGGGGGCCTGAATGCAACCGGCCGCGGCACTGGCCACCATCACCTTGGTTTACCAGAGACTTGTGTGGTTTATTAACAGTGAGTACACCAACACACCCTGCGGTCGCTATCCCCTGCACAGAGTCACCGGGTCCCGGGGCCACCATCCCTACCCATGGAGGGATTAACAACTGGCTGCACAACATCTCCCCTGGCTGCCCTGCAGCAGCAGCGGTGGTGTTCCACTTCACCACACACCGTGGGTGGCGTCACGAACTTAATACGGCCTAACCCGTACATCTACGTCCCCCCATTTATTCGGCGTGTCCGCGAGACCCCCGGGTCCGGAGACCCTCGAGCCACTACCCCAGCAGGCCCGGACCCGAGCAGCTCCAGCTGCTGGCACGGGGGCGGCACACCCCGAAACTTGGCGTCACGAACAGGATACTTACCCATCCACTTACCTTGTGGAAGTGCGCCTTGTATTGGACAGTCAGCGGTGATCCATTGTAAAATTTTCAGAAGTCGCCATTTTGACGCAATTTTGGGCGCGAAAACCACAGCCCAGCATCTTCTTCCCCGAGAAAAGGGCACGAAAGCCGAAGCCCCGCCCCCTGGGAACGCGGCCGGAAAGCGAGCCGGAAGTCGAAAAACGAAACTAACAGGCCGCAGAAAGAAGTGTCGGAAAAAGACCAAGGGGGAGCAGCGGGAGAATGTCTGCCCCTAAACCTGATGCCGGCCCCGCGCCGACCGCTGGAGCGCCGGTGCCAGTGAGTGAAGCAGTCGGCGAGGAAGCTGCAGCTCCCGCTCCGGTCGCAGGAGTGGTGGACCCCTGGGCTCCGGTAGTGACTCCCCGCGTAGCAGATGGCAGTCCACCCGGCCGCAATGGGAATGGCGCTCGGCTCAGAAGACCCCTTAGCTGCCAGCTCAGAATCGGAAGAAACGGATGAAAGTAGCCCCGGTGTTGACGCCTCAGTAGCAGCGTATATCCCACGATGTGGTGGGAATGGATACCGTATGGCTCTATCGACCCGTACGTACTGTATGCTAGAGGCGTACGAGGCTCATGCAGAGTCCACCTCCGAGGATGAGGCCCCGACTGCCGGAGGGGGTGTGATAGTGCCAATCTGCCGGCACTGTGAGCTGCCCGGGCACTTTGCCAGTGCGTGCCCCATTAATGCCCGGCCTTAAAGGGGTCGGAACCCGCTACAAGTTTTGAAGTTTACAAGTTGCAAGTTTGATGTTTATGGACTGTCACCCCTGTTGAACATCCTCAAGTTCCCGGAGGAGGCCATCTGCACAAGAGGTGGGGGGTGGCAGGGCAGTTAAGAAGTTAAGTGAAGCAGTGCTTCGTTCTTGTTGAACGTCTTCACCCCTGCTAGTTGAAAGGGAATAGGCCATCAGGGGTCGGAGCCCCAGGTGGAGGACGGAGCCCGTTCTGGAGGAGCAGTCGTACCCAAACCGTCGGCAGCTGAATGCGGAGTCGTTTGGACAGTGACGCCTGTGAGCTAAGGTGGCATTGGGGACTCGTGCTGTCCGGTGGTGGTCCGGGGAAAAGCTGCAAGAGGAGGCTGTTCCGGCAGCGGAGTTTAAAATGTTACAATCGACCAACCTTCTCACCATGTCGCAGTCTCTGGAGAGGCTGGTTGGAGGATGGGCCTGCGGTAGAGTCGGCCGAGGCCCTGTCACCAGCAAAACTGGTGACTACCCTCCGGGTCAGGGGTCCCCTGGACGTGGGGTCCCTGAAAAAGACTGCCGGGTAAGGAACTTTTTACCCGGTCCCTTTGGGCAACACCCGGACCTACCCTGGACTTGGGCAAGGGGTGCCAACCTGTGTTTTAGAAGTGGCATCAGGGCTAGGTTGTTTTGGGTGGGTGAGGTGAGAAGGACCCAGTCCATCCTGTTCCGGTTTTAAATGTGCAACGTTTAAGTAACATGCCTCCCGTAAGGGAAGAAAACAAAATATGCTTGATTGTAAATATGTTATTATACTTGTAAACTGTTCATCCTTTTATCTTTTCCAGTTCAATAAATGGTGGTGGTCGGACAGCCTGCGAACGGTCTGTATTAAACCAAGGGGGAATGTGACGCCCTGGCAAAACCAGGTAGTCACAGTTAGGCCCCCTCATAACATCTTCCCTCACTAGGAAACACACAGCCGACCAGAAACCCTAGTCACCCCCCCCTTAGGGACAGACAGACACACCAGTGGGCGTGACCAGGCAGTTGGGACACGCCCACCCAGGGGTCTAGACAGCCCGGGGCGGGAAAACAGGCAGTTAAGCTCTGTAGTTCAGTTTGGAGAGGAGTGTGGGCTGGAGCTAAGTGTAGCTCCAGCAGGAAAGTTCAAGTTGAACGGTACCAGGGTAGGAGCCCTAGGGTAGGAGCCCTGGTGACACTGGCTAGGAGGCAGACGGTGGTCTCCGTCAGCAGGAGACAGGAAGACGGCTCGGCAGAACCGAGGTGGACCGGGACAGGGTTGTAGCCCGCCGGTATTGACACGGGGAACCGACCCGGAAACCGTAGCACAAAGGGGTACTCGGACCCTGAAGCCAGAACCGTAACCAAGCAGACTGGTTAATTCACCGATTGAGGCCAGGACTAGAGGTCCTGTCCCACCCAAAGTCCCTCATAGAAGACAACAGCCCACCGATAGGGATAAGAGGTCACCGCCAGGGCCCATAGATCCTACGGGCCAGCGTCTGCAGGCATGGCTCCTTAGGCCACATCCAGCCGGGAGCGGACTCCTGAGATTCACACTAGGAAAGTCCACCTTACACAAACAGTGCAGAGGAAAAGGATAGAGACCACCAGCCGGGTGAGGGACCCGAATGCAACCGGCCGCGGCACCGGCCACCATCACCTTGGTTTACCAGAGACTTGTGTGGTTTATTAACAGTGAGTACACCAACACACCCTGCGGTCGCTATCCCCTGCACAGAATCACCGGGTCGGGGCCACCATCCCTACCCACGGAGGAGTTAACAACTGGCTGCACAACATCTCCCTGGGTGCCCTGCAGCAGCAGCGGTGGTGTTCCACTTCACCACACACCGTGGGTGGTGTCACAAACGTAATACGGCCTAACCCGTACATCTACGTCCCCCCATTTATTCGGCGTGTCCGCGAGACCCCTGGGTCCGGAGACCCTCGATCCACTACCCCAGGAGGCCTGGACCCGAGCAGCGCCGGCTGCTGGCACGGGGGCGGCACACATGTATCCTACCTCATGTTCAGGGCATTGCAGCTTAGATACAGTATATACTGTATGCACACATGCACATACACACATCATATATACATTCACATACACATACCATAAATACAGAGACACATGCACAATTATATACAGTACAAGCAACAAATATGTATGAAAAACCAACAGACCGCTCCAAAAAGTATATACTCACCTCTCTGTTTCTTCATAAATTGCTGACAACCCGTGGAGTTTTTCCTGCTCTTCCTCTCCTGCTGTAGATGTGGAGCTGTGTGGCCTCCATCTTCCTGCTGCCCCTCAGCTCTGCCCTCCTCTCCTGCAGAAATTAGCTCCACACACACAACTTTAGGAATCAGCTCCACTTTGGCTGCGGCCTCCATCCCCTCATGAGTGATGTGAGTGCCACCATCTTCTCCCCCGTGCTCTTAGCCAGGGGAGGGAGAGAGTATCCTGCAGAGCACTGAACAGAGCTGAGAGCTGCACTGAAGAATAGCATGGTCCCCTTACTGGTTCCGGGGCCCATCTGCAGAGATGTTGAGCGCAGGTACAGGAGAACAATGAGGAAGGATGGAGAGAGCGCTTCGATCCATCCTTCATCATTGCTTTGTACAATGAGGGGCGACTGGGGGGCCTGTTGTCGCAAATGACACCAGGCCCCCCTGACTCACAGGCCCCATAGTGGCCACGTGGTCTGCTATTCAACAGCGCAGCGCCTCTCTCACAGAGAGGAGCCGCCTACTTTTCAGCAGGGTGGGCAATGGGCCCCTAACCCTGCTGGGCCTGGGCACAGTTGCGATCTCTGTGACCGCTATCGTTCTTCCCCTGGTGACAGCTGTCTGACAGCTGTCTGCGTGTAAGATGGAATTTCCACTTCTTGGCTTCATATACAGAAATGTGCATGTAGTGCTTGTATTGTAATCATATAATGATCAGGTCATCCATGTATCTCCTGAAAAATAATTTTTTCAGGTTTGATGAGTTTATTTTTTTTGTTCAGTGGTGCGGTTGTCCAATGGGGGCGAAAATTGGCCCCATTTGGCTAATTTATACATGTCTGTATGGGAAACCAAATATATCCACAACATGGATCATCCTTTTTTAACCAGACTCAGATGGTACGGAAGATACATAGATGACCTGATCATTACTGTATTTTTCGCTTTATAAGACACGTCGGATTATAAGACGCACCCCAAATTTAGAGATAAAAAAAGGAAAAATAAAAAAATGGGGTCCATCTTATAATCCGGTGTTGTCTTACCGGAGGGGGGCAGCAGTGGTGGTGAAGCGGGGTCACAGGAGGCAAAGGTTGTGCTGGCAGTCGCAGCGGGTCCGTGGTGGCAGCGGCGGGTCAGTGGCGTCAGCCGTGGCGAGTCAGTAGCGTCAGCAGTGCCGGGTCAGTAGCGTCAGCTGCAGCGGTCATTGGCGGCAGGCGCGGCGTCTGTGGCAGCAGCTGCGGTGGGTCCATGGCGGCGGATGAGTGGTGGAGCAGGCCGGTGCAGTTTGTCCCAGAGGGTCTGCAGTCCCGGTTCAAATGATGGCACCTGCACAGATAGAGCTCCATCCAAGGGCTCCATCTGCGCATGTGCTGACTCGCGGAGCAGTGCGTGCGCAGATGCAACTCTCATCCAAGAGGTCCATCTGCGCATGCGCTGACTCCCGGCGCCATCATTTGAAACTGGGACCACAGACACGCTGGGACACCTGCCGCACAGCCACCCGCCCGCACAGATTGGCAGCTAGCAGGCCACCCGCCCGCCTGCTTGCACGGACAGAGAGGCAGCCGGCCTCCAGGACAGAGAGGCAGCCGGCACCGACAGGCACCCGACTGCCGGCACGCAGCCACAGACACCCAGCTGCCAGCACGCAGCCACAGGCACCCGGCTGCCCGCACACAGCCACAGGCACCCGGCCGCCTGAACGCACCCGGTTGCTGCACAGGCAGCCCCCCGGTAAGCTATATTCGGATTTAAGACGCACTACTCCTTTTCCTCCCAAATTTTTTGGGGGAAAAGTGCGTCTTATAATCCGAAAAATACGGTATATGGCAAATCACGCCCTATGTATCTCACGATACCGAGATTAATTCCTTTGGAAAGTATATCAATGACAATCAAATGAATTTGAAATTCACAATACAGTTTTCTGCTGCCCCCGCGTCAGCAGCCAGGCTGCACAGATCCGGATCCGCGGTGGCTCGGGGGACGTCCCGACCCGGGGGTCGTGTGGCCACTCGAATTGAAGGGGGCTATGTACAGGGGATGGTGTGGAAAGTTCGTGATGCCAACCGTGGTGTGTGGTAAGGGTGAAGTACCACCGCTGCAGCTGGGAGTACCCGGTGGCAATGGTATGGGCAGCCAGGTGTTTAATCCCTCCATGGGTAAGGGGGATGCCCCGGGACTCGGTGATGGTGCCGAGGAGGTGCCATTGGACCGGTAGGGGTTAATTGCGTACTCACTCAGTCCAATAACGCTGACAACCGTGGTAAACAAAAGTTTGTGATGCTACTGCAGCAGGGAGGGAGCACGCCTGGATCCCGTGCCCGTTGGTGTTGCTTGTTAGCCTGTGACCTTGACCTTGGCACCTCTCTCTACAGTTGGTCCCTTTCAGCTTGAAACTAAAACGGGTCCCGCTCACCCGTATGGCTAACGGAGTGAGCTTGCTCTCAGGGTTCACACTTGGGATTTTCTGGACTAGGCAGTGGGAAAGTCCTATCGCCCTCGTTGCGCTAGTACCCCAATTTTGGAGTGGGTGGAGAACAGATCTTGAAGGCTCCATCCTCGTCGGGTGAATTACCATGATGCCTGAAGCTACTTACTGGCCTGATGTCCACGTACCCCGTCATGCCCTGACCCCTGCCTGGTGATAGCACAAGGCCGCCGGCTGTCCTCCTCGACAGTCCGTGCCCCTTGTCACGATCCCCTGTGACCGAGGTCCAGCTCCTACCAGGCCCAGACCAACATCTGCCACCTAGTAACCGAGGAGCCCAGCTCCTGACCTCTCCACTTGAGAGTCACCACTCAACACTACACTGACTGTCTCCTGACACTCCTGACCTCCCCTTAACCAATCCCCCAAGTGGCCAGCCCTATTCCCTTCAGGCTGTCCACTGGTGTGTCTGGTGGGTGTGGTGCAGAGTGTTCCTAGAGTTTTGATTAGCTTGTTCTTAGCAACACCAAAGGTCAGGGACCTGTAACCAAGGAGGAGGTGGATATCATGCAGAAGGGCAGATTGCACAATACCCTGTTACGACCTGATTTGCCAGGGCGTCACAAATTCATGGATATTCAGCCCCAAATTTAGACCTCCTTTTGAAGGGTGATTACAATGCTTACAGTATAGGCACTGTATACACATCTCTGCATATGAAGCAAATAAGAGGAAATTGCATCTTACATGCAGACAGCTGTCAGAAAGCTGTCAGAAAGCTATCATCCTTCTCATGTCAGAAACTATCTTCCTATTGGTGAACTTATTAGAGCAAGAATAGCTTTTTCATCCTCAGAGGATTACCAAGTAGCGAGTGAGAGTGGATCCTGCAATTAAACGCCCTTAATCCAGAGGGGTTAAATTCATGACAAGCTCTGACATATGAACCAACATGCAGTACATCTGGCCAGATTTCTCTAAATTCTAGATGAGTGTAGCTGAATGTTACTGGTTGCTGCTGGTGGCACTGCTGGACATCTTACGATTTTGAAGGGAAGTAAGCATGATGTGTCTTTCATCTTGTGCACTAGGTTTTTATGACCAATCACTTTGTCTATGGTCCTCAACATTGCCAATTTCTTTGGTATCCTCAATGCTGAGAAATATATCCAGATTCTTATCCATCATGCAATACCATCAATGAGGCATCAGATTGGCTCCGAATTTATTCTGCGGCATCACAATAACCCTAAACATACAGCCAATGTCAATAAGAACTATCTTCAGGGTAAAGAAGAACAAGGAGTCGTGGAAGTGATGATTTGACCCCCACAGAGCACTGATCTTGAAGTTGTTCAGTCCCAAAACTGATTTATTTTTTTCTCCTAAATCTTGCTATGTGCCTTTCCACACTTCTATTATGTTATTTTAGCTATATTACCTTTTATCATGCTGTAACAGCACATCCTCATTGCTGACTCCAGATCTGATGGGGTTAAGCTCTATCCTGACTTCCTGTGTTCAATTACTACAACTTCCATGATCCTTTGCGGTAGCCTGTAGGCCTGTATCTATCACACCCACTCAGAACTCCACCCAACTCCTCCCCGTCATCTTTACTGTGTCTGCACCTGCACATCTTATTGAATCACAGAGCGAGAGATCACATCAGCTCCAAGCTCTGCACAACTAGGGAAGAAAGTGTCTATCTACTGCTTGTTCTGATATAGCTCATAGTGTGTGTGTGTGTGTGTGTGTGTGTGTATGTGTGTAATAAATACACTGCTCTGCCCCTCTCCTGCACACTGCTCTGCCCTTCACATGCACACTGCTCTGCCTCTCTCCCGCACACTGCTCTGCTCCTCTCCCCCACACTGCTCTGCCCCTCACATGCACACTGCTCTGCCCTTCACACGCACACTGCTCTGCCTCTCTCCCGCACACTGCTCTGCCTCTCTCCTGCATACTGCTCTGCCCCTCTCCCGCACACTGCTCTGCCCCTCACACGCACACTGCTCTGCCTCTCTCCCGCACACTGCTCTGCTCCTCTCCTGCACACTGCTCTGCCCCCCACACGCACACTGCTCTGCCCTTCACACGCACACTGCTCTGCCTTTCTTCCACACACTGCTCTGTCCCTCTCTCGCACACTGCTCTGCCCCTTTGCCGCACACTGCTCTGCCCCTCTGCCGCACACTGCTCTGCCCCTCTGCCACACACTGCTCTGCCTCTCTGCCGCACACTGCTCTGCCCCTCTGCCGCACACTGCTCTGCCCCTCTGCCGCACACTGCTCCCATATGTATAACCTATTTTCTCATTTAGAAAAATATACAGAGAAGGAAAAAACACAGCAGTCAGAAATGGTACCGGGTATACAATGGGTACGGACAGTATTCAGACTCCTTTACATTTATCCCTCTATTTTATTGTTTTCTCATTCATGTATACTCTGCACCCCATCTTCACAAAAAAAAACCCAGAAATGTAGAAAGTTTTGCAAATTTATTAAACAAGAAAAACTGAAATATTACATGGTCAGAGGTATTCAGACTCTTTGCTCAGTATTGAGTAGAAGCATCTTTTTGGGCTAGTACAGCCATGAGTGTTCTTGGGAATGATGCAACAAGTTTTTCACACCTGGATTTGGGGATCCTCTGCCATTCTTCCTTGCAGATCCTCTCCAGTTCTGTCAGGTTAGATGGTGAACGTAGTTGGACAGCCATTTTCAGGTCTCGCCAGAGATGCTCAATTGGATTTAGGTCAGGGCTCTGACTGGGCCATTCAAAAATGGTCATAGAGTTGTTCTGAAGCCACTCCTTTGTTATTTCAGCTGTGTGCTTAGGTCATTGTCTTGTTGGAAGGTGAACCTTCGGCCAAGTCTGATGTCCAGAGCACTCTGGGAGAGGTTTTCTTCCAGGATATCGCTGTACTTGGCTGCCTTTACCTTTTCTTTAATTGCAACAAGTTGCCCTGTCCTTGCAGCTGAAAAACACCCGCATAGCATGCTGCTGCCACCACCATGTTTCACTGTTGGAATTGTATTGGGAAGGTGGTGAGCAGTACCTTGGTTTTCTCCACACATACCCAATAGAATTATCCCCAAAAAGTTCTATCTTCGTCTCATTAGACCAGATAATCTTGTTTCTCATAGTCTAGGTGCCCTTCATGTGTTTTTTTGCAAACTCTATGTGGGCTTTCATATGTCTTGCACTGAGGAGAGGCTTCCGTCGGGCCACTCTGCCATAAAGGCCCGACTGGTGGAGGGCTACAGTGATAGTTGACTTTGTGGTACTTTCTCCCACCTCCCTACTGCATCTCTGGAGCTCAGCCGCAGTGATCTTGGGTTTCTTCTTTACTTCTCTCACCAGGCTCTTATCCCACAATTGCTCAGTTTGGCTGGATGGCCAGGTCTATGAAGAGTTCTGGTGGTCCCAAACTTCTTCCATTTAAGGATTATGGAAACCACTGTGCTCTTAGGAACCTTGAGTACTGCAGTACTTTTAGAACCTTGGTCAGATCTGTGCCTTGCCACATTTCTGTCTCTGAGCTCCTTGGGCAGTTCCTTTGACCTCATGATTCTCATATGGTGTGACATGCACTGTGAGCTGTGAGTTCTTATATAGACAGTAGTGATGAGCGAGTACTAAAAAGCTCGGGTGCTCGAAGCTCGGGCCGAGCCTCCCAAGATACTCGTGTACTCGGCCCGAGCACCGAGCCCAATGTTATCCTATGGGAGACCCGAGTATTTTTGTGAAATGACCCCCCGGCAGCATGTAGAAACCCTAAAAATGTCACAAAAGTCTCAGAAGAGTGCTCAAATGACATGGCATCAGCATGGGGAAGACCCCTTGAAGCATTTATCACTCAAAAGTCACAGCTGTGAACAATTTTGTCCAAGTTTTACGCCATTTTTACGGACTCACCAGAAAACCTTCCAAAATGACACCAAAATGAATTTTCATGGCGGAAATGTTAAGGGCACATACCCAATAGTGAGATAGAGCTGGTGTATGTTACTTTTTGAGATTATTACATGAAAGATTTTACATGAAAACCTTGTGTGGCACTCCGATGTCCAAAACGCACGTTTTGTGCTTTTTACTAGCGATGTCGGTCATTTTTTTTTTTTTATTCTATCTCCCTCAGTCCGTCGGTCTGTCTCTCTCTGTCTTGTCTGTCCCCCTCTCACAGTCTGTCGGTCAGTTCCCCCCCCTCTCTCTTACTTACCGTTCCCCGATCACTGCCGCGGCGCTGCACAGCTGTTCAAACTCCGGTGGCTTTTCCTCTTTTGAAAAAGCCGGCCGCTCATTAATCAATCTCCTATTCCCTGCTGTCCTGCTTTTCGGCGCCTATGATTGGTTGCAGTGAGACACGCTCCCACACTGAGTGACAGCTGTCTCACTGCACCCAATCACAGCAGCCGGTGTGTGTATACTGTGCAGTGAAATAAATAATTAAATAATTAAAAAAAACGGCGTGCGGTCCCCCCAATTTTAATACCAGCCAGATAAAGCCATACGGCTGAAGGCTGGTATTCTCAGGATGGGGAGCTCCACGTTATGGGGAGCCCCCCACCCTAACAATATCAGTCAGCAGCCGCCCAGAATTGCCGCATACATTAGATGCGACAGTTCTGGGGCTGTACCCGGCTCTTCCCGATTTACCCTGGTGCTTTGGCAAATCGGGGTAATAAGGAGTTAATGGCAGCCCGTAGCTGCCACTAAATCCTAGATTAATCATGTCAGGCGTCTATGAGATTCCTTCCATGATTAATCTGTAAATTACAGTTAAAAAACACACACACCCGAAAAATCCTTTATTAGAAATAAAAAACACTAACAAAGTCCCTCATTACCAATTTATTAACCCCGACAAACCCTCCATGTCCGGCGTACTCCACAGTCCTCCAGCGTCGCGTCCAGCTCTGCTGCATGGAAGTGACAGGAGCTGCAGAATACACCGCCGCTCCGGTCACCTCCACGCAGCTAATGAGATGAGTATAGCGATCAGCTGAGCTGTCACTGAGGTTACCTGGATCCAGCGGTGGATGCAGCGGTGGCCGCGGGTAACCTCAGTGACAGCTCAGCTGATCGCGCTACTCACCGCCGCTCCAGTCAGCTCCATGCACCAACTGAGGTGAGTATAGCGATCAGCTGCTGTCACTGAGGTTAATCGCGGCCACCGCTGGATCCAGCGGTGGCCGGGAGTTACCTGACTGACAGCAGCTGATCGCGCTATTCCCTTCATTAGCTGCGTGGAGGTGACCGGAGCGGCGGTGTCTTCTGCAGCTCCTGTCACTTCCATGCAGCAGAGCTGGACGCGACGCTGGAGTCCGTGGAGTACGCCGGACATGGAGGGTTTGTCGGGGTTAATAAATTGGTAATGAGGGACTTTGTTAGTGTTTTTTATTTCTAATAAAGGATTTTTCGGGTGTGTGTGTTTTTTAACTGTAATTTACAGATTAATCATGGAAGGAATCTCGGGGAGACGCCTGACATGATTAATCTAGGATTTAGTGGCAGCTATGGGCTGCCATTAACTCCTTATCACCCCGATTTGCCAACGCACTAGGGTAAATCGGGAAGAGCCGGGTACAGCCCCAGAACTGTCGCATATAATGTATGCGGCAATTCTGGGCAGCTGCTGACTGATATTGTTAGGGTGGGGGGCTCCCCATAACGTGGAGCTCCCCATCCTGAGAATACCAGCCTTCAGCTGTATGGCTTTATCTGGCTGGTATTAAAATTGGGGGGGACCGCACGCCGTTTTTTTTAATTATTTATTTTACTGCACAGTATAGACCCGCCCACCGGCTGCTGTGATTGGGTGCAGTGTGACACCTGTCACTCAGCGTGGGGGCATGTCTCACTGCAACCAATCATAGGCGCCTGTGGGCGTGGAAAGCAGGGAATATGAGATGGCTGTGTACAGAGCACAGCGCGCCGGCCGGTATAAAGGCTCGGTCACGCTGTGCAGGCCGGCCAATCACTGCAATTCCACAACTAACAGGGCTGTGGCATTGCAGTGGTCTGCCAGCCAATCCCTGCATGAGGGCTGGCTCTCAAAAGAGCGCCAACATGCAGAAATGAAGACCACGAGTAAAGCACGAGTATTGCAAAATTACTCGGTACCCGCCGAGTAGCCCGAGTACAGTGATACTCGTGCGAGTACCGAGTAGTAACAAGCATACTCGCTCATCACTAATAGACAGGTGTGTGCCTTTCCAAATCAAGTCCTATCAGTTTTATTAAACACAGCTGGACTCCAATGAAGGAGTAGAACCATCTCACGGAGGATCACAAGGAAATGGACAGCATGTGACTTAAATATAAGTGTCTGAGCAAAGAGTCTGAATACTTATGACCATATGATATTTCAGTATTTCTTGTTTAATAAATTTGCAAAAATTTCTACATTTCTGGGTTTTTTTCTGTCAAGATGGGGTACAAAGTGTCCATTTAATGAGAAAACAAATGAACTTTTTTAAATTTACCAAATGGTGGCAATGAAACAACGAGTGAAAAATTTAAAGGGGTCTGAATACTTTCCGCACCCACTGTAGCTGCCCTTGTGATACAATACTAAAGCATCATGGAATTTATAGCGAAGCATAGAGGAAAAATCTGCAGGAATAAATCTGGTAATCACGCTAGAGATGCAAAAGGAGGCAGAATTGCAGGAATTAAGTATCTGTATATAAAATATAAAATGTATATAAAAATGCAATTGGGTGCAGGGAGGAAAAAAATACTTTGTCATGACGAGGCAAATTTACATTTTTGCGTTTTCATTTTTTCCTTCCCTTCCTTCCCAGAGCCTTTTTATTTTTCTGTCTTCATAGCCATATGAGGGCTTGTTTTCTGCCAGATGAGTTGTACTTTTGAATGATACCATTTATTTTACCATATAATGTACTGTAAAACGGGCAAAAAACTTCCAAATGAGGAGAAACTATGAAAACCCCCCCAGAATTCTGACATGGATTTTTGGGAACTGTTTTTACGGTGTACATTTTGTGCAAATAGGATCTCACAATATCTTTATCCTCATCAGTATGATTATGATGATACCAAACACATACAATTATTTTTATTATTTTAGTAGTGAAAAAAAAATCAGAAGTTTGCCAAAAAATTGAGGGGGTTTGTATCATCATTTTCCAAGAGCTGTAATGTTCTCATTTTTCTTATGATGGAGCTGTGTAATGGATTATTTTTTAACGGAGCGTGAAAACATTTTTATTCATACCATTTTGTGATAGATATAACGTTTTGATCTCTTGTTACAGCATTTTTTTGTGGTATTTCAGTAACCCCTTTAAAAAACCCTCAATTTTGACATTTTTGTGTTTATAGTTTTATCGATCGTATTAATTATTTTTATATTTTAATAGATCAGACTTTTTTACTGCGGCAATACCCCATATGTGTATTTTTTTAATTATCTTTATTTTTAATGGTGCAAAAGGTGTGTGATTTCATATTTTAGGATTTTTTTATTTTTTTGTTAACTTTTGTACTGTTTTCAATAGTCCCAGTAGGGGGGCTATAACCTGCGATCATCTAATTGCTACAGTATATTTAGTAAAAATCACAGTCTCCTTTGAAACCAGGCAGGGTTTCAAAGGAGCGCTGCTATGACAAGCATGAAGGTCTTCAGCAGATCATCTGCTGTCATAGCAACCCATTGGTGATCTGCAATCACGTCACAGGTATGCCCATGAGCGTTTAAAAAGCTGCGCCCCCACTCTAACTTGTATTAAATCCTGCAGAGTTCGACAGCGGGATTTAGCAGGTTAACAATAATAGGTTTAACAGATTAATGATTGTTAAAGGCAGGTCCTGGCTTTAACACACAACCATTACCTGCCAGGTATGGGGTGAACTCACCCGCTTCTGACATGTGCCATATATGTACGACTTTAAGGGATTAAAGTGTATCAGTCATTTGTAGGTAACTTTTCAGAATACGGTTACAAATGTGTGTGTACATGATGAATAACACTTTCTCAACTTTTTATGACTTTTATCCTGCGTTTTTCATCCTCCTCTACAGTGTGGTGGTCCGAGTGGTCTCCCGGAGGCTGCAGCATTTTGCCACTCCCCAGGAGTGGCAATTGCCCATTATCCAATCTGGTTGTCAAACTGACAGCTCAAAGGACATGACAAATGTCAGCTCACTGCACTCAATTATACTTACGTCTTTTAAGATCATGAACAATTGAAGCCCTGACCACCCACACTTCTGGGGTCAGGACAACATCAGCATTGTGATCTGGTGACATCATCACCTGCTCACGCTGCTGATGTTACTTTGGCGCCACAGAGGAGGAGGACAGTTGGCCATCCAATGAAGCCGAAAATACAAAGTAGTTTTGGGGCAGAATTGGGAGACAGTACAGGGTAGAACATTGTTGGGTGACAGCATGAGGAGAGAAAAGTGTGATGGTACAGTATGGAGAGAAAAGTGTGATTAGACAATGTGGGTGAAATAGTGTATGGAACAGTATGGGAGGAGAAATAGTGTGAGTTGACAGCATGGGGGGGGGGGAGAAATGTCTGAGTGGAAAGTGTGAGGGGATAGTGTGAGAAACATTTGAAGGGACAATATGGGGAACAGTGTGATGGGACAGTATCGAGGGAGAAATGTGTAGTATAGGGGAATAGTGTGAGGGGACAGTATGGGGAAGTGTGAGTGGATAGCATGGCAGAATACATTGACCAGCGAAAGGGTAGCAATGTTTTGAACTTTTGACTTTCAGGCTCCCTATCTCACCATCCACTACAGCTTTGAACATGAGATTGGCATCATTTATAGACAATCAACTTGACTATCTTATGCATAAATATCACTTGCAACTATTTAGCATATGATTAGCTATGCAGATTTTTGTCACGTATCTGCATTGTCACTGTTTTGCTCCTGGTGGTGTAAAAAACTTTTTCTTCCTATATACTACAAATTACAACCTGTTCTCACATTCTCAAAGAGCTGAGTATGTTACTAGATTTATTCCCAAGCAAAAGCTAACTGACTCAAATTGAGGCACAACCATGAAAAAGATTTCCCAAGAAAAGAGAGCATCATTCAGCTCATTGATAGTGGTCTCTTGGATAAAAAAAATTGCCAAACTGCATCATGTGAGTGCCATGACAGTTGGAAGAATATCAAATTAAGCCATCAATTCAAAAGCCAAGAGGTGCATGTCCAGGCAAAATATCGGAGTCATAAAGTTGGCTCATCACAAGGTCTATCAGTTCTTGTCCGACAAATACGGTACTTCAGGTGGATCTTATGCTACGTGATAGGGAGTTCACAGATGTCCATGCAAGAACACAAGTTACACAGGTCTGGAATGGTGGCTTGAAAAAAGTTGGAGAAGCCTTAACTTCAATATCATCATAAGATGGGTTAATTTGAGTTTGCAAAAAAGTATGAAAAATAGACAGTAGAAGTTTGGAAACAGGTCATTTGGAGAAATGAGATGAAAGTCAATAAACTAGGCTCTCATGGTTGAAATTGGTCTGGAGGAAACAAAATGGGCTAATGAATGGAGAAATTGAACAAACTGTCAAGTTTGATGGACGAAGCCTGATGATATGGGGTTGAGTAACAGCTAAAGGCGTTGGATACTAGAGCATGATCGATGGTGGTCTCAATGCTGAACTATATGTGAGTATCCTACAAGATGAGTTACTTCTTATACTCAAGTACTATGGGTATGAAAAGGAGAACATAGTGTTGCATCAGGACAACTACCAAAAGCAAACGTCAAGATTGGTGAAGAAATGGTTCAATGACAATGAAGTAGAGGTGCTGGATAAGCCTTCACAGTCCCTATACCTCAACACAATCGAACACTTGTGGGTAGAGTTAAAAAAAAGCTGTATATATACACCAGTGAGTTGACCAATATGCACCAACATTGGGAATGTGTAGAAGAGACCTGCTATCAGCTTTCGATCGAGACATGCTTAAATCTGATCGAGAGCATGCCCAGAAGGAGCCAGGCAGTGTTGAAAGACAAAGGTAAATTTACAAAATACTATCAAAATAATACAATTGAAATTTAGATTATTACAAGTAAAACAGTAATAATGCATTAACATGAAAATAATCTGTGTAACTCATCATATCCTAAAAAATTGTAAGTCATATTTAAGGTGGGAATGGTCTGTGGGGACAGTATTGGTTGAGAAATGTGTGAGTGGAAAATGTGAAAATGAGGGGACTGTATAGAAAAAAGTATAAGGGGACAACATGGGGAAATAGTGAGAGGGTACAGTATGGATGAAAAATGTATGACGGGACCATATGGGTTGAGAAATATCTGAGTAGACAGTATTGGGGAATAGTATGCGAGGACAATATGGGGGCATAGTGTGATGGGACAGTATGGGGGAAGTGTGAAGGGACAGTATGGAGGGAAAAAGTGTTAAGAGACAATATTGGGGAGAAATATGTGAGAGAACAGTATGGGGGAATAGTGTGAGGGGACAGTTTGGGTAGAGTAATATGTGATCGAAAAGTGTGAGGGGACAATAGGGGTAGAAAAGTTTGAGGGGACAATACTGGGACAATATAATGAGGGGACAGTATGGGGGAAAGTGGGAAGGGTCTGTATGGGGGAGAAATGTGTGAGGGGATAGTATGAGGGAATAATGTGAGAGGATAGTATGGGGGCAGAAATGAGTGATTGGACAATACGAGGAGAAATGTGTGAGTGAACAGTATGGGAGAATATGAGGAGTGATAGTGTGAGGAGACAGTATGGGGAAAAATGTATGAGGGGACAGTGTGAATGGAAAAGCATTAGGATACAGTATGGGGGGCAAGTTTGGGAGGCCACAATATAAAAACTGGGTAGTGTGGTGGGACAGTAGAAGAGGGGGCAGCATGGGTGAGGGTGAGGGCACAGCAAATAGGTGAAAGTATGCAAAGGGACAAGTGTAAGGAGAGAGCAGCGTATAGAAGCTGGACAGTATAGGGTTATTATAAGTAATAAGAGCAGACAGTGACAGTTATAGATCAAAAGACTGGGCAGTTTTTAGGCATTACAGAGGGACAATATAGGAAGGAGAAATTTGTGAGGGGACAGTATGGGAGGAAAATGTGTAAGAGGAAAATGTAAAGGGGCAATATGGAGAGAAAAGTGAGAGTGGGTAGTATGAGGGAAGAAAAGTGTGATGGGGCAGTATAGACATAAAAGTGCAAGGGGACAGTACACCGTGTGCAGAATTATTAGGCAAGTTGTATTTTAGAAGATTTTTTTCATTATTGATCAACAACTATGTTCTCAATCAACCCAAAAGACTCATAAATATCAAAGCTTAATATTTTTGGAAGTTGGAGTGTTTTTTTTTTAGATTTGGCTATCTTAGGAGGATATCTGTTTGTGCAGGTAACTATTACTGTGCCGAATTTTTAGGAAACTTAATAAAAACCAAATATATTCCCATCTCACTTGTTTGTTTTCACCAGGTAAACCAATATAACTGCACAAAATTTAGAAATAATCATTTCTGACATGCAAAAACAAAACCTAAAAAAAATTAGTGACCAATATAGCCACCTTTCTTTATGATGACACTCAACAGCCTACCATCTATAGATTCTGTCAGTTGCTTGATCTGTTTACGATCAACATTGCATGCAGCAGCCACCACAGCCTCCCAGACACTGTTCCGAGAGGTGTACTGTTTTTCCTCCATGTAGATCTCACATTTTATGAGACACCACAGGTTCTCTATGGGGTTCAGATCAGGTGAACAAGGGGGCCATGTCATTATTTTGTCATCTTTTAGAACTTTACTGGCCAGCCACGCTGTGGAGTAGTTGGATGCATGTGATGGAGCATTGTCCTGCATGAAAATCATGTTTTTCTTGAATGATACCGACTTCTTCCTGTACCACTGCTTGAAGTTGTCTTCCAGAAACTGGCAGGCGGTCTGGGAGTTGAGCTCCACTCCGTCCTCAACCCGGAAAGGTCCCACAAGTTCATCTTTGATGATGCAAGCCCCTACCAGTACCCCACCTCCACCTTGCTGGCGTCTGAGTCGGAGTGGAGCTCTCTGCCCTTTACTGATCCAGCCTCTGGTCCATCTCATTTCATCAGTTCATAAACCCTTTGCAAAATCAGTCTTAAGATATTTCTTGGCCCAGTCTTGACATTTTATCTTATGTTTCTTGTTCAGAGGTGGTGGTTTTTCAGCCTTCCTTACCTTGGCCATGTCCCTGAGTATGGCACACCTTGTGCTTTTTGATACTCCAGTAACGTTGCAGCTCTGAAATATGGCCAAACTGGTGGGAAATGGCATCTTGGCAGATTCACGCTTGATTTTCCTCAATTAATGGGCAGTTATTTTGCACCTTTTTTGCCCAACACGCTTCTTGCAACCCTGTTGGCTGTTTGCCATGAAACGCTTGATTGTTCAGTGATCACGCTTCAAAAGTTTGGCAATTTCAAGACTGCTGCATCCCTCTGCAAGACATCTTACAATTTTGGACTTTTCAGAGCCCGTCAAATCTCTCTTCTGACCTATTTTGCCAAAGGAATGGAAGTTGCCTAATAATTAAGCACACCTTATATAGGGTGTTGATGTCATTACACCACACCCCTCCTCATTACAGATATGCACATCACCTGATTTATTTAATTGGTAGTTGGCTCTCAAGCCTATACAGCTTGGAGTAGGACAACATGTATAAAAAGTATCATGTGATCAAAATACTCATTTGCTTAATAATTCTGCACAGTGTATAGGGGAGAAATGTGTGGGTGAAAAGTGTGAGAGGACAGTATGGTTTGATAAATGTGTGAAGAGACTATCAGGGGAGAAATATGTGAGGGAACAGTATTGGGGAATAGTGAAGGGGGCAATATAGAGGATATTGTGATAGGACAGTATGAGGGAACAAAAATATGAGGGAACAGTATGTAGAAGAGTGTGAGGGGGCAATATGAAGGAAAAAAAATTGAGGGGACAGAATGGGGAGAAAGAGTGAGCGGACAGTATGAATGGAAAGTGTAAAGGGACAGTATGGGGAACAGTGTGAAGGCACAGTATGGGTGGAAAAGTGTAAAGACTACTCAAATTACTTAAGCTGTGTATAGTAGGGGGGCCAAACAAATGTATTGTCCCAGGTGGAGGAAAACCTAGAATCCCCTCTATGAGAGGTGTAGCTAAGAATATAGCACTGAACTGAAATAATACTCAGCAGTATAGTCTGCGTAGCTCTCTGCCTATGACTGCTTGGTCTCTCATTGCTGATTACTCCCCCTCCTTCCTATGTAACCTCATACTTTATTGTGCTAGCTGTCTGTCCTGTTTTGACCAAGATGAACTTGAGCTGTATTGCTGAGTAAATAATGCTTTCAGTAGGAAGACATTTTTCTTATAAAAAAAGGCAGCTAATTACTGTCCTTGTACTATTGATTTATGCAAAGATTGTTGACCTTGGGTTGGCGCTGCAGGGTAATAAAACTCATTTTCTAGGGTACGGGTTGTTAAGGTATTCTGCAATACTACATATTGGTCACGTGTTGCTGATAGGATCTATGGACTTAAGGCCACTTTACACGCTGCGATATCGGTACCGATATCGCTAGCATGGGTACCCACCCCCATCGGTTGTGCGACACGGGCAAATCGCTGCCCGTGGTGCACAACATCGCCCGGACCCGTCACACTACTTACCTGCGCTGCGACGTCGCTGTGACCGGCGAACCGCCTCCTTTCTAAGGGGGCGGTCCGTGCGGCGTCACAGCGACGTCACTAAGCAGCTGCCCAATCAAAGCGGAGGGGCGGAGATGAGCGAGACGTAACATCCCGCCCACCTCCTTCCTTCCGCATTGCGAGCGGCGGCAGGTAAGGTGAGGTTCCTCGTTCATGCGGTGTCACACGGAGCGATGTGTGCTGCCGCAGGAGCGATGAACTACATCGTACACGCTGCAGCAGCGATATTTGAGAAGGGACCCCCATGTCCCCGATGAGCGATTTTGAACGTTTTTGCAACGATTCAAAATCGCTCATAGGTGTCACACGCAACGACATCGCTAAAGCGGCCGGATGTGCGTCACAAAATCCATGACCCCAACGAGATCGCTTGAGCAATGTCGCAGCGTGTAAAGTGGCCTTTAGTGAGATTTGTTTACTAGCTACATTATATGATAACGCAGATGTGACATTATAATAACCAAAAAAACAAACACAGAAAACTAGGCAAGGAATATATTAAGAAGCAACTGGGGACTACATATGAACATAATTTACCAAACTACATGATATGTATAGACTTCTAAATTGCTCCTTATAATAAAAGATAATCATACAATAAATGGACTAAACATGATACTGTTCAAACCTTTAAATTGCATGGTCGACTAACAAAGAATACTAGCGAGTTTTCCTGCCCTGTTTGTGGAGAATTGAGCTATTATGTAGCATTCAATGATTATTGATGATTTGTAAATAGGAAGTACAGGGATGAGTTTATTTAACTGAACCGCTTATGTTTGTGTTATCAGCAATATTTGCAGTACAAACTCACACCCTTCCTGAACCACTTATGCCTTACAGTCTGACGTGAAGCCGGAGTGTTTATATGAAGTCAGTTTGGAAAGTTGTGTTTCATTACATACAGCACAGTCAGTATCAGACTGGGGCGGTATGGGACCACCAGTAACATTGACCCTGGGGGCCAACTGATCAACTACATGAAAATATTACATTCACAAATGTATCTATGCTTCTATCTATTATATATAAAGCTGAGTGCATCTGTGTGTGTATATACAGTCATATGAAAAAGTTTGGGCACCCCTATTAATGTTAACCTTTTTTCTTTATAACAATTTGGGTTTTTGCAACAGCTATTTCAGTTTCATATATCTAATAACTGATGGACTGAGTAATAATTCTGGATTGAAATGAGGTTTATTGTACTAATAGAAAATGTGCAATCCGCATTTAAACAAAATTTGACCGGTGCAAAAGTATGGGCAACCTTATCAATTTCTTGATTTGAACACTCCTAACTACTTTTTACTGACTAACTAAAGCACTAAATTGGTTTTGTAACCTCATTGAGCTTTGAACTTCATAGGTAGGTGTATCCAATCATGAGAAAAGGTATTTAAGGTGGCCACTTGCAAGTTGTTCTCCTATTTGAATCTCCTTTGAAGAGTGGCATCATGGGCTCCTCAAAACAACTCTCAAATGATCTGAAAACAAAGATTATTCAACATAGTTGTTCAGGGGAAGGATACAAAAAGTTGTCTCAGAGATTTAAACTGTCAGTTTCCACTGTGAGGAACATAGTAAGGAAATGGAAGAACACAGGTACAGTTCTTGTTAAACCCAGAAGTGGCAGGCCAAGAAAAATATCAGAAAGGCAGAGAAGAAGAATGGTGAGAACAGTCAAGGACAATCCACAGACCACCTCCAAAGACCTGCAGCATCATCTTGCTGCAGATGGTGTCAATGTGCATCGGTCAACAATACAGCGCACGTTGCACAAGGAGAAGCTGTATGGGACAGTGATGCAAAAGAAGCCGTTTCTGCAAGCATGCCACAAACAGAGTCGCCTGAGGTATGCAAAAGCACATTTGGACAAGCCAGTTACATTTTGGAAGAAGTTCCTGTGGTCTGATAAAACAAAGATTGAGTTGTTTGGTCATACAAAAAGGCGTTATGCATGGAGGCAAAAAAACACGGCATTCCAAGAAAAGCACTTGCTACCCACAGTAAAATTTGGTGGAGGTTCCATCATGCTTTGGGGCTGTATGGCCAATGCCGGCAATGGGAATCTTGTTAAAGTTGAGGGTCACATGGATTCAACTCAGTATCAGCAGATTCTTGACAATGACGAAGTTGAAGTTACGCAGGGGATGGATATTTCAGCAAGACAATGATCCAAAACACCGCTCCAAATCTACTCAGGCATTCATGCAGAGGAACAATTACAATGTTCTGGAATGGCCATCCCAGTCCCCAGACCTGAATATCATTGAAAATCTGTGGGATGATTTGAGGCATGCTGTCCCTGCTCGGTGACCATCAAACTTAACTGAACTGGAATTGTTTTGTAAACAAGAATGGTCAAATATAGCTTCATCCAGGATCCAGGAACTCATTAAAAGCTACAGGAAGCGACTAGAGGCTGTGATTTTTGCAAAAGGAGGATCTACAAAATATTAATGTCACTTTTATGTTGAGGTGCCCATACTTTTGCACCGGTCAAATTTTGTTTAAATGCGGATTGCACATTTTCTGTTAGTACAATAAACCTAATTTCAATCCAGAAATATTACTCAGTCCATCAGTTATTAGATATATGAAACTGAAATAGCTGTTGTAAAACCCCAAATTGTTATAAAGAAAAAAGGTTAACATTAATAGCGGTGCCCAAACTTTTTCATATGACTGTATGTATGTCCACTACAGGAATTTGCACCATCGCATTTACAATCACAAAATTTTGCACAGACGCCTCACTTGACTCAGAAAACATCATAGACTATGTTTTGAGGGTAAAATTTAACTCCAAGTTTTACAGTTATTCACCAAAAAACCTGCTTACATTAAAATAAATGGAGCTGGAAGCTACAGGTCAATAATAGGAGCTCTGATTGGTTGCTATAGGCAACGAAGGACATTCTTAGTATAAGACAACTTATGCGTGAGGTAATATGATATCGTTAGAGACAGACCCAAACAGATACACACAGAGACAGAGACACACACACGCACACATACACACACACACACACACACACACACACAGAGACACACACACAGACACACAGAGACACACACAAAGACACAGGCAGAGAAGCATAGAGACAGAGACACACATAAACTAATATAGAGACACACAAAGACTGATAGAGACAGACACACACAGATAGAGACACACACAGAGACAGAGGCAAACAGAAACACACAGAGAAGCACAGAGACACACACACAAAGACACACAGACACACACACACACACACACACAGACACACAGAGCCACAGAGAGACAGAGACACACAGAGAAAGACACATAAACATAGAGACACACAGAGACACACACAAAGACACAGGCAGAGAAAGACAGAGACACACATAAACTAATATAGAGACACACAAAGACTGATAGAGACAGACACACACAGACAGAGACACACACACAGAGACAGAGGCAAACAGAAACACACAGAGAGCACAGAGACACACACACAAAGACACACACACACACACACACACACACACACACACACAGGCACACATAGCCACAGAGAGACAGAGACACACAGAGAAAGACACATAAACATAGAGACACACAGAGACACACACACAGACCCACACAAACACATAGAGACACAGCGACTGATACAGAGAGACACAGAGACTGATACAGAGCCAGAGACACACAGAGACAGACACACACAGAGAGACACACACACAGAGACAGACACACACAGAGACAGAGACACACAGAGACAGAGACTCACAGACATACAGAGACAGACATAGAGACAGAGATTCAGAGACACATAGACAGACACACATAGACAAAAACAGAGAGACAGACACAGAGACACACATAGAGATAGATATAGAGACAAAGGCACACAGACAGACACAAGGACACACAGAGACAGACAGACACACACACAAAGACATACACAGACAGAGACATACACAGTCACGCAGAGACAGCACACAGAGACAAAAACTCACAGAGACACACACACAGGCACACAGAGACAGACACACAGAGACATAGACACACAGGGAGAGACACGCAGAGACACACACAGACACACTGAGACAGAAACACACAGAGACAGACACACACACAGAGACATAGACACACAGACACAGAGAAAGAGACACACAGATAGAGGCACACAGAGACAGAAACACACAGACAAACAGAGAGAGAGAGAGAAGCAGATAGAGACAGAAAGGGAAACAGACAGAGAGGGAAACAGACAGACAGACAGGGAGGGAGACAGACAGAGAGACACTTGATTACTATCCCGGGCAACGCCGGGTATAGTACAGCTAGTATAATAATATACCTGGTAGTTTGTAAAATAAATGATGAGATGCTTCCTTTGTCTGTACATAGTGAAACTCTGTTCATAGTGAAACAATTGTTGTGTCAAGTACTTGATCATGTTTAGGGGGTAAGTGACATACCACTGCAAAGGGACACACAGAAGGAGTCTCCTGTTCTCCTCTGGGCCACTCCATTCCTCCATAGAGTAACACACAGGTGAGGATATTACTCCTTGCAGCCATGTAGTCTTATCAAAATTCACTTTTTCCTCTGTGGGACCTTATGGGAGCACTGCTAGTGAAGCCTAATGGCCCCAAGAGTGTTGTCTCCTCTGGATACTGAATAGACTCACAACTAACTTTGCTAGAATGGTCTTCATTCCAGGCAAATGATGTAGAATAGTAGGGGGTCTGTGGGGGATAGTTGTCGCGGGCGGGAAGGAGGACGCTGCGCTCACCACGCTCGGGTCCGGCACTGCTGCTGCTTCACTTGCTGCTCGGTGGCTCGAGCGGTGGGCCGGATCCGGGGACTCGAGCAGCGCTCCTCACCCGTGAGTGAAAAGGGGAATGGTTTTGGGGATTTATTGTCCGTGACGCCTCCCACGGTTGTGGTGAGGTTGTGACACCACCGCTGTTCTGTACGGGGATCCCGGGAGCGATGACGGGGAGCAGCTTAGATGTTGTTGTTCCCCTCCGTGGGTAGGGGGGTTGGTTGTCCCGGGGCCCGGTGAGGGAGGAATGTGGCAGATGGGTTACGGGACCTGGTGAGGTGCAGGGTCGCGGGGGCAGCGCGGTGCCGCACGGCACAGTGGTACTCACTCAGCCAATGACGAATGCAAAGTCTCCGGTAAAACAAACGGCTGGATGGACGGGTCCCACAGACGGCTGCGGTGTTTTTTCTCCCGGTAGGTTGGCGGTGACTGACTTTCCCTGCACCTGTGTTATGACCAAAGTTCTGCCACAAAAAGGCAGCATTTTGAACAACATAGTGTGAACAAGAAACCCAAATTCCCATAGACTTTGCTTGAATAGAAGAACACATCCATTTTGGCATTAAACAGCGCAGAAGAAAAAGCAGCAAAAAAGCAGGTAAAAAGCAAGTAAAAAGCAACGTGCGCACATACCCTAAGGCTATCTAGAGTGGTGGTCTCTAGAAGCACAATACTCCTTCAAACTCATTCAAACAAATTTAGCTAGGTAGGTACATGTGTTCAGTAGGGAATGGGTAGAGATAACCTTTATGCCTTTAAAGCACAGTTAGGTACATGGAGCCTATTAGTAGTCAGGCAGGTGATATTTGTTTATTTTGAGATAGCTAGATAGCTGTAAGGGAAGATATATGAGACCTATATCCAGTTGGATGGTTGGTAAAAAAAACACCTACTGCACAGTACGGTAATACAGATATAGTGTTACATAGTAGGTGCCTAAAGACATGCTGGTGGTTTTGTGATTTTAAACCTTGTGGTAGGTACACAGGGGTTGTATCATTACACACAATCCTGGCTCCATAGTGGCATGGGAAGGTTGCAAGCTAAGATGTTGTATTACATGAAACCATTGAAATGAATAGCCATCCAGTTTGCGGGGCATATCAGTAATATTAGCTGGATGCACCCTGACTGCTGAGCCCGGTCTGAAGGAGTTAATTCTTCCTTCCCATGCCCGAACCGTCCGCCCCCTTGTCCGTGTCCAATCCCAGTGTTTCTCCTCCTCCATTTTCCCATATAAAATCCCCCTTGTTTCCGGGTTCGGTCTCTCCTCATCCGTGAGACCTGGAAGCTGCTGTGCTGCTGGTACCCCGGACACAGCAGCCTCTGGTGAGAGATGGCCGACGCGCTCGCTGCAGCAATCAGGGACAGGATCGGGAGGGAAGGGGACGCATGGCTTACCTCCATCCTAGCCGAGATGCGTCCTCTCCCTCCTGAGGCTCGGGCGGAAATCTCTGGCGGCAGGCGATCCGCTCGGCGTACACGCCCGCCGGAGCGCCTGAGTCCTTCCACGATGACGTCACGGGGCATGCGCACTCGTGCGCGCGCCTCGCGGCAAGCTCCGCCCACTTCCTCCCAGCTCCCGACCGCGGCTGCCGCACGCCGACTCTGTCCCTCCGGTAACGCGGACCCGCGGTCGGCAGCTGGTAACCCCTGCCACCCTGAACCACCACTATTCCACTTGCCACCAACTATGGGAGGACATCACAGCTGCAGCTCCTCATCCATAGAGGAGACTGCAGACGCTGTGCCTCCACTGCCCACTCCCCCTCCCACCCAGCCTTCACAAACAGCACAGGAAAACATTGTGTCCAGCCTACCTGCTTTATGTGCTGGGGCAGTAATAAGCCCTTCAGCACACATTAACCCCCAGATGCTGGTCTTGCCACCCATTATGCAGGGATCTGCGGGTGCGCAGCCAGCTGCGTCTGCCCACCCCCCATCTGATCTGTTCCCACTAGTCCACACTTCACAGGCCCCCATGATTGCTTTGGAACAGATGAATGCTGAAGCTCTGGCCCGCGGTCGTAGCCGCCGCGGCCGCCGCGAACGCTCAGCAACACATTCATCTGCGTCATCGCACACCCCCGAGCGATACGAGCGCCCTGCTAGGTCGCATGGAGCACATAGCCATTCCCGCCGTTCCAGGTCCTCTCGGAGGAGCCGCCGCTCTCGCTCATCGAGGTGGCGCTCTCCTTCCGCCTCATCAGTTTCTTCAGACGCCTCCGTCGTGCCTCATCATCATCGCCGACGTCACCATCACCCGCAGAGGGAGTCGGTTCCTCCCACAGCGCGTTCGCAGCCCGTGGAATTCGTTGATCCACCACTGGAGCCTTATGTCGCCCCTATTCAGGATGCTGGTGAGTACCACTACTCTGGGGCATGGGGGGATAGTGCGGGTATGCCAGCAGCTCTTAAAGCACTTTTGGCAAATTTGCAGCCTGCGGCGGGGGGAAAAATACTAGTTAACCCTTCATTTAGTGCTAAAATTTCAAACCAACCTGACCCACCCCCCTCCCTCCTCCCCCCCCCCCCTCCACGCGCGGATATTCACAGAGACGCTTTTTTCTGTGGCGTTACCCCTTTGGGATCCCACTTGAGCGAGGAGACTGTTCAAAAAATATGGGGCAATGACTATATTGATATATGGTCCTTGGTTTCCACCGATCAACATACAGTTGATAAAGAGCGGCGATCGGCGGATCGTCCTTTTGAAAGGAGGCCAAAAGTAGCCAGATCTATGAACAACTGGCTGCAAGCATTTTGTGTCATGGGATGCGTAATGGGTCAGAAGCACCCCGAGCGCTGTTCCGAGATGTTCATTTATCTTGACACCATATACAATTCTTACAAATCGCACAGGGGATCTGCCTGGTGGCGTTACGACGAAGATTTTCGGCGTCGTTTAGCCCTCCAACCCCAGCTAGGCTGGGGGGTCAAAGCCACGGACACATGGCTGCGCCTGATGCTGGCCCAGAAGGCTTATCAGCCCTTTCATTCAGCGGCCCCTAGCAACACCGCCGGCTCCGGCTCAGTGGCCGTTCGTAGACCCGGCACGTGCTGGTCATTTAATGAAGGCCACTGTCGTTTCTTTGGCCTTTGTAAATTCAAGCACGAGTGCTCCGCCTGCGGTGGACCTCATACCGCAGCCAAGTGTACCCGTCCATCCGCAAAATTGCCTGCAAAAACATCCAGCATGCCGGATAAGGACGCCAGTGAGCGTCCTCGCGATGGGGCCGTGGCTCGACCAGTACCCCAATAAAGAGGCGGCGGCCCAGCTGCGTTTTGGTTTTACTTTCGGTTTTTTCATCCCTTTTAATTTTTGTAGGGACCCCTCGTTTGCTCAGAACCTGAAATCGGCTACTGAGTTTCATCATGTGTTGCTACAGAAATTGGAAAGCGAATTGTCAGCAGGCAGGATTCGAGGCCCATTTTCTTTACCTCCATTTTTCAACTTACGGGTTTTTCCTTTGGGTGTTGTTCCCAAAAAGGAACCGGGCAAATTTCGCCTGATTCAACATTTGTCCTACCCTAAAGGATCATCAGTAAATGATGGCATATCTGAAGCAGATGCCACCGTGACTTACGTGTCTTTTGATAGAGCGGTTTCGCTAGTTCGACAGGCCGGAAGGGGCGCGTTGATGGCAAAATCTGACATTGAGTCGGCCTTTCGCCTTCTCCCCGTTCACCCCGACTGTCACCATTTACTGGGCTGGTTCGTTGATGGCTCTTATTATTACGACATGTGCCTGCCCATGGGTTGTTCGATTTCCTGCTATTATTTCGAACTTTTCAGTTCATTTTTGGAGTGGGTGGTGAGATGGGAGTCGGGCTCCCATTCCATCACTCACTACTTGGACGATTTTCTTTTTGTAGGACCAGGTGATTCCTCACAATGTCAATTTTTGTTGGACAATTTCTGCCGGCTCATGGAAAAATTTGGCGTTCCCTTATCACAAGGAAAAACAGTTGGTCCGGTTTCAACGCTATCCTTTTTGGGGATTGAAATCGATTCTGAGGCCATGATTTTTCGCCTCCCATCTGACAAAGTTTCTGCATTACTTTCATTGCTCATGGGTTTTCGTTCAGTTCGTAGCGTTACTTTACGCCAAATGCAATCTTTACTGGGCCTCCTGGTGTTTGCATGCCGTGTCATGCCTATGGGACGTATTTTTTCTCGTCGCCTGGCCCTCGCAACCAGGGGTGTAAGGCTCCCCCACCACCGGATTCGGATCTCGGCACCGCTGCGCGCTGATTTGATTGTTTGGACTGAGTTTATCTCTCAGTACAACGGTCATACATGCTTTCAGGAGGAGGAAAAACTAATGAGGAGCTATCCCTTTTCTCTGATTCCTCTGGGTCACTTGGTTTTGGAGTGATTTTTGATGACCAGTGGTGTGCTGAACGATGGCCAGATTCCTGGCATGCCTTAGGCTGGGTTTCCAACTTAACCTTGCTTGAGCTTTTTTCCCATAGTGGCGGCTGTCGCTATTTGGGGAACTGTTCTACGGAATAAGCGCATTTTGTTTTGGACCGACAATATGAGTGTAGTTCATGCAATTAATCATTTGTCTTCCTCGTCCCCCCCGGTCATAAAATTACTCAGGTCATTAGTCCTTAGATGTTTGGAACTTAACATCTGGTTTCGTGCCCGTCATGTCCCTGGTTTTCGCAATTCCGCTGCTGATGCTCTTTCTCGTTTTCATTTACAGAAATTCCGAGAGCTTTGCCCCCATGCTCAGCCGGACAGCTTGCCCTGCCCTGTCAGTATGTGGAACCTCCTTCTCAGCAACTGATTCCGTTGGTGAGAGCTTCCGTGGCTCCTGCGACGTGGCAAGCTTATGGTAAGGCATGGTCGGAATGGCTGAATTTCGCGGGGCCCCCCCCGATTGACAGTTCAGAACCTGCCCGTTTGGCAGCTACAGTTCGGTACTTGATACATTTGCGTGATTCTGGTTTTTCTGGGTCCGTGGCCCGGAATCGTTTAACTGGTATCGCCTTCCATTTCAAGCTTCGCGGTTGGTCGGACGTCACAAAATCTTTTATTATCAGTCGGGCCGTTCGTGGTTGGTGTCGGTTGAATCCCCGCCAGGAGCATAGACGGCCCATCTCTTTTGCACTGTTGGCTCGCCTCATTGGGGCCGTCCATAATTTTTGCACATCCCCCTTTGAATCCGCCCTTTTCGCGGTTTCCTTTGAATTGGCCTTTTTTGGTGCTTTGCGAATTGGTGAGCTTTTGTCCTTGTCGAAGCACCGTCCCGGTGGCCTCCGGCACAATGATGTTACAGTTTGCAATGGGGCTTGCGTATCCGCATCCGTAAGTCCAAAACGGACCCATCTGGCAGGGGCTCTTGGATCCCCTTATTCGCTATCCCTGGCCCTGTCTGCCCCATTGTTTTGGTAAACAACTATCTAGCTGTGCGTTGCTTTGGTGTGTCCTTCTTATCTCACGAGGATGGTTCACCACTCACAAAGTTCCAGTTTTTGGCCCTCTTTCGTAAATGCCTGCGATCGTTTGGCTTGAAGCCTACTGATTTTGGTACACACTCCTTTCGGATAGGTGCGGCTACCGAGGCCGCGAGAGCTGGTTTGTCCAATTCCGAGATTCAGCGCATTGGTAGATGGCGTTCTTCTTGCTTTGCGCGCTACGTTCGACCTGATTTATTGCTTTACTAATTCTGTTTCTTTCCATAGGCGGTGCACGGCCGGCGGTGTGGCTGTTGGGCAACTCATATATTTTTTGGGCTGGCCAGAGAGCGGCGTATCGCCCGGGTGGAAGGCATCTCGGCTTTCGTGGCCTCGACGTGCATTGGAGGGGCATCAGAGGCCTGATGTGGCCGCAGGTTCTCCCGGAGGTAGTCGGCATCGCTCAAGTTGCGGTGTCCCCGGTGATTCTTCTTATACACGCCGGGGGCAATGATCTTTGTTCCTCCCGGCTTGCAGAGCTCCTGACTACTATGAGGTCTGACGTGGATAAATTCCACGGTTTCTTTCCCGAGCTGGTTCTCATTTGGTCAGAAGTAATTCCCCGCGTTGCATGGCAGGGGGCTCGCGACGCAGCAGCAGTGGAGCGGTCACGCCGTACTTTGAACGCGAGTATGTCCCGTTTCAGCCGCTTTAAGGGTGGTGTAGTCGTCAGACATAGGCAGCTGGAAGGGGACAACTCCAGCCTCATGTTGCCGGATGGCGTCCATTTGTCAGACATTGGCATCGATATTTTTTTATCAGGCCTTCAAGAGGGCATTGAGCAGGCACTTCTTTTAATGGGTGGGGGTCGGAGCGCTGTCTAGGGACTTTGCTCCTCCGTGGCGGTCAGTTCTGGAATGGTGGTGTCAAGCACAGGCTGATTGCGCCGGGTGACCGGCCTGGCATTACGCCTCGTCTTGACAGCAGTATAAGTTGGGTTTTTGATATTTGCACAAATTAATGTAAAAGCTGTGACCGACCCCAACCCAGCAAAAGATGAGAGTTTTTTATACGTTTGCACTTGATTATCTCTCCAATAAAGTTTACTTGTTTTATTACAAACGTGTGTTTTGTTCGGGCATTGGGGGTTGGTTTGGTTGTGGGTCTCAGCAGTCTATATATAGATAGGCTAGATCCATCAGTGTGAGGGCTAGCAGATTTCTTCTCCATAGTTCCAAACATAGTATCCCTTTTATAATAGCTGTATGCACTAACAGGGATGCAAAATATAGAGGATTACATAGGTGGGACAACCTATTTACTTCTGTGGATTACTTTTCCTTTTCACATGGCATGTATGCCTCAGTTTTATTTAGCTACGAGTATAATCCACCAAAATGTTTTTTACTAATTGTTTCAGGTTCTGACATTGTATTTGTGTCATAAACTATTGTACATTTCCAAGTAACTAATATACTTACAGGAGCATATACACTTATTATGTACAGCAAAACTCTGCACTAGATGTCCACAAATCCAGATGCGGATCCTGATTCTGTAGGCATTGACTGCCACGGTACCACGGTGGCGCCACTGAGGCTTCAGTCTCCACAGGGTACTGCACCTCACTTAAGGTGCGGTACTTATCCCGGGTCCGGAGGAGGTCGGTGCAGGTATCACACACATTTCATTCAATACACACCGTAGGTTGCCCTCCCCACTGGGGAACGGGCTAAGCTCGGGTCTTAAGGTTGCTATCCAAACACTGGCGCTTCCACCCACTAGCGACAGGGACCCAGGGGAGGAGCAGCCACCAGGTGAGGCAGAAAGAGCCACACACAGAGAGAGGGGAGCCGAGTTCCAGGAGGGAACAGGACAGGAGCTGATCACCAGTAGCTCCTGTAGGACAAAGGAGAACAAAACGGTTACTGAGGGAAGAGCTTCATTGCTCCCTCGGAACCAGCGCTGAGCAGGATGCAGATCCCTAGGGTGGAACATACACTACGTTGGACCACCAGAATCTGCCGGACAGGGGGATTCCACGTCTCCCTGGCCACCACTTATCACGGAGCATAGTGGCACATAGGGTCCGGAGTCGTGATTACAGTCTGGCCCCATGGCAGATCTGCACCACCTGCACAAGGGACGGGAGCTGAATTACAAGAACCGGGTCCCCAAGTAGCTTCAGGCCACGGGGATCCCACACTAAAGGCGCAAGGGGGAAGGGCCTACAGACTACCGCACTGGTACTGAGTACTGACCTCCAAAGGATCCGGGATCGGCTAGAGCCCATCACAGCTGAGTCTGGTACACCGGGCAACCAAAGAACAGTGAGTAAAGACCTGGAACCGCAACTACCGTGTCAGCCCATCACCCGTGCTCCGGTGCCAACGGTCACCGCTACAACCTCCATCATCCTCCCTGGGGCCTAGGTTCACCTGCGGGAAGCTGAACTATCCTAGCTGCGACACCATCCGCCCCAGAGGACAGCGTCCGCAGCAGTGGCTAATCCCTGGCCTGGCCGCAGGTGGCGTCATGAGACAACTACAACTCCTATCATCCTCATCATCACCCTTCCTCATCCCATCTCCCCTTTTTTTGTGTACACCTCGGGGCCAGGGCCACCCGTGACATCCCCCTGACCCAACATCACCGGCGACAAGTATTTAACCCCTTGCCCCGTGGGTGCTACACCACAACCATTAATATGGACTGAATTATATATCTTTTTACCCCTTACCACTGCAACTTACAAACTGGAGAATCCTTTTATATAAATTTTAACATGCTAGTTATCCTTAAACTCTTTTAGTGCCCATTATTCATTTTAAAAATTTTCAATTTCCCGCCTGTTAAAAATCTTCCTCATTCTGAAGAGTTGATGGTTTTCTTTTTTCATAGTGTTCACATTGCTGCCTATGTTACGGTCCATCCTTCATTCTCAGAGTGGCCATGTTCCAAGGTTAAGATCTTACATGGCTAGCAGGGTTTATGCTTTAGAGCCTGCTCACGGTGCTATTAAGTTGACTGGATTGCAGGATACGACTAGATTCAGATCCCTTGCGTTTCTCCCATTCTGCAGGTGTGAAATAACCTCTTCTATCAGCCTGCAGTCTGGTATTTGTGGATAACAACTAGAGCACCCAGCTGAAGCCATCAAAGTGTATATGTGGAGAATAGCTCTCCAAATGAGTGCACATTGGAAAAAAAACCTGATTATTTCTGTATTTATTGTACATGAAAGTGTTCAATTTGCATTTTCTTTCTGCATACACTTTATTAATTGTAATACCTCAAGATACAATGAGTTATAATTAGTGATGAGCGAGCATGCTTGTAACTACTCGGTACTCGCACGAGTATCGCTGTACTCGGGCTGCTCGGCGGGGACCGAGTAATCTCGCGATACTCGTGCTGTACTCGTGGTCTTCATTTCTGCATGTTGGCGCTCTTTTGAGAGCCAGCCCTCATGCAGGGATTGGCTGGCAGACCACTGCAATGCCACAGCCCTGTTAGTTGTGGAATTGCAGTGATTGGCCGGCCTGCACAGCGTGACCGAGCCTTTATACCGGCCGGCGCGCTGTGCTCTGCTCACAGCTATCCAGACAGTCAGTGCAGGGAGAGTGTCGCTGATTCAGGGAAAGCTTTGCGGCCCTTTATAGCTTTTTCAGTTGCAGGGCTGCAAACAGTGTGACCAAAAGTCCTTCTCAGGACTATTCTAGTTGTATACAGGCAGGCAGGGTATAGCCAGGTCGGAGTACAGTAGCAGAGTCCTTCTCAGGACTATTGTTGCTATATACAGGCAGGGTATAGCCAGGTCTGAATACAGGCTAGTGACCAGAAGAGTCCTTGTCAGGACTATTGTACCAGTATACAGGCAGGCAGGGTAGTGGTGACCGTATACCAGCCTTCATCATATCTGGGGCTGGTGTACACAGTGTAAAACAGTCCAGATAGTGTCTGACTTGTCTGTAATTGTCGCTCCCCAAAAAAACCTGTTAGGTTCTTATTGCGTCCGTGCTTGGTTTTTAAAACCGCACGTGTGTGCCTGTTGGTGGCAGCGTACAGGTGCACTTGTGTGCAATTTCCACAAACTTTGATATAACGCACAAGTAGTGAATATACACGTCAGCAGTGCACAGCATTGCAAAATGCGCAAGGGCATTGGCAAGGAACAAGGAAGTGGACGTGATGGTGGTGCAGGCAGAGGCCGAGGTCGTGGGCAAGCTCTAATTTCGCCACAACAAAGGGCCACATCTAGTCGCTCGCACGTCCTGTCCCAAATTCTTGGGGACCGCAGCAGTACACCGCTCTTGAACCAAGACCAGTGTCAACAGGTTGTTAGTTGGATAGCAGATAATGCTTCCAGTCAGATTGGCACCACCACAAACACTCTGTCTTCCACACGGTCAAGTGTCAGTAGCCGTGATACTGCACCGCACATTTCTGAACCTGATCCTCCTTCCTACCACCAGGCTGAGTACACGTCCTCCTCGGACATTAATGATCCCACACTTGGACACTCGGAAGAGCTGTTCACGTTTACATTCACACATTCTGGCCTCTCGCCAGCTCATATTGAAGTGGGTCATGAGGAGATCGTCTGTACAGATGGCCAAATATTTGAGCAGCCACGTTCTCACGAAGTTGGCAACGTGTCTCAACAAGTGGTGGACGATGATGAGACACAATTGTCAGGAAGTCAGGAGGAGGAGCAGGGTGCGGAAGAGGAAGACGACGTGGTGGATGATCCAGTAACTGACCCAACCTGGCAGGAGGATATGCAGAGCGAGGACAGCAGTGCACAGGGGGAGGGAGGCGTAGCATCACAACAGGCAGTAAGAAGCAGGGTGGTGGCCCCAGGCATAAGTCAGGCAACCGTTCCCCGGAACAACACGACGACACAAGGTGCCTGTACAAATGTTAGGTCTTCCCGAGTCTGGCAGTTTTTTAAGTTGGATCCAGATGATTCAAAAAAGGCCATTTGCAACACCTGCCGTGCCAGCATCAGCAGGGGTACCAAAACTAGCAGCCTGACCACCACCAGCATGATCAGGCACATGTCAGCCAAGCACCCGACTTTGTGGGAAGTACAACAGAGTCGAGGAGCAGTGCTTGCTGATGTCACTGCTACGTCTTCGCTGGTTGTGCATGCGAGCCAATCCCCTGTCCATGCTGCCTGCGAACAAGCCTCCTCCACTCCTGCACCTGCAGTTGCCTACGCAGAAAGAACACCATCATCAAGCACGTCCTTGTCCCAGCGCAGCGTTCAGTTATCCATTCAGCAAACCTTTGAACGCAGGCGCAAATACACTGCCAACACCCCACATGCCACAGTTCTAAATGCTAACATTTCGCGACTGCTTGCGCTGGAAATGTTGCCTTTTAGGCTGGTGGAGACAGAAGCATTCCGTGACCTGATGGCGGCAGCTGTCCCACGTTACTCGGTCCCCAGCCGCCACTATTTCTCCCGGTGTGCCGTCCCCGCGTTGCATAACCACGTGTCACAAAACATCACACGTGCCCTGAACAACGCTGTTTCACCCAAGGTCCACCTAACCACAGACACGTGGACAAGTGCTTGTGGGCAAGGCCGCTACATCTCGTTGACGGCACACTGGGTTAATATTGTGGAAGCTGGGACCCAGTCTGAGCGAGGGACGGAACACGTCCTTCCCACACCAAGGTTTGCAGGCCCTACCTCAGTCAGTGTTTCACCCACACTCTACAGCTCCGGAATGTCATGCTCTTCAGCCTCCTCCTGCGCATCCTCATCCACTGTACCCTCCACACCAGTCACAAGCTGGAAGCACTGCAGCACTGCCTCGGCGAAGCGGCAACAGGCTGTGCTGAAGCTAATCTGCATAGGTGACAAACCCCACAATGCAGAAGAGCTGTGGACAGCTCTGAAACAGCAGGCAGATCACTGGCTCACACCTCTGAACCTAAAGCCAGGAAAGGTCGTGTGTGACAATGGCCGGAACCTGGTGGCGGCTTTGAGGCGAGGCCAGCTGACACATGTTCCATGCGTGGCCCATGTGCTCAACCTCGTGGTTCAGCGGTTTCTAAAGTCATACCCAGAGCTGTCTGATCTGCTGGTAAAAGTTCGCCGCCTGTCTGCACATTTTCGAAAGTCACCTACTGCTTCAGCCGGCCTTGCCGGCTTTCAGCGCAGTTTGCATCTTCCGGCTCACAGACTGGTGTGTGATGTCCCCACGCGTTGGAATTCAACTCTGCACATGTTGGTCAGGATATGTGAGCAGAAGAGGGCAGTTGTTGAGTACCTGCATCACCTAAGCCGTCGGGAAATGGGTCAAACTCCACACATAACACCTGAGGAGTGGAGATGGATGTCAGACCTATGTACCATCCTCCAAAACTTTGAGGACTCCACCAAGATGGTGAGTGGTGATGACGCCATTATTAGCGTCACCATACCGCTACTCTGCCTTCTAAAACGGTCTCTGCTGAAAAACAAACATGATGCATTGCAGGCGGAGCGCGATGAGTTGCAGCAAGAAACAGTAGTGGGTGTGGGTGATGATAACACACAGCCCAGCCTCGTCTCATCACAACGTGCAGTGGAGGACTATGACGAGGAGGAGGATGAAGACATGGAGCAACTCTCCGGCCAAATTGAGGATATGACATGCACACCAGTCATATCCTCGGTTCAGCGTGGCTGGCCAGAGGACAGGGTAGATGAGGAGGAGGAGGAGGAGGAGGAGGAGGACAGCATGTTCAGTCATCTTGTTGGTCAGGCTACTGAAGTCCTGGCTGTTAAGAGTCTGGCGCACATGGCTGACTTTATGGTAAGCTGCCTGTCTCGTGACCCTCGCGTTAAGAACATCTTGGCCGACAATCATTACTGGTTGGTAACACTGTTAGACCCACGCTACAAGGAGAACTTTTTGTCTCTTATTCCCGTGGAGGAGAGGTCAACCAAAATGCAGCAGTTCCGGAAGGCCATAGTCACGGAAGTAGGCAAAGCATTCCCCTCACAAAACGCTAGCGGCATAGGTCATGAATCAGTGGACAACCGAGGCGTACAGCCGAGAGAGGCACAAGTCCAATCCGCCAGAGGTAGGGGAACAGTCTTTAAGATGTGGGACAGTTTTCTCAGCCCCTCACGTACCACAGCCCCTGAGGTGCGGGGTAGTGCCACAAGAAATCCTAAGTTTGCCCAGATGCTGAAGGAGTACCTTGCAGATCGAACAACTGTACTCCGACATTCCTCTGTGCCTTACAATTATTGGGTATCCAAGCTGGACACGTGGCATGAATTGGCTCTCTACGCCTTGGAAGTCCTGGCCTGCCCTGCTGCTAGCGTTTTGTCAGAGCGTGTTTTTAGTGCCGCAGGTGGAATCATTACAGATAAACGCACCCGCCTGTCAACTGAAAATGCTGACAGGCTGACTCTGATCAAGATGAACAAGGGTTGGATTGGGCCAGACTTCACTACACCACCAGCAAATGAGAGCGGAATTTAAAGTTTGCCATGTACCTCCACTCACCCATGGGTACACACTTCTGGACTTTGGATAATCGCTGGACTGCTCCTCCTTCTCCTCATGCGCCACCATGATGATGACCGTTACAAATTGCAATACTTAGGCCTTTGTTTCAGGTATACCCCCAGTGGTAAATTTTTTCGCCCATTCTTTGCAGAATGGACATTACAATGACAGGAGACCCGCTCCTTTGCAATGGGAACAATGTTTTGAGGCCCTCATGCACGTCTCTACCCAGGGACAACGTGGAGCCTCCCAATTTTTGGCTGCCCTGCCTAAGGGCTATACTATAATACACCCACTTCCTGACAATGGACACTTAATGTTTTGAGGCCCTCATGCACGTCTCTACCCAGGGACAACGTGGAGCCTCCCAATTTTTGGCTGCCCTGCCTAAGGGCTATACTATAATACACCCACTTCCTGACAATGGACACTTAATGTTTTGAGGCCCTCATGCACGTCTCTACCCAGGGACAACGTAGAGCCTCCCAATTTTTGGCTGCCCTGCCTAAGGGCTATACTATAATACACCCACTTCCTGACAATGGACACTTAATGTTTTGAGGCCCTCATGCACGTCTCTACCCAGGGACAACGTGGAGCCTCCCAATTTTTGGCTGCCCTGCCTAAGGGCTATACTACAATAGACCCACTTCCTTCCAATGGGCACTTCAGGTTTACAGGCCCTCATGCACGTCTCTATCCAGGGACAACGTGGAGCCTCCCAATTTTTGGCTGCCCTGCCTAAGGGCTATACTACAATAGACCCACTTCCTTACAATGGGCACTTCAGGTATACAGGCCATCATGCACGTCTCTATCCAGGGACAATGTGGAGCCTCCCAATTTTTGGCTGCCCTGCCTAAGGGCTATACTATAATACACCCACTTCCTGACAATGGACACTTAATGTTTTGAGGCCCTCATGCACGTCTCTACCCAGGGACAACGTGGAGCCTCCCAATTTTTGGCTGCCCTGCCTAAGGGCTATACTACAATAGACCCACTTCCTTCCAATGGGCACTTCAGGTTTACAGGCCCTCATGCACGTCTCTATCCAGGGACAACGTGGAGCCTCCCAATTTTTGGCTGCCCTGCCTAAGGGCTATACTACAATAGACCCACTTCCTTACAATGGGCACTTCAGGTTTACAGGCCATCATGCACGTCTCTATCCAGGGACAATGTGGAGCCTCCCAATTTTTGGCTGCCCTGCCTAAGGGCTATACTACAATAGACCCACTTCCTTACAATGGGCACTTCAGGTTTACAGGCCCTCATGCACGTCTGTATGCAGGGGCATTGGTGAACCTCACAATTTTGGACTGCCCTGGCAAAGGAAAATACTACAAAGACTCACTTCCTCAAAATGGGCACATTAGACTCAGAGGCCTTTATGTACGTCTCTTCTCAGGGACATCGGAGTGCCACACAATGTTTTCACGTAAAATCTTTCATGTATTAATCTCAAAAAGTAACATACACCAGCTCTATCTCACTATTGGGTATGTGCCCTTAACATTTCCGCCATGAAAAATCATTTTGGGGTCATTTTGGAAGGTTTTCTGGTGAGTCCGTAAAAATGGCGTAAAACGCGGACAAAATTGTTCACAGCTGTGACTTTTCAGTGATAAATGCTTCAAGGGGTCTTCCCCATGCTGTTGCCATGTCATTTGAGCACTCTTCTGAGACTTTTGTGACATTTTTAGGGTTTCGACATGCTGCCGGGGGGTCATTTCACAAAAATACTCGGGTCTCCCATAGGATAACATTGGGCTCGTTGCTCGGGCCGAGTACACGAGTATCTTGGGAGGCTCGGCCCGAGCTTCGAGCACCCGAGCTTTTTAGTACTCGCTCATCACTAGTTATAATAGGTTTTTCATTTACATTTATTGGCATTTTTATACAAACTAAAAGAAATCTGTCACCAGGTGTTTGCAACGCAGTCTGAGAACAGAATAATGTAGGGGCAGAATTCCTGATTTATCAAAATGACAGCAAGGAGCTCAGTATGTGATCCATTGCTGGATCACATACTGAGCTCCTTGCTGTCATTTTGATGAAATCACTGTTTTCTCCACTGCAACTAGTAGTTCTTTGAATGCTGTGCTCTGTATAACTCCGCCCACACCATTGATTGGCAGCTTTTTGCATACACTGGGAGTGTGGTTACACAAAGCAGGAGGACTATATGGCATGAGACCGCTAGTCCTGTAGTGCAGAGGTTTTTTAAGCAATTGTTATTGCTAAACAAATCAGTATATGGTTGTGGCTAAATCCCAGTGGGTAGAAGGCCCTGTGGATAGCTTGTTTGGTGGGCGTGGTGATGTTTCCTCCTCTCCACTATAATCATGCAAGGAAGGGGCTTCAGCCCCCTGGACCCCCCATCTGTGGGTCCTACTTCCAGACCCCCACTTCTATTATAATCAACTCCATGCTTACATGGACTTAGAAGAATAATGTATGTTCCTGGTATCAGCTATGTCAGCGGAGGCCCCGCCCCTTTTGGTCACATCGGCGTGACGTCACCAGAGGTTCCTCTGTCCACTGGGATTTAGACGTTACCATCAGTATATGGCTGCCATACCACGCATACTGTACTCTAAATACAATTTCCTTTAAAAAGTAAGTACACACCTAGTGTGCTACTAGTACTCACAGATCAGAGCTACCTTTCTAGCTGCATCTGTGCAGCTTGTAAACTCCATCTTGGCACAGAGATGGTCAGTGGAGTGGAGATGAGTGAAGGACCTGGGATGATGTCACCATCATGTGACCTGAGGACCTGAGGGGGATGGAGTTTGCATGCAGAGACTGGGAAAGGAAGTGAAACAAATCCTCTCCTAAAGTGGTTAATGCTCTTGGAACCAGGGGAATGCTGGGAAACAGTTGTAATTCTTGTTAGTATATATCCTCCCTGTAATATCACTGTCACATAATCTGGGCATGCTGGGAATTGTATTTCTCCTTATATCTCCTCCATCCCTTTTAACATTTCCTACTGCACAAAATTTGTTTATTACTGCACAAATTGTGTATTACTGCACACTAAAAATACTCTGCTGTAGTGATAACCTTCTAATGATAAAACACTGATTTTATTGAAACAAAAACACATAGCCTTTTAAGTGGCACATCACTGGAATCAGGGACTCTGCCTCTACATCATGCTGCTCTTAGATTACATAGCAAAAACCTGGTGGCAGATTTCCTTTAACAGGTTTTTCACCTTTCACAATACAGTGAGTCAGTCATCCTCAGCAATTATCCTAATATTATGTAGCATATTTGTATCTAATACTTTATGCTGACGCTGCAAACTTAAATTGCATTGGACTGAAAAATATAATTTAATGAATAAGTGATTTCAGAAAGAGCTTTGAACCCTAAGATAAGGTTCACTTCTACCTTTTTTGGCAAACGAGCTCATGGTCTATAAACAACTTCAAATAAAATGATCACAGTTTCACGTGCTTTATAAAAACAATGTACGTTTGTATCATAAATGACTTGTCATGGATAATTATGGTGTAGTAACTATCAGACAAGCTATGGAACAAATCGACCTGTCTTCAGTGCCTTCTCTAGCCTTCTAGATTTACCGTAATGTTCTTTTGCTCTGACATGACACCGATTGTGCTATGAAATTACATAGACCTCCAGAAGGCTAGCCACTGCATGCATCCGGTAGAAGATCCCAAATGGAAGTCCAATGTTTACTACAGCGGACCACATGGGTGATCCATAGAAGTTCATCTCCAGTTCATTATCAAACTGTGGACGAGCACCAAAGGCAGGCATGATCCAGAACTAGGAAAATATGACACAATACTGTTAGAAACAATGACCTTGGTAATCTAACGTAAATTACTTTTATACTAAAGTGGAAAACTTAAAGGAGTTGTGCAACATAAACTCCCAAAAATTTTTTAAGCTACGGTAATCTGTGCTGTATTGTCATATAAAACACCCCTACATTATTTTTTTTGTTTTCTATCTTTTATTCCTCTTGAATTATCACTTTATTCTCTGCAGCTCTTTGTTTACTTGCAGCTCAACCAAACATGACATCTTCCTATGCCAAACCTCACAGTCAGAGCTGACACCGCCCGGCCTCACTGTCCAGCCTCGCACTCTGGCCGCCCTCTGGCCGCCCTCTACACACACATTCCCTGTCAGTATTCTGCCCCAGCACCTGATAGATAAATAAATACTATGTAATGTAAACTATATATAGCCCCCAATGTGAGTCTATAGGATATATATACACACACATAAACATATACCCCTACACACCTAGCGATGTATAATACAGTGGAACCTTGGCTTACGAGAACAATCCGTTCTGGGAGTGTGCTTGTTAACCAAGTTACTCGTTCAGCAAAGCAAGATTTCCCATAGGAAATGATTGCAATGCAGACAATTTGTTACACAACTTGTTAAATGTCCCATCCTGGTCCCCTATTGTGCCATTCCAAACACGTACAAACACGCACACAAACAGATTATACTCACTTTACCTTCCATTGTAGTTCACCCATACAAGATGTGTATCGGGTAACCATCGCAACCAATGCCGCACCTTCCGCTCCCAGCGCGATGACGTCAAAGGCAGGAGCTGCTTGCCTCTAATTGGCCAGCGCGCTGCCTTTGAGTAGTGGCTGACAGGGGAAGTTCCTCCCTCGTCGTGATGCTTGCCGATACACAGCCTGTAGCGGCGAACAACAATAACCAGGAGGCCGGCGATAGAACAGAAGGTACACATATTATGCTCACCTTACCTTCTGTTCCATCGCTGGCCTCATGGCTCTTGTAGTTCGCCGCTACAGGATGTGTATCGGGTAACCATCGGAACGGAAGGTAAGGTGAGCATAATCTGTGTGTGTGCGTGCGTGTGCGTTTGTGTGTGTTTGTGCGTGCTTGTGTGTTTGTGTGCGTTTGTGTGGATAGCAAGAGCGGGTTAGATCGTGGTGTATGTACGGAACCAGAAGTGTGTGCGGTGAGTATTTTGCTCGTACAGCAAAGCTTGCTCGTAAACCGAGTTACAAATTTACAGCAAGCTTTGCTCGTTAAGCAAAATACTCGCTAACTGGGTTACTCGTTAAGCGAGGTTCCACTGTATATATAATCCCCCCTCATGGACTCCGTCTCCTCTGGCCCCTCCCAGCACCCCATCACCTCTCTGTATCTCACCCGTGCACTGTCTTCTCTCCCCCTGCACTCTCTTCTCTGCCGCCCCTGTGACGCCCCTGGACTATTCAGGTCGTCACAGGGTACTGCACAATCTTCCCTCCCCGTGCAGGATTCAACCCTCCATGGTTCTGGGTCTTTATCCTGCAGTACTACCTCCACCAGCAAATAAAATCCTAGGTACACCTTGCACCACACCCCGTCAGGCACACCAGTGGTCAGCTTAAGCTGGAATAGGGCTGCCCACCCAGGGTCATAGGGGTCAGGCAGGGAGGTGGGAGGTGTCAGTTGAGTTGAGTGGTAGCCCTCGAGCTGAGAGGAGCTCTGAGGAAGCTGGGAGTTGTAGCTCCCAGGGGAAGCAGACGGTCGTCTGGACCTAGAGGAGTCGGACCCCCTGTCGCAGGGGATTGAGACTAGGTGCCTGGGACCTGTCTTGGAGGATTATCAGCAGCCTGGGCCTAATCACTGGTCTGGGACTTAAGGCACGATGGGGTACACGGACCCTAGGTCGGGGAGAAGCTTCAGGTGACCCGGCAATTAACCTGCGGAGGATAGAGCCTCTATGGACTGTTCCCACGAAGCTCAGAGATTGGGGGCACTAGCACAATGTGTGGGATAGGGCTTTCCAAACAAGCAGCCCACTGAAATCTCAAGCATGAGCCCCTGAGAGCAAGCTCTTCCGCTTAGCCATAGTGGGGAGCGTGGCCCGGAAAGCTCCAAGCTGACGGGTCACAAAGGACACTTCAAAACTAATGTGCCAGGAGGCAGGTTACGGACCACCAGGCAGTGCTGCAGGGGACGGGACCCAGACGAGCTCCCCCAAGATGGCAGCGGCACCCAGAGACTTGGTTTACCACGTTGTCAGCGTCTGCTTATTTACTGAGTGAGTACCTGATTGACCCCTGCAACCAGCGAGCCTGCGCTCCCCCTACACCCCATCATAACATCCAGAGTCCTGGGGCCTTCACCTACCCGTGGATCGTAACGACACCTAGCTGCTCCACAACATCACCCCGGGTACTCCCAATTACCGTACACCACATGTGGCGTCACAAACTATATCTCCCCTGTAAATACCCCCTTTTCCATTTGAGTGTGGCCCCTAGCCTCCGGGTCCGGAGACCCTCGAGGCACGAGTAATCACAACCCCCACGGATCCGAGCGGTTTGACCACTGCAGGGGCGGCACACCCCCATCCCCCCGCTTTGTCTCTCACCCGTGCACTGTCTTGTCTCCCCCTGCACTCTCTTCTCTGCCACCCTCCTCCCCCCAGCTCTGTCTCTCACCCGTGCACTATCTTCTCTCCCCCTGCACTCTTCTGTGCCGCCCCCCCTCCCCCCACTCTGTTTCTCACCCGTGCACTGTCTTCTCTACCCCCTTCCGCCGCTTCCGCCGCTCTGTCTCTCACTTGTGAGATGTGGCAAACAGCGCTGATGGTGTCCTAGACAGAGAGGGCAACCCTGTTTGTCCAGGACCCGGGCACATACAGGTCACAGATAGCAGCGCACAGGGAGCGGGGGAGAGTACGGAATGTGGGGAGGGGCAGGGGCTCATCGCACTGTACCTGATAGGCTGCAGGGTGGCAACATAACATCAGCTGTGATGCCCGTCAACAAGGTCCAGCCCCTGTTGACGTGACATCACAGGAAGCAGCAAAATCCTGGCAGGAGCGGTCACATGACTGCTCTGAGTAGGGGGAGAGGGGCTGACAGAAGGGCAGGTAGGTAGATGATAAATTTCATCACAGATTTGTTCCCAACTACTGAAAGAATTAATCATCAAAGACAAAATGCAATTCCGACTCAATGACCAATAGCCTTTTCTTTAGGAGTGTGCATAGAGCGATAAATCGGGACACTGAAAAAACAGGATTTTTAAATTATAATATTAATATATCATATATAATGCTGCACAGTTAGAATGATTTTAAAACAGAATGGTTAATAGTGTATTTCTATAAATTAACAAAATGGAAATCTATCATATTTTCTGGATTATAAGACACACTTTTCCCCCTCAAAAACTGGGGGTAAAATGGGGGTCCGTCTTATAATCTGGATATGGCTTACCAGAGCGGCAGTGGTGGAGCGAGGTCACAGGACGCAGAGTTGGCGATACCGAAAGCTCAAAGGAGGGGGTGTCACTGCAGTGGAGCATCTCAGGAGGGTCACAGGACGGAGGGCGCCATTGATCTGACAGCAGACTGTGGGCTCCATTGAATCGCTTGCTGTTGACACGATGGATTGCAAGAAAATGGCCGCGGAGGCGGTGCGTGCGCAGGTTGACACAATGAACTTAAAGAAAATGCCCGCGGAGTCCTATCTGCGTACGTATCGCCTCCACGGCCATTTTCTTGAAGTTAATCTCATCAACCATGGGCAATTCAATGGAGCCCGCAGTCCGCTGGCAGATCAATGGTAACTGCCTCCGTGACACCCCTGAGCCCGCAGTATCGCCGACCCTTCGTCCAATGACCCTCCTGAATCGCGACACCCCCTCCTCCGATCCTGCAGCATCGCTGACCCTGCCTCCCGTGACCTTCCTGAGCTGCTCCACCACCACCACTCAACCCTGGTGAAATATTATTTTAACATTAAGAATTATTTTTTCCTATTTTCCTCCTCTAAATTTGGGGTGTGTTTTATAAATCAAAAAATACGGTATTTAAAATCAATATGGAGGGAGTACCCTTTGCCTAAAAAACAGCATTATTCTTCTAGGTTCACTTGCACATGGCTTATGAAAGAACCCGAGGAGAGGTTGTTCCAAACATCTTGGAGAACCAACCACAGATCTTCTGTATTTAGGCCTGAACAAATCCTTCTGTCTCTTCAGACCAACTTGATGATATTCAGATCATACGGTACTTTTTTGAATTGTTTATACTTACCATAGCTTTTATTGAAATGCATGTCATGGTGTAAAGTTGTTTTCCACCGCAACTGTGGCTTTTACAGCAACTCCAGTAAAAGTGGTACAAAAAAGTACAAAAATGTCTCTATCTGTCCAGTAACATGTACCAGAATTTATGGAACCATAAGGCCTCATTCAGACATCAGTGATTTGTTATTGTATGCAAAAAGATTTAAGTGTCATCAATGTTTTCGATCTAATTTTCATTGGTGTTTAGTCAGTGTATTAGTTTTTATCATCAGAGTTTCATCAGTGATTTTCTCATTTGCAAAAAAACATAAACAATTGCCACGTTTCTCCTGCCCATTGCAATACTAAAACCAGACAGCTCACAGAAGGCATATCTATGCTGTCCATAATTTTCAAAGAATGATAGACTTGTGTGGCTGATCGGTGACTTGGATCAAAATTGCACGTCTCCATAATTTTTTGGCAAGCCAGGGGTCACAGGTCACAACACCACATGCACCCCACATTCCCTGCAGGTACACACAAGGTCAAAACTAAAATCCTTGTTGCCTTCCTCCAGGGGCTGGTGTCCACACCAGGGGGTGGGCCAGGCGGTAGGCTCCGCCCACCGAGGAGTTCACAGCCCTGGAGGCGGGACAACCAGGCAGTGCAGTTTAGGAGGAAGAAGTAGAAGGAAGTGAAGTGGTAGTGGAGCAAAGGAGAGGAGCTTGTAAGAGGAGTAAAGAAGTAAAAAGAAACAGTTAAGCAAGCCTGAAGTTGGTCCGGGTGTGTGCCCCGGACTGAGACAGCAAGGTTGGCAGACGGCGGTGACCGTCTGCAGGCGAGACTGATTGGAGGTTGCCGAAAGGACCGTGGACGGGTGGTGACCCGGCGGTACCGGAGCAATATACGAAGATTAGTCAGCACCAGGGCAGGGGCCTTTCGGATCCCGGCAAGGCTAGGAGTCGCCGAATTTGCCAAATCCGTCAGTAAAGGGGACGACTGTCTCCCAACAACCAAGTCCCGTTGAAGGCAACAGTCCAACCGTTAAGGGGAGACACCGCCACCGCCAAGGCACCAGTTTCCCAGGGCCAGTGCCTGCGGGCAAGAGTGGAGCTCCTCCGGCTCATATCCAAGCTGGGGAGCGGGTTACCGGTGGGAACCCATCGCTACCAAACAACAACACATAGGTGCAGGGAAGAGACCGTCACCGTCAACTGCAGGGGAAGTCAGCACCGTGAGCCGTCCGAGGGACCCGTCCAACCAGCCGTTTGTTTACCGAGAACTGTGTCGTGTTTACTGGCTGAGTGAGTACCTCCGTGCCGTGCGGCACAGCGCTGCCCCTGCGCCCCTGCACCTCCACAGGCCCCAGACCCGCCTGTCCACCATCCCAACCCCATCACTGGGCCCCGGGATCACCAACCCCTACCCACGGAGGGGCAACACAACAACTGGCTGCTCCATACCATCACTACCGGGCTCCCCATACAGAGCAGCGGTGGTGTTAACAAATCACCACAACCGTGGGTGACGTCACGGACAACAAACTATCCCAAAACACCAATTTCCCTTTTCACTCACGGGCGAGGAGCGCCGCTCGAGTCCCCGGGATCCGGCCCATCGCTCGAGCCACCGAGCAGCGGCAGCGGCAGGCCGCAGCAGCCGCAGCGGCAGCCGGACCCGAGCAGTGGGAGAGCGCGGCGTCCCCTCCTCCGCCCACGACACCCGCATCAGCAGCCGAGCTGCTCGGATCCGGATCCACGGTGGCTCGAGAGGGCTCCGGACCTGGGGGTCGTGCGACTCCTCAAACGAAGGGGGGTTATGTACAGGGGATGGTGTGAAAGTTTTTGACACCACCCGTGGTGTGTGGTAAGGTGGAGTACCACTGCTGCGGCTGGGAGTACCCGGTGGCGATGGTGTGGGCAGCCAGGTTTTTAACCCCTCCCTGGGTTGGGGGAATGCGCCGGGACTCGGTGATGGTGACGAGGATGTGCCGTCGGGACGGTAAGGGTCACTTGCGTACTCACTCAGTACAATAACGCTGACACCGACAACTGTAGTAAACCAAAGTTCTGGACACCGCTGCCGCTGAAGTGGAGCACGCCTCAGTCCCATTGCTGTTGGTGTTGCCTGTTAGTCTGTGACCTTTTCCCGTGGCACCTTGTCTTCTATTTGGTCCCTTTAGTCTGAAACTAATCGGGTCCCGCTCCCCAGTATGGCTGTCAGGGTTCACGCTTGCGATTTTCTGGACCGTATATGTGGAAAGTCCTATCACCCTCGTTGCGCTAGTACCCCGATTTTGAAGCGGGTGGAGAATGGATCTTGAAAGCTCCCGACCTCCTCTCTCTCTCTCCTCCAACACTACACTCCTCTTGTGACCTCTCCTCTTGAGAGTCGCTGCTCAACTGACTGTCTCCTGACACTCCTGACCCCACCCCCTTAACCAACTCCCCAAGTGAGTGACCCTATTCCACTCAGGCCGTCCACTGGTGTGTCTGGTGGGTGTGGTGCAGAGTGTTCCTAGGATTTTGATTAGCTGTTCTTGGCAAGACCAAAGGTTAGTGACCCGTAACCAAGGAGGAGATGGATATTGCATAGAAGGGCAGATTGCACAATACCCTGTGACGACCTGATAGGCCAGGGCGTCACATTCACAGTCCATGAAAAAACATGACCTTAGGAACAACAGCCTCTTAGACTATAATTGGTATGTAAACAAGAAAACAGGGACCTGGGATGAATCTCATGTCACGTGTCAAGCAACAACTTCGAGGAAAATAGGACCACAAGAAAGAGAAAAAGAAGTCTTTAAATTTTGCTAGTTAATAAAAATAACCATCTCATGAAGCCAAAGTTCATACAACATAAATATTTATTATAACAATGCTTCAAGATAATATAAATCAAACAATCAAAAATCAACGGATATATATGTGGCGCCCCTGACCTGGTCAGGCACCACTGAGTACTGCACCCATGCTGGGGACAGTACAATACAGGTAATCCAGAAGGCTGACCGAGGTGTGACTACACAGGCGCATAGTGATCAGGTCTCACACATGTACCTTTGGGAGGACCCCTGGGGATCCCAGGAGGGGGCAAAGCCTTCACCTCCACTGGAATAGTGGAGGGGGCCAAAAGCCTCCATCTCCTCTCAAGGGGTGTGGTAAGAGAATCTGGTTGCTAGGTGGCGTAGGCAGGCACAAAAGGGAAAAGAGAAGGAGGAGTAAACAGTCTGCAGCAGAGTGTGGAGGAGTGAGGAGCAGGAAAGTGAAGCTCTGACAGGAGCAGCAGTGAAGGTCCCAGATGTGAGCCGGTTCAGAGCAGAGTCCAGGGAGCTCCGAGGAGAGCTGACCCCTTCCCCTGGGCTGCTGTAGTCTGACAGCGTCCGCGCAGTGGCTACCGACGGGGGAGAACGGTCACCTAGGAGGGCTACCCGAAACCCATCTCCAGCTAGAGAGAGAGCACAGAGTGGGAAGTAAGGAGACTGCTAGGGAGAACCAGGCCCAAACGGGCGGCAGATCCCGGAGCGGGGATAGATCCACCTTTCCTTGCTAAACCTGCCGGTGTGGGGCCCTCAAAGCCCACACCACAACAACTAAAAGCCGCAGCCACGTAGCCACAGTTAGGGCCCACAGTTCACAGGAGGCAAGAAGCTGGAGTGATCTGGCCCAGGCAACAAGCACACGGCAAACGAAGGGGAGTGAGGCTTCAGCAACTTCCCTGGGTGACCCCCATAGGGACTAAAAGTCGGGGTTACCCCAAACCACCAAGGGCTAAGGAAGGCGAGTTGGTAGTCACCATCAGAAGTCAGCCTGAAGGATACCTGATTCCCGCCTGGTTCATCCCAGCTACGCCCGGGTTACTCACCCTGCCACCTGAAGTGAGTAAAAACCCTGAAAGACATTCTGCCTGTGTGGAGTTATTCTGCGCCTTGTGGTACTACGCACCTACACAGGGCCCTGGGGCTTGCCTCACTCTCAGGAGGCTATTCCAACTAACTGCACTCACCATCAGCCCCAGGCGTCCCTCAACCTGCAGTGGCGGTCCCCACTGACCGCAATTCTGAGAGTGGCGTCACGACAAGAAGAAGATCTCCTACCTGTGACCAGACAGCCGAGTGGAGTCCCTGAAGGTAATGCACCGACACAACACCTGTGGGGCTTCACATCTGGCGTCACGAACAGGATAAGGACTAGACCTGTTCAGACAGGTGACCATGTGCCTGGGCGGTCCGCTTGGAAAATTGGAAGCGCCGCCATATTGCCATCATGAAAAGCGCGCTGAAAAACAACAGCAGCCCGCGCTGGGAGAAGTTACCGCCCACGAAGAGGTGTGGCTACCCAGAGATCCCCTGCAGAGTTCTGACCTCGCTTGTGAAGAGAGCGGAAGCGTCCAGAGACGTCGGGACAGAAAGGGAGCCAGAAGCCTGCTGCTGGGAGAGGAGCTGCTGAAAGAGGCAGAGCGGAAACTGAACAGCTTGCTACTAGAGGCAACGACGAGTCCACTGCTGGGAAATCGTACAGAAGAGGGCGCAGAAGAAATGGCGTCTGACCGCAGAAACCCAGAACCGGGCTCCGCTGCCTGGTGGTATCGGGAGCTGGCCCAGTTCTGCGACCGACTGGAGACCCGGGTCGTGGAGCAGATCAGAGAAGAACGCATGGAACTTCTGGAGATGGCTGCCGCGGTTCAGGCCTATGAGGGGAGAGCCGCGCGCCGAGTGCCAGACCGGGCGGTGACGACTCAGACCCCGATGCTGCCACCGATGGGTGAGTCCAGTGATGCCCCTGCCGGCGCGAGTGCCCCGACCCCTGCTGCCACGCCCGCAGTCCCTGAAGAGGCGCCCGGCGCGGCGACGCTGAGCCAGGCCGCAACCACGCCAGGTGCGGCCCGCCAAGCCCCGGCCGCCGCAGCGATGCCCTGCTCGGCCCACCAAGACCCGGTCCCTGCAGCAACGCCCAGTCCGGCCCGCAGAGAACCGGCAGCCACCGCGACCCTCATCCACGCCGCAGGTGTGACGCTAACCCAGGCCGCCGCCATGCTAGGCCCGGCCCGCCGAGACCCCACCGCAGCAGCCACGCTCGTCCGCGCCGCAAGTGAGGTGCTGAACCAGGCCGCAGCCACGCCAGGTGCGGCCCGCCAAGCTCCGATCGAGGCAGCGACGCCCAGCCCAGCCTGCAAAGACCCCATCGCAGCTGCGACGCCGATCCAAGCTGCGCCAGAAACGCCCATCCAGGCCGCCGCCATGCCAGGCGCGGCCCGCCAAGACCAGGCCGCCGCCATGCAGGGCGCGGCTCGCCAAGACCAGGCCGCCGCCATGCCAGGCGCGGCCCGCCAAGATAAGATTGCATCACCATTTACCCCGGCCTGCAAGGCCAGAGCAGACACCGCTCCCCAGTCCAAAGAGGTCCCTGCTGGAAAGCCCACGCTGGGGGAGGACCCCGCATACTGGCAGCTGAAGGCTGACATGGAGGCCAAGTTTCCACAATGGTTGGTGGACCAGTACATACTCCCTCCGCATACCCCCAAGACGACTCCTGCAGCAATCATGCCAAAGAGATCCCTGCCTGGGCCTGCTGAAGAAAGTCCATCCCCAGCACTGCCACCAAAGGAGTGCTCAGAAGAACTAAGGGGGAGAGGAGGCCAGGAAGCTGAGGAGCTGACTCAGGAGCCACCAGCAGTGGATCCATGCCCAGAGCCGGAGATGTTGCCATATTCTCGCTGGGATGAAGAGGAAGATTTATCCAGCAACCTCACCTGGGAGCCTGCCAGCAGTGAAGCAGCCACCCAGCAGAATCAAGCCCGCAAGACACGGCGCCGTAGCAGAAACCAGTTGTCACCTGCTCCGCCATCCCCAGAGCAAAGAGAAGTCACGGCCAGAGACCTACAAGAAAAACGGTTCCTGAGAAGAGCCAAAGCACAGGTCAGAGGACCCCTTTGTAGAGGAATTGTGGAAGACTTTAGCCTGAAGTCAGGATACGGGTTCATCGTTGCACCTGGTATCAAAGAAGGCATTTTTGTCAATAGGAGAGACGTCAGAGCTAATTTGCCCAGAGGACATCCTGGAAGGAACCTGCGTACAGGAGACTCCGTACAATTTACCATGCATCAAGGAGAAAGAGGCTGGTATGCGCTAGATGTAGCACCATGTCCTGAAGAAGAAAGGAAAGACAGCGATAAAGAAAGAAAAGACAAAGGACCTACTGACGAGACTACCACAGATGAAGAAAAAGGTCAAGGAAGCAACAGGTGCCGCAGCCCTACAGGCCCAAGCCCTGGTGAGGAGGAATCCACATAAAGTACAGAAAGAAGCATAGAAGTTACCAGTTTGAAAAAAGTTTGTTTTGCAACGTTTTACAAGTTTAAGAATGTGCCCACATAAACTCATGTGAGAAATGAACCTTAAGGCTATGAACTGGCTATAGCCACAAACTCTCGCAGTGTAAATAGTTACACCAGAGGGCACCACCGCCACCAGAGTCAGCCTGCTTAGGGGCTTGGCTCGTCTGCAACCAGGGAGCACGTCCGTATATAGGGCCTTGGCTCACCTGCAACCAGAGAGCATGCCTGTTTATGGGGCCTGGCTCTCCACCACAAAGAGGGTACCTGGTCAGCACCAACTGTGGAGGCCGCCTCTACATCCTGCCAGAAGAGGCTGAAGGCGCGGCTCCACCAGGCCAGGTATACCCTGAAAACCACCAGACCCTGAAAGCCGCCTCTACATCCTGCCAGAAGTGGCTGAAGGCGCGGCCAACGTGAGAGGGTTTTGGGTGGGTTAACGGACTTGTGGGTGGAGGGTGGTGATGTATGGTACCTGGTGGTTTTAAAAATGTTTTACATGTTTTAATGTTTTATGCATTTTAAAATGTTGTCTTGCAGCCCGAGGACGTGCTGGTGATAACTAAGGGGGAATGTGGCGCCCCTGACCTGGTCAGGCACCACTGAGTACTGCACCCATGCTGGGGACAGTACAATACAGGTAATCCAGAAGGCTGACCGAGGTGTGACTACACAGGCGCATAGTGATCAGGTCTCACACATGTACCTTTGGGAGGACCCCTGGGGATCCCAGGAGGGGGCAAAGCCTTCACCTCCACTGGAATAGTGGAGGGGGCCAAAAGCCTCCATCTCCTCTCAAGGGGTGTGGTAAGAGAATCTGGTTGCTAGGTGGCGTAGGCAGGCACAAAAGGGAAAAGAGAAGGAGGAGTAAACAGTCTGCAGCAGAGTGTGGAGGAGTGAGGAGCAGGAAAGTGAAGCTCTGACAGGAGCAGCAGTGAAGGTCCCAGATGTGAGCCGGTTCAGAGCAGAGTCCAGGGAGCTCCGAGGAGAGCTGACCCCTTCCCCTGGGCTGCTGTAGTCTGACAGCGTCCGCGCAGTGGCTACCGACGGGGGAGAACAGTCACCTAGGAGGGCTACCCGAAACCCATCTCCAGCTAGAGAGAGAGCACAGAGTGGGAAGTAAGGAGACTGCTAGGGAGAACCAGGCCCAAACGGGCGGCAGATCCCGGAGCGGGGATAGATCCACCTTTCCTTGCTAAACCTGCCGGTGTGGGGCCCTCAAAGCCCACACCACAACAACTAAAAGCCGCAGCCACGTAGCCACAGTTAGGGCCCACAGTTCACAGGAGGCAAGAAGCTGGAGTGATCTGGCCCAGGCAACAAGCACACGGCAAACGAAGGGGAGTGAGGCTTCAGCAACTTCCCTGGGTGACCCCCATAGGGACTAAAAGTCGGGGTTACCCCAAACCACAAAGGGCTAAGGAAGGCGAGTTGGTAGTCACCATCAGAAGTCAGCCTGAAGGATACCTGATTCCCGCCTGGTTCATCCCAGCTACGCCCGGGTTACTCACCCTGCCACCTGAAGTGAGTAAAAACCCTGAAAGACATTCTGCCTGTGTGGAGTTATTCTGCGCCTTGTGGTACTACGCACCTACACAGGGCCCTGGGGCTTGCCTCACTCTCAGGAGGCTATTCCAACTAACTGCACTCACCATCAGCCCCAGGCGTCCCTCAACCTGCAGTGGCGGTCCCCACTGACCGCAATTCTGAGAGTGGCGTCACGACAAGAAGAAGATCTCCTACCTGTGACCAGACAGCCGAGTGGAGTCCCTGAAGGTAATGCACCGACACAACACCTGTGGGGCTTCACATATAGAGCACAGAGGGGGAATAGAAAAGACCCCACATGCCCCAGGGTTGCACGTGGGGACCAGCATCCCGACACGTGTTTCATGTCTCAACGCTTCTTTGGGGGACAGATAAAAAAGTGTGGAAATGTGCAGCCTTATAAACCTCCCATGTAAGCCCCATCATACCCCATCCCGCCCAGCTGTTACTGCGCACGGCTGGTGTTGAGAGTGCAGCGGCATTCAGCCACCCGGCATCCGCAGCGGAGATCGGAGGGAAGAAAACTTCCTATGACGTCAGTGAGTAAAGCCAGCTTTACACCTTACAATTAGGTATGCGATCTCGTATGCGATGTGACACGCCCAGATCGCATATGCGATTGAATGAGATTGCACATAGGTCGTTCATTTGCTGTCACACGTGCGTTAGTAGTCTATGTTAAATTGATCAATTTTGTGTGCGATCCTTTAGATCATGTGTTCTGTGACGTATGCATTGGGCACCTTTTTTTTTTTTTTTATTTATTGACTTGCCAAGCGTGTGTAATGTGTAGGGATGCGGTTTTACTACGTCATCTGCCATTCAGCTCTGCTACATGGCCGCTGACAGCAGACACAGACAGCCATGTAGCAGAGCTGAATGGCAGATGACAGCAGACACAGACAGAGCCGCACTGTCAGAATGAACTCGGGTGAACCTCACCCGACTTCATTGTCATGCTGCGGCTCTGTCTGTGTCGCGTCCTGATTAGCGGTCACCAGTGAAGGACTCACCGGTGACCGCTAAACTCCTGAGTAAGTGAATTGAGCAGCCCTCTCTCATACTCACCGATCCCCGGCGCTGCACGGCGTTCACACTGCTCCGGCGGCTTTTACTGTTTTGAAAAAGCCGGCCGCCCATTAAACAATCTCGTATTCCCTGCTTTCCCCGCCCACCGGCGCCTATGATTGGTTACAGTGAGACACGCCCCCACGCTGAGTGACAGGTGTCACACTGCACCCAATCACAGCAGCCGGTGGGCGTGTCTATACTGTGCAGTGAAATAAATAATTAAATAATTAAAAAAAACGGCGTGCGGTCCCCCCCAATTTTAAAACCAGCCAGATAAAGCCATACGGCTGAAAGCTGGTTTCTCAGGATGGGGAGCTCCACGTTATGGGGAGCCCCCCAGCCTAACAATATCAGCCAACAGCCGCCCAGAATTGCCGCATACATTAGATGCGACAGTTCTGGGACTGTACCCGGCTCTTCCCGATTTGCCCTGGTGCGTTGGCAAATCGGGGTAATAAGGAGTTATTGGCAGCCCATAGCTGCCAATAAGTCCTAGATTAATCATGTCAGGCGTCTATTAGACACCCTCCATGATTAATCTGTAAATTACAGTAAATAAACACACACCAGAAAAATCCTTTATTAGAAATAAAAAACACAAACATATACCCTGGTTCACCACTTTAATCAGCCCCAAAAAGCCCTCCTTGTCCGGCGTATTCCAGGATGGTCCAGCGTCGCGTCCAGCTGTGCTGCATGAAGGTGACCGGAGCTGCAGAATACACCGCCGCTCCGGTCACCTCCACACAGCAAATTAAGACAGCCGTGCAATCAGCTGAGCTGTCACTGAGGTTACCCGCTGTCACTGGATCCAGCGGTGGATGCAGCGGTGGCCGCGGGTAAGCTCAGTGACCGCTCAGCTGATCGCGCTACTCACCGCTGCTCCTCTCACCTCCACGCAGCAACTGAGGTGAGTAGCGCGATCAGCTGAGCTGTCACTGAGGTTACCCGCGGCCACCGCTGCATCCACCGCTGGATCCAGTAACAGCGGGTAACCTCACTGACAGCTCAGCTGATCGCCGGCTGTCTTCATTTGCTGTGTGGAGGTGACCGGAGCGGCTGTGTCTGCTGCTGCTCCGGTCACCTCCATGCAGCAGCGCTGGATGCGACGCTGGAGCATCCTGGATTACGCCGGACAAGGAGGGCTTTTTTGGGCTGATTAAAGTGGTTAACCAGGGTATATGTTTGTGTTTTTTATTTATAATAAAGGATTTTTTCGGCTGTGTGTGTTTATTTACTGTAATTTACAGATTAATCATGGAAGGTGTCTCATAGACGCCTGACATGATTAATCTAGGACTTATTGGCAGCTATGGGCTGCCAATAACTCCTTATTACCCCGATTTGCCAACGCACCAGGGCAAATCGGGAAGAGCTGGGTACAGTCCCAGAACTGTCGCTTATAATGTATGCGGCAATTCTGGGCGGCTGTTGGCTGATATTGTTAGGCTGGGGGGCTCCCCATAACGTGGAGCTCCCCATCCTGAGAATACCAGCCTTCAGCCGTATGGCTTTATCTGACTGGTTTTAAAATTGGGGGGGACCGCACGCTGTTTTTTTTAATTATTTAATTATTTATTTCACTGCACAGTATAGACACACCCACCGGCTGCTGTGATTGGGTGCAGTGTGACACCTGTCACTCAGCGTGGGGGCATGTCTCACTGGAACCAATCATAGGCGCCGGTGGGCGGGGAAAGCAGGGAATACGAGATTGTTTAATGGGCGGCCGGCTTTTTCAAAACAGTAAAAGCCGCCGGAGCAGTGTGAATGCCGTGCAGCGCCGCGCCGGAGATCGGAGATCGGTGAGTATGAGAGAGGGGGTAAGAGGGATAGACTGACATGGACAGAGAGAGAGGGACAGAGATAGTGACCGACTGACAGAGATTAGTGAATGACAGACATTGTGAGGCGCTTCAGAACGCAGCTTTTCAGCTGCGCTCTGAAGCAGACCTTTTTTAAGCTGCGGTGCAGAGCGCACACCTGCGCACATAGCCTCAGACATCAAAATCGTATGAGGGATGTCACGAGTTACAATTCACTAGGTTCATACAACAAAACGTCCAATGTATGAGGAATAAACGACGTGTATGCGATCACCGTATTTTCGTTCAATCTTGATTGCACGTAGGTGTCACACGCAAATACGTCACGAACGATGCCGGATGTGCGTCACTTACAACTTGACCCCGACGACGGATTGAAAGATCTATTGAAGTGTGTAAAGCAGGCTTAAGTCCAGGTCTCCGCTGCTAAGGACACCGCCGTAACCATGCTTGCAAAGAGACACACTCGGCCGTTGAGACGTGAAACACGTGTCGGGATGCTGGTCCCCACGTGCAACCCTGGTTTTTCATTTACTAAATATGGGTGAGTTTTCATACTGAAGTTTGACTGTTGTGGCATGGCTATTTAACTAGGGCAATTTTTCTGCACCTGCCTTTCTACTCTGCCTTTTGAACAGCATGACTTAGGCGGGCTATACACGTTGCGACATCGCTACCGATATATCGTCGGGGTCACGTCGTTAGTGACGCACATCCGGCGCCGGTAGCGACATCGCAATGTGTAAATCCTAGGTGCGACGATGAACAAGCGCAAAAGCGTTAAAAAAATCGCTGATCTGTGTCACGTCGTTCATTTCCATAATGTCGTTACTGCTGCAGATTCAATGTTGTTCGTCATTCCTGCAGCACCACACATCGCTGTGTGTGAAACTGCAGGAACGACAAACATCTCCTTACCTGCGTCTACTGGCAATGCGGAAGGGAGAAAGTGGGCGGGATGTTATGTCCCGCTCATCTCCGCTCCTATGTTTCTATTGGCTGGCTGCTTAGTGACGTCGCGGTGACATCGCTGTGACGCTGAACGCACCTCCCCCTTGAAGGAGGGATTGTTCGGCGGTCACAGCGACGTCGCTGACCAGGTATATGCGTGTGAAGCTGCCGTAGCTATAATGTTTGCTACAGCAGCAAGCACCAGATATCGCATGTATGACTAAGGCGGGTGCTATCGCGCTCGACATCGCTAGCAATTGCTAGCGATGTCGCAGTGTGTAAAGCCCGCCTAACTCAATCTATCATTAAACATCTATCCAGTGGCATGTGGGGTCTTTTCTATTTCCCCTCTGCACTCTATATATCCGTTGATTTTTGATTGTTTGATTTATATTGTCTTGAAGCATTGTTATAATAAATATATATTGTATGAACTTTGGCTTCGTGAGATGGTTATTTTTACTAACTAGCAAAATTTAAAGACTTCTTTTTCTCTTTCTTGTGGTCCTATAATTGGTATGTGTTCTATCCATGAAAAATACAGATAAAATGTGGGCGTAAAAGAAGAACAGACGCCCGATTGAAGCCTCAGGGTGCAAATCCTAGCGTTTTTTGAACTAGAAGGATCACCAGAAAGATGCTCATCAAATAAGTATAAAAGACACATGTATGCAATACAATAGTCTCACAAATACATATAGAGTGGCATTAATGAGATGGGGTTAATAACAGCGCTATTCATAGATATTTTTTATGCCATTATATGGCATGACAAAACTCCCAAGCACACTGGCCTTAAATGTTGCCTACACTGTCATATAAAACATAAATTTGCATTGTTTTCCACTATTTTGATTGGAGTACTGACTTTTTTTAATTGTCTCTATTTATCCAGCTATTTAAGGAGCTCTGCTTCTGAGGCATAATAATATCCCAATGGTCAGTGTCTACAGGTAAAGGGGTTAGCCATTATATATTTACTGTAAGGATGACTTCATGTGTCCCTGTTTTATGGCCTGTGTATATGTAGCGCCCTTGCTGCTTCAGGCGCCACAGGGTACTGCACCTGCAGTGCTCAACCCGGGTCCAGAGGAGGTCGGTGTCGGTTCCACTTACACAACTCATACACACAACCAGGTTGCCCTCCTTTACCGTGGAACAGGCTAGGTTCGGGTCAAAAGGGGTCTTTAGGATACCATCACCCTTGGGATCCCCAATCCACTAGTGGCGGGACCTGGGACAGGGGGAGCAACTACCAGGGGGAGTTAGGAGTCACCACAACAGTTAGGGACAGAGCAGTTGGGTATAACAGAGGCTCCGGTGGGACACAGGAGTTGATACGGTAGCCGAGGGGAGAGCTTTATTGCTCCTTTGGGACTGGCGCAGTGCAGGGTGCAGAATCCTAGAGTGAATATACTTCAAGTCGTCCATCAAAATCTGCAGGCTTGGGGGATTGCACGTCACTCCGGCCCCCATAGTTCCTGGAGCACAGTGCTAGATAGGATCCGGGGTCGTGTTCCAAGGCAGGCCCCACAACGGATCCGCAGCACCTGCATACGGGCAGGGAGTAAACACGTTAAAAGAACTGGGGTCCCCAAGAGCTTAAGGCCACGGGGATCCAACACCAAGCGCAAGGAGGAAGGGCCCACCGACCACTGTACCGGCTTTGACCTCTAAAGGATCCGTGTTCGATGGGGCCCATCACAGCGGGTGACCGGTACTACCTGGGCGAGCGGCAGAACTGTGAGTATACACCTAAGAGCCGCAGAGACTGTGTCCGTCTATCATTCCCGGCACCGCCACCCCGCGCCTCGGCGCCCGCCATTACTACTCCCCTCATCATTTTCCCCGGGGCCCGCTCCACCTGTGGGGAGCAGAAACACTTTAGCTGTTACTATCATCTGTCCCGGAGGACACCGACAGCAGCAGTGGCTATTCCCTGGTCACATACCGCAGGTGGCATCATATAATCAACCTCCACCATCATCCTTCACCACCCCCTCCTTTATTGTACACCTCGGGGCCACGAAACCAGGCAGAAAGTGCCACCCCGTGACATCCCCAGACCCAACATCACCAAACCCAATGACGAGTACTTTAACCCCTTGCCCCGTGGGTGCTACAACTGCACCTCATCTGAGGTGCAGTATTGATCTCGGATATGGAGGAGGTCGTCACCGGTAAATCACCAACAACACACTCAACCAACACATAACACTGGAGCTCTTCCACTGGGACTGGGTTAGGGTAGGTGCTGGGGTGGCCATCATGAGGTATGGGACCTCTTGCCCACTAGTTCAGGAACCCAGGAGGCGGGACACCAACAGGGTTAGTTAGGCACCATCACACTCAGTAGTCAGTCTGCTCCGGGCGCAGAAAGCGCCAGGTCACACTCAGGAGTAGATAAGCAAAGACACGGACGGTTCGGGGCCCATGGTCTGGAGCTGGAAGCTTGACCCGGGTTCTTAGGAAAGAAGCGGGATTCCAGGGTTCGTGGGGAGTGCAGAAGGCATCCGTGACCCATTCCATGACCCAGGAGCTGGGGTGGAGGGAAACCGTCGAAAGGAGATGCACAGAAGGAAACACCGGCCTCGACCTCCGAAGTATGCGGGATCGGCTAAAGCTCATCAAAGTGCAGCCTGGTACTCCAACGGCGGTGTGCTTCCAGTGAGTAAAGAACCTAAACTGCACCCTCTGTGTCGTCCAATTAATACCGGCACGAATAACTACCCCCATCGTCCCAATGCCCAGCTTTATTGACACCGCTGGTGTCATGGAACCGGGCAAGGCCACCGCAGCGACCCAGGAGAAGCACCGCCGCCCGGTGACGGGTAACCCCATACCCCTTGGACGAGTCATATAGGCCGCATTGCCTGGTCTCCTGACCTGAGTTAACTGCCTCATACATATCTATAGGTTTGACTGTTTAGTTCAGGACAAAACCAAAAATACCCTTTAAAACTTACTTTTATTAATTTCAATTAAAATCTAATTACTAAAATCAAGCACTCGTGTGAATACTACATACAATTTAATAGATATTATGATACCAATACATAGAGGGGGAGGGGCCCAGGGCTATTCACCTAAAGTCTCCCTTCCTAGTGTGACGCCCTGGACACCCAGGGGTCACAGGTCATGACACTCACCACATACACCCCCACCCCAGTAAGGTACCACCAGTCAACCAAAAGACCTGACTGCCTCCCTCAGGGTCAGACAGGCACACCGGGTGGGCGGAGTCAGGCGAAAAGACATACCCACCGAGGAGTCTGCTGGCCTGAGGCAGGAAAACACAAGTAGATGTAGTTGGAGGGAGATAGAAAGTGGAGTGGAGAGAGAAGAGCACCGTTCTGCTTGGGGCCTGGGTTGGAGCCTAGAACCCCAGATCAGTCAGGCAGGCAGACGGTAGTGGCCGCCTTGCAGGAGACCGAATACGACCAGCGGAACCGTAAGGGACCCAGGACAGGGTAGTGGCCCGCCGGAACCGAACCTGGGAGCTAACTGGATACCGGAGCACCAGGCAGGGTACTCAGACCCCGAACTAGGCTATAAGCCACCACCATAGTCAAATCAACTGATTGCGGTCTGGACCTCAGGGGTTCATTTCCACCTAAGTCCCGATTGAAGGCAACAGCCCAACCCGTCCGGATAGGAGGCCAGAGATCCAAGGGGCCAGCATCTGCAGGCAAACGGGCTCCTCTGACACATATACGCCGGGGAGCGGCTACCAGTGCCCAGGCACAGTAACCAAGATCACATACAGGTGCAGGAGAAAGGCGGACATTACTAACCGATCTGGAGAAGCTGCAGCCGGCTGCGGGCCCCGTTCGTCACCCCGTTTGGTTCACCAGTGACTCTGTAGTTTAATCGTGAGTACATCAGTGCCCTCGGGCACCGCACCGCAACCCAGCGCCCTGCAACCTCACTACCGGGCCTCGGGACACACCGCCCCTACCCACGGAGGGGTTAACACCAAGCTGCGCCACTACACCGATCCCGGACGAGCCCCCGTGCCTTCACCGCAGCGGTGGTGTCCATCATCACCACAACCCGTGGGTGGCGTCACGAACTGTACAACACAACCACCCCACAACCCCTGCGTACACCGCCACTACACGCCCCCTTCCAGAACGACGTGACCCCCGGGTCCGGAGGCACTCGAGCCACCGACACACACGAGCCCGGACCCGAGCGGCTCGGCGGTCGCAGACAAGGCCACGGGGCGGTACACTAGCTGCGGAGGTTGGCACCCTAGACATTGCGAAGTGGCGCCCCCGCTCACTGAAGGCTGACCCCTCCTGTCCCTACAATAGCAAGCTTATAGGTGCTGCTATCCTAAGTGTAGTGGCAAAACATACATGGTGAGATATAATAATTTAAATAGTATAGGATCCGATATAAAATGGAATCTCCCAAACTTGATATTATTTTGGTATCAAAGATATTTATAGTGTGTCACCTAGGGATAAGGGGTACTCAGATCCGGGCCAAGGGGCGTGACCCGGTCTGTGATCCCAGGCTCCACAGCAAAAAGGGGATTAGGTAAGGGAGATTGTCCGTGATGCCACCCGTGGGTTGCGGTGATGAGATGGTGGCACCGCCGCTGCCCCTGGGGACTGTGCCCGGGACTGGTGGTGTGGGGCAGCAAGGTGGAATCCCCTCCATGGGTAGGGGAGGTATAGTCCCGGGGCCCAATTGGGAGTTGTGGTGGTGGCAGGGATTGCAGGGAGCAGGAAACTCACAGTTCGGTTGTCTTTGTGTTGGAAGAAGCTAGGCTTATGTGTGTGGTCAGGAAACAGAGTCCTTTGTAAACCAACTTGCCGGTGACCGGGAGCCTTTTGGAGGGGTGTGCTGGTCCCACACACGGTGCAATGAGCAGGAGTGTTTGTCATTGGACTTATGCTTCCTATATCTTTATTTAGCCTTGATGTAAATTTATACACTGGATGTATTGATGTATTTGTAATAACCTGCAGGTAACGGGATACGCAAGGACTGCACGGAACCACGGGGGTTAAACAATGCAAATTTAATAATGTATTGCACAACACAGGTGGAAGAAAAGTGCGGGAAAGGAAGGGGAGAAAAGCGGGAAGGTGCACAGCAGTAGAGATAATGCAATATACATACAACTACTTTGAATAACTTGTCAAGGGTTGGAAGCCTCAGATTGTACTCCCAAAAGCAAAACACAGAAATCCTTATTAAACAAAAAAAACGCAGAGTCCTTGTGGTCTTACTCGTATAACACAGTGCAGAGTCTTTTCCTATCTGTCCCTAACTAAAAGTAGTGTGCACACTTAACTGCAGATTTCAGCGTGGGGTACCTCGTCACCGTTGGGGCCCGTATTCCGCCGGCAGACACCTCTAAAGTTCAGTCTTTGTCCCGGATCTGTAACTTGCACGTGCTGCCTGGCTCCTCGCTCCACATCCAGCCTCTTTGGATCTGTAATTTGCACGTGCTGTCTGGCTCCTCGCTCTACATCCAGCCTCTTTGGATCTGTGTCTTGGGGGGGACACCACGCAACACTCTAAGGTACTTGGACCTCGGAAAACAGGGCAGATTGAGGCCTTCTATATTACAGCCCACTCGAGCACACTCCTCTCTGCAAAAACAGCCACATGTAGACTCCTCCTCCTCCTGTTCCAGACTGAACCAAGTCACTCGAGCAGCAGGACTTTTGCCCGCTGTTCTCTGTTTTGACAGCAGGTGGCAGCATAACACAAGGAAGTCCACCAAACAGTCTTTTAACCTATATATATATATAAATGTTAACAGGTCTTACATTTCCCCCCCTCTTTAACCTCGGCTGTCCCGGCCGATACACTCCTGAGGCACTCTGCAAAGGGGCACACGGTGGCAACTCCTGCCCTGCTTCACAACCTGTTGCTTGGGAGCCAATGTCGTAAAACAGGATTCAGTGACAGAACACACAAATTCATCTGCCAAGTACCAATCAGGGGGAATACTAGCATTAGCCCGCTCAGTCCGGCTTGGCACCACAGCTAACTCACCAGACGTCGGCACCGTATCAGGGAGTACAGTATTCCCGTCCCCATCTCTGGAGATTAGTGACTCCTGCTCTGCAGGGGTGGCACCTGTGTCTTGAACGGATGGGGGTGTGGATCTCTCCCAGTCTGCTGGGTTTGTCGGGGCCCGCCACCATTCTTCATCGTCAGAGCCCTCTTCGAAGGTAACAGGAACAGGCACGGGCACCGTCTCCGAGGTACTTTGTCTGGTCCTGTCTTCTGAATAGCAGGGCCTCAGCATATTACGATGCAGGATGAGGGTGTCGCCTCTTCGCTCACCTCTCACTTTGTATACTGATCCGTGGGGAGAGATTCTTCTAATCACAATGTACGGCTCTGTTTTCCAGCGCTCACTCAACTTGTGTCTCGGGTGTTTCTCTGCAACTAGTACTCGGTCTCCTGGCAAGAACGGGGCTTCACACACAGGTTTCCGCTGCGGGTGTGTCTTTTCTTGCAACCGCTTGGTGACAATTCGATGGATAGTCTCCAGCCGCCGACGGTGACAGTCAACCCAGGAACCTACGCTCTGACCTTCACTGATCTCGGGGGGAGCCAGGTTGAGCTCTTCTATGCCTCTTCCGGCTCTTCCAAACAGTAGTACGTATGGGGTGTACCCAGTGGTGGAGTGGACACGATTATTGTACGCCCACACGAGTTCTGCGAGATAGCCGGGCCAGTGATTCTTACGATCATCCTCCAACATGCGTAGCATTTGTAGGAGGGTCCGGTTAAATCTCTCGCAGGCTCCGTTGCCCTGTGGATGATAAGGCATAGTCCTTGACTTCTGCATTCCGTAAATCCTTTGCAGCTCTCTCATGACACCGCCCTGAAAGCAAGTCCCTTGGTCGGAATGTATTCTTTTGGGGCAGCCGTACACCCGGATAAAGATATCACTGATGGCTCGAGCAGCTGATTCAGCTGTCTGATCTCTGGTGGGCGTCACCACTGCAAATTTGGAGAAGTGATCTGTCATCACAAGGCAGAATTGCTAGCCCCGGTGGGGGAAGATCATGAGTACTTCCAACGGCTCTTTGGTTACAATAGTCTGTACTGGTGCTTGCTGTGGGGGAGCCTTACTTAACTCACAGGAACGGCACAGTTTACAGGCCTTCTCTACTGCCCGAAGCATCTGAGGACAGTATACTATTCTTTGCAACCACTGGTAAGTCTTGTCCGGTCCGAAATGGGCTCCCTTCTCATGCGCCTCTTGGGCCAGTGGTACTGCCATCTTCTGGGGTATCACTGATTGCAACCGTACTTCCAACTCTGTAGCTAGGTGCACCTTCCGATACAGCATCCCTTCTTGCACCGACAGCTTATCCCACTGGCTGAGAATCTGGAGGGCCACGTGTGACAGCGTGGCCCGTATTTCCTTTCTAGGCTTGTGCTGCTGGATCACCCACTCTTTCACTTGAAGCAATTCTGGGTCAGATGACTGAATTTTCACCCATTCCTCTCTGGTTTGCCCAAGCAGGCATGATGTCGTGCCCGACGTAATTTCCAGCATACGAGCCTCTACCACTTGAGCGGTGAATTTACTGAAGTCCGGAATTTCGTCTTCCTCCAACTGTTCATCTCTCTCCCCCACTGGGGCTTCGGTGGTAACACGAGAAAGGGCTTCCGCATTCTGATTTTCATGCTTAGAGCGGTACTGCACATGATAATTGTATCTGGAGAGTCGTGCCAGACACCTCTGTTCCATTGCTCCCAGTTTGGCGGTGGAGATGTGAGCCAGGGGGTTATTATCCGTATAGACTTCAATTTGAGTCCGTGAGATATTCCGAGAACCTTTCGGTTATCGCCCATACTAGTGCCAGTAACTCCAGCCGAAAGGAACTGTAATTCTCGGGATTGCGCTCGGCTTCTCGCAACGTCCGACTTCCATATGCAATCACCCGTTCAGTACCATTCTGTACCTGGGCCAGTACTGCACCCAGGCCGTAGAGGCTCGCGTTTGTATACAACCGAAAGGGGAGGTTATAGTTTGCATAGGCAAGCACAGGGGCGCTAACCAAGGCCTCTTTCAATCGGTGTAAGGCTTCTGCTTGTCTTCGTCCCCAGCAAATTTTCTGTGCTTTTAGTCCTTTCGCAGTCCCTCAGAGCAATTCGTGCAAAGGTTCTGCCTCCTTCGCGAAATCTTTGATAAAGCGACGGTAATATCCGGCTAGCCCCAGGAAAGCTCGAACCTCCCGCACTGTGCTGGGTGTGGGCCATTGTAGCACTGCTCTCACTTTCCCATCGGAGGGCTGTACGCCGGCTTCCGACACCTTGTGTCCGAGATATTCAATCTCTTCCTGAAAGATCCGGCATTTTTTTGGTTTTAGTTTAAGCCCATGGGCCCGTAACCGCTGAAACACTTGGCCCAGGTTTTCTAGATGTTTCTCAAAGGTTGCAGAATACACTACTATGTCGTCCAGGTAAATCAATGTGGCCTCGAAGTTCATGTCTCCAAGGCAACTTTCCATGAGGCGCTGAAAAGTTCCTAGGGCATTATTTAGTCCAAACGGCATGCGATTGAACTCGAAGAGTCCCATGGGTACAATAAATGCGGTCTTGGCCTTGTCTTTCTCTGCCACAGGGACCTGCCAATATCCGCTGGCCAGATCAAGGGAGGAGAAGTAATGTGCCTTTCCCAACGCCGACAGGGACTCCTCTATCCGGGGCAGAGGGTAGGAATCACGAACCGTGCATCCATTAAGCTTGCGGTAGTCAACATAGAAGCGGGTAGACCCATCCTTTTTCTTGACCAGCACGATTGGGGCAGCCCATGGACTCTGACTTTCTCTTACCACCCCGCTCTTCAGCATCTGCGCCAAAAGCTCTTTTACCTCTTGGTAGTACTTTGGGGGTATTTGCCTGTACCTTTTCCTGATCGGTGGGGCATCTCCTGTGGGTATTTCGTGCTGAATCTTGTCAGTACAGCCGAAATCTTCTGCGTGACGGGAGAACGTGGCTTGATTCTCCCAAATAAAGTCCTCTATGTCTTGGGCTTGCTCCGAAGCAAAGGGGCTCAGGTCCACTCCCATCTGCCCTAAGATGACGCGACTGTTCCATTGATCAGTGGGTTTCTCTTTTCTTTCCATAGAAAGAGCCTAAGTCCAGGCTTCCCCTGCCATGGGCTGCAATTCAATCGATTCTGCGGCCGCCACCTCTTCAGGCGCTAGGTAGACATGGGCCAGAACAACTCCCGAGGTCAAGGTGTAGGCCTGTTCACCGGTGTTCACGCAACGGAAAGGGACCCTTCCATTTCTTACTGTTGCTAAAGTGCGAGCCACCAACGGTTTGTCTCCGTTCTCTTCACCACGGTAAGGCTTCACCAACACCTCCATCCCCTCGAGTGTACGGTGGGCCCCGACTGGCAAGGTGAGGACTGTCTCACGATTTGGAGGTAGAGTAATTGTTGTCTGTCTTGGGACTCGAACCCTCCCCACCGGGTAGCGGCTCCCACCATTCTTCCACAGTCCTCGGGCATGGATAAGGTGTTGGAAGACCTTTTGGACAGGCCTGTTAGCAACTGTCGTCTTCCAGTAATCACAGCCCCCCTTGTTGAAGAGCAACTGGTCTAATTCTTTCAGGACGTTCATGCCCACGATAGCTGGCACCTCTCTGTCGTACCGGCCCTCCGTTAACACAATCCCTTTTTTGCCTAAGTTCTGGCCACAGGCACGTATGTTCATCCACACGACCCCTACAACCGGAATGGGAAGATTGTTTGCAGCCCTCAGTTTGATATGTGCCCCTTTGTCAATGGATACAGTTTGTCCAAAATGTTGGTAGAAGAACTGTTCTGGCATGGTGGTCACTTGGGACCCAGTATCCATCAGGCATCTTACTTCTCTCTCTTCAAATTCGTCCGTGATCGTCGGCGTGCAGGCTGCTATATCTTCAGGGCGTTGGTTTTCTCTAAGCTCAGTTGGTCTCCCCGCCATGTGCCCATCCATGGAGGGAGGCACTAGTTTAACGGTGGTCTTTCTTGAGACGTCTTCCTCTCCGGACAGTGTCGGAATAAATGGTTCCGATTTCCACAGTTCCAACACTGGTAGTCTCCAGCGGGTCTCGATCGTCTCTGCTCGATCTGTCCCCTCTCTTCTTGATAGGTATGCGTGCGGGTATTTGGTCGCGGTGCTGTCGTTCCTACTTCTGACGCCGGGGCTTGCATATTCTTCAGCAACTCTTGTAGAGCAGTAACAGTCTCTTGTAACTGATCCACTTTAGCCTCAAGCTGGCTCGGTTCTCGGTTTTTCTCACCCGGGACTACCTTATGCATACAAACTTCACCCCAGGCGTTCTGTGAGTCGCAATTTTCAGTTTGTGTGCGGGAGACTGCTTCTTCCAATATCTCCTGGAAAGTTAGTTTTTTTTCTACCCTGAGCCGTTCACGGAGGGCACCTTTGATCTTGGGGTTATGTAACCCACGGAGGAATTGATCTCGTAGGGTACGGTCAGCATAACCGGGGGTTTGTGCTAGCTCTGGCTCTGCTGTAAGCATTTGTCTCATTATTCTCTGGAGTGCATTTGCATACTGTGGCAGACCTTCTTCTTCACCCTGCAGCCTGTAGAACAGTTGCGCCTATAAATCTCCTGCTTCTGGTTTCCCGCCATACACTCTCTCAAGAATCTTCACCACCTGCTCTAACGTCTTTCGTTCACTCTCAGGGCGCAATAAAATGGTCTCTTGAGCATGGCCTTCAAGGGCAATCAACAGTATCTCCCCTTGATTTTCTGCAGTCACTCCTGCTACTCTCAACATGCCCCTCACTCTCTGGCGCCCAGTCATGGAGAGGTACATTGCTGCCAGTAAATTTTGGTATATGGGTCAGCATAGCCCCCAGGGACAGTTGCCTTGCTGGTATTCCCCCATCAGGTTGTATTAGAACACTTCCATCAGCGACACCCCCATCAGCGACACCCCCCTGTCCGTACCTTGTTCCGTACCAGCCTGCGTATCCTGCCGACTACGCCAAATGTAATAACCTGCAGGTAACGGGATACTCAAGGACTGCACGGAACCACGGGGGTTAATCAATGCAAATTTAATAATGTATTGCACAACACAGGTGGAGGAAAAGTGCGGGAAAGGAAGGGGAGAAAAGCGGGAAGGTGCACAGCAGTAGAGATAATGCAATATACATACAACTACTTTGAATAACTTGTCAAGGGTAGGAAGCCTCAGATTGTACTCCCAAAAGCAAAACACAGAAATCCTAATTAAACAAAGAAAGCGCAGAATCCTTGTTGTCTTACTCGTATAACACAGTGCAGAGTCTTTTCCTATCTGTCCCTAACTAAAAGTAGTGTGCACACTTAACTGCAGATTTCAGCGTGGGGTACCTCGTCACCGTTGGGGCCCGTATTCCGCCGGCAGACACCTCTAAAGTTCAGTCTTTGTCCCGGATCTGTAACTTGCACGTGCTGCCTGGCTCCTCGCTCCACATCCAGCCTCTTTGGATCTGTAATTTGCACGTGCTGTCTGGCTCCTCGCTCCACATCCAGCCTCTTTGGATCTGTGTCTTGGGGGGGACACCACGCAACACTCTAAGGTACTTGGACCTCGGAAAACAGGGCAGACTGAGGCCTTCTATCTTACAGCCCACTCGAGCACACTCCTCTCTGCAAAAACAGCCACATGCAGACTCCTCCTCCTCCTGTTCCAGACTGAACCAAGTCACTCGAGCAGCAGGACTTTTGCCCGCTGTTCTCTGTTTTGACAGCAGGTGGCAGCATAACACAAGGAAGTCCACCAAACAGTCTTTTAACCTATATATATATATAAATGTTAACAGGTCTTACATATTGATCAAAGGTCTGCTGACCTATTGTTACTCTTGGATCACAACTGAGTATATGTTCTGTTTGCTGTGTCTCTCAGTAATCACACTCAGTGGAGATCTTCAGGCTCTTTATTAGGTGGTAATGTCAGCCATTACATCTCTCTCTGCTGCCTGCACTCTGTCTGCAGTACCAGAGAGTTCCCACTTGCTTGTGGTGAACACATACAAGTAGTGAGACCCCTAGAGGCCACACAGCATATACATATTGCTACATCCTTTCTCTTTAAACAAGAAGAACAATCAAACTTAGGCTGCTTTCACATTACGTGTTTTTAATATGTGTCATGAACTTTTTTTGCTGTAAAAGCGGATCCTGCTTTTACAGCAAAAAAACGCATGCAAACGCATGTGTTATTTTGCCGGATCCTGTCACTTTAAGTTTATGGGCGGGCATTGGAGTCATGTGATCGGGAGTCAGTGGAACTGAACGTGATAAACTGGCAGCCAGCTCATAACCAAGGTAAACATCGGGTAACTTGCTTGGATACCCGATATTTATCTTTGTTACGAGCGTCTGCAGCTGCTAGGAGCCAGGCTCCCTGCACATGTAACCAACGTAAACATCGGGTAACTAAGAGAAGTGCTTTCCTTGGTTACCTGATATTTATCTTGGTTACGAGGGTCTGCAGCTCTCAGGCGAGGGAGAGAGAGAGGAGAGGGAGAGGGAGGGGAGAGAGGGACTGATCATCCGAGGTTGTTTTCTGTGCAAGCTCAGTAGAGCAAGCAGGATCCTGTCTATCAGCATGCCAGCGTTCACATGCGTTTGCGTGCAGTATAGTCAGGATCCAGCAATTTGCAGTATTTGGACGCAGCTCAAAAACGCTACAAGTAGCGTTTTTGAAAAATGTTAAAAAACTGCAACTCCCTGGATCCTCACTATAACGCATGTTGACGCGAGTCCATTGCAAATGCATTGAAATGAAAACGCATTTGCACTGGATCCGTTTTTGCATTAACAAAACGTTCAGGACGCATGTTAAAAAACCTAGTGTGAAAGCAGCCTTAATAAACACAACAGTTAATCTGAACAAGTAAAAGATAATTACAATATATACAATTAGATATAATCCTTGAGGTGCGCAGGCTTTCTGATCATTCTGCCCACCCTAGTAACATAAGAAGAGTCAATGTCCACCTCTGGTAGTTCTGATTCTGGTAATATGCCTTCTGATATTGCCTTTCTCTGGTTAAGGCTGGAAACACATCTATGCGAGTAAAATCGGTCCGACTGGGCTGAAAAATACTCGGCTGATTTTAGTTCACGTTAGGTGCGAGTGCAACGCAAGTGCGATGCTTTTTGCTCGCGAGTGTGTCGCGTTTGCGATGCTAGTTTCATGCAACATCTTAATTAGATAAAAGCTATTACACATGTGTCATATAATTAACCTATGGGAATGTGCTGTCACATTCATCTAATGAGCGAAGTTACTGCCACACTCGCAAATGTGAACGGTGGTGCGCGTGTGTGATGCTACTTTTAATCCCCTTCCATAGGAAATCATTGGGACAAATGGTGCGAGAAACTCGCAAAAAAGCAGCATGCTGCGATTTTTTTCTCGGTCCGATTTGGACTGAGAAAAAAAATCGCAGATGAGAGCTGAATCATTGACTAACATGTGTCCGATTTCAATGCGAGTTTTTCTCGCATTGCTCTACTGCGAGAAACTCGCAAGTGACAAGCAGCCCTAACAGTCTCACCCTGATGGTCAGCAGTCACTGTTGGTACTTGGCTTGGACTTGCTGCCTCGTTATCTTGGGTATCAGGATATTGTTCAAAAAGCCATGAATCATCTTGTTCTTGTGTTTTCCTCAAATATCTCCTATTTCTCCTTAGGCTTCTTCCGTCTTCTGTTACAATTTCGTAGGACCGAGGTCCTAGTTTCTGGACAACCTTTGCCTTTTGCCAGTGTTTGTCGTATTTGCTGCTTGGCTGCAGCCATATGTTGTCATTCCTCTGGAGATCTGGCAGATCCTTTGCAGATTTATTGTAATAGAAAGCTTGCCTATCTTGATTTTTCTTTAGTTGAGCTTTGATGTTTCCCACCAACTTTGGCTTTAACCCCTTCAGCCCCGGGGCACTTTCCGTTTTTGCGTTTTTGTTTTTTGCTCCCCTTCTTCCGAGAGCCGTAACTTTTTTATTTTTCCGTCAATCTTGTCATATGAGGGCTTGTTTTTTGCGGGACAAGTTGTACTTTCAAATGAAACCATAAGTTTTACCATATGGTGTACTGGAAAGCAGCAAAAAAAATTCCAAGTGTGGAAAAATTGCAAAAAAAGTGTGATGGCACAATAGTTTTTGGGATGTTTTATTCACGGTGTTCACTATATGGTAAAACAGATGTGTAGGTATGATGCCTGAGGTCGGTGCGAGTTTGTAGACACCAAACATATATAGATTTACTTGTATCTAAGGGGTTAAAAAAATTCACAAGTTTGTCCATTAAAAGTGGCGCACGTTTTGCGCCATTTTCCGAAACACGTAGCGTTATTATTTTTTGGGATCTATGGCTCAGTGATTATTTTTTGCGTCTCGAGCTGATGTTTCTAATGGTAACATTTTTGCGCAGATGCTACGTTTTGATCGCCTGTTATTGCATTTTGCGTAAAACTTGCGGCGACCAAAAAACGTAATTTTGGCATTTGGAATTTTTTTGCCACTACGCCGTTTACCAATCAGATTAATTGATTTTATATTTTGATAGATCGGGCATTTCTGAACCCGGCGATACCAAATATGTGTATATTTATTTATTTTTTAACCCGTTAATTTTCAATGGGGGGAAAGGGGGGTGATTTGAACTTTTAGGTTTTTTGTTTTTTTTTTTAATTTTTTAAAACTTTTTTTTACTTTTTTTATTTTATTTTACTAGTCCACCTAGGGGGCTATAGCGATCAGCAATCCGATTGCTGATCGCTATCTGCTGATCACAGCTATACCGCTGTAAACAGCAGAAATAGTCACTTTCTTTTTTCCTCTGCTCCGTGCCGAGGAAGAATGAAAGTGAAACTTCGTAGCAGCAGGCGTCATCACATGACCCTGTGCTACAATGGCAACCACCGAACGTCACGTGATCACTCACGTGACATCCGGAGGGGGCGGCGGTAAGTAAAAAACATGGCCGCGCGCATATAGATCTCGCTGCCAGACTTTGGCAGCGAGATCTAAGGGGTTAATGTTCCGGGTGGAATGCGATTCCACTCGGAACATGTAGGCACACATGTCAGCTGTTGAAAACAGCTGATATGTGTGCCGATCCACGCCGCCTGCCCGCGGCAGGGGGCGGGGCTTACCGGGACGCGATCCATGACGGAAAGATCGGTCCATGGTCGTGAATGGGTTAACAGATGACTAACGGTTGGTATGAGTGTCTTTGTACGTCTACTCATGAGCCTCTGTGCCGGACTGCTGTCTATGCCTTGGGTGGGTGTGTTTCTATGATCCAGTATAGACAGATATACATCAGTACCTGCCTGTTTTGCTTTTTTTAGGAGTCTTTTGGCCGTTTTTACTGCGGACTCTGCTTTGCCATTACTCTGTGGATATCTTGGAGAAGACATCTGGTGTTCAAATTCCCATCTCTTGCTGAAAGTTTTAAACTCTTCTGAAGTAAGCTGAGCAGCATTGTCAGAGAACACGATATCTGGAATTCCATACCTGGCAAAATGGGCCTTGAGTTTTTTAATCACTGTTCTGGCTCTTGTGTCCTGTAACAAATCAATCTCCCAAAAGTTAAATAGTCCACTGTAATTTAGGTATTCTTTGTCATTCCATGTGAACACATCTGTTCCAATTTTTGACCAAGGCCTCTGTGGAATTTCATGAGGTTGCAATGTCTCCTTCTGTTGCTTATCACTGCAGGATGCACATATTTCACATTGTGCTATATAGTTTTTAATGTGGTCATTCATTCCTGGCCAATAAATAAATTCTCTTCCTCGCCGTAGACATCCTTCCCTGCCTAAGTGAGAAGAGTGCAGTGTTTCCAGTATGTTTCTTCTGAGTGCTTCTGGTATAACAGCTCTGTCTCCTTTAAAGATGATTCCTTGCTGCACTGACAGTTCATCTCTTATGTGGAAGAATGGAGAAAAATCCCTAGGCACATGCTGCTTGTATTTTGGCCAGCCCTGCAAGATGACAGTCTTTAAGATCTGGAGAATTTTATCCTTCTCTGTACAAGTCTGTATTTGCTTAAACTTGTCTTTTGACACTGCCAGATAGTCACACATATTGATGGTTTCAATTTCATTTTCCTCATCATTTGTGACAGGTAGGTATGCTCTGCTTAGAGTATCTGCAATCAGTAAGTCTCTTCCTGGACAGTAACAGATGTCAAAATCATATTTCTGAAGTCGTAACAGCATGCGCTGTAGTCTCTTTGGGGCATTTAGTAGTGGTTTCTTTGTAATGCTCTCCAATGGCTTGTGATTAGACTGCACTGTTACTCGTCGACCATAGGTGTACTGGTGAAACTTCTCCATCCCAAATACCACAGCCAGTAACTCCTTCTCAATCTGAGCATATCCCTGCTCTGTTGTTGAGAGGGCTCTGCTTGCAAACGTGATTGGCTGTTTGTTCTGCATTAGTGTAGCTCCAAGGCCTTTTTCTGAAGCATCACATTGTACCACCACTTCTCGATCTGGGTCGAAATACTTCAGGGTTGCTGCATCTGCAATAGCCTTCTTTACTGACCGGAAAGCAGTTTCCTGGTTTTCTGTCCATTTCCAGAGCACATATTTGTGGATTAGCTGTCTCAGTGGCTCACACATATCTGACAGATGCTTGCAAAATTTGCAGAGATAACTTACCATGCCCAGAAATCATTGTACTCCACACACATCAGTTGGGGTTGGCAAATCTTGAATTGCTCTCACCTTTTCTGGATCCACTTTTACACCATTTGAGGTCAGAAGATGTCCAATATATGCAACTTCTGTCATTTTCAGTATGAATTTGTCCACGTTCAGCTTTATTTGTTTTGCTCTACATCGGTCAAAAAATTGTATCATCTTCTGATCATGATCCTTGATTGCAGATTCCATATCTTCACCTTCTCCCACTATAAGGATATCATCTGCTATTGTTTTTACTCCAAGAAGTCCTTCCAAAGCATGCATCAATTTCTGCTGGAACATCTCCGGAGCAGGTTTTAGTTCCATGGGCAGTCTCAGCCATTTATAGCGTCCAAATGGTGAAGAAAATGTTGTCAATAAACTTGATTCTTCAGTCAGTTCCACATGCCAGAATCCATTTTTGACATCACATCCAGAAAATATTTTAGCCTTTGATAGATCTGGGAGAACATCATCCAATGTTGGCATCGGGTAATGATTTCTTTTCAGCGCCTTGTTGAGTGGCTTCGGATCAATGCATATTCTTAACTTGCCTGATGGTTTCGGCACTATGACCAAACTGCTGATCCAATCTGTGCTCTTCTGGACTGGTGCTATCATGCCTCTTTTCTGTAAATCTTGTAGCTCTACTTTCAGTGGTTGCATTAAAGCTACAGGCACACTTCTTGTAGGTAATCTGGTAGGCTGCACGGTTTTATCAATTTCTAGCCTGTATTTACCTTCAATAAACCCATCACCTTCAAATAAAATCAGCATACTCCATTTTTATTTTTTGAAAGTCCAAATTGTGCTCTGCATTTAGTTTGGGATTTGATATATCTTGGGAAACTTCAACATACATAATGTTCTGAGACTGTACTTTTATTAAGTCCATTGCCTGCACTGCTTTTACTCCCAGTATTGGCACATGGTTTCCACCATGCAGCACGGTAAATTCAGCTCTGTAACTTTTCCTGTTACATGGGTTCCGTATTTTGAGCTTACATGTCCCCATAGGTTTCAGAACACTTTTGTTGTACATCACCAGTACCTTGTCCGTTGGCTCAATGGAAACCTGCTTGTTCAGCAGAGCACTTGGAATTACATTGCAGCTTGCTCCACAATCCAGCTGAAATCTAATGGGCTTCTCATCCAATAGGAAGGTTGCATAGAGCTGCTTGGCATCCTTGACTACTGGCTGCCTGATTACATTGACATTCTCTGTTGCAGGTCGCAGCTGTAGCCATGTAATGTCCTCTGCACTGTCAGTGTCTGGTGTCACAGTGTGGACCTGTCCATGCTGTTTGCCTGTTCCCAGCATGCAGACAGCTGAGAAATTATTCTTCTTGCCACACAACCTGCAGGTTTCGCCATATGCTGCACACGTGATCTTGTCTCTCTCATGTCTCTTACCACAATATTTGCAGTGGATCATGCTTATAGGGGAGCTTGGTCTTGTCTTTACTTTCATAGATACTGCATGTACCTCATCATCATCATTATTATCACTGGTGCCTGCCATCATCTTCAGGCGCGCTTCGTCAGCTCTGCAGCCCTGCAGATTTGCATGGATCTCTCTAAGGTCAGCTCTTCGTCTCTGAGTAACCTTTCTCTGAGGCGAGTGTCCATAATGCCACATACAATTCTGTCTCTTAGGAGGCTATCTCTGATTTCCCCAAAGCCACATGTTGCAGCCAATGTCCTCAGCTCTGTCACATATCTGTCTACATTTTCACCATCCGCCTGCTGTCTTGTGAAAAACTTGTATCTCTCCACAGTCTCATTTCGCTTATCAAATGCCTCCACAATGTCTGCTAGGACGAGGTGGTCTGTGTCTGGCAGTAAGGTCTGGGCTAGTTCTCTGCCTTTTTCTTCAATTAAGTAATACAACAGCTTTACTTTACGTTTGTCATCACTGGGGGCCACTGTCAGATCCACATACAGAGTAAATGTGGCGCCCCTGAGGCTTCCGTCACCACAGGTCATTGCACCCCATCCAGCGGTGTGATGCCCCATTCTGGGAGAGGAAGAGAGTGAACTCCGGTCCCCTGGTAAATCCACACTACACCCATTGCTAGGAACACACTGGGACCAGGGAAAGTGGCAGACAACCCTCCCATGCTGCATGCTGGGAGGGGTCGTAAGACCCATCCCTGCTCCTATAGGGTAGAACAGGGCAATTGGGGAGGTGGGAGGAGCCATCTGAGAGCAGACAAAGGGAGGAAGGTCAAGTTTAGTTAGTCTACCTCAGGGAGTGAGAGAGTGAGCATGTAGTTGTAGAAGAAGAACGAGAGAAAGGAGGGAGGAGGAGGCCTGCTGGAGGCAGGCAAGGAGGAGAAAAGAAAGACAAGAAAGAAGGAAAGAAAGCTCCAAGTCAGACAGGAGCAGAGAAACAGAAGGAGACGCTTCCTGGTGAAGATCCTGGGACCCAGAGGTCCAGGTGACACCACGCAGAGACAGAAGGAGTCGCAGGGCCACGGGTAGTCCTAGAGGTACCACGAGCAGTCCTAGAGGTACCACGGAGAGGTCCTAGAGGCGCCACGGGTAGTTGTAGGCTACGGTGGCCTGTTCCACAATAACATCGGTGGAGGAATCAAGCTGCGACAGGGGACGGTCCCTAGAGACTGGAGGAGTGCAAAATCATCTCCAAACAGTAAAAACCGAGGCCCAGGGAACGTTGTAAACTCCCAGGGCCAGAACCCATAGCAGACGTCCAGAAAAGGGGTAATCAGCCGACAGGTGACCCCCCAGCCTGGAGGCTGTAGTGGAGGCCAAGCCAGGTCCATCCTAACAAAGGCAAGGCTAAGGAAGACAGCAGAAGAAAGAGACATTAAGAGAAGGGTACCGGCTTTCACTCTCAGAATCACCCAGAAACGGCGGAGGTCCCTGACAGTGGTCCCAGCAGTCCAAGGGTCCCTACAGCTGTGACAAGAAGTGTGAGTAAAGAACTTGAACTGCACCCTTGAAGTGGTCTCTGTTATTTCAGCTGCATAGACATTCACAAGCACCAACTGTGCCCCGGGCATTGCTCCACCTGTGGGGAGCAGTACCACCATTGCTGCCATAACATCATCCCGGTGGCCTCACACAGCAGCGGCGGCTTAATAGCCGCATACCGCAGGTGGCGTCACGAGCACAAACTTTATTCACCAAGCCACATATTTACTGACACCCACCAGGGCCACGGAGCCGGGCCCAGCCACCATTGACTACCACCGGACTAGTCCGGCCTGGCACCGGGTGTCCCACAGCCCTGGGGTGGGCGAGTCAACTTTGGCGTCACGAACAGGATTTCATGCCCGCTCCCACCGGGTACTGTGCGCCTGAAGAATCGTGAAATAGCCTGTGTTTACTGTAAGAAACAACCGCCATTGAAGTCACTGAGCGCGGGAAGAAGGGGGGCGTGCAAGAAGAAAGGGCGCGAAGAGAAGCCCCGCCCCCTTGTCCAAGAAAAGAGCGCGAAGCGGTGCCCGCCATAGAAGGCGGAAGAAGAAGAAATGGCGACCAGATAAGCTGGTCGGCTGGCAGAGAGAGTCTGAATGCCAGACCAGCAGATAAAGAAAATGTACCTGATAGTAAGCGGAGCGGTGCTGGCCGTGATGGGCTGGGCGCCAGTCTGGCGCCAGTTGCTAATACAGCCTCTGGCCCCGCCTCCGAGAAGGGAAAGGGAGCAGCCGAGTGGCGTGGTCGAGCACCCGAGCAGTGTTCCAGGCAGCATTCCCCAGGTCGGTAGCATGGCGGAGGAGCTGCAGCAAGGTGCACCATGGACCGGAAGAGTGGATCCCGAGCTGGACCTGCTGAGAGAAGAAATGCGAGTCCTGGCCCGGAGGCTGAGTAGTGTGGAAGTGGAGGCAGACCGGCAGAAAGAAACGCCGAGGGTGCCGGAGGATCTGGAGCGGTGGATGGATGCCGCGGAGCGGAAGCAGGGTGAGCAACCAGAAACCCCGTCCAGTCCGGACCCAGGGCCCCGTCACGCGCCCACGTTAAGCCCCTTCACTGACCCCCTGGCCTTCCCAGCCTACCCCGCGGACGCCCGGTGGGGCACCGGAGGCCTGCCTGAGACCCCCGCAGACGGAGCCTGGGGAGGGGTGAACCCCGAACAACTAGCGGGCCCCCTGCCGAGTCCCCCTGTGAGCCTCCTGGGAATGGCATCCCCGGGAGTGAATTGGGATGCGGCGCCCATTGAAAGCGGGGGACTGCAGCGGCCGCTGCTCCCCAAAGAGACTCCCCTGGCCAACGAACTGACGTGCCGGAGGCTGGTGGTGGAGTACCAGAGGGAGCGGGAACTCCGGGAGGAGAAACGGAGGGCTAGAGAAGCCGCTAATCTGGCCTCCAAAGAAGAGGTCAGGAAGGCCCTGAAGGGATCCGAGGGCCCAGTGCGACGGGGCCTAGTAGTGGACTTCCGACAAGCTGGTGGCTGGGGCTTCATCAGGGAGCCCGGCCTGGGCAAGGACGTGTTTGTAGCCCGAAGAGACATCGAGGAGCACCTGCCCAGAGGCCACCCAGGGAGAGATGCAAAGCTGGGTGATGTCGTAGAGTACACACGGCTGATGGGGAACCGTGGCTGGTACGCGCTGCATGTACATATCCTGCGGGAAGAAGCGGCCCCAGAAGAGCCAGAGTGGCGCCGCACAGTGCAGGAGCGCAGCATCTCCCCTAGCAGCAGTACCACCTCAAGGCAGACCCAGGCCACAGAACTGAGCAGAGGTCCTGCGACAGCCACTCAGGAGACGCAGACCAGGATCTCCATGGCGTGTGTGATGCAGGGAGCCCAGCCAAAGCAGGGCCCGAGAGACCACAGCAACAGCCCCCTGCAGACGAGCAGCCCTCTGCAGCAACGCCGTGCAACACCTGCAAGCAACCCCACTCCAATCCAGGCTGCAGAACAGCGCAGAAGGTCAGGGACCAGCGCCCAGGGGACCCAGATGATGATATCGTCGGCATACCTGCTGCCAGGAGCAATGCCGGAGTGGGACCCTCGCATCTACCCTCGTGAGTAAAGATGAAGAGATGCTGAACTGTATATAGCCCCTGTCTGCCCCTCATTCTTTTTGAAGAAGTCCCTTGTGTTCTGCCCCTCATGCTTTTTGAAGACGTCACCCCCATGTTTATGTGTTACCGGGCCACTGAACTGGAATGTGGGCCCCGGTGAATGTGTATGTGTCCTATGTAACCAGGCCATTGGACTTAATGGCTGGTTGATTATGTCCCATTGTTGATTGAAAGAAACGAACTGCCGGGCTACTGGACTTGTTGTAGCCGAAAATGTATATAGTTGCACCCGTTGTGCCCCCTACCAGAATTATGGGGGAAGTGCCCAAACTGTGCAATGAACTGAAAGTGCACACATAGTTTCTTTATAAGAAGTTTGCAACGTTAAAGTATTTGTGCCTCCCATAAAGGGAAGAAATGTTAATTGTTTTATTGCTTTGCATAACAAAAATTTTGCAGTTTCTCCACATGTTTTTGTTGTTTTTCAGCCCGAGGACGTGCTGTGATTTGCTGTGGGGGAGTGTGGCGCCCCTGAGGCTTCCGTCGCCACAGGTCATTGCACCCCATCCAGCGGTGTGATGCCCCATTCTGGGAGAGGAAGAGAGTGAACTCCGGTCCCCTGGTAAATCCACACTACACCCATTGCTAGGAACACACTGGGACCAGGGAAAGTGGCAGACAACCCTCCCATGCTGTATGCTGGGAGGGGTCGTAAGACCCATCCCTGCTCCTATAGGGTAGAACAGGGCAATTGGGGAGGTGGGAGGAGCCATCTGAGAGCAGACAAAGGGAGGAAGGTCAAGTTTAGTTAGTCTACCTCAGGGAGTGAGAAAGTGAGCATGTAGTTGGAGAAGAAGAACGAGAGAAAGGAGGGAGGAGGAGGCCTGCTGGAGGCAGGCAAGGAGGAGAAAAGAAAGACAAGAAAGAAGGAAAGAAAGCTCAAAGTCAGACAGGAGCAGAGAAACAGAAGGAGACGCTTCCTGGTGAAGATCCTGGGACCCAGAGGTCCAGGTGACACCACGCAGAGACAGAAGGAGTCGCAGGGCCACGGGTAGTCCTAGAGGTACCACGAGCAGTCCTAGAGGTACCACGGAGAGGTCCTAGAGGCGCCACGGGTAGTTGTAGGCTACGGTGGCCTGTTCCACAATAACATCGGTGGAGGGACCAAGCTGCGACAGGGGACGGTCCCTAGAGACTGGAGGAGTGCAAAGTCATCTCCAAACAGTAAAAACCGAGGCCCAGGGAACGTTGTAAACTCCCAGGGCCAGAACCCATAGCAGACCTTCAGAAAAGGGGTAATCAGCCGACAGGTGACCCCCCAGCCTGGAGGCTGTAGTGGAGGCCAAGCCAGGTCCATCCTAACAAAGGCAAGGCTAAGGAAGACAGCAGAAGAAAGAGACATTAAGAGAAGGGTACCGGCTTTCACTCTCAGAATCACCCAGAAACGGCGGAGGTCCCTGACAGTGGTCCCAGCAGTCCAAGGGTCCCTACAGCTGTGACAAGAAGTGTGAGTAAAGAACTTGAACTGCACCCTTGAAGTGGTCTCTGTTATTTCAGCTGCATAGACATTCACAAGCACCAACTGTGCCCCGGGCATTGCTCCACCTGTGGGGAGCAGTACCACCATTGCTGCCATAACATCATCCCGGTGGCCTCACACAGCAGCGGCGGCTTAATAGCCGCATACCACAGGTGGCGTCACGAACACAAACTTTATTCACCAAGCCACATATTTACTGACACCCACCAGGGCCACGGAGCCGGGCCCAGCCACCACTGACTACCACCGGACTAGTCCGGCCCGGCACCGGGTGTCCCACAGCCCTGGGGTGGGCGAGTCATAAACTCCTCTTTCCAGTGTCTCCATGTCTGGGATAGATTACATGATGAGACATCCAGTTTCTGAGGGGGCTTCAGACCAGTCTCCATCTTGTATAATGACAGGAAATCTGTACTCACAGTTGCAATGATGTTCTGTACAGTCCCAGTCTCACACAAGCTCTGAGGATTTGCAGGTGTCACATGAAGGTTCTGTGCCCAGCTGCCACCATGTTCTGTTTGCTGTGTCTCTAAGTAATCATACTCAGTGGAGATCTTCAGTAGAGATGAGCGAACTGGCCGTGGTTCGGCTCGAGCTCGGTTCGCCGAACGGAGGTCTCGTTCGAGTTCGGTTCGTCGAACGTTCGACGAACTGAACTCGAACCAATAGGCTATAATGGGAGGCAATCACAAACACATAAAAACGCATTATAAATGTACACATACAGTTAATAAACATTGCCATAACACTTACCGGTCCCCGCGATCCCTCCTGCACTCTGTCTCCTGCCGCTATTCCATCCGATGATCGCTGAATCCTCCCGGTGACCGGCACTGCCAGCAGTGATGCAGGACCTATCGTGATGTCAAAATAGCCATGTGACCAGTCACGTGGCTATTATCTCATTGGCTACAGACTGGTCACATGACTATGACGCGTCATGTAGGACCTGCGAGTGCATCTCTCCGGTACACGGTGCACATTTGTGTATCGCCGTGTACCGGCGACATGCTGTAGCACACGGTCAACTCCCCATTCCGTTAGGGACCGGCTGACACAGCCGGTCATTAACGGAGATCACCATTGCCATAGAAACGCAGTTAGCGGTGACGTCACCGCTAACCGCGGCTCCGGGAATCACATGATCGGAGCCCTTTTGCTATGGTAACGCGTCTGTCACCGCCAGCAGCCAGCAGCACTGATCTCTCACTCCGTGAAGGCTGCACGCTGCTTTCCGTGCAGCCTTCACGGAGTGATTTCTGCACGGGAAGCAGCGTCTTCCCCCATGCAGCAGTGATGGATCAGAGCTGCATTTGTTGAACGAGAAAGACAGACCATGAATCGTGGAGGGCTGACAGGGGGTAATAAAGATGGAGTCTCTAATGTGTCTGTGTATTTATTTCTATTAAAGTATTTTTTCTCTGTGTGGTGTCTATTTTTTAACCCTTTATTGGAGATTCTTAATGGCCGGGTCAAACGTGCCTGACATTAAGAATCTCTGGCTTAATACTAGCTAGTAAAACAAAGCCAGTATTAACTCATGATTACCCAACAAGCCACCGGGCTCCAGGGCTGTTGGAAGAGTTGGATACAGCGCCAGATGATGGCGCTTCTATGAGAGCGCCATTTTCTGGGGCGGCTGCGGACTGCAATTCACAGCAGAGGCGGCCAGAAACCTCGGGCTAACCTATGCCGCGGATTCCAATCCCCAGCTGCCTAGTTGTACCCGGCTGGACACAAAAATGGAGTGAAGCTCACGTCGTTTTTTTTTTAATTTTTTCATGAAATAAGTGAAATAATTAAAAAAAACGTGCTTCCCTATATTTTTGGTTCCCAGCCGGGTACAAATAGGCAACTTGGGGTTGGAGGCAGCCTGTGGCTGCCTGCTGTACCTGGCTAGCATACAAAAATATGGCGAAGCCCACGTCATTTTTTTGGTGGGCAAAAAACTTCTGCATACAGTCCTGGATGGAGTATGCTGAGCCTTGTAGTTCTGCAGCTGCTGTCTGCTCTTCTCCATACAGACAGACAACAGCTGCAGAACTACAAGGCTCAGCATACTCCATCCAGTACTGTATGCAGAAGTTTTTTGCCCCCTGAAAAAATTATGTGGGCTTCGCCATATTTTTGTATTCTAGCCAGGTACAGCAGGCAGGTATGGCTGCCCCCAACCCCCAGTTGCCTATTTGTACCCTGCTGGGAACCAAAAATAAAGGGAAGCCCTTTTTTTATTATTTCATGAATTTCATGAAATAATTAGAAAACAAATTACGTAGGCTTCGCCCCATTTTTGTGTCCAGCCAGGTACAACTAGGCAGCTGGGGATTGGAATCTGCAGCACAGGTTGGCCTGAGCTTTCTGGGCCCCACTGCTGCGAATTGCAGTCTGCAGCCGCCTCAGAAAATGGCACTTTCATAGAAGCGCCATCTTCTGGCGCTGTATCCAACTCTTCCAGCACCTGCCTGCTATACCTGGCTAGCATACAAAAATATGGCGAAGCTCACGTCCTTTTTTTGTAGTTTTTTGGCAAAAAAAATAAAAAATGCTTCCCTGGATTTTATATTGCCAGTGAAGGTAACACCAAGCAGTGGGGGTTAGCAGCCAGTAGCTGCTTGGATTACCCTTAGCTAGCAATACAAAAAATGCAGCGGGAGCCCATATATATTTTTTTTAATTATTTATTTAAATAACTAAAAACAAAATGGGCTTCCCTGTATTTTGATTGCTGGACATTATAGTGCTGTAAAAATAAATCTTTAAAAAAAATGACGTAGCGCTCCACGGTATTTTTGATTCTCAGCGCAGATAAAGCAGACAGCTATGGGTTGCCACCCTCATCTTCCTGCCGTTACCTTGGTTGGCAATCAAAATACAGGGAAGCCCATTAATTTTTTCTACTTAAAAAATAGTTAAAAAAAAATGACGTTGGGTCCCCCCATTTTTGATAGCCAGCTAGGGTAAAGCAGACGGCTGTAGCCTGAAAACCACAGCTGGCAGCTTTACCGTGGTTGGTGATCCAATGTGGAGGTCCCCCCAGGCTCTTTTTTTATAATTATTTTATAAATATTAATAATTACACAAAAAAAGTAGGGTCCCCCCAAATTGGATCACCAGCCAAGGTAAAGCGGACAGCTGTGGTCTGGTATTCTCAGGGTGGGAAGGTCCATAGTTATTGGGCCTTCACAGCTTAAAAATAGCAGGCCGCAGGCACCCCAGACGTGGCGCATCCACTAGATGCGCCAATCCTGGCGCTTCACCCCAGCTCATCCCGTGCCCTGGTGCAGTGGCAAACGGGGTAATAAATCGGGTTGATACTAGCTGTAAGGTCACCTGACATCAAGCCCAGCAGTTTGTGATGTCATGGCGTCTATTAGATACCCAACATCATAAACTGTCAGTACTAACAAAAAAAAAATCGACAAAAGAAATTTATTTGAAAAAACAGTCCCCAAAACATTCCCTCTTTCACCAATTTATTGTAAGAAAAAAAATAAAGGGGTCCCACGACGACTCTGGACCGTCTAGAATATGGGGGGGAGACACTCAGGGAACGTATCCCCCATTTTCTAGGAGTGCAGACCCTTCATGTGAGGAGTGTGGGTGCAATGAATCTGCACTCACTCTCCCCGGGTCCACAGCAGCAGAGTCCATGTCGTAATGGTTGCTACCAAAGCTGCAATGCAATGCTCATGAGGTAAGGGCATGCCTAATCAGGAGAACTATTCTACATTTCCAAATATTGGTATTTGCTGATATTATTGCTATTCCACCTACTATATATTGGGGATAGGATCTTGGAGATGGAATACCCCTTTAAGTCCAGTTATCCAGCTGAATGAATACTTAACAACAGAGCTCGCTATTTAGATGTGTTTTCTTGTGGCGTATAACGGACTCTCATGTTTGGTAGTCATTCAGCAGGGCAACTATAAAAGCAAATCCCTCCATTTGGAAATGTAGTATAGCTCTCCTGATCAATTATGTTCCTTACCTCATGAGCAGGGCATTGCAGTAATAATAATAATTTATTCATTTATATAGCGTTATTAATTCCATAGCGCTGTATGTCTTTGGAGTGTGGGAGGAAACCGGAGTACCCGGAGGAAACCCACGCAAACACGGGGAGAACATACAAACTCCTTGCAGATGGTGTCTTTGATGAGAATTGAACCCAGGACCTCAGCGCTGCAAGACTGTAGTGCTAACCACTGAGCCACCGTGCCGCCCATTTAGCTTACAGATGCATAACCACCACTCACTGTGTCTGAACACAGGAAGCTGAGCTGACAGCCGCTCTGTGCATGCGGCAGCATCTATTGTGAAGGAGAGGGCCACGGGGGATCAACGCTGCACAGGTACCGTGGGACACCGGGGAACACCGGTGGGTTTATAGGGGGTGACCTGGCAGGCCTGGGGAGGAGTTTTCTGTCGCATGTGTCATGGCACATGCGACAGAAATCAGAGGAGTAGGGTGAATGCGGCCGGCGCGCTGCTGTGCTCGCGGCCATCTTGAATTTCTGGGAGGGCATCAGGGGGGCACTTTGGCGACACCGGGGGATCGGAGGGGACCGGGGAGGAGATTTATCATGTTTGTTCATGCCAGATGGGAGATAAATAATTAATAGTGATGAGCGAGCATGCTTGTTACTACTCGGTACTCGCACGAGTATCACTGTACTCGGTCTACTCGGCGGGGACCGAGTAATCTCGCGATACTCATGCTGTACTCGTGGTCTTCATCCCTGCATGTTGGCGCTCTTTTGAGAGCCAGCCCTCATGCAGGGATTGGCTGGCAGACCACTGCAATGCCACAGCCCTGTTAGTTGTGGAATTGCAGTGATTGGCCGGCCTGCACAGCGTGACCGAGCCTTTATACCGGCGGGTGCGCTGTGCTCTGCTCACAGCTATCCAGACAGTCAGTGCAGGGAGAGTGTCGCTGCTTCAGGGAAAGGTTTGCGGCCCTTTATAGCTATTTCCGTATCAGGGCTGCAAACAGTGTGACCAAAAGTCCTTCTCAGGACTATTCTAGTTGTATACAGGCAGGCAGGGTATAGCCAGGTCGGAGTACAGTAGCAGAGTCCTTCTCAGGACTATTGTTGCTGTATACAGGCAGGGTATAGCCAGGTTGGAATACAGGCTAGTGAGTGACCAAAAGAGTCCTTGTCAGGACTATTGTAGCAGTATACAGGCAGGCAGGCAGGCAGGCAGGCAGGGTATATAGCCATTCCTAGTGGTGACCGTATACCAGCCTTCATCATATCTGGGGCTGGTGTACACAGTCTAAAACAGTCCTGATAGTGTCAGACTTCTCAGCAATTGTCGCTCCTAAAACCTGTTAGGTTCTTAGTGCGTCCGTGCTTGCATTTAAAAACCGCACGTGTGTGCCTGTCAGTGGCAGCGTACAGATGCACTTGTGTGCGTTTTTACCAAACTATTATATAACGCACAAGTGTAGTGTATAATACACGTCAGTCAGCAGTGGCTGATAGTGTCAGAGTTCTTAATTTTTGCTCCTAAAACCTGTGTTAGGTTCTTAGTGCGTCCGTGCTTGCATTTAAAAACGGCACGTGTGTGCCTGTCGGTGGCAGCGTACAGGTGCACTTGTGTGCGTTTTTCACAAACTAATAAATAACGCACAAGTCTAGTGTATAATACACGTCAGTCAGCAGTGCCTGATAGTGTCAGACTTCTCAGTAATTGTCGCTCCTAAAAACATGTTAGGTTCTTATTGCGTCCGTGCTTGCATTTAAAAACCGCACGTCTGTGCCTGTCAGTGGCAGCGTACAGGTGCACTTGTGTGCGTTTTTCACAAACTATTAAATAACGCACAAGTCTAGTGTATAATACACGTCAGTCAGCAGTGTCTGATAGTGTCAGACTTCTCAGTAATTGTCGCTCCTAAAAACCTGTTAGGTTCTTATTGCGTCCGTGCTTGCATTTAAAAACCGCACGTCTGTGCCTGTCGGTGGCAGCGTACAGGTGCACTTGTGTGCGTTTTTCACAAACTATTAAATAACGCACAAGTCTAGTGTATAATACACGTCAGTCAGCAGTGCCTGATAGTGTCAGACTTCTCAGTAATTGTCGCTCCTAAAAACCTGTTAGGTTCTTATTGCGTCCGTGCTTGCATTTAAAAACCGCACGTCTGTGCCTGTCGGTGGCAGCGTACAGGTGCACTTGTGTGCGTTTTTCACAAACTATTAAATAACGCACAAGTCTAGTGTATAATACACGTCAGTCAGTAGTGCCTGATAGTGTCAGACTTCTCAGTAATTGTCGCTCCTAAAAACCTGTTAGGTTCTTATTGCGTCCGTGCTTGCATTTAAAAACCGCACGTCTGTGCCTGTCGGTGGCAGCGTACAGGTGCACTTGTGTGCATTTTTCACAAACTATTAAATAACGCACAAGTCTACTGTATAATACACGTCAGTCAGCAGTGCCTGATAGTGTCAGACTTCTCAGTAATTGTCGCTCCTAAAAACCTGTTAGGTTCTTATTGCGTCCGTGCTTGCATTTAAAAACCGCATGTCTGTGCCTGTTGGTGGCAGCGTACAGGTGCACTTGTGTGCGTTTTTCACAAACTATTAAATAACGCACAAGTCTAGTGTATAATACACGTCAGTCAGCAGTGCCTGATAGTGTCAGACTTCTCAGTAATTGTCGCTCCTAAAAACCTGTTAGGTTCTTATTGCGTCCGTGCTTGCATTTAAAAACCGCACGTGTGTGGCAGTCGGTGGCAGCGTCAGGCTCCATATTGTCCCTGGATAGAGACGTGCATGATGGCCTGTAAACATGAAGTGCCCATTGTAAGTTAGTGGGTCTATTGTAGTATAGCCCTTAGGCAGGGCAGCCAAAAATTTGGAGGCTCCACATTGTCCCTGGATAGAGATGTGCATGAGGGCCTCAAAACATTGTTCCCATTGCAAAGGAGCGGGTCTCCTGTCGTTGTAATGGCCATTCTGAAAGAATGGGCGAAAAAATTTACCACTGGGGGTATACCTGAAACAACGGCTTAACTATTGTAACGGTCATCATGATGGCGCATGAGGAGAAGGAGGAGCAGTCCAGCGATTAGCCAAAGTCCAGAAGTGTGTTACCATGGGTGAGTGGAGGTACATGGTAAATTCCCGTTACAAACTTTAAATTCCGCTGTCATTTGCTGGTGGTGTGGTGAAGTCTGGCCCAATCCAACCCTTGTTCATCTTGATCAGAGTCAGCCTGTCAGCATTTACAGTTGACAGGCGGGTGCGTTTATCTGTAATGATTCCACCTGCGGCACTAAAAACACGCTCTGACAAAACGCTAGCGGCAGGGCAGGACAGGACTTCCAAGGCGTAGAGAGCCAATTCATGCCACGTGTCCAGCTTGGATACCCATTAATTGTAAGGCACAGAGGAATGTCGGAGTACAGTTGTTTGATCTGCAAGGTACTCCTTGAGCATCTGGGCAAACTTAGGATTTCTTGTGGCACTACCCCTCACCTCAGGGTCTGTGGTATGTGAGGGGCTGAGAAAACTGTCCCACATCTTAAAGACTGTTCCTCTACCTCTGGCGGATTGGACTTGTGCCCCTCTCGGCTGTACGCCTTGGTTGTCCACTGATTCCTGACCTATGCCGCTAGCGTTTTGTGAGGGGAATGCTTTGCCTACTTCCGTGACTATGGCCTTCTGGAACTGCTGCATTTTGCCTGACCTCTCCGCCTCGGGAATAAGAGACATACATTTCTCCTTTTAGCGTGGGTCTAACAGTGTTACCAACCAGTAATGATTGTCGGCCAAGATGTTCTTAACGCGAGGGTCACGAGACAGGCAGCTTGCCATAAAGTTAGCCATGTGTGCCAGACTCTTAACAGCCATCACTTCAGTATCCTGACCAACACGATGACTGAACATGCTGTCCTCCTCTTCCTCCTCCTCATCATCTACCCGGTCCTCTGGCCAGCCACGCTGAACCGAGGATATGACTGCATGTCATATCCTCAATTTGGCCAGAGAGTTGCTCCATGTCTTCATCCTCCTCCTCGTCATAGTCCTCCACTGCACGTTGTGATGAGACGAGGCTGGGCTGTGTGTTATCACCCACACCCACTACTGTTTCTTGCTCAAACTCATCGTGCTCCGCCTGCAATGCATCATGGTTGTTTTTTGAGCAGAGACCATTTTAGAAGGCAGAGAAGCGGTATGGTGACGCTAATAATGTCGTCATCGCCGCTCACCATCTTGGTGGAGTCCTCAAAGTTTTGGCGGATGGTACATAGGTCGGACATCCATCTCCACTCCTCAGGTGTTATGTGTGGAGTTTGACCCATTTCCCGACGGCTTAGGTGATGCAGGTACTCAACAACTGCCCTCTTCTGCTCACATATCCTGACCAACTTGTGCAGAGTTGAATTCCAACGCGTGGGGACATCACACAGCAGTCTGTGAGCCGGAAGATGCAAACGGCGCTGAAAGCCGGCAAGGCCGGCTGAAGCAGTAGGTGACTTTCGAAAATGTGCAGACAGGCGGCGAACTTTTACCAGCAGATCAGACAGCTCTGGGTATGACTTTAGAAACCGCTGAACCACGAGGTTGAGCACATGGGCCACGTATGGAACATGTGTCAGCTGGCCTCGCCTCAAAGCCGCCACCAGGTTCCGGCCATTGTCACACACGACCTTTCCTGGCTTTAGGTTCAGAGTTGTGAGCCAGTGATCTGCCTGCTGTTTCAGAGCTGTCCACACCTCTTCTGCATTGTGGGGTTTGTCACCTATGCAGATTAGCTTCAGCACTGCCTGTTGCCGCTTCACCGAGGCAGTGCTGCAGTGCTTCTGTGTCGCCCTGGACAAGCCAGGGGCCACAGAGCACAACACTTAAACACCCCACACTCCCTGCAGGCATATCATAGTCAAAACACAAAATCCTTTTTGCCTTCCCCAGGGGCTGTTGTCCACACCAGGGTGTGGAGCCAGGCGGTTGGTCTCCACCCACCAAGGAGGAGGGAAAACACAGGCAGTGAGAGTTAAGCTAAGGAAGTGGAAGGAGGAAAGTAGTAGAGAGGAGAAAAGTGACAGCAAAGAGTCTGAAGTTGGTCCGGGTGTGTGGCCCGGACAGGACAGCAAGGTTGGCAGGATGTGGTGACCGTCTGCAGTGGAGGCCGATTGGAGTCTGCCGTAAGGACCGTGGACGGGTGGTGACCCGGCTGTACCGGACCGGTATACAAAGAGAAGCCAGCACCATTGGCAGAGGACTTTCGGATCCCGGCAAGGCTTGGTGTCGCCGTGAATTTGCCAAATCCGTTAGTGAAGGGGACCTCAGGGTTTCCAAACAGCCAAGTCCCGATAGAAGGCAACCGTCCAACCGTGAAGGGGAGACACCGCCACCGCCAAGGGCAACCGTCTCCCAGGGCCAGCGCCTGTGGGCAAAAGGGGCTCCTCCGGCCCATATCCAGGTCGGGGAGCGGGTTACCGGTGGGAAACCATCACTACCAACACTGAACTTAGGTGCAGGGAGAGACAGTCATCACTAACCTGCAGGGAGGAACAACCGCAGCCGTCCGAGGGACCCGTCCATCCAGCCACTTGTTTTACCGTGAACTGTGTCATCATCATTGGGCTGAGTGAGTACCTCCGTGCCGTGCGGCACAGCGCTGACCCTGCGACCCTGCACCTCATCAGGCCCCGCAACCCGCCTGTCATCCATCTCTACCCCATCACCGGGCCCCGGGACAACCAACCCCCCTACCCACGGAGGGGAGAAATAACAACAAAGCTGCTCCCTGTCACAGGCTCCCGGGATCCCCGTCCAGAGCAGCGGTGGTGTCCACACAATCACCACAACCGTGGGTGGCGTCACGGACAATATCCCCAAAACCCAACCACCCCTTTCCACTCACGGGCGAGTAGCGCCGCTCGAGTCCCCGGGATCCGGCCATCGCTCGAGCCAACGAGCAGCAGCAGCCGTAGAGCAGCGGCAGCCGGACCCGAGCAGTGGGAGAGCGCACCGTCCCCTCCTCCGCCCGCGACACTTCCAGCTTGGGACTGGTGTGGAGGGTAAAGTGGATCAGGATGCGCAGGAGGAGGAGGAGGCTGAGGAGCATGACATTCCGGAGCTGTAGAGTGTGGGTGAAACCCTGACTGAGGTAGGGCCTGCAAAACTTGGTGTGTGAAGGACGTGTTCCGTCCCTCGCTCAGACTGGGTCCCAGCTTCCACAATATTAACCCAGTGTGACGTCAACGAGATGTAGCGGCCTTGCCCACATGCACTTGTCCACGTGTCTGTGGTTAGGTGGACTTTGGCTGAAACAGCGTTGTTCAGGGCACGTGTGATGTTTTGTTACACGTGGTTAATGGTTATGCAATGCGGGGACGGCACACCGGGAGAAATAGTGGCGGCTGGGGACCGAGTAAAGTGGGACAGCTGCCACCATCAGGTTGCGGAATGCTTCTGTCTCAACCAGCCTAAAAGGCAACATTTCCAGCGCAAGCAGTCGCGAAAAGTTAGCATTTAGAAGTGTGGCATGTGGGGTGTTGGCAGTGTATTTGCACCTGCGTTCAAAGGTTTGCTGAATGGATAACTGAACGCTGCGCTGGGACAAGGACGTGCTTGATGATGGTGTTATTTCTGCGTGGGTAACTGCAGGTGCAGGGCCGGAGGAGGCTTGTTCGCAGGCAGCATGGACAGGGTATTGGCTCGCATGCACAACCAGCGAAGACGTAGCAGTGACATCAGCAAGCACTGCTCCTCGACTCTGTTGTACTTCCCACAAAGTCGGGTGCTTGGCTGACATGTGCCTGATCATGCTGGTGGTGGTCAGGCTGCTAGTTTTGGTACCCCTGCTGATGCTGGCATGGCAGGTGTTGCAAATGGCCTTTTTAGAATCATCTGGAGCCAACTTAAAAAACTGCCAGTGTCAGAGTTCCTGGTTTTCCAGTTTTCTTTTGAAAGAGCTTGCCCTTTGTTAACATGGAGTTTTCTGTTCTGTTGCCCTACTTCCTGTACATCTGTTTAAAAGCCGCCCCTAAAGCTTAGTCCAGTGCCTGAGTATACTGCTTCCTGTGTGCTCCTGCCCTGCTGCTTTTGGTTCCTGATTGTTATTCGAATCCTCTTGGAAAACAACCGACACCGACTCTGGGCTTCATCTGGTATCATCTAGCTGTGCTCGGACTCCGTTTGCCGTCTTTGGTCGGCACTTCTGCCCGGTTCCTTCCGTTTAATACCACTCTGGACTCACATCACGTACGGACATTTTTGGACTTACCTATTGCCCTTTTGTGTCCCGGCTGCTGCGCATTTAGGGCTTCTGGGGTGATTGCCAGACAGTCCCTGTATAGGGGTTCGCTCTTGGTGGTCTCCCTGGGGGAGTCCGGTGCGCGGTCCCGTGAATTCCCTTTCGCTCCGTCCCTGGAAGGTATTTCCTGTATTTATGTTCTACTGTGTTTTTGTTCCGTTTATGTACATATTTGCTGGTTGCATATTACAAACGTCTTGCACCAAGAACTCGTCTCTGGTTGTCATTGCCCTAACGCAATCGAAATCCTCAATACATACAATAGTATTACAGCCAGACTCGGGAAGACCTAACATTTGTACAGGCACCTTGTGTCGTGTTGTTCCGGGGAACAGTTGCCTGACGTCTGCCTGGGGCCACCACTCTGCTTCTTACTGCCTGTTGGGATGCTACGCCTCCCTCCCCCTGTGCACTGCTGTCCTCGCTCTGCATATCCTCCTGCCAGGTTGGGTCAGTTACTGGATCATCCACCACGTCGTCTTCCTCTTCCGCACCCTGCTCCTCCTCCTGACTTCCTGACAATTGTGTCTCATCATCGTCCACCCCTTGTTGAGACACGTTGCCAACTTCGTGAGAACGTGGCTGCTCAAATATTTGGGCATCTGTACATACAATCTCGTCATGGCCCACTTCAACAGGAGCTGGCGAGAGGCCAGAATGTGTGAATGGAAACGTGAACGAACAGCTCTTCCGAGTGTCCAAGTGTGGGATCAGTAATGTCCGTGGACGTGTACTCGGCCTGGTGGTAGGAAGGAGGATCAGGTTCTGAAATGTGCGGTGCAGTATCACGGCTACTGACACTTGACCGTGTGGAAGACAGAGTGTTTGTGGTGGTGCCAATCTGACTGGAAGCATTATCCGCTATCCAACTAACAACCTGTTGACACTGGTCTTGGTTCAAGAGCGGTGTACTGCTGCGGTCCCCAAGAATTTGGTACAGGACGTGCGAGCGAGTAGATGTGACCCTTTGTTGTGGCGAAATTAGAGCTTGCACACAACCTCGGTCTCTGCCTGCACCACCATCACGTCCACTTCCTTGTTCGTTGACAACGCCCTTGCGCATTTTGCAATGCTGTGCTGATTTTTTTTTTTGCAAAACTCGTGTTTTTGCAAAACTCACACAAATGCAGCGGAAAGCTGTCACCAACAGGCACACACGTGCGGTTTTTAAATGCAAGCACGTAGGCACTAAGAACCTAACAGGTCTCTATCCAGGGACAACGTGGAGCCTCCCAATTTTTGGCTGCCCTGCCTAAGGGCTATACTACAATAGACCCACTTCCTTCCAATGGGCACTTCAGGTTTACAGGCCCTCATGCACGTCTCTATCCAGGGACAACGTGGAGCCTCCCAATTTTTGGCTGCCCTGCCTAAGGGCTATACTACAATAGACCCACTTCCTTCCAATGGGCACTTCAGGTTTACAGGCCCTCATGCACGTCTCTATCCAGGGACAACGTGGAGCCTCCCAATTTTTGGCTGCCCTGCCTAAGGGCTATACTACAATAGACCCACTTCCTTCCAATGGGCACTTCAGGTTTACAGGCCCTCATGCACGTCTCTATCCAGGGACAACGTGGAGCCTCCCAATTTTTGGCTGCCCTGCCTAAGGGCTATACTACAATAGACCCACTTCCTTCCAATGGGCACTTCAGGTTTACAGGCCCTCATGCACGTCTCTATCCAGGGACAACGTGGAGCCTCCCAATTTTTGGCTGCCCTGCCTAAGGGCTATACTACAATAGACCCACTTCCTTCCAATGGGCACTTCAGGTTTACAGGCCCTCATGCACGTCTGTATGCAGGGTCATTGGTGAACCTCAAAATTTTGGACTGCCCTGGCAAAGGAAAATACTACAAAGACTCAGTTCCTCAAAATGGGCACATTAGACTCAGAGGCCTTTATGTACGTCTCTTCTCAGGGACATCGGAGTGCCACACAATGTTTTACGTAAAATCTTTCATGTATTGATCTCAAAAAGTAACATACATTAGCTCTATCTCACTATTGGGTATGTGCCCTTAACATTTCCGCCATGAAAAATCATTTTGGTGTCATTTTGGAAGGTTTTCTGGTGAGTCCGTAAAAATGGCGTAAAACGCGGACAAAATTGTTCACAGCTGTGACTTTTGAGTGATAAATGCTTCAAGGGGTCTTCCCCATGCTGTTGCCATGTCATTTGAGCACTCTTCGGAGACTTTTGTGCCATTTTTAGGGTTTCTACATGCTGCCGGTGGTCATTTCACAAAAATACTCGGGTCTCCCATAGGATAACATTGGGCTCGTTGCTCGGGCCGAGTACACGAGTATCTTGGGAGGCTCGGCCCGAGCTTCGAGCACCCGAGCTTTTTAGTACTCGCTCATCACTAATAATTAATAAATATTAAAGCCCTCCATTGGGCTATGTCTTGATGCACTCTTCACTATAGAGTCCAGCCAAGTGATTCTGCAGTTTAATCTTGCTGATGTAATATGATCTATAACTACCTTTGATACCAAAATAATATCAAGTTTGAGAGATTCCATTTTATATCGGATCCTATACTATTTAAATTATTACATCTCACCATGTATATTTTGCCCCTACACTTAGGATAGCAGCACATATAAGCTTCCTAGTGTAGGGACAGGAGGGGTCAGCCTTCGGTGAGCAGGGGCACCACTTTGTATTGTCTAGGGATGTCAACCTCCGCAACTAGGGAGGGATACTTTAGGGGAATAGTCCAAGGCCCCTCCCCCTCTACGTGTTGGTATCATAACATCTATGAAATTGTATGTAGTATTCACATGGGTGCTTGATTTGAGTAATTAGATTTTAATTGAAATGTTATCCATACAGTTTGTTTCAGTTTAGGTCAGAGCATTGTGGTTAGTGCATAGATTGTGAAATACAAACATTGTGAATTTAGCCTTAACCCTTGTCTGGTACCATGGGGTCAACGGGACCCTATGCAGATTGGTACCACTAAAAATATTTTTAGCAGACAAGGGATAAAAGACTCGAAATATTTTTGCCTCAGAGCAGATCAATATAAAAAAAACCTGTACCATACTTACCATCTACAGGTTCACTGGTAAGTCCCTGCCAATGCTCCTGGTGACTAGCATTGGCTGCTGCACAGATGTAAAGTCAACAGCGCTGAAGCCAATTGCTGAGCTCAGACACTCTGTAAGGGGCATTCCATCAACCCTGGATGAGCTGCTGAGCTCTCTGATTGGCTGCTGTGTTGTTGACGTGACATCAGCACCGTAGCTAATGCCAGAGCAGCAGAAAAAACTCACCAGAGGATCAGGGGATGATGAGTAAAGCATGAATTGGTATCTTATACCACACTACACCCAGATATGATGATTTCCAGAAAAGGGACAACTCCTTTAATAAATGTATCAAAAAGATACAATATACTGCTATATCTCTTGCTGAAGCTGCTTCCTAATTTCTTAGAGGAGCACCTCCACATTGTACAGACAACCTTCTAGTCACATCGGAACAGTCACTCATTAGGAAAATAACACTTTGATGAGGAATCATGTGACCAACCATGATTCTCAGCCTCCTTGATAGTAATGTAGCGCCCCTAAAGCCATCAGGGTGCTACAAGATTCTGCATCCCCACAAGGATGCAGGGCCTACTCCCAAGGGCCCCGGAAGACCAGTGCCGGTAACACAAAAACCCCCAGGTAATCCCAGTTTTCCCCCAACAATCCCCCATACAATGGTGCAAGGCTAGGGTCGGATCAATGGATGGCCGCCTAGAGGTGGAGCCAGTCCAGTCCACTAGTTGACCAGGTGGAAGGGGCAGACTGAGGACAGTGGTCAGACAGAGTAGAGTGTCGAGGAGTGAAGGTGGACGTGAGGAGACACACTGACACGGGGTTAACAGTAACCTGGTACCCAGGAGAGTAGTTGCCGGTGGAGTACTCCCGGAACTACGCACCAACGGGGTACAGGACCCTAGGGCAGGCAAGAGCGCCAAGCTGACCTCTTAACACCTGCACAGGGAGGGGACCCTCAAGGACCTCGCTGACCCTAAAAATCTGAGACTCAGCAACAAAGGGAGAGCCAGGGACAGGACCAAAGACTCCATCCCCACAGGGTTCACATTACCGTCATACGGACAGTAGTGGAAAGAAACACCACCAGACGGGGACTCCCAGTTGCTCTACGCCACGTGGACCCACTAACCAGAGACAGGTGCAGGGGAAGAAGGTACCAGATTACTACACTGGCACTTGGACAAAGGGGGCCTGGAGGTGAAACCAGCCGGCCTCGGGTAACCAATTACCATCAGCAAAAGTGAGTAAAGACCAGTTACACTGAACTTCTGTGTGGACTACCTTCTTCTGACACCAATCACAGCACCTATTCTCAGGGGCCCGACCCTGCTTGCGGAGGGCCTGCCACCATCCAGGCTGCAATTAACACTAGCCCAAGTAGTGACATTGTGCAGCGGCGGCTCCATCCACATAGCCGCAACACCGCAAGTGGCGTCACGTATGAACACTAATCTAATCCCCTGTAAATACACCCCCCATTACAAAAAGGGCCCAGGGCACGGAACCGGGCAACGGCCACCACAGTGACATTTCCAAGATATACACTACCTGGGACTGAGTACCCCATATCTCTGGGCGCGACAGTAATACACTGCCCATAGATAGCTAGTACAGTGGTGGAGTTTGAGTGACTTGTCTGGTTACATGCTTCACCAGCAGTAGCCATCTTGTGGACAAAATCACCGTCCAATTCGACCTAAAGGGTGTCAGAATGGCACGTCGCTAATCATGTAACCTGGACACAAAGTCAACAAGGCATAAAATGAGTACATACAGTGTGTCCACCCATATCCTGTCCACTGCCATTAACTTGAGAACGGTGGCAGCTATAGGCATAGAAGTGGTGTCTAGGTATAGTAAAGTAGCCATGCGCTACGCAATGAAACCACTTATAGCGCCACCTGGTGGAAAACAACGGAGTTAGCATTTTTATCTTGAAAACGGAATGAGATAGAGAAAAAAAGTGAATTAAAAAATTGTAGGGCATCATCAATTCAATGCGAATCGACACCTTGCATACAGAAATGCTATGATATGAGACCCAAGACCCCCCCCAAAACATTGAATGCTGGTCATGGATATGGCGCTCATTTAACTTTGATGCTCAAAGTGGCCACCGTCAGCTGCCATGCACATCTGGACTCTGGACAGCATACTGTATCTTGCTGCATGTTGTACAATATGGTAGGTGACACGTTTGCACAAGCATCTGTGATATGTCGTCGTAGGTGCTGCAATGTTGGTGGAGGGGTCACATACACCTGCTGTTTGATGTGACCTCACAGAAAGAAGTCATGGTCAGGTCATGGTCATGGTCAATGGGGTCAGGTCAGGTGAGCATGGAGGCCACTCCACGCAGCCACCATACCCAATGACTTGTAGGAAGGTCTCCATGAGGTATCGCTTCACATCTGCAGCCTTGTGAGTTTTACACATTCTAATCATAGCATTTCTGTATGCAAGGTGTCGATTCGTATTGAATTTATGATGCCCTACAACTTTGTAATTCACTTTTTTTCTCTATCTCGTTCCATCTTTGAGATAACAATGCTAACTCCGTTGTTTTCCACCAGGTGGCGCTATAGTTGGTTTCATTGCATAGCGCATGGATACTTTTCTATCCCTAGACACCACTTCTATGCCTATAGCTGCCGCCGTTCTCAAGTTAATGGCGGTGGACAGGGTATGGGTGGACACACTGTATACATCCTTACAACACATTCCTTAATATGAACTATAAACTGGCCTACCACTTTCAAATATGTCTATATGCTTAGTAAGATTAGTCATTGTTAGCTGAATGTATTGTGTTCCCCTTAGGCAACTCATAACATCATTAGTTAAAAAAAAAACCAACATTTTAACAACTATATTGATTGGCATTCCTGTTCAGTGGAGATTTAACTTACAATGATGTTGGAGATGAGCAGGAATAAAGAGATCTCCTTCACCGCTTTCCTTCTCCAGACTGTTCGGGTATTTTCTTTAGTGGAGTGTGCAACAATCCCATTGCAGTTTGTCTCCAGCTCATGTCCATGTTCAGCTTCTGAATGATTGCCTGGAGGAACTGTTACTGCTGGATTAGCATAAACTTCGTGGTTCTCTACATGGGCTACAGAAGGGTGGTGTTCTGAGTGTCCTCCACTGAATGGTTCTCTGTGAAGGCCTTCTATGATGAAGAAGTTCTGAAGAGTGTGCTGCACAATCATGAGCAGTGAGTACACCAAGTTTAAATGATCAAGGATTTTCCCGGGAGAGGTGGCTACAATAGCTATTATTGAGAAATAGGAGATACAGTATTTGCCAAGGGCAGCAATTATCAATAAACCAACATCAAGGCTTCTTGTAGGGTTTTTGTGACTGTCTGAATCTCTCTTGTCAAATCTGAAGATGATGGAGCCAGCAAGGGAGCTAATACTCATCAGGCTGAGGGCTATGATGTTGAAGATGTAAAACATCTCAAGTGCTTTTAGCTTCGTTTTCTCAGATGAAACTTCAATCTCATACACAATGAAGACACCAAGGCCGGCCACAAGGACTGCGACCCCACAGATAATTCCCACAAAAAGTTTGTTTGGACGGAGGGAGTGATGGGCGTGATGAGAATGCTGGCTCATTATTCGGCCAACATTCTTCCACATCACGTATGAAAGGGTTGAAGCAAAGAGACTATATTCAATGTTAAAGGGGTACAGGTAATAATATCCTGTCTGGAAGGTTTCGCACACTGGAGTATTGCATGCACAGTCACCGGATCCTCCACCAGCTGAAACAAAAGAGACATTCTGCTTGAATTAACACAATTTAAAATGGACATAATTGACTTAACCTCTGGCATATATATCAATCAGCAACATCTGACAACTATGGAGCACAGTGGTATACTAGGACATGGGTGGGTAAACCATTGGTGCAAACTGTGTAACCGCCAAGGGGTCCAAGAGGTAAGGGGGCCCAGTTCTACCTCCTATCACAGACACATAAAAGGGTGCATTGAGACTGTAGAGAGCATGAATACTGTTGTGGCACAGGGTCCTCTTTTTTCTGTGTCCACTCCTACATAAGGGTACATTCACACGTTGTTTTTTGGCAGCGTTTTGTTTTTTTTCCGCACCAAAAACCAGAGTGGTGGCAGTTGTGTGTAGAATACGCACATTTTTCTCATATTTTTACTTGCATTTTTTACCCGCTCATTTGTAAGAGTAAAAAGGGCCACAAAAATGCTGAAAAAAATGATATGGTATGTATTGGCAAAAAAGCCCTAGGACTTAAAATATACAGGAAAAATACAGTGTACGCATGAGATTTTAGAAATCTCATTGATTGGAATGGTAAGGTATTTAAAATTCTGTGGAGCTTTATATCTAAAAAACGTCCGCCTCTATACAGTTTGTGACTCTAGCATTAAGACTGTAGAAGATTGCCATTTATGCAATTTCAGTATAATTTGGATGGGTTTATTGCAAATAGCGAGTACAATGCAAGTCAACGGGAAATGCGAGTAATTTTCTGTTGGATCCAACAAAGAGGTCTAGGGGCCTGAGGAAAAGGCTGAAATGGATGGGAAAGTGATGAAACTGAATGGGGAAAGCCTGGAGAATATGCCTGCATGTATTTCTGACTCACATATAGTTTCTGGGAATAAGGATGTTACAGTATTAGGGCTCATGCGCACGTAACTGCAGAATCTTCTGCAGCGATTTGACAGCACATGTGTGCGTCAAATCGCTGCAGAAAGACTGCATAAGGGATACAGTATTTTTGTTAAAAAAACCCGATTTCATGCGCTCTGGCTGCTGCTCCCACCATAGACAGAGTGGGAGCTGCATCCAGAACGCAGAAATAATTGACATGCTGCTTTTATGAACGCACGGATTTGGGTCAAAATTTAGCACCCAAATCACTGCGTTCATAAAAGCATCGTACGCACGTCAGGGGACGCAAGACGCATGCATTTACGCTGCAGTGCAATACGTAGCGTAAATGCATGCTATTACGCGACGTGCGCATGAGCCCTTACGCCACTTTTACAGATGCACAAGAACACCTACCAAACCTCCTCTTCTTCCAAGAGCCATAACTTTTTTTTTTTCCACCAATATAGCCATATGAGGGGTTGGTTTTTGTGGGACGAGTTGTACTTTTGAATGACACCATTCATTGTGCCCCATATTGTACCGAAAAATGAGATACATACTGTATTTTTCACTTTATAAGACTCACCTGATTATAAGACGCACCCCCAAATTTGGTGAAGGAAAAGAGAATTATTTTTTTTAATGTTAAATGGGGTCCGACTTATAATGCCAGTGTCTGTCTAACAAATCATATAGGGTATATGTCTCTCATAGCGCATCCTAAAATTAGCCCCCTTAATCTAGATATGGCCCCCTTATATTGAATATAGCCCCCTTGTGCTGGCACACGACTCCCAGTGATGCCCATGGCCCCCTATGGATGGCACACATCCTCCTGTGCTGCCCATGGCCCAATACGGATGGCACATGTCCCCCTGTGTTTGATATGGCCCCCTATGGATGGCACATGTCCCCCTGTGCTGCCCATGGCCCCCTATGGATGGCACATGTCCCCCTGTGTTTGATATGGTCCCCATGCTGCTGCCCATAGTAAAATAAAAAACTCTTTACTTACATTCTCCAGCACTGTCCTCCCTCGTGTCTCCCTCCCGTGCTGCTGAGCTCCTGCACTTCCTGGTTCTCGGTGCTGGTTATGTGATCGGCACAGCAGAGTGACATCATCTCTGCGTGCCTGATCACAGCAGCAGCAGGGAGACCGGGGAGACACGCTGGAGGAGGTAAGTAAAGAGTTTTTTATTTTAGGATGGGCAGCAGCATGGGGGCCATATCTAACACAGGGGGGGGGCATGTGCCATCAAAGGGGGGTGCAGGCACATATAATATGCGCCGCTCCCCCAGCCCATCACCGCGGTGCAGTTTCAGCACCACGGTGATGGACAGTGGCAGTGCATATTATATGAGCGGGAGCAGGAGATCTCCCGCTGCCTCCTGCAGCCTTCACCAGCCTCCACCAGCCTGCTTCAGCCTCCATCACCGCTCCAGAGCTGCCCTCACCTCCCCCGGGCCATGCAGTATATAATCCATATATTCGGATTATAAGACGCACCCCCTACTTTCTTCCAAAATTTGGGGGAACAAAAGTGCGTCTTATAAAGCGAAATATTCCAAATGTGGTGAAATTGCAAAAAAAGTGCAATTCCCACAATTGTTTTTTGGGTTTTTAATTTACCATTTTCACAATATGTTAAAACTGACTCCACAGGTCAGTACGAGTTTGTAGATACCAAACAGGTATAGTTTTACTTTTATTTAAGTGGTGAAAAAAATTCTGAAGTTTGTAAAAAAAAAAAAAAAAAAGGAATTGCAATTTTGTTGCCATTTTCCAAGTCCCATAGCGTTCTCATTTTATAGGATCTGTAGCTCAGAGACAGCTTATTTTTTGCATCTTGAGCTGACATTTTTAATTATATCATTTCTGGGTCGACGCAATGCTTTGATCACCTGTTATTGCATTTTAATGTAATGTTGTGGCGACCAAAAGAACTACAAGGGTATGTGAGCACATTGCGTTCTGGCGTGACAAATATTCTGCAGCGTTTTGTCACTGCATGTGCGTTTCAAAACGCAGACGAAAAGCTGCGTTTTGGATGTATTTTGAATGCGGTATTGATGCAGAATTCATGCGCTCTGGATGCTTGCTCTGCCATAGACAGAGTGGGGAAAGCATCCAAAACGCACAAAAGAAGGGACATGTTGCTTTTTAGAACGCATCGATTTTGTCAAAAATTTGGCATGCAAAACGCTGCGTTTTAAAACGCAACATGTGCATGGATTTTGCTAAATTCTCATAGACTTTGCTGGGGATGCAGAATGCATGTGTTTACGCTGCAGTTTAAAACGCTGCTTAAACGCATGAAAAAACGCCACGTGCGAACATAGTCTTATTCTGATGTTTAGATTTTTTTCTCGCTATACCCTTTACCAATCAGAAAAATTGATTTTATATTTTGATATATCGGGCATTTCTGAACGTGGCAATACGAAATATATGTATGTTGTTTATTTTGTTATTGTTTTATTTTAAGGGGTCAAAAGGGGGATGATTTGAACTTATAGGTTTTTGTTTTTTTTTCATATTTTAAAACTTTTTTACATTTTTTATTGAGTTTATTAATGTCATTAGGCTGCTTAAACACTGCGTTCCTATCCCTGTTCAGTAGTACCGTCGAGGCTTCTGTCCGAACCCCCCCGCAAAACAGTTATTGACTATAATGGTGTGTGACGCCCCTGACTATCAGTGTGTCACAGGGAACTGCACTTTCCTTTCTCTTAGTGCAGAACTCACCCTCCATGGTTCTGGGATTCTAACTACTGGTATTGCTTCCATCAGCACTCAAATCCTAGCCACACCTCACACCGAACCCTGTCAAGCACACCAGTGTGTGGTCTAGCTGGAAAAGGGCCACCCGCCTAGGGATCAGGCAGACTGGTGGGAGGGACATAGAGAGTTCAGCAGTAGCTCCCAAAGAGTGAGGAAATGGGAGTAGCAGCTCCCTGGAGTTGAGCAATAGCCTTCAGAGAGTGAGGAGCTGACGGAGCTGTAGCTCCCTGTGTGACCTTAGTTGGGTCGCAGATGGTGGTCTGGGACCAGAGGAGTCGGAGACACAGTCACAGGGTATATTGGAGGAGGTGTAGCAGACTTAGTTTTGGAGAACGGTCGACACCATAAGTCCAGTAACCAAACTGGTACCGAGCGTGGCGGGGTACAGGACCCTAGACCAGGCAGTAGCTTCACACAACCTGATAATTCACCTGTGGAGGATAGGCTCTTTATGAATTTTCCCCAAGAGATCAGAGATTGAAGGCATCAACACAACGAGGGGGATAGGGCTTTCCAGTTTTTGCAGCTCACTGAAATCCCAAGTGTCAGCCATCGAGAGCACAGCTCCACTATTTCACTATAGGGAGCGGGACCCTGACAGTTTGAGGCTGAAGGGTCACTCAGAAACATCTCCACAATTCTGCATGGATGCAAGCTCCAGACCACTAAGCAATACCAGCGGGAATGTACACCTGGACGGGCTCCTCAGAGTGGCAGCGGCACCTAGAGACTTGGTTTACTTCTGTGTCAGAGTCTGCTTATTGGCCGCACTAACAACTGCACCGCCTGAGTGAGTATGTCGCGGGCGGGGGGTGCGCTACTCGACCGCGCTTGCGGCTCGGGTCCGGCTGCTGCTGCTGCTCGGTGGCTCGAGTGGTGGGCTGGATCCGGGGACTCGAGCGGCGCTCCTCGCCCGTGAGTGAAAGGGGTTGGTTTGCCTTGGGGATTGAGTTTGTGACTCCACCCACGGGTCGTGGTGAGGTTGGGGCACCACCGCTGCTGGTGACGGGGATCCTGGGAGCGTTGTTAGGGAGCAGCTGGGATGTTTTCCCTCTCCGTGGGTAGGGGTTGGTTGTCCCGGGGCCCGGTGAGGGGAGAAGGGAAGTATGCAGGGCAGGTGAGGTGCAGGGTCGCGGGGGCAGCGCGGTGCCGGACGGCACGGTGGTACTCACTCAGTCAAGGATGAACACAGAGTCTCCGGTAAAACAAACGGCTGGATGGACGGGTCCCGCAGCCGGCTGCTGTAGTTACTCCCGGACGGTTGGTGATGGCTGCCTTTCCCTGCACCCGTTGTGTGTTTTCGGTCCTGATGGCTTCCCACCGGTAACCCACTCCCCAGCGTATAGATGCCGGAGGAGCCCTTTTGCCCGCAGGCTCTGGCCCTGGGAGCTCTAGCTCTGGCGGTAGCTTTATCTCCCTGTACGGTTTGGACGGTTGCCTTCACTCGGGTCTTTGATGCTTGGAAACCCCGGAGGTTCCCTTCGCTAACGGATTTGACCAGTTTTATGGCGACTCCCAGCCTGGTCGGGGTCCGCAGGCCCTGCCGGTTTGGTGCTGGCTTCTCTTTGCTCCCCGGTTCGGTACCAGTGGGCCACCGCCCAACCCCGGCCCTATGGTTCCGCGTCGATAGGCCTCTCCTGCAGACGGCCACCACCGTCTGTCAACCTTGCTGTATGTGCCCGGGCCACGTACCCGGACACGGTCAGTCAGCTCCCCAACTACCACTTCACTCACTCAATGGGCGGGGCCAACCGCCTGGCTCCGCCCCACCTGGTGTGGACATCAGCCCCTGGAGGAAGGCAACAAGGATTTGTGTGTGCGGCTGATGTGCCTAACTGGGGTGTGTTGTTGCAGTTCCTGTGACGACCTGGCTTGCCCAGGGCGCCACAAGTACACTTGCCTCCCCGGGTCCTGACCTACTCAAATCACCTCCACCATCCCATTCACCATCCCTACGCAGCCCCGGGGCCTTCTCTACCCGTGGAGGGACCACCATCTCGCTGCCCCGCTCCATCCACCCCGGGTACTCCCATCGGCAGCAGCAGTATTCTCTTACCACGGGTGGCGTCACGAACAGTCCCCTTTTAAATATTTCCCCCTTTTATTTGAGTTGCCGCTGAGCCCCAGGTCTGGGGACCATCGAGCCACAGCAAAACCCCCGGACCCGAGCAGTCTGCCTGCTGCAGGGGCGGCACAGGTGCAGATGGAGTCACCATGTGCTCTGTCGTGCACCGTTTTCTAGAGTATATGCCTATTAAAGGCGGACACCCAGATGTAGTAGACTGCGTCTGGGTGTCAAGCTCTAGTAAGTGTATACTCCCAAAAATGGTGTATAACAGAGCACACGATGACTCCATCTGCACCATTATAGCTAATAGTCCCGTGGGCACATACGTCCGAAACCCGTTTTGTAGGAGGTTTGCACGGAAGCCCCGACGGGACCACTGAATAGAGAGAGGATTGCAGTGTTAAAATTGCCTTAGGTACCCTGTCTTATGCCTGTACTGTCCGATCACTTCTGCCAATCAGATGCTTCAGCATCCCTCTGATCAGCAGAAATGCTGTTCTCCTTTGAATGTCGGTGCTCAGATCAATCGTCATATGTGGGGAATAATGTTGGCTGATTAGTCAGGAAGGGGTTAAGGGCATACTGGTGCTTGACGCAGTTTATAGGGGACAAATCTAGATACATTTTCCCTTTACAATTAACTTTGTTTATGGAAAAACCCATTCATGTATTAAAGATGTTCAGTCATTTAAAGTTTGGCACTTACATAAAAAAACAGGAGCGTAACGATCACGGTCATGGACTCTGCAACCACAACCGGGCATTGGGGTGGAAGGGGCCTGCTGACCCCAGCGTCTACATCAGCTGGATGTGCCTCTGAGGATGCACATCCAGATAAAATGCATTGTGAAGCAGAAACCCGTCAATACATGCCACCACCCAAACAGAGGCCGACAGCTGATGTTAGAGTGGCAGGCATTGGAGTCACATGGCAGTGATATCATGGGTTGCCATATCAGTAACGCTGATGTCAGCTGCTAGCCACTGGCTACAGAGGTGGACACCGCCTGCATGACATGGAAGCGGGGTAGGTGAGTAGAATTGCTTTTTTGTATATGCGTTAAAGGCAGAATGGGGAACATACAGTATATACTAGAATGGAGAACATATTCATCAGGATGGGAGACATATATAAAAGGATGGAGCCTAAGATGGAGGATAAATATACCAGAATGGGGGACATATTTACCATGAAGGGGTCCAGGATGGGAGACATATAAACTAGTATGGGGGACATATTTACCAGGAAGGGGCCCAGGATCAGAAACGATGGGAAACATACAGTATATACCAGGATGATAGACATATATACCAGGAAAGGTCCCAGGATGAGTACATATTTAACAGAATGGATGGGGGAGAGATATATCATGAAGGAGTTTATGATGGAGACATATATAACAGGATGGGGGACATATTTTAATAAGAAGGTGCCCATGATGGGAAACATACATACCAGGATGGGGAACATATATACTAGGATGAGGGACATAGTTACCTGGAAGGAGTCAAGAATGAGAGACATATATACCAGGATGGGTGACATTTATCAGGATGGAAAACGTTTTTTTACCAGGAAGGGGTCCAGAATGGGAAACATATATACTAGGATGGGGGACATATGTATCAGGTTGGGGGACATATATAAAAGGATAGGGGACATTTTTATCAGGAGGTAGCCTAGGATGGGGGACATCATTACAGGATGGGGGCATAACTACATATTCAAGGAGGAGGGGGGCAGCACTTATGTCTTTATTCATTCATCTGACCAACATGCAGGGAAGAAGGGGGAGCCAGGTCTTAAATTTGCACCAATGTCCATCGACTCTAGTTATGCCACTGTAAATAAGTTTTAAAACTAAGATATTCTACCTCTTGAAGTCCTGTGACCACCAGATGAGTTACCACTGTTAGTACTAGGGGTCTGGTGAAGAGATTCATCTGTGACCGCAGCCATCCAGATAGCTAGATTAGTGCCTAGAGTCAACATGAGACCGCACCTAAAAACAGACACATGATTACTGTTACTGTGATTTCACCCACTAGATTACATTGTAAGTATTGTAACATTTTTATTCCTTTTTCATAAGAAATTACATAACCTGGGATTGTTCACCAGGATTCTTCATTTATTCTTACCTAGTTAGGTTCATGTGAGTCTGAACACAGTGCTGGCAAGAGATCCAGAGGAAGTACGTCTGTATAGGAAGATCATGTGATCACACATTACTTTTATATTTGGAATCAACTACTGTCAAGCTAATTAAAATGGTCAGATCAAACACATTTTACAAATATTTCTGGTTTACAAAAATTGCTACAGTTAATACAAAAAGTTTGAAAAAAGTGTTTTTAAATGCAGTTCAAAAATCTTACCTGTAGCACTACAAACAGGCCTTGAAAGACTGGATATATAATTTGGATAGGAGATCCGCAATGAGCCAGACTGACTGATTTCCCAATCTTCAGCACATCTAGAACCAACGAACAAACTCCAAAAACTGCTAGCCCGACTACATATGGTAAAAAGAGAAAACAGTGAGAATCAGTTTCCAGCTTGTGGATTTTTATTAGTGTTTGGACAAATGTAGTCAGTCAAAAATATATGCAAAGTAACTCTCTCTTCATATACAGTGGAACTTTGGTCTACACTGTGTTCCAAATTATTATGCAAAAAATATTTTTCATATTTTCCTAAATTAACTTTATGAATTGCAGTCATTGTTATTTTCCAGTCATCTACTATTCGAGTATAATTGAAATGTTTTTGATCAAAATGCCTATGAAAACAGTATATTTTTAAAAATAATAAACACTCAAAATGTACTCAAAATGCATGTTCCAAATTATTATGCACAGCAGAGATTTAAACTTTTTTATTTTTATTTTCAAAAACAAAATGGTTAATTGTGAAATTCTAAGCATTATCAGCTTATTACAAAATGAAATCAAACAGTTTTCATGTCAAAACTTAATTCTAGGTGATGTTACATTTGCACTTAGGACCCCTTGTTCGAAAGAAGCTTCTGAACTCTCTCGTCCATTGAATTTGTCAGTTTTTGGATGGTTTGGGCTTCAATTGTTTTGCATGTGGACAGAATACCCTCCCAGAGCTGTTGCTTAGGTGTGAACTGCCTCCCGCCATTATAGACACTCCTTTTGATGATGCTCCAGAGGTTCACAATGGGGTTGAGGTCAGGGGAAGATGGTGGCCACACCATAAGTTTGTCCTCTTTTATGCCCATAGCAGCCAGAGATGCAGATGTGTTATTTGCAGCATGAGATGGTGCATTATCATGTATGAAAATCATCTTGCTGCGGAATGCACGGTTCTTCCTCCTGAACCATGGCAGGAAGTGCTGTTTTAGAAACTCCACATAGATTATGGAGTTCATCTTTACCCCTTCAGGGATCCTAAAGGGGCCAACAGTCTCTCTCCCCATGATTCCAGCCCAAAACATTACTCCACCTCCTCCTTGTTGGCGCCTTAGCCGTGTTTTCATGGGGTGTCCATCAACCAGCCATCCTCCACTCCATCCATCTGGACCATCGAGCGTTGCACGGCACTCATCGGTGAACAAAACAGTTTGAAAGTCAGTCTTCATGTATGGTTTGGCCACTGGAGCCGTTTCTGCTTGTGTGCAGTGGATAGAGGTGGTCGAGAGGATGGCTTACACACAGCTGCAAACCTATGAAGGACCCTGCATATTGTTATTCGGGGGACGTTGGAGGCACCAGCAGCTTCAAAAACTTGTCTGCTGCCATGACAAGGCATTTTAGCAGCTGCTCTTTAACCTGACGCAATTGCCTGTTGGAAAGAGTCCTCACTTTTTCCTTATCAGCACGCACACGCGTGTGCTGTGAATCAGCTACATACTCCTTGATTGTGCGATGATCACGATGAAGTGTCTTGGCAATGTTGATTGTGGTCATGCCTTCACCTAAATACTCCACAATGTGTTCCTTCTCAGCAGCCTTTTTCTTTCCCATTTTGGCAAAAAATTTAGGCTGCTTAATAATGTGGAACAGCCTTCTTAAGTAGTCTTGCCTTTATTTGGACACACCTGCCAAACTAATGTGCACAGGTATCTGCAATTGCTTTCAGTGATATAAAGAGCCCTGACACACATCACCATCAATGAGTTTACATGACAAACAAAAAATGTCTGACCTTATCACTCCTAAACTCTTTTTGCATAACAATTTGGAACACAGTGTAAAGGGTGCTTTACACGCTGCGAGATCGCTAATGATATATCGTCTGGGTCACGTCGTTAGTGATGCACATCCGTCTTCGTTAGCGACATCGCAGCGTGTGACACCAAGGAGCGACGATCAACGATCGAAAAAACGTCAAAAATCGTTGATCGTTGACACGTCGCTCCTTTTCATAATATCGTTGGTGGTGCATGACGCTGGTTGTTTGTCGGTCCTGCGGCATCACACATCGCTATATGTGACACCGCAGGAACGACGAACATCTCCTTACCTGCGTCCACCGGCAATGAGGTAGGAAAGAGGTGGGCGGGATATTCCACCCGCTCATCTCTGCCCCTCCGCTTCTATTGGACGGCTGCCATGTGACGTCGCTGTGACGCCGCATGAATCGCCCCCTTAGAAAGGAGGCGGTTCGCCAGCCACAGCGACGTCGCAGGGAAGGTAAGTCCGTGTGACAGGTGTAAGCGATGTTGTGCACCACGGGCAGCGATTTGCCCGTGAGACACAACCGACGGGGCGGGTACGCTTGCTAGCGATATCATTAGTGATATCGCAGCATGTAAAGTGCAGTTAAGAGTAACTTGGTTTGAGAGCGTTTTGCAAGACAAGCAAAGCTTTTTACAAAATTGTAACTTGGTTTAAGAGCAATGCTTTGCAAGAAGAGCAAATACTCACTGTGTATACTTCCAGTTCTGTCTTTTCACCGTGCTCTGACCTGCTCCGGAGGTAACTTTCTGTACAAATGTACTGTATACAGTATACCATTGTATGGTACAGTATATACTAAATAGCATGTCTATCAATTTGCATTTATGGATGCAGTATTGTGCTTTCTGCTAACCAGCACTGCACATTGCTTATACTGTACCTCTCACACACCAACAATTTTATTGTAAGCTAAAGTGCAGTTTTCTTTGCTTTATATTTCTTTTACTGTACTGTACAGTATTTTGTATTAGTGTACTGTAATAATTTTCTATGAATACAGTACATTATTTTGTATTACTGTAATAAGTTTGTATAAATTGCCAATGTATGTAAAGTGCTGTGGAATTAATAGCGCTATATAAATGAATACAATTATTATCATTATTATTATAAATACAATAAATATTTTTTGGTTGTGGAACGATTTGTCTGTTTCAATTAATTCCTATGGAAAAATTTACTTTGATATAAGAATAACTTGGTTTAATAGCACACTCTGGAACCAATTATGCTCGTAATCCAAGGTTCCACTGTATATCTAATACTAGCTGTAGTACCCGGGCGTTGCCCAGGATAGTAACTGTCTCTCTGTAATACTTATTCTATATTCTGAGGATTTCGATAGCGTAGGGCAATGACAATCAGAGACGAGTTCCGGGTACAAGATGTTTTATAGTATGTCACCACGGTAGAAACAGAACAAACACAACAATACAATAACACATACAATACTTTCCGGAATAGACGCGCAGGGGATTCCCGGGACCACGCACCGGACTCCCCCAGGGAGACCACCGGAGCGAACCCCTATACAGGGACTGTCCGGCAATCTACCCCGGAAGGCCTAAATGCGCAGCGGCCGGGATAAGGAGCAAGCGGTAAAGTCAATGAGTGTCCGTACGGAAATGTTTATCCAGGATGGTTACGAACCAAAAGAGAACCAGGCGGAGTGCTGACCGAAGATGGTAAACGGAATCCGGGCACAGCCTTAAGAGCCGGGTACAGTCCTGAGACAATCGGTAGGTAGTCCTTTAGGGGAATCCCGAGGCAATCCGGAATAAGCAGCAAACACAGCAGGAGCACACAGCAGGCAGTATACTCAGGCACTGGACTGGGCTGGGAGGCGGCCTTTTAAGCTGCTGGACAGGAAGTAGGGCAACAGAACGGTAACCTCCATGTTAACCGAGGGCAAGGGCAGTCAAAAGAGAACTGGAAAACCTGGAAACCTGACATTACTCCCCCCCCCAGAGACGGCCTCAGGACGGATCAGGGCCAGGTTTGTCCGGGTACCGGCGATGAAACTGAGCAATCTTCCGGGGTGCCCGAATGTTACCCACCGGTTCCCAGGAATCGTCCTCGGGGGCGTACCCCTGCCAACGTACCAGATACTGAAGCCGACGACGATGGAGCCGGGAGTCAATAATGTCCTCAACCACGAACTGCTCCTCGCCGTCGACCATCACAGGCGGAGGAGGAGGCACAATACGACCATGAAAAGTATTAGGGGAAACGGGTTTGAGGAGAGACACATGAAAGACCGGGTGTACCTTTAGATGGTGCGGTAACCGTAGCCGACAGGCCACAGGGCTCACGATCCCGGTGATTTTGAACGGACCGATGAATTTTTGTCCCAGTTTCTGCGAAGGAACACCCAATCTCAGGTTTTTGGTGGATAACCATACAGAGTCCCCTACCTTGTACATGGGTGCCGGTTTCCGGTGAGTGTCCGCCGACCTCTTGTAACGCTCCTGGGCCGTAGCTACGGTGTTCCTTAGAACCTCCAGATTTTGTCGTAGTTCTGTCACTCTGTCCTCCACCGCTGGTACCGAAACCGCAACCGGTGACCTAGGCAAAATAGTCGGATGGTAACCCAGGTTAGCGAAAAAGGGCGTTACCTTAGTGGAGCTGCTCTGAGTGTTGTTGTAGGAGAACTCCGCCAACGGAAGCATCTTCAACCAATCGTCTTGGAGATGGCTGACATAACAGCGAAGATATTGTTCCAGGGTTTGATTCGTCCGTTCGGTTTGTCCATTTGTCTGAGGATGGTATGCAGAAGACAAACAGACATCAATCTGGAGTGCCGTACAAAACCCCTTCCAGAATCTCGACGTGAACTGCACGCCCCGATCGGAGATGATCTCATCTGGTACCCCATGCAATCGGAATACGTTCTGGACAACCAAATCCACTGTCTCTGCGGCTGAGGGAAGACCGGTACACGGAATGAAGTGAGCAGCTTTAGTCAATCGATCCACCACCACTAAAATGGTATTATGCCTGCCTGAGACCGGCAACTCCACAATAAAATCCATGGAGATAGACCCCCAAGGGCGAGATGGCACGGGTAACGGTTGGAGGAGTCCCGTAGGAGCCACACGAGGGACCTTGCACCGGGCACAAACCACACATGAGTGGACATAGTCCTTCACGTCCTTTAAACAGGTAGGCCACCAGAAAAACCGGCTCAGAAATTCCTGCGTCTTCTGTACCCCCCTATGACCGGCCAACACGGAGTCATGAACCAACTTGAGAACCCGAAGTCTTACGGCCTCCGGGACATAAATGCGTCGTTCTCTTAACCACACACCATTCCGAAGAACAAGAGTTACATCATTCGGGGGGGCAGCAAGAAATACATCACCATCATAGGCCAGCTTGATGTCCTTCCACAAGTCCTGGTCCTGGATTACTCCAACGAAATTGGCATCTGTTAACACGGTCTGCGACGGGGTTCCAGGCACGGAGTCCACGGCAGGGATTCGGGACAAGGCATCGGCTTTCCCATTACGTGAACCTGGACGGTATGTAACAACAAAATTGAATTGGTTAAGAAATAGGCTCCAACGGGCTTGTCGTGGAGACAGGCACCTGGCAGACTTGAGAAATTCCAGATTACGGTGATCTGTGAGTACTATCACTTGCTGCGCGGCTCCCTGTAAGTGGTGTCTCCATTCCTTGAAGGCGGCAATAATCGCCAATAATTCCTTATCCGCAATGTCGTAGTTCCTTTCCGCAGGGGACAACCTGCGGGAGAAGAAGGCACACGGATGCAGGAGACTCTTGTCCCCGGTCCTTTGAGAAAGAATGGCCCCTAATGCGTAGTCGGAAGCGTCGACCTCCACGATGAAGGGAAGTGCGGGATTCGGATGCACTAGTATGGGTGCTGAGGTAAAACATCCCTTGAGACGATGGAACGCTTCCTGAGCCTGGGTGGACCATACAAACTTCTGTCCTTTCTTAGTCAACAGGGTGATGGGACGAACAATCTCTGAAAAGTTACGGATAAAGCGTCGGTCAAAGTTGGCAAAACCGACAAAGCGTTGTACCTCTTTGATGTTTCCCGGTTCCGGCCAGTCGAGAATGGCTTGTATCTTGCTAGATTCCATGTTCAGTCCCTGAGGAGAGATGACATAACCTAAGAATTGTATTTGTGAGCAGTGGAACTCACATTTCTCCAGTTTAATGTACAGGTGGTTGTCCCTCAGCCGGGTAAGTACGGTCTTGACGTGCTCCTGGTGTTCCTGGAGAGAATCAGAAAAGATTAGAATATCATCCAGATAGATCACCATGAATTGGTCCATGATATCCCTGAAAATATCATTAACTAGATGTTGAAATGCCGCAGGAGCGTTACAAAGTCCAAAAGGCATCACTAAATACTCAAAATGTCCGTACCGACATCGGAACGCGGTCTTCCACTCGTCTCCGGGACGTATACGAAGCAGATTATATGCCCCACGGAGGTCCAATTTGGTGAATATCTTTGCCTGTTGGACTCTCTCCAATAGCTCCGGAATCAACGGTAACGGATACCGGTTCCGGATGGTTATTTTATTCAGTTCCCGGTAGTCAATACAGGGTCTCAGAGTCCCCTCCTTCTTTTTCACAAAAAAGATGGGTGCCCCTGCGGGCGAGGTAGACGGGCGAATAAATCCCTTGGCCAGGCTTTCATCAATATACTCCTTTAGGGCTTCTAGCTCAGGTGCCGCCAACGGGTAAACATGACCAAACGGGATTTCTGCCCCTGGGAGTAAGTCTATGGGGCAATCATACGGTCTATGCGGAGGAAGCCGATCGGCCTTTCTTTTGTCGCATATGTCAGCGAAGTCACGATAAACCGAGGGTAAAACGGGTACCTGTACCGTGCCTTCTGCATGTGGTGTTACCGGAACCGGAACAGTTGGACAAATGGCCGGATCACTCTGCGGTGGGAAGGATATCTCCTTAGTTTCCAAATTGATGACCGGATTTGTAGACCGTAGCCACGGAATACCTAGAATAATCGGAAAATGTGGAGAAGAGATCATCATGAAAACAAGAGTCTCCTGCTGACCTGGTTTCATCACGCATTCTAGCGGTACTGTTTCCCGATCCACTGGTCCAGATGTTAACGGAGATCCGTCTACCGTCTCCATGGTAACCGGTAAGGATCTTTGCTGAGTCCGGATACCGTGTTTACTAGCAAAAGAAAAGTCCATGAAATTTCCCCCTGCCCCAGAGTCTATCATTGCAGAGGTAGGAATTAGCTGTCCCTCCCACCGGATCTGAATGGGGAGTGAACAATGGGTATATTTCCCTTCTGAGTCCTTCGGTGAGGTAGACATTACCGTCAAGGGAAATACCGCATCCAAGTGTCCACTTGCCTCAGAGATATCAGACTCTGCGTCCGTGTTATCACACTCTGCCATGGCTGCCAATACCTTATTTGGGCGATTCGGACGGTCGATTAAAAAATGGTCCGATTGACCGCAGTAGAAACACAAACGCTCACGGAGCCGGTGTTCACGACGTTCGTTGGTCTCTCGCTTTTGTAGAGAGTCCACTTGCATAGGAACGTCCTCAGCCTCCCGTGGCGTCCTGAAAGCCGGTTCTCTGGAAGGAAATGTATTATTATTTATACGGTTTATAGCTGCCCATTTTTCCTGTCTACGTTCCGTTAAACGGGTATCTATGCGCACACAGTGCTGGAGAAACAGGTCAAAATCCCCTGGGGATTCGGAACGGGCTAACTCGTCCTTGATGGTACCGGACAAACCCTTTCTGAAAACGGACAATAATGCATTGTTTCCCCAGTCGGTGTCTACCACTAACCTCCTGAACTCAGTGGCGTATTCAATGACAGAGCGCTTTCCCTGACGTAAGGAAAGGAGAGCAGATTCAGCGGTAGCACGGCGATTCGGATCATCAAACATCTGCGCCATTGCGTTCAGAAAGTCATCTAGGTGATTTAAACGGATGTCCCGGTTTTCTATCATCGGATTAGCCCAAGCCAGTGCTCGTGAGGTTAATAACATGATGATACATAACACCTTTGACCGGTCAGAACGGTAATATTCAGCATGTACATCGAAAAACAGTATACATTGGTTAATAAATCCACGGAACTGACTACGATCACCATTAAAACGGAATGGGGGTAACCTAGGCATACCGGCAGCTGGTACGGACGTAGTGGGGACGGCTTCCTGAGCCTCCACTCTGACTTGCAAATCCTGTATAGCCGGACCCAGTACCTGGTGATCATGGCCCAGCTGCGTTTCCACATCTCTAAGCTTATTCTGCACCACCTCCATCTCCTGCTGCAGGGAGTTAATCATGGAGAACAGCTGATCTACTCGTGTCTCAGTCATTGCCCCAGCGAAATCCTCTAATGGCCTGAGTATAATGTAATACTTATTCTATATTCTGAGGATTTCGATAGCGTAGGGCAATGACAATCAGAGACGAGTTCCGGGTACAAGATGTTTTATAGTATGTCACCACGGTAGAAACAGAACAAACACAACAATACAATAACACATACAATACTTTCCGGAATAGACGCGCAGGGGATTCCCGGGACCACGCACCGGACTCCCCCAGGGAGACCACCGGAGCGAACCCCTATACAGGGACTGTCCGGCAATCTACCCCGGAAGGCCTAAATGCGCAGCGGCCGGGATAAGGAGCAAGCGGTAAAGTCAATGAGTGTCCGTACGGAAATGTTTATCCAGGATGGTTACGAACCAAAAGAGAACCAGGCGGAGTGCTGACCGAAGATGGTAAACGGAATCCGGGCACAGCCTTAAGAGCCGGGTACAGTCCTGAGACAATCGGTAGGTAGTCCTTTAGGGGAATCCCGAGGCAATCCGGAATAAGCAGCAAACACAGCAGGAGCACACAGCAGGCAGTATACTCAGGCACTGGACTGGGCTGGGAGGCGGCCTTTTAAGCTGCTGGACAGGAAGTAGGGCAACAGAACGGTAACCTCCATGTTAACCGAGGGCAAGGGCAGTCAAAAGAGAACTGGAAAACCTGGAAACCTGACACTCTCTCCCAGTCTTTTTGTCTCTGTCTGTCTCTGTCCCTGTCTGTCCCTGTCTGCCTGTGTGTCTGTCTCTGTCTGTATCTGTGTGTCTGTCTCTGTGTGTCTGTCTCTGTGTGTCTGTCTCTTTCCGTGTCTGTCTCTTTCCCTATCTGTCTGTCTGTGTGTCTGTCTCTATCCATGTGTATCTGTCTCCATCTATGTCTGTCTGTGTCTCTCTGTCTGTCTTTGTATCAGTCTCTCTATCTGTCTCTCTCTATCTCTGTGTCTATCTGGCTCGCTCTCTCTCTGTCTGTCTCTATCTATGTCTGTCAGTCTCTTTCTCTGCCTGTCTTGTTCCAGGTCTGTCTCTTTTCCCGTCTGTCTCGTTCCAGGTCTGTCTCGTTCTCTTTCCCCATCTGTCTCTTTCCCCGTCTGTCTCTGTCTCTTTCCCTGGCTCTTTCCCTGTCTCTGTCTCTTTCCCAGTCTCTGTCTCTTTCCCTTTCTCTGTCTCTGTCTCTTTACCAGTCTCTTTCTCTTTCCCTGTCTGTCTGTCTTTTTCTCTGTCTGTGTCTATTGTAAATGCGATGGTGCGGATTCCTTGACACACACACACACACACACACACACACACACACACACACGCACACATACACTCAGCTTTATATATTAGATATAAAGCTGAGCATATGTATGCATGTGTGTGTGTGTGTGTGTGTATGTCCGCTAAAGGAATCCAAACCGTCGCATTTACAATCACAACATTTTACACAGACGTCATAGACTATGTTTTGATGGGAAAATGTAACCCCGCGGTTTACACTCTCCAAAAAAAACTGGTCTTCATTAAAGTCAATGGAGGTGCGAGTTTAAGGTTATTAATAGGAGCTGTGATTTTTTGCAATGGGAACAAAATAAAGTGTTAGTATAAGAAGCTTATCTGTAAGGTAATAAGATGTCGGTGGGGAGACAGATAGCAAGAAACAGAAAGAGACAGGCAGATATAAGCACAGACAGAGTAAGAGGCAGACAGGTAAAGAGACAGACATAGGCAGATGGAGACAGATAGACAGAGACAGACAGGAAACGAGACAGAGAGAGAGACAATCAAAAACACAGACAGAGGCAGACAGACACCAAGAGACAGACACAGACAGGGAAAGAGACAGACAGACAGGGAAAGAGACAGACAGGGAAAGAGAGGCAGACAGGGAAAGAGACAGGCACAGACAGGGAAAGAGACAGGCAGACAGGGAAAGACACAGAGAGACAGAGACAGACAGGGAAAGACACAGAGTGACAGACAGAGACAGACAGGGAAAGAGACAGACAGACAGGAAAAAAGACAGACTGAGACAGGGAAAGAGACAGGGAAATAGACAGAGACAGGGAAAGAGACAGAGACAGGGAAAGAGACAGAGATCAGTTAAGAGAAAGAGACAAGGACATGTCAGGGAGCCTAGTCCTGACCTGGCACAACCTAGTAAATATGCCTGTTTGGCTGATATTAGGAATGAAGGGCCTGGACTAGGGTCACTACAGCAGGATGTTGCTCCTAGCAACCAGGAAAACAACTGCTGTAGGAAGGAGGGAAATAGGAGTGCAGCAAAGCCCAGACAGATGTTGGTGGTAGGGGACTCTAAAATTAGGCGGACAGACAGGGTCATCTGTCGCCGAGACCGTGAATGCCGAACAGTGTGTTGTCTGCCGGGTGCTCGGGTTCGGCATATTGTGGATCGGATAGACAGATTGCTGGGTGGGGCTGGGGAAAACTCAGCGGTCATGGTGCACATTGGTACTAATGACAAAGTTAGAGGCAGGTGGAAGGTCCTTAAAAATGATTACAGGGAACTAGGAGAGAAGCTGAAGTCCAGGACCTCCAAGGTGGTGTTTTCAGAAATACTACCGGTGCCACGAGCGTCACTAGAAAGACAGCGGGAGCTTAGGGAGATAAATATGTGGCTTAGAAATTGGTGCAGGAAGGAAGGGTTCGGGTTCATGGAGAACTGGGCCGACTTCTCAGTCGGCTACAGGCTCTACAGTAGGGACGGGCTGCACCTCAATGGGGAAGGTGCAGCTGTGCTGGGGGAGAAAATGGTCAGACGGATGGAGGAGCTTTTAAACTAGGATCGGGGGGGAGGGAGGGTAGTGGAGCAAATAAGGGGATAGATAGAGCAGATAGAGACAGGGAAACGGTAGGGGTCAATGAAGGATTAGGGGGGGATGGGACATACAAGGAACGTAGGGAGGCTAGGAGTAATAAAGGTGTTAATAGGATTAAATGTCTACTGGCAAATGCAAGAAGTCTTGCAAACAAAATGAATGAATTGGAGACTCTTATGTCAACCATGGATTATGATGTGGTGGGCATTACGGAAACCTGGCTGGATGAAAGCCATGACTGGGTGACAAACATACAGGGTTATAGTACATTTAGGAAGGACAGGAAAGGCCAAAAAGGTGGTGGGGTGTGTATATTTATCAAATCTAACCTAAAACCTGTGTTGTATGATGACATTGAGGGGAACAGCAACAATGTAGAGTCAGTATGGGTAAATGTACATGGGGAGGGGAATAATGGAAAAATGCTAATTGGAGTTTGCTATAAGCCTCCTAACATACCTGAACAAATAGAGGGTGAAATGCTGGAACAAATTGAAAAGGCAGCTAATAATAATAATTGGGTTCTTATTATGGGGGATTTCAACTATCCAGACATACAGTGGGACATAGAATCTTCTGGTTCTGCTAAAAGCTGTAAGTTCTTATCTACCATTCAAGACCATTTCCTCTCTCAGATGGTAGGTGAACCGACCAGGGGAGATAATTTGCTTGATCTGGTCCTGTCAAATAGACCGGATACAATTTCAGATCTACAGGTCCGGGAGCACTTGGGCACCAGCGATCATAATATGGTAAGCTTTGACATAATATTCAATAGAACATTTCAAAGGGGGAATGCTAAAACCTGGAATTTTAGGAAAGCTGATTTCAACAAATTAAGGGAAGAGCTTAAATGTGTAGATTGGGACAGAGTCATGGTAACTGGGGATACCGAACATAAATGGGGTAAGTTTAAGGATATACTACTAGAGTCCTGTAAAAAACGTATACCCTCTGGTAATAAAATGTCCAGGAATAAAAAGAAACCACTATGGATAAATAAGACTGTACAAAGTATAATACAACAAAAACAAAGGGCGTTTAAAATCTTAAAGGCTGAGAATACAGAAATAGCATTTCAGGAGTATAAAGATATCAATAGGCAATGCAAAAAAGAAATCAAACAAGCAAAACTAGCTACTGAAACAAAAATCGCCAATGACATTAAAATAAATCCCAAAATCTTTTATAAATACATTAATGCCAAAAGGAAAACAAAGGATAGTATCGGACCCTTAAAATATAATAACAAGTTAGTTATAGAGGACAAACAAAAGACTGAGATATTAAATAGGCATTTCTCATCTGTATTCACCAAGGAACTGACTGTACCAGGGATCATTCAACAAGTGAAAAATCAAAGTCCACCACCCGATATAATTAATTTAACACAAGATGAAGTACGCCTACGTCTGAGTAAATTAAACATTGACAAATCCCCAGGGCCAGATGGCATTCATCCACGAATATTGAGGGAATTGAGCTCCGTAATCGACAGACCGCTGTATCTCATCTTTTTAGACTCACTTGTAACGGGGTTGGTGCCTCAGGAAGGATTGGAGGATTGCTGATGTGGTACCGATATTTAAGAAAGGTAAGAGGGTAGATCCAGGCAACTACCGTCCAGTAAGCCTGACATCAGTAGTATGCAAAGTTTTTGAGGGCATTTTAAGGGATGACATGCAAAAATATATTGCAGAAAATAATATGATAACTGACAAACAGCATGAATTCATGAAAGATAAGTCGTGTCTAACAAACCTGTTGGGGTTCTATGAGGGGGTAAGTTCAAACCTGGATATTGGTAATGCAGCTGATGTGATTTATTTGGACTTTGCAAAGGCATTTGATACTGTATCACATAATAGCCTTATACTAAAGCTCCAGAAGCAAGGACTAGGGGACACAATATGCAACTTGGTAAGGAATTGGCTAAAAGATAGGAAACAAAGAGTAGTCATAAATGGTACATTCTCTAAATGGGCTATAGTCAGCAGTGGGGTGCCGCAGGGATCTGTGCTTGGACCGATTCTTTTTACTCTCTTTATTAATGACCTTGTGGATGGGATTGATAGTACAGTGTCAGTCTTTGCCGATGACACCAAACTATGTAGGATATTAAAAACTGACCTGGATAGTACAATATTACAAAAAGATCTGGATAAGATATCAGAATGGGCAGATACTTGGCAAATGAGATTTAATGTTGATAAATGTAAAGTAATGCACCTAGGACGGAGTAATCCTATAGCTGCGTATACATTAAATGGAAGTAAACTCGGGACTACAGAACAGGAGAAGGACTTGGGTATTCTCATTACAAATAAGCTGAGCAGCAGCACTCAATGTCAAGCAGCAGCTGCTAAAGCAAACAAGATTTTAGGGTGTATAAAAAGAGAGATTAGATCCCGTGATCCCAACGTATTGTTATTCCTCTATAAATCACTTGTAAGGCCACATCTGGAATACGGGATCCAGTTTTGCGCTCCACATTTTAAAAAGGACATTCAGAAGTTAGAGTCAGTTCAAAGGCGGGCAACTAGACTACTACAAGGAATGGAAGGCCTCCCATATGATGGCAGGTTGAAAAAGTTAGATATGTTTAGCTTAGAAAAAAGACGTCTCAGAGGAGATCTCATTTATATGTATAAATACATGTGTGGTCAATATAAAGGACTGGCACATGACTTATTTCTTCCAAAAACAATACTAAGGACCAGGGGGCACTCACTGCGAGTGGAAGAAAAGCGATTCCGACACCTAAATAGGAAAGGGTTCTTTACAGTTAGAGCGGTCAGACTGTGGAATACACTACCACAAGAGGTTGTAATGGCAGATACTATAACAGCTTTTAAAAAAGGGCTGGATGATTTCCTCAGTACACAAAACATTGTTGGTTATAAATGACTTAGTGACTAAATGTAGAACTGGTGGAGGAAGGTTGAACTAGATGGACCTAGGTCTTTTTTCAACCTAAGTAACTATGTAACTATGTAACTATGTAAGGAAAGAGAAAGGGAAAGAGACAGAGACAGGGAAAGAGACAAAAACAGGGAAAGAGACAGAGACAAGGAAAGAGACAGAGAAAGAGACCGAGACAGTTAAAGAGACAGAGACAGTTAAAGAGACAGAGACAGACGAGGAACGAGACAGACGAGGAACGAGACAGACGAGGAACGAGACAGACGGGGAACGAGACAGACGGGGAACGAGACAGACGGGGAACGAGACAGACGGAGAACGAGACAGATGGGGAACGAGACAGACAGACACAGAGACAGACGGGAAAGAGACAGACAGACACAGAGATAGAGAGACAGACACAGATAGAGAGAGACAGACACAGAGAGTGAGAGACAGACATAGAGACTGATACAGAGACAGACAGAGAGATAGACACAGACAGACAGAGAGATAGACACAAACAGACGGACAGACATGGATAGATACAGACACACAGACAGACAGAGACAGACAGAGAAAGAGACTGACAGAGAGACAGACAGACAGGGAAAGAGACACACAGACAGAGAGACAGAAAGACATACAGAGACAGACAGACAGAGACATAAAGAGACAGACACACAGAGACAGACAGACAGACATACAGACACATAGACAGACACACAGACAGAGACAGACAGGCAGAGGCAGACAGACAGAGACAGACAGACAGAGAGACAGACAGAACGAAACAGACAGACAGAAAGACATACAGACAGAGGCAGACTGAGACAGACAGAGAGAGGCAGACTGAGACAGACAGACAGAGGCAGACAGAGACAGACAGAACTTAGAGACAGTTACTATTCCGGGCAACGCTAGGTACTACAGCTAGTATATTATACTAGAAGGTGGCCCGATTCTATGCATCGGGTATTCTAGAATTTACGTATTGTGTAGTTAATGTATGATTTTTGTTATATATATATATATATGTTTAATCTCTTTTTTATTGAAAAATTATATATATATATAGATGTTGTGTGTAGTTGCCAAGTGTTTGTGTAGGGTGCTGTACATGTTCTGGGTGTTGTCTGGGTGAGCCGGGGGGTGTGAGCGGTGTTGTATGTGTGTTGCGTTGTGTGTGTTGCGTTGTTTGTGGAGCGCTGTGTGTCTGCAGTGTTGTCTGTGTGGGTGTGGGGTGCGTGTGTGTGTTTTGGGGGGAGGTATGTTTTGTGCAATGCGTGTGTTGTGCGGTATGTGCGTATATTTGTGTGTGCCGCGGTGTTTGTGTGTTGGGTGTTGTGTGTGTGCGGCGTTGTCTGTGTGTGTGGGTGTCTGTGTAGGGCGGTGTTTGTGGTTCCCAGTGTGTGTGTGGTGTGTTGTGCGGTGCATGTGTGGAGGTGTGTGTGTGTTTTGGGGGGAGGTGTGCACCCCCCATCGTGCTCTATCCCCCATGCTGCGCACCCCCATCGTGCTCCATCCCCCATGCTGCGCACCCCCCATTGTGCTCCATCCCCCATGCTGCGCACCCCCATCGTGCTCCATTCCCCATGCTGCGCACTCCCCATCGTGCTCCATCCCCCATGCTGCGCACTCCCCATCGTGCTCCATCCCCTATGCTGCGCACTCCTCATCGTGCTCCATCCCCCATACTGCACACTCCCCATCGTGCTTCATCCCCGATGCTGCGCACCCCCCATCGTGCTCCATCCCCCATGCTGCGCACCCCCCATCATGCTCCATCCCCCATGCTGCGCACCCTCCATCGTGCTCCATCCCCCATGCTGCGCACTCCCCATCGTGCTCCATCTCCCATGCTGCGCACTCCCCACCGTGCTCCATCCCCCATGCTGCGCACCCCCCATAGTGCTCCATCCCCCATTCTGCGCACCCCCCATCGTGCTCCATCCCCCATGCTGCGCACCCCCCATCGTGCTCTATCCCCCATGCTGCGCACCCCCCATAATGCTCCATCCCCCATGCTGCGCACTCCCCATCGTGCTCCATCCCCCATGCTGCGCACCCCCCATCGTGCTCCATCCCCCATGCTGCGCACCCCCCATCGTGCTCTATCCCCCATGCTGCGCACTCCTCATCGTGCTCCATCCCCCATACTGCACACTCCCCATCGTGCTTCATCCCCGATGCTGCGCACCCCCCATCGTGCTCCATCCCCCATGCTGCGCACCCCCCATCGTGCTCCATCCCCCATGCTGCGCACCCCCCATCGTGCTCCATCCCCCATGCTGCGCACTCCCCATCGTGCTCCATCTCCCATGCTGCGCACTCCCCATCGTGCTCCATCCCCCATGCTGCGCACCCCCCATAGTGCTCCATCCCCCATTCTGCGCACCCCCCATCGTACTCCATCCCCCATGCTGTGCACCCCCCATCGTGCTCCATTCCCCATGCTGCACACCCCCCATCGTGCTCCATCCCCCATGCTGCGCACTCCCCATCATGCTCCATCCCCCATGCTGCGCACTCCCCATCATGCTCCATCCCCCATGCTGCGCACCCCCCATCGTGCTCCATCCCCCATGCTGCGCACTCCCCATCGTGCTCCACAGTCACACATCAGACAGTATACACGCACACATCCGATCGCATACACGCACACACCCGATCGCATACACGCACACACCCGATCGCTTACACGCACACATCCGATCGCATACACGCACACACCCGATCGCATACATGCACACACCCGATCGCATACACGCACACACCCGATCGCATACACGCACACACCCGATTGCATACACGCACACACCCGATCGCATACACGCACACACACACCCGATCGCATACACGCACACACACACACTGACGATATCGCACATACGCGCTCACACACACCCAACATCCGGAGATACCACATGCTTCCGGCCATGTGATCCTCCGGCAGGTCCTGGAAGGTCACTGCACAGGGCACAGTATCGCCGCCTAGGAGTAAGCGATATCGCCGGATGTTGTGAGTGTGTGGATGCGATCTGATGGGTGTGTGAGGTGTGTGTGAGAGTGAGTGAGTGTGATCTGATGTGTGTGTGTGTCTGTTCTTATGTGTGTGTGTGTGTGTTCCGCCGCTGCAGGACCTTGATGTGCTCACCTGCTCCCGGTCGGCGTCTGGTGAGTATGACTGCGGGGTCTTCTTTCTTCTGTCTTCTCTCTTCTGGGGGTGCCTGCTGCCTATAATGAAGTGTCTTGCAGTGTCTTTAACTCTTTCACCGCTGCATGACACTTCATTATTGACCGCACCGGTGTACGCTGGTAACCATGATATAGTTACCCGATGTTTATCATGGTTACCAGCGTACACCGGCTCCGTCACGTCCCAGCATTGCAAGGTTATGTCTGGTGTATGCTGGTAACCATGATATAGTTACCCGATGTTTATCATGGTTACCAGCGTACACCGGCTCCGTCACGTCCCAGCATCGCAAGGTTATGTCTGGGCTGGGGGAGTCGGGGCTTCGTTTGAATTCGGGGGAAGGGGCGTGGCCGAGCGGTCGATGCGTGCGGAGTGTCAGGGCGAGTAGCCAATCCATGCGGGGGGCGGGGCCAGGCCGAGGTGAGCGGCCAATCCGTGGGGGTGGGCGGGGCCAGGCCGAGCCCGGTGGCCAATCCGAAAGTTGTCACTGTAAGGACACAATTTTGGAGCAAGACAGACATACAGACAGACAGACAGACAGAATAAGGCAATTATATATATACTAGAAGGTGGCCCGATTCTACGCATCGGGTATTCTAGAATTTACGTATTGTGTAGTTCATGTATGATTTTTGTTATATATATATATATATATAGAGAGATGTTGTTGTCTGTAGTTACCAAGTGTTTGTGTAGGCGCTGTACATGTTCTGGGTGTTGTCTGGGTGTGACGGGGGGTGAGAGCGGTGTTGTATGTGTGTTGCGTGTGTTGCGTTGTTTGTGGAGCGCTGTGTGTCTGTAGCGTTGTGTGTGTGTTGCGCGGTTTGTGTGTGTGTGGTGTGTTTTGGGGGGAGGTATGTTTTGAGCAATGTGTGTGTTGTGCGGTATGTGCGTATATTTGTGTGTGCCGCGGTGTTTGTGTGTTGGGTGTTGTGTGTGTGCAGCGTTGTCTGTGTGTGTGGGTGTCTGTGTAGGGCAGTTGTTTGTGGTTCCCAGTGTGTGTGTGTGTGTGGTGTGTTGTGCAGTGCGCGCGCGTGGGTGTGTGTGTGTGTGTGTGTGTGTGTGTGTGCATCAGCCTCTCTTCTCTCAGCCTACCTCTCCCAGCCTCCCTCCTCCCAGCCTCCCTCAGCATCAGCCTCCCTCTCCCAGCCTCCCCAGCATCAGCCTCCGCCAGCATCAGCCTCTCTCCTTCCAGCCTCCTCCAGCATCAGCCTCCCTCTCCCAGCCTTCCCCAGGATCAGCCTCTCTCCTCCCAGCCTCTGTCCTCCCAGCCTTCCCCAGCATCAGCTTTCCCCTCCCAGCCTCCCTCAGCATCAGCCTTCCCCAGCATCAGCCTCTCTCCTCCCAGCCTCAGCCTCTCTCCTTCTAGCCTCCCCCAGCATCAGCCTCTCTCCTTCCAGCTTCCCTCAGCATCAGCCTCCCCTTCCCAGCCTTCCCCAGGATCAGCCTCTCTCCTCCCAGCCTCCTTCCTCCCAGCCTCCCTCTCCCAGCCTCCCTCAGCATCAGCCTTCCGCTCCCAGTCTCCCCCAGCATCAGCCTCCCCAAGCATCAGCCTCCACCAGCATCAGCCTCTCTCCTTCCAGCCTCCCCCAGCATCAGCCTCTCTCCTTCCAGCCTCCCTCAGCATCAGCCTCCCGTTCCCAGTCTTCCCCAGGATCAGCCTCTCTCCTCCCAGCCTCCTTCCTCCCAGCCTCCCTCAGCATCAGCCTTCCCCTCCCAGTCTCCCCCAGCATCAGCCTCCCGAAGCATCAGCCTCCACCAGCATTAGCCTCTCTCCTTCCAGCCTCCCCCAGCATCAGCCTCCCCATGCATCAGCCTCCACCAGCATCAGCCTCTCTCCTTCCAGCCTCTCTCCTTCCAGCCTCCCCCAGCATCAGCCTCCCCTTCCCAGCCTTCCCCAGGATCAGCCTCTCTCCTCCCAGCCTCCTTCCTCCCAGCCTCCCTCTCCCAGCCTCCCTCAGCATCAGCCTTCCGCTCCCAGCCTCCCCAAGCATCAGCCTCCACCAGCATCAGCCTCCCTCGTCCCAGCCTCCCCCACCATCAGCCTCTCTCCTCCCAGCCTTCCCCATGATCAGCCTCTCTGCTCCCAGCCTCCTCCAGCACGCCGTGCTCCTCTGCCGACACTCACACACCCGATCGCATCCACTCACACACCCGATCGCATCCACTCACACACACCCGATCGCATCCACTCACACACACCCGATCGCATCCACTCACACACACCCGATCGCATCCACTCACACACACCCGATCGCATCCACTCACACACACCCGATCGCATACACTCACACACACCCGATCGCATACACTCACACACACAGACACTGACGATATCGCACATACGCGCTTATACTCACAACATCCGGGGATATCACATGCTTCTGGCCATGTGATCCTCCGGCAGGTCCTGGAAGATCACAACAGCACAGTATCGAGGCCGAGAAGCAAGCGATATCCCAGGATGTTGTGAGTATGTGGATGCGATGTGATGTGTGTGTGTGAGTGAGTGTGATCTGATTTGTGTGTGTGTATGTGTGTGCTGTTATGTGTGTGTGCTGTTATGTGTCTGTATTTTCCGGCGCTGCAGGACCTTGATGTGTGGATGCGATGTGATGTGTGTGTGAGGTGTGTATGAGAGTGAGTGTGAGCCGCTGTACACTGTTAACTATGATACACATCGGGTAACTAAGGGACCTTAGTTACCCGATGTGTATAATGGTTACCAGCTTTCACGGCCTCCGTGAAGATCCCAGCATCGCAAGGTTATGTCTGGCGCTGCTGGGATCCTGACGGAGCCGGTGTAGAAGCAAGAGATATCCCAGCATGTTGTGATGTGTGAGGTGTGTGTGAGAGTGAGTGTGAGAGTGAGTGTGATCTGATGTGTGTGTGTGTACTCACCTGGGAATCGGGGCTCCGTGTCAGTTGGGCCAGAGCGAGCGTGCATTGCGTGAGGGGGGCGGGGCCTGCAGAGAGCCGGGGCGAGAGGCCAATCCGTGGGGGGGGGCGGGGCCATGGCGAGCCCAGCGGCCAATCAGCTTTGTGTCACCGTAAGGACACAATTTCGGAGCATGACAGACAGACAGATAGACAGACAGACAGACAGACAGACAGACAGACAGACAGAATAATAGATATGTATATATTATACAATAAGCACTGTGTTGGGTGGGTGTGGAAAAAAATGCTGCAAAGTAAAAAGGCTTTTCAAACATACAAGTATTAATATTTTATTTGTTTTATCAATGAACAAAATGCAAAGTGAATAAACAAAAGAGAAATCTAAAAAAAAAAAATCAATACCTGGTTTGGCCATCCCTTAGCATCAGTTCTTCTAGGTACACTACACAGTTTTTGAAAAACTCTGCAGCAAGTTTGTTACAAACATCTTGGAGAACTAACCACTAGTGATGAGCGAGCATGCTTGTAACTACTCGGTACTCGCACGAGTATCGCTGTACTCGGGCTGCTCGGCGGGGACCGAGTAATCTCGCGATACTCGTGCTGTACTCGTGGTCTTCATTTCTGCATGTTGGCGCTCTTTTGAGAGCCAGCCCTCATGCAGGGATTGGCTGGCAGACCACTGCAATGCCACAGCCCTGTTAGTTGTGGAATTGCAGTGATTGGCCGGCCTGCACAGCGTGACCGAGCCTTTATACCGGCCGGCGCGCTGTGCTCTGCTCACAGCTATCCAGACAGTCAGTGCAGGGAGAGTGTCGCTGATTCAGGGAAAGCTTTGCGGCCCTTTATAGCTTTTTCAGTTGCAGGGCTGCAAACAGTGTGACCAAAAGTCCTTCTCAGGACTATTCTAGTTGTATACAGGCAGGCAGGGTATAGCCAGGACGGAGTACAGTAGCAGAGTCCTTCTCAGGACTATTGTTGCTATATACAGGCAGGGTATAGCCAGGTCGGAATACAGGCTAGTGACCAGAAGAGTCCTTGTCAGGACTATTGTAGCAGTATACAGGCAGGCAGGCAGGCAGGCAGGGTATATAGCCATTCCTAGTGGTGACCGTATACCAGCCTTCATCATATCTGGGGCTGGTGTACACAGTCTAAAACAGTCCAGATAGTGTCAGACTTCTCAGTAATTGTCGCTCCTAAAAACCAGTTAGGTTCTTATTGCGTCCGTGCTTGCATTTAAAAACAGCACGTGTGTGTCTGTCGGTGGCAGCGTACAGGTGCGCGTTTTGCACAAACTATTATATAACGCACAAGTCTAGTGTATAATACACGTCAGTCAGCAGTGTCTGATAGTGTCAGACTTCTCAGTAATTGTCGCTCCTAAAAACCAGTTAGGTTCTTATTGCGTCCGTGCTTGCATTTAAAAACAGCACGTGTGTGTCTGTCGGTGGCAGCGTACAGGTGCGCGTTTTGCACAAACTATTATATAACGCACAAGTCTAGTGTATAATACACGTCAGTCAGCAGTGTCTGATAGTGTCAGACTTCTCAGTAATTGTCGCTCCTAAAAACCAGTTAGGTTCTTATTGCGTCCGTGCTTGCATTTAAAAACAGCACGTGTGTGGCAGTCGGTGGCAGCGTACAGGTGCGCGTTTTGCACAAACTATTATATAACGCACAAGTCTAGTGTATAATACACGTCAGTCAGCAGTGTCTGATAGTGTCAGACTTCTCAGTAATTGTCGCTCCTAAAAACCAGTTAGGTTCTTATTGCGTCCGTGCTTGCATTTAAAAACAGCACGTGTGTGCCTGTCGGTGGCAGGGTACAGGTGCGCGTTTTGCACAAACTATTATATAACGCACAAGTCTAGTGTATAATACACATCAGTCAGCAGTGTCTGATAGTGTCAGACTTCTCAGTAATTGTCGCTCCTAAAAACCAGTTAGGTTCTTATTGCGTCCGTGCTTGCATTTAAAAACAGCACGTGTGTGTCTGTCGGTGGCAGCGTACAGGTGCGCGTTTTGCACAAACTATTATATAACGCACAAGTCTAGTGTATAATACACGTCAGTCAGCAGTGTCTGATAGTGTCAGACTTCTCAGTAATTGTCGCTCCTAAAAACCAGTTAGGTTCTTATTGCGTCCGTGCTTGCATTTAAAAACAGCACGTGTGTGGCAGTCGGTGGCAGCGTCAGGCTCCATATTGTCCCTGGATAGAGACGTGCATGATGGCCTGTAAACATGAAGTGCCCATTGTAAGGAAGTGGGTCTATTGTAGTATAGCCCTTAGGCAGGGCAGCCAAAAATTTGGAGGCTCCACATTGTCCCTGGATAGAGATGTGCATGAGGGCCTCAAAACATTGTTCCCATTGCAAAGGAGCGGGTCTCCTGTCGTTGTAATGCCCATTCAGAAAGAATGGGCGAAAAAATTTACCACTGGGGGTATACCTGAAACAACGGCTTAACTATTGTAACGGTCACCATGATGGCGCATGAGGAGAAGGAGGAGCAGTCCAGCGATTAGCCAAAGTCCAGAAGTGTGTTACCATGGGTGAGTGGAGGTACATGGCAAATTCCCGTTACAAACTTTAAATTCCGCTGTCATTTGTTGTTGGTGTGTGTGGTGAAGTCTGGCCAAATCCAACCCTTGTTCATCTTGATCAGAGTCAGCCTGTCAGCATTTACAGTTGACAGGCGGGTGCGTTTATCTGTAATGATTCCACCTGCGGCACTAAAAACACGCTCTGACAAAACGCTAGCGGCAGGGCAGGCCAGGACTTCCAAGGCGTAGAGAGCCAATTCATGCCACGTGTCCAGCTTGGATACACATTAATTGTAAGGCACAGAGGAATGTCGGAGTACAGTTGTTTGATCTGCAAGGTACTCCTTGAGCATCTGGCCAAACTTAGGATTTCTTGTGGCACTACCCCTCACCTCAGGGGCTGTGGTATGTGAGGGGCTGAGAAAACTGTCCCACATCTTAAAGACTATTCCCCTACCTCTGGCGGATTGGACTTGTGCCCCTCTCGGCTGTACGCCTTGGTTGTCCACTGATTCCTGACCTATGCCGCTAGCGTTTTGTGAGGGGAATGCTTTGCCTACTTCCGTGACTATCGCCTTCTGGAACTGCTGCATTTTGCCTGACCTCTCCGCCTCGGGAATAAGAGACATAAAGTTCTCCTTTTAGCGTGGGTCTAACAGTGTTACCAACCAGTAATGATTGTCGGCCAAGATGTTCTTAACGCGAGGGTCACGAGACAGGCAGCTTACCATAAAGTCAGCCATGTGTGCCAGACTCTTAACAGCCATCACTTCAGTATCCTGACCAACACGATGACTGAACATGCTGTCCTCCTTCTCCTCCACCTCATCATCTACCCTGTCCTCTGGCCAGCCACGCTGAACCGAGGATATGACTGCATGTCATATCCTCAATTTGGCCAGAGAGTTGCTCCATGTCTTCATCCTCCTCCTCGTCATAGTCCTCCACTGCACGTTGTGATGAGACGAGGCTGGGCTGTGTGTTATCATCACCCACACCCACTACTGTTTCTTGCTCAAACTCATCGCGCTCCGCCTGCAATGCATCATGGTTGTTTTTTGAGCAGAGACCATTTTAGAAGGCAGAGAAGCGGTATGGTGACGCTAATAATGTCGTCATCGCCGCTCACCATCTTGGTGGAGTCCTCAAAGTTTTGGCGGATGGTGCATAGGTCGGACATCCATCTCCACTCCTCAGGTGTTATGTGTGGAGTTTGACCCATTTCCCGACGGCTTAGGTGATGCAGGTACTCAACAACTGCCCTCTTCTGCTCACATATCCTGACCAACTTGTGCAGAGTTGAATTCCAACGCGTGGGGACATCACACACCAGTCTGTGTGCCGGAAGATGCAAACGGCGTCTTAAGCCGGCAAGGCCGGCTGAAGCAGTAGGTGACTTTCGAAAATGTGCAGACAGGCGGCGAACTTTTACCAGCAGATCAGACAGCTCTGAGTATGACTTTAGAAACCGCTGAACCACGAGGTTGAGCACATGGGCCACGCATGGAACATGTGTCAGCTGGCCTCGCCTCAAAGCCGCCACCAGGTTCCGGCCATTGTCACACACGACCTTTCCTGGCTTTAGGTTCAGAGTTGTGAGCCAGTGATCTGCCTGCTGTTTCAGAGCTGTCCACACCTCTTCTGCATTGTGGGGTTTGTCACCTATGCAGATTAGCTTCAGCACTGCCTGTTGCCGCTTCGCCGAGGCAGTGCTGCAGTGCTTCTGTGTCGCCCTGGACAAGCCAGGGGCCACAGAGCACAACACTTAAACACCCCACACTCCCTGCAGGCATATCATAGTCAAAACACAAAATCCTTGTTGCCTTCCCCAGGGGCTGTTGTCCACACCAGGGTGTGGAGCCAGGCGGTTGGTCTCCACCCACCGAGGAGGAGGGAAAACACAGGCAGTGAGAGTTAAGCTAAGGAAGTGGAAGGAGGAAAGTAGTAGAGAGGAGAAAAGTGACAGCAAAGAGCCTGAAATTGGTCCGGGTGTGTGGCCCGGACAGGACAGCAAGGTTGGCAGGATGTGGTGACCGTCTGCAGTGGAGGCCGATTGGAGTCTGCCGTAAGGACCGTGGACGGGTGGTGACCCGGCCGTACCGGACCGGTATACAAAGAGAAGCCAGCACCATTGGCAGAGGACTTTCGGATCCCGGCAAGGCTTGGTGTCGCCGTGAATTTGCCAAATCCGTTAGTGAAGGGGACCTCAGGGTTTCCAAACAGCCAAGTCCAGATAGAAGGCAACCGTACAACCGTGAAGGGGAGACACCGCCACCGCCAAGGGCAACCGTCTCCCAGGGCCAGCGCCTGTGGGCAAAAGGGGCTCCTCCGGCCCATATCCAGGTCGGGGAGCGGGTTACCGTTGGGAAACCATCACTACCAACACTTAACTTAGGTGCAGGGAGAGACAGTCATCACTAACCTGCAGGGAGGAACAACCGCAGCCGTCCGAGTGACCCGTCCATCCAGCCACTTGTTTTACCGTGAACTGTGTCATCATCATTGGGCTGAGTGAGTACCTCCGTGCCGTGCGGCACAGCGCTGCCCCTGCGACCCTGCACCTCATCAGGCCCCGCAACCCGCCTGTCATCCATCTCTACCCCATCACCAGGCCCCGGGACAACCAACCCCCCTACCCACGGAGGGGAGAAATAACAACAAAGCTGCTCCCTGTCACAGGCTCCCGGGATCCCCGTCCAGAGCAGCGGTGGTGTCCACACAATCACCACAACCGTGGGTGGCGTCACGGACAATATCCCCAAAACCCAAACCACCCCTTTTCACTCACGGGCGAGTAGCGCCGCTCGAGTCCCCGGGATCCGGCCATCGCTCGAGCCAACGAGCAGCAGCAGCCGTAGAGCAGCGTCAGCCGGACCCGAGCAGTGGGAGAGCGCACCGTCCCCTCCTCCGCCCGCGACACTTCCAGATTGGGACTGGTGTGGAGGGTAAAGTGGATCAGGATGCGCAGGAGGAGGAGGAGGATGAGGAGCATGACATTCCGGAGCTGTAGAGTGTGTGTGAAACCCTGACTGAGGTAGGGCCTGCAAAACTTGGTGTGTGAAGAACGTGTTCCGTCCCTCGCTCAGACTGGGTCCCAGCTTGCACAATATTAACCCAGTGTGACGTCAACGAGATGTAGCGGCCTTGCCCACATGCACTTGTCCACGTGTCTGTGGTTAGGTGGACTTTGGCTGAAACAGCGTTGTTCAGGGCACGTGTGATGTTTTGTGACACGTGGTTATGCAATGCGGGGACGGCACACCGGGAGAAATAGTGGCGGCTGTGGACCGAGTAACGTGGGACAGCTGCCACCATCAGGTCGCGGAATGCTTCTGTCTCAACCAGCCTAAAAGGCAACATTTCCAGCGCAAGCAGTCGCGAAATGTTAGCATTTAGAACTGTGGCATGTGGGGTGTTGGCAGTGTATTTGCGCCTGCGTTCAAAGGTTTGCTGAATGGATAACTGAACGCTGCGCTGGGACAAGGACGTGCTTGATGATGGTGTTCTTTCTGCGTAGGCAACTGCAGGTGCAGGAGTGGAGGAGGCTTGTTCGCAGGCAGCATGGACAGGGGATTGGCTCGCATGCACAACCAGCGAAGACGTAGCAGTGACATCAGCAAGCACTGCTCCTCGACTCTGTTGTACTTCCCACAAAGTCGGGTGCTTGGCTGACATGTGCCTGATCATGCTGGTGGTGGTCAGGCTGCTAGTTTTGGTACCCCTGCTGATGCTGGCATGGCAGGTGTTGCAAATGGCCTTTTTAGAATCATCTGGAGCCAACTTAAAAAACTGCCAGTGTCAGAGTTCCGGGTTTTCCAGTTTTCTTTTGAAAGAGCTTGCCCTTTGTTAACATGGAGTTTTCTGTTCTGTTGCCCTACTTCCTGTCCATCTGTTTAAAAGCCGCCCCTAAAGCTTAGTCCAGTGCCTGAGTATACTGCTTCCTGTGTGCTCCTGCCCTGCTGCTTTTGGTTCCTGATTGTTATTCGGATCCTCTTGGAAAACAACCGACACCGACTCTGGACTTCATCTGGTATCATCTAGCTGTGCCCGGACTCCGTTTGCCGTCTTTGGTCGGCACTTCTGCCCGGTTCCTTCCGTTTAATACCACTCTGGACTCACATCACGTACGGACATTTTTGGACTTACCTATTGCCCTTTTGTGTCCCGGCTGCTGCGCATTTAGGGCTTCTGGGGTGATTGCCAGACAGTCCCTGTATAGGGGTTCGCTCTTGGTGGTCTCCCTGGGGGAGTCCGGTGCGCGGTCCCGGGAATTCCCTTTCGCTCCGTCCCTGGAAGGTATTTCCTGTATTTATGTTCTACTGTGTTTTTGTTCCGTTTATGTACATATTTGCTGGTTGCATATTATAAACGTCTTGCACCAAGAACTCGTCTCTGGTTGTCATTGCCCTAACGCAATCGAAATCCTCAATACATACAATAGTATTACAGCCAGACTCGGGAAGACCTAACATTTGTACAGGCACCTTGTGTCGTGTTGTTCCGGGGAACAGTTGCCTGACGTCTGCCTGGGGCCACCACTCTGCTTCTTACTGCCTGTTGGGATGCTACGCCTCCCTCCCCCTGTGCACTGCTGTCCTCGCTCTGCATATCCTCCTGCCAGGTTGGGTCAGTTACTGGATCATCCACCACGTCGCCTTCCTCTTCCGCACCCTGCTCCTCCTCCTGACTTCCTGACAATTGTGTCTCATCATCGTCCACCCCTTGTTGAGACACGTTGCCAACTTCGTGAGAACGTGGCTGCTCAAATATTTGGGCATCTGTACATACAATCTCGTCATGGCCCACTTCAACAGGAGCTGGCGAGAGGCCAGAATTTGTGAATGGAAACGTGAACGAACAGCTCTTCCGAGTGTCCAAGTGTGGGATCAGTAATGTCCGTGGACGTGTACTCGGCCTGGTGGTAGGAAGGAGGATCAGGTTCTGAAATGTGCGGTGCAGTATCACGGCTACTGACACTTGACCGTGTGGAAGACAGAGTGTTTGTGGTGGTGCCAATCTGACTGGAAGCATTATCCGCTATCCAACTAACAACCTGTTGACACTGGTCTTGGTTCAAGAGCGGTGTACTGCTGCGGTCCCCAAGAATTTGGGACAGGACGTGCGAGCGACTAGATGTGGCCCTTTGTTGTGGCGAAATTAGAGCTTGCACACAACCTCGGTCTCTGCCTGCACCACCATCACGTCCACTTCCTTGTTCGTTGACAACGCCCTTGCGCATTTTGCAATGCTGTGCTGATGTGTATTCACTAGACTTGTGCGTTATATCCAAGTTTTTGCAAAACTCACACAAATGCAGCGGAAAGCTGCCACCAACAGGCACACACGTGCGGTTTTTAAATGCAAGCACGGAGGCACTAAGAACCTAACAGGTCTCTATCCAGGGACAACGTGGAGCCTCCCAATTTTTGGCTGCCCTGCCTAAGGGCTATACTACAATAGACCCACTTACTTCCAATGGGCACTTCAGGTTTACAGGCCCTCATGCACGTCTCTATCCAGGGACAACGTGGAGCCTCCCAATTTTTGGCTGCCCTGCCTAAGGGCTATACTACAATAGACCCACTTCCTTACAATGGGCACTTCAGGTTTACAGGCCATCATGCACGTCTCTATCCAGGGACAATGTGGAGCCTCCCAATTTTTGGCTGCCCTTCCTAAGGGCTATACTATAATACACCCACTTCCTGACAATGGGCACTTCAGGTTTACAGGCCCTCATGCACGTCTCTATCCAGGGACAACGTGGAGCCTCCCAATTTTTGGCTGCCCTGCCTAAGGGCTATACTACAATAGACCCACTTACTTCCAATGGGCACTTCAGGTTTACAGGCCCTCATGCACGTCTCTATCCAGGGACAACGTGGAGCCTCCCAATTTTTGGCTGCCCTGCCTAAGGGCTATACTACAATAGACCCACTTCCTTACAATGGGCACTTCAGGTTTACAGGCCATCATGCACGTCTCTATCCAGGGACAACGTGGAGCCTCCCAATTTTTGGCTGCCCTGCCTAAGGGCTATACTACAATAGACCCACTTCCTTACAATGGGCACTTCAGGTTTACAGGCCATCATGCACGTCTCTATCCAGGGACAATGTGGAGCCTCCCAATTTTTGGCTGCCCTGCCTAAGGGCTATACTATAATACACCCACTTCCTGACAATGGGCACTTCAGGTTTACAGGCCATCATGCACGTCTCTATCCAGGGACAATGTGGAGCCTCCCAATTTTTGGCTGCCCTGCCTAAGGGCTATACTACAATAGACCCACTTCCTTACAATGGGCACTTCAGGTTTACAGGCCCTCATGCACGTCTGTATGCAGGTGCATTGGTGAACCTCACAATTTTGGACTGCCCTGGCAAAGGAAAATACTACAAAGACTCACTTCCTCAAAATGGGCCCATTAGACTCAAGAGGCCTTCATGTACGTCTCTTCTCAGGGACATCGGAGTGCCACACAATGTTTTCACGTAAAATCTTTCATGTATTAATCTCAAAAAGTAACATACACCAGCTCTATCTCACTATTGGGTATGTGCCCTTAACATTTCCGCCATGAAAAATCATTTTGGGGTCATTTTGGAAGGTTTTCTGGTGAGTCCGTAAAAATGGCGTAAAACGCGGACAAAATTGTTCACAGCTGTGACTTTTCAGTGATAAATGCTTCAAGGGGTCTTCCCCATGCGGTTGCCATGTCTTTTTAGCACTCTTCTGAGACTTTTGTGACATTTTTAGGGTTTCTCCATGCTGCCGGGGGGTCATTTCACAAAAATACTCGGGTCTCCCATAGGATAACATTGGGCTCGTTGCTCGGGCCGAGTACACGAGTATCTTGGGAGGCTCGGCCCGAGCTTCGAGCACCCGAGCTTTTTAGTACTCGCTCATCACTACTAACCACAGATGTGTGGATGTAAAGGCTTGTGCAAATCTTTCTGTGTCTTCATGTAATGACACACAGACTTAATAATATTGAGATCAAGGCTCTATTTGGGCCATATCATCACTTACAGGACGTTTTATTTTTCTTTACCCTCAAGAAAGTTCCTAATGATATTCGTGTGATTGTTTATTAGCCTGCAGCAGAATAAACTTGGACACAATCAAAAGCCTCCCTGATGGTATTTCACTATGGAGAAATATCTGCCTGTATTCCTCAGTATTAGGCCGATTTCACACGTCAGTGAAAAACACAGACATTCTTCACTGACGTGTAAAACACGCACATGTCCCTCCGTGCGCCGTGATTTACGGCACACGTGGGTTGTCTATGTGCAATCCGGGCTCCGTTCTCCGTAGTCCGTGATTGCACATAGATATTAACTCACCTGCGCCAGCTCCCGCTCTCCATGGTGCTGAACGCTCCCGCGGTGCAGCATCCGGCCGGCGCTGACCTCCGCAGCAGCTGCTTCCGGGTCGGCTGTGTCGTGCATTCATGAATATGCACGACAGTAATGAGCCGGCTCAGAAGCAGCAGGCAGAACAGGCTGCATAGAGCGTCGCTGGAGCCGGGTGAGTAAAAATGTTTTTTATTTTATAAGCACGTTTTTTTCTGGCACGTGTTTCACGGATCACACCACTGCGTGGTCCGTGGGACATCAGTGATGCCAGAAAAAAATGGACATGTCTCCGTTCGGCAATCACGGACATGCGGGTACGCCACACGGAGACACTTTCAGTGACAAATCACTGATGTTTGAGCAGACCCATTGATTTTAATGGGTCTGCGTATGTCAATGATTCTGGTACGTTGAAAAAAAGCACAAACATACCAGAATCACTGACGTGTGAAACAGGCCTTAAGGACAGCATAAATCTTGATCAAATCCCAATTTAATGCTGAAATGCAGCCCCCAATCATAAAGAGCCTTCATCATGCTTCACTGATGCCAACAGACACTCATTAACCCCTTTAAAACCTTTGGCGTACATATACAAGGTCCAAGGTTGTATCTGTCCCTTTAATGCAAGCTTGCGGAAAAATGGAATCGCCTTGTGAGCCCACATTATTCTCCTCACATGTCTGCTGATCTGATCGGCAGACAAATGCAGCTAACAGGCGCAAGTGGATCTCCAGTTAACTGGTTAGATTGCGTTGACAAACTCTGACAGCTCAATCTAACACACGCCAGGAGAGACCGTGTGATTCTCCGCTTCCATTGGCAGCCCGTGACACAATCACGCGGTGCCGATGGGTTGTTATGACGACTGATGACCCCTGTCGCTGTCATGATGTGCTTCCTGACGCATCTCTCTGATCAGCAGAAGCAATTGCAGTGTATGAGCTTCAAATCCCCTAAGTGGACTACTAAAATTAATAAAAAGTAAAGAAAAAAAAGTTTTGTAAAATATGAAAAAATTAAAATAAACCTAAAAGTTCATATCACCCACCTTTTGCACCATTGAAAATAAAACAGGAAAAACAAAACACATATTTGAAATTGCCGCATTAAGAAATGCCCAATCTATCAAAATATAAAATCAATGAATCTGATTGGTAAAAGGCGTATCGAGATTTTTTTGGTTGCCGCAACATTGCATTAAAAAGAAATATTAGATGATCTAAACACCGCATCTGCCCAAAAATGGTATCATTAAGAAAGTCAGCTCAAAAAACAAGCCATCACTGAGCCCCAAATCCCGAAAAATGAGAACGCTACAGGTCTCGGAAAATGGCAACAAAAGAGCAATTTATTTTTATTTATTTTTTTTTACAAACTTCAGAATTTTTTTTCACGACTTAGATAAAAGTAAAAGTATACATGTTTTGAATGTACAAACTCATACTGACCTGGGAAATCATATTACCAGGTCAGTTTTACCATATAGTGAACATGGTAATTAAAAAAACAAAAACAATCAAGGAATTGTGTTTTTTTTGCATTTTCACTGTCTTGGAATTTTTTTCCCGTTTTCCAATAAAATATGTGGTAGAATGAATGGTGTAATTCAAAAGTACTATATATAGTTTGAAGATAAAGAATCCAGCTCAACCAGGAGACCGCTCAGTTCCGTCGGTAATAGAAAGCAAAGGATCCCGCTGCTGCTTCACCGTCAGGTACAAGGTGAAAGAAGAAGAATGTTGAGTGTTTACCAAGTCTAAGGGGTACTTTGCACACTACGACATCGCAAGCCGATGCTTGCGATGCCGAGCGTGATAGTCCCCGCCCCCCGTCGCACATACCATATTGTGTTATAGCTGCCGTAGCGAACATTATCGCTATGGCAGCAACTTCACACGGACTTACCTGCCCTGCTACGTCGCTCTGGCCGGCGAACCGCCTCCTTCCTAAGGGGGCGGGTCGTGCGGCGTCACAGCAACGTCACACGACAGGCGGCCAAAAGGAGGGGAGGGGCGGAGATGAGTGGGACGTAAACATCCCGCCCACCTCCTTCCTTCCGCATAGCCGGCGTGAGCCGCAGGACGCAGGTAGGAGATGTTCCTTGCTTCTGCAGCTTCATACACAGCGATGTGTGCTGCCGCAGGAACGAGGAACAACATCGTAACATCAGTCCTTCCGAAATTATGGAAATGACCGACGCTACACCGATGATACGATTTCGACGCTTTTGCGGTCGTTAATCGTATCAAAAACGATTTACACACTCCGATATCGACAGCGACGCCGGATGTGCGTCACTTTCGATTTGACTCCACTGACATCGTAGCTGCAATGTCGTAGTGTGCAAAGTACCCCTTTTGGCATTACGCTCGAAAAACGTCTGGTGTGAGCCTTACATGTCGTATGGACCTGCTATATTAAAGGAAAAAAAATCTGGAAGTTGGATCATTTCTTCTTGTTTCACTTGTAACTCAAAAGTACAACTCATCCTGTAAAAAACAAGCCCTCATATGGCTATATTGACAAAAAAAGTTATGGCTCTTGGAAGAAAGGGAGGAAAATACAAAAACGAAAAACAGAAAATCTCCGGGTGTTGAAGAGGATAATGTTCCATACCTCAGCCCATTGGCAAACAAACTGCCTTTTTTTTTACAACCAAATATTTGACATTTTGACTCATCAGTCTAGAGCACTTGCTGCCATTTTCTGATCCCAATGCCACTGGTGTGGGGGGCACTTACTCACAGTGTGAGGAGCCTTTATACAGTGTGGGAGCTAATGGGGGGCCTTTGTACACTATGGGAGCTAATGAGGGGGCTGTCATATACTGTGTGGACTACTTTGGGGGCCCTCATGCAGTGTCAGGGGCTACTATTGAAGCCATTATACAATGTGGGGGCTGCTGTGGGGACGATTAATCAGTGTGTTGGCTACTGTGGTGGCCATTATACAGTGTGTGGACCATTCTTTTGGGGGAGCTGTAAGACCATCATACTGTGTATAGGTGAGGTGTAGAGGTATCATACTATGTATAGGAGGAGCCAGGGCCGGCATCAGCACCTGGCACACATGGGCAAATGCTGGGGCCCTGGACAGCTGGGGGTGCCCACTCACCATCTTCAGTCCTGCTGGCCCCAGGCTGAGTTCCGGCGACTGCAGTGTTTGGTCTGGCAGCCGCACTCAGTGCCGCCATCAGGGCATTACAACCATGACTCCTGTAAGGGGCTCTATAAGCAGAAGCCAGAGGGGGGCCCGCTGACAGCCTGGGCTCCTCCCCTTTCATCCCTTAGCTCACCGGGCCCCAGGGGACGGGGCCGCCAGCAGGTCAATGAGGGGGCGCGGGACGCTCACAGAGAGCTGCTCTGCACTGATTTACAATATGTGATCGGTGAAGAGAAAGACAAGAAATGTACTGGACCAGAACGGAGGCTGAGGTGAAGGACCTGTCAGGTCATCTGACTAATCATGTGCCTGATCACATGACCGGTGAACTGGCACGTCCTGTAGCTGCTGCAGCCTCTGTGCAGGTCCCAGTGACTCCTCTCCTGCTCTGCACCGATCAGGAACTGCAAGATGTGGTAATGTATACTGTGTGCATGTAGTCTGTCTGACTCTTTCCTAGTCAGTCTGTCTGTCTCTTTCCCTGTCTGCCTCTCTCATTCCCTGACTGTCTCTGTCTCTCTCATTCCCTGTCTGCCTCTGTCTCTCTCACTTCCTCTCTCTCTGTCTCTCTCATTCCCTGTCTGTCTGTCTCTGTCTGTCTCATTCCCTGTCTCTGTCTCTCTCATTCCCTGTCTCTCTGTCTCTCTCATTCGTTGTCTGTCTCTCTCATTCCCTGTCTGTCTCTGTCTCGATCATTCTCTATCTGTATCTTTCTCTCTCATTCCCTGTCTGCACACGGAGCACAGTGTATGTCCTCCCGCAATGTATGGGCCCTCCACCGTCCTGAGCGGTAGGTTCCACCCCCCTCCCCCCGATGTGTATGGCCCTCCCTCCACCTGAGCTGTATGTTCCACCCCCCTCCCCCACATCTGTATGGGCCCCCCTCCATCTGAGCTGTATGATCCAGTGCCCCAGAGCAGTATGGCTCCATCAGAGTAGTATGCCTCAGACCCCACCAGGGAAGAGCAGTATGCCCCCGGCCCCACCAGAGCAGAGCAGTATGCCCCCATCCCTACCAGAGTACAACAGTATGCCCCCAGCCCTCCTCACCAAATCAGAGCAGTATTCCCCCAGCCCCCCTCATCAGAGCAGCACGGGCGCCCCAAAGCGGTATGGCTCCACCAGAGCAGAACAGAATGCCCCTGGCCCCCCTCACCACAGGAGAGCAGGATGCCTCCTGCCCCCCATATCATAGCAGCATGGGCCCCCAGAGTAGTATGGCTCCACCAGAGCAGATCAGTATGCCCCCAGAAGGTGGGAACAGAGCAGAATGCCTCCGGTCCCCCCCACCAGAGCAGAGCAGTATGTCCTCAGCCCCCTCACCAGAACTGTATGCCCCAAGCCCCCCCACCAGAGCTGTATGGGGCCCTCCACCAGAGCTGTATGAACCCCAATACCAGAGCACAGCAGTATGCCCCCTGCCCCACACATCATAGAAGCATGGATCCCCCAGAACAGTATAGCTCTACTAGAGCAGATCAGTATGCTCCCAGCAGGGGGGAAAAGAGCAGAATGCACCCGGCCCCCTCACCAGAGCAGAGCAGTATGTTCCCAGCCCCCTCACCGGAACTGTATGCCCCAAGCCCCCCCACCAGAGCTGTATGGTTTCCTCCACTAGAGCATTATGAGCCTCAACACCAGAGCCATATGCCCCCTTCCCCAGTGATGTGTAAGCCTTCCCAGTAACATCTGTTCCCCCCCAGTAACATGTATGCCCCAGTGATGTGTATGCCTACCTAGTAATGTGTATGCCCCGCAGTAAAGTGTATTTCCCCGAGTAATGTGTATATGCCCTAGTAACGTGTATGCCCTTTGGTAACATGTATGCCCCTCAGTAATGTGTATGCCTCTCTACAGTAATGTGTATGCCTCCCCAGTATTGTCTATGTTCCAAGCCTCTTCTGTGATGTATATCCTGCAGCTCCAGCCCTTCCTGTGATGTATATACTGTAGCCCCAGCCCCTCCTGTAATGTATATACTGTAGCCCCCAGCCTTCACTGTGATGTACATACTGTAGCCCCCAGCCTCCCCTGTGATGTATTTACTGTAGCCCCTAAGCTCCCCTGTGATGTATATACTGTAGCCCCCAGACTTCCCTGTGATATATATACAGCAGTCTCACTGTTCGCGGCCATGTTTGTTAAAGTGATGTCCTTCACATAGCACAGTCTGCACAGCTCCATGCCCAGGAGGAGCTGGAAGGAGACAAGCGGGGAGGTGAGTGAGGCTGCTGCTGGCTTCTCCATATTAATAATATCTCTAATGTGTCTGTGGTGTGCACGTATGATGTATATATCTATGTATGTCAGTGTATGTGATTGTGTGTATATTTTTGTCTGTTTATATGTATTTTAGGGACTTTGTCTTCAAATATGTATATACAACCCCTGGCAAAAATTATGGACTCACCTGGCTCTGAGGATGTTCATTCAGTTGTTTACTTTCGTTTTAAAAAAGCAGATCACAGACATGGCACAAAACTAAAGTCATTTCAAATGGAAACTTTCTGGCTTTAAGAAACACTAAAAAAAATCATGAAAACATAATGTGCTAGCCAGTAACTGTTACTTTTCAAGACCAAACAGGGATAAAAAATTATGCAATCACTCAATTATGAGGAAAAAAATTATGGAATCACCCTGTAAATTTTCATTTCCCAAAACTAACATCTGCATCAAATAAGATCTGCTCATTAGTCTGCATCTAAAAAGGAGTGATCACATCTTGGAGAGCTGTTGCACCAAGTGGACTGACATGAATCATGGCTCCAACACTAGAGATGTCAATTGAGACAAAGGAGAGGATTTCAAACTCTTAAAAGAGGGTAAATCATCACGCAATGTTGCAAAAGATGTTGGTTGTTCACAGTCAGCTGTGTCTAAAATCTGGCCAAATACAAACAACATGGGAAGGTTGTTAAAGGCAAACATACTGGTAGACCAAGGAAGACATCAAAGCGTCAAGACAGGAAACTTAAAGCAATATGTCTCCAAAACAGGAAATGCACAACAAAAGAAATGAGGAACGAATGGGAGGAAACTGGAGTCAATGTCTGGGACCGAACTGTAAAAAACTGCCTAAAGGAAATGGGATTTACATACAGAAAAGCTAAACAATAAAAAATTACTGCCTGAAGAGAACATGTAAATTTCCACAGTCATTGATGATATGGGGCTGCATGTCAGGTAAAGGCACTGGGGAGATGGCTGTCATTACATCTTGAATAAATGCCAAGTTTACATTAAAATTTTGGACACTTTTCTTATCCCAACAATTGAAATTATGTTTGGGGATGATGAAATCATTTATCAAGATGATAATGCATCCTGCCATAGAGCAAAAACTGTGAAAACATTCCTAGAAAGAAGACACAAGACACAAGAAGATCAATGGCATGGCCTGCAAATAGTGCGGATCTCAATCCAATTGAAATCTTTGGTGGAAATTGAAGAAAATGGTCCATGACAAGGCTCCAACCTGCAAAGCTGATCTGGCAACAGCAATCAGAGAAAGTTGGAGCCAGATTGATGAAGAGCACTGTTTGTTGATCATTAAGTCCATGCCTCAGAGACTGCAAGCGGTTATAAAAGCCAGAGGTGGTGCAACAAAATACTAGTGATGTATTGGAGGGTTCATTTTTTTGTTTGTTTTTCATGATTCCATAATTTTTTTCTCATAATTGATTGATTACTTAATTTTTCCCCCCTTTTTGGTCTTGAAAAGTAACCATTACTGGCTAGAACATTATGTTTTCATGATTTTTATTAGTGTTTCTTAAAGCCAGAAAGTTGCCATTTGAAATTTGTTTGGTGCCATGTGTGTGATCTGCTTTATTTAAACAAAAGTAAACAACTGAATGAACATCTGTGCCCCCCGTAGAAGCAGCCGAGCTGCTCGGATCCGGGTTCTCAGTGGCTCGAGGGTCTCCGGACCCAGGGGTTGTGCGGCCACTCAAATGAAGGGGGTATTTACAAGGGGTTATAGAGTTCGTGATGCCACCTGTGGTGCGCGGTAACTGGGGTGAATACCGCCGTGGCCTTTGGGGAGTACCCGGGGTGATGATGGGGTTCAGCCAGGTGTTGTGACCCTCCACGGGAAGGGGGAATGCCCCGGGATTTGGTGGGAGGATAAGGCCGTGGGATGCAGGGGTCACTCTTGTACTCACTCAGTCCAGTAAGCAGACACCGACAACCGGGTAAACCAAATCATTGGACACCGCTGCCGCTGAGGGGAGCTAGTTCAGGTCTCTTCCCCAATGGTGCTGCCTGGTGATCCGTGACTTGCCTCTTGGCACTAAGCTTACTTCTCTGGTGGTTCCGGTAGTGTGAAACCTGCCGGGTCCCGCTCCCCACTGTGGCTAAGTGTGGGAGCTTGCTCTCAGGGCTCACGTTTGTGATTTTCTGAACCGTTTTGGGTGGAAAGTCCTATCCCCCCTCGTCGCGCTAGTGCCCTGATTTTGGAGCGGTTGGAAACTAATCTTGAAGGCTCCGTTCTCCACGAATAAATTATCGGGTTGCATGCAGCTACTCCCCGACCTAGGGTCCACTTACCCCGTCGTGCCTCGGTCCCGGACCAGTGATGGTGCAAGGCCACCAACTGTCCTGCTCGACAGATCCGAGCCCCTTGCTACGATACCCTGTTACCGGGGGTCCGACTCCTCTAGGCCCAGACCAGCGTCTGCAACCTAGATAGTTTCCTTATGGGAGTCACCGCTTCCGACCTCCTCAGAGCTCCTCACAGCTCGAGGGCTACTCTCTCCACCACCATTCACTAACCAACTGACTACACTCCTCACCTCCCCTCCCTGACCCCCCAGGTGGGCGACTCTATTCCACTCAAGCCGTCCACTGGTGTGTCTATGGACTGTGGTGCAGGTTGCATCTAGAATTTGATTTGCTGATGTAGGCAACACCATTTGGTTAGGGTCCCATAACCAAGAGGGAGGTGGATACTGCATGGGAGGGTAGATTGTGCAATACCCTGTGACGACCTGATAGTCCAGGGGCATCACACATCCTCAGACCCAGGTGAGTCCATAATTTTTGCCAGGGGTTGTATATGTATGCCTTTATGTGTACGTGTCTGTCATATCTGTTTATGTACGTTTCTGTGTGCGCATGTGGCCCACTGAGACTTTTTCGTCCGGGGGCCACAAAAACCTGGAGCTGGCCCTGCTTTACACAAAAGCATTTGTTGGTGAAGACAGCTTCAAGATGTCTCCTGTATGGAGAAACTCGTCTCAGGAATGATTCTGGCCCATTCTTCCATACAAACACTCTTCAAATCCTAAAGATTCCGTAGTCTTCTTCTATGAACTCTGAGTTTTAGTTCCTTCCATAAATTTTCTATTGGATTCAGGTCAGGTGATTGGCTGGGCCATTCTAGAAGCTTTATTTTCTTTTTCTGAAACCAACTGAGATTTTTCTTGGCTGTGTGTTTGAGTACATTGTCTTCCTGAAATGTACACACTCGTTTCATCTTCAGCATCTTCTGTGCTGGCAATATTTCTAGATGGACTTCAGCTAACATTTTAGCCAACCCATTAAAGTGTGCTGGGACATTATTATGAATGCTGTTAACGTCTTGGCCATGCAACTACAGGCCTTGTTCATGGAAGAGGTAGATATCAAGCTGCAGCAGCAGCAAGCAAGTTTACAATTTTTTTTGCCTCATGCAAATTGTACGTTTGCCTCCATCCTGTCTATTCTGGGTGTGGTAGTCAACAAGTTGGCATTGTATTGTCTTTATTCTGTGGAGATTCACAGGCCTGGGCATTTTCACTACCCGAGGATTCCCTGGCATTTTCCTTGATTGAGGTGTTTTTCATCTATGACAACCCAAAGTTGTAGGAAATGAGTGATCCAGCTTTCAGGCATCTTTGAATAAAACCCAGTTTTTAATGAAAAATATTACTAAAAGCAAAGTCCATAATAGGCATTGAAATGTGATACAGCAGGTCCTAGTTGAATTGTGCGACCACGACGGGACGCATTTTGAGCAGGATCTCGTGCTTCTACTGCCGACATTTGGAATGGTCTCCGGGGTGAGCTGGACTTATTCATATTATAGCCCATACAAAGTCACTGTTGCTGAATCCAAGATCTGCAAGCTGGTTCATGGAGGCCATAGAATGAGGACTACTGCTCACATGTTAGACGTTGGACAATAGAGGCCTCTTGGAATGACTCTGCTCTTCAGAGTCAGTTCCATCTGGGGCTTTTGAGTCAGAATAGAGACATGATGGCTTAGAGTCCCTGCCCGCAGTCTCTGGAAGAGACTATGACACTGGCTGTTTGTTTGGATAGACGCCTCAGAGATAGAGACACATTTAAAGGCATTTCAGTGGCATCTTCCTGCCTACCCGTTTACACCGAGGAATCTATGCAGCAACACCAAAGGGGGAACTGAACTTGGAGCATTTGCTCTGTTCTGTTTATATTGTGCTGGTTCTGGTAACATCATGATTCAATGTTTCAAATCTGTTAAAGAATTTCAAAAGGGAAAGAAGAAGAGAATTTTTGTAGTCATGTAGGTACCAAGAGTCTGAGATTTGTCTTTGGTACAGGCCAGAGAGCTGTCCCTGTGTAGAAATGCTATACAAGACCTTTCCCTGAGTAGTAGGGCTATACCACAGCTGTCCCTGGTACTAGGGCTACACGACAGCTGTCCCTGGGTAGTAGGACTATAAGAGAACTGTTCCTATGTAGTAGGGCTATGTGACAGCTGTCACTGGGTAGTAGGAGTATGCAACAGCTGTCCTTAGGTAGTCGGACTATACGACTGATGTTCCTGGGTACTAGGGCTGGGGTAGTAGGGATATGCAAGAGCTGTTCCTAGATAGTAGGGCTATCCAAGAGCTGTCCCTTAGTTGTAGAGCTAAGGGTTCTGTCCCTGTGGGGCTAAGGGCGCTGTATATGGTTTGTAGGGCAAAGGGTGCTGTCATTGAGTTGTAGTGCTATGCAGATGTGCAAGGATTGTAGGGCTTTCCCTGGTGTGTAAAACTTTAGGCATTCATCAACATTGTACACCTGGTAAATCTCACAGCAGGCATACATTTGGCAAGATACACCCCCAAAAAAATCCCATTAGTCATCCTCCAGCATCGCTTCCCCAATAATTTCACCACAGGTGTCCCTCCAGAAACTCACAGCCCCTAAAATCCCATTGAAAGCATCACCCCCAATTACACATATCTCCAATCCCACCACAGGCATCAAAGACCCCCACAATTCCACCACAGACATACCCACAGCATTATATATCCACAAAACCAAAGAGAGACATCCCTATAGCATTGCACCCCCGAAATCCTAACACAAGTATCCCTACAGCATTATAGACACTTAAAATACCACCACAAGCATCCACCTAGCATTGTTCACACCCAAAAACTCACCAGAGACATCCCTTCACATTATAGACTCCAAAAATCCCACCAAAGACAATCCAACACAATGGGCAGCACTTTGAACACATTCTATAAGTGGTCATAAAATTGTAAATAACTAATTAACGAATAAGGTTACATTAAAAACAAGCACACCATTGTTTTTTTTTGGGAAATTCTCAATAAGTCTGATGTGTTACATGACCCTCTTTCCATTGGAAAAAATAAAGTTGAATCCAAAATGGACGACTTCAAAATGGCTGCCATGGTCACCACCCATCTTGAAAAGTTTCCCCCCTCCCATATACTAATGAGCCACAAGCAGGAAGTTGATATCACCAACCATTCCCATTTAAATGTATCCATATAAATGGCCCACCCTGTATATACCGTAGTTATTTCTCCCTAAATAGTTTGTGGTCAAACTCTCTGGGGACATCATTTTTGCCAGATTTTCTGTTTGACTATCTCTTAGTGATACTGTGTGCTACTAAAATGTAGATATTTTTAGTCAAAGATTTTAAAATATTATTCAGTGCAGAATATTGGAAGTATTTAGACTGAAAGAACAAAAATATTCAAGTCTAAATTATAAAAAAAGTATAAAATAAAGTGCTATCACTTTAGTTGATTACACCTAATAACATATAATTGAAAATCATTGCTTTTCTTATGTATTGGTAAATGTTGTTTCACTAAAATGTACAATATATTTGTTCGTATACTCAAAAATGTGTTTAACACTAGAAGTCCCAGAGAGGGATCATGTAACATTTCTACCTTTGGAACCCAGAGACAGGTCGAATGACCTGAAGGATTTACACTCTCTTACAAGACCTTTGTTGAGGTGGATCTACACAATTGCCCCCTGCTGATTCCTCAGGCAATGGCCACATTTACAAATGAAAGGATGCTAATTGGAGCCATCAGAGTTGTCAGTTTGGACTAAGGGTCATTTGACCCTCTTTCGGGACTTCAAGAGGGAGCTCGAAATTTCTGGGACTTCTAGTGTTAAGAATGTTGCATATATGAAAGAATAAAAAAACACATGAGGTAGTAATAACTTTTTTTGGAATTGAAAAATTAGTAATGTCTATTGTATTTGGTGTAGCTGCTCAAGTATTTTAAAGAGGTTGCCCACCATTTAAACATTGATGGCTTATGCTTTGGAAAGGTCATCAGTGTCTGATCAGCTGCTTCAGCTGTTTTTGATGCCGGCGGAGGCAGCAGGTGGCTGGAAATGCTCAGTTCCAGAATTGCTCCATCTTCTGATAGTGGTCACGTCCGGGTATTGCACATCTGTCTACTATTGATGTGAATAGGAGGCGGATGTGCAGTACCCAGCCGTGGGCACTCTCAGAAGATGGAGCTATTCTGGAACTGAGTATTTTAAGCAGCCTGTTGCTGCCGCCACTACAAAAGAAAACAGCTGAACGGCAGGTGTGCTGAGTATCGGACCCCAGATGATCAGACACTGATGACCTATCCTAAGGATAGGCCATCAGTGTTAAAGCAGTGGACAACCTCTTTAAGCCAGCTGCCCTATATGACCTTTCCAGAACTTCTTTTACTATGTCTTTAGAGAGAAGCTATAGATTCAAACATATAATAAGAATCCTGTCTGATTTTATATGGTAATTTTCTATACCGGTATATAAATATAATTACATTTTCTTTGTGAATTTGGCATCTAGCAGTAATTAGGAATTATTTAAAGAATAAAATATTGTACCTAGATGATTCTACTACATTGATCATCATTATCTTCACATCTATTACATGATTCTCCATTACTCTATGCTCTTACCTCTAAGCCAGATGGGTCCAGCATGGGAGTCCTTTAGGGTTGTGTGACGTTCCTTTCTTGATGTCCAGAGCAGGTAAACCATCATCCAGCAGCCTGTGAGGCCCATAAGGACACACAGCAAAGAGAGTACCTCCCGGTCAACCACTGCCACATCATTGAAAGCTCCACTGCTAACAAGGACAATGGCCAACAGCAGAACATTTAACCCCAGATGTCCAGAGAGCAAACGACCCCCTTTCTTCCATAAAACAGGTGGTTCAACAGCAACCAAGGAATGCTGGCCAATACTGATCTTCTCAAACTTGGTGTCATTTTCTAGGGAAGACTCAGTTGCAGGAGAAATGGTGTCAACACTTATGTCCCCCATAGTCAAGGCCTGGAAAATAAATTAACTAGCTTATTTTCTTTCTTCCAATTTTGTTTGTTTCTCGCTTCTTAGACTTCTTCATTTCTATCACATTTGGAAAACTGAATCTGCATAACTATATGTGCAAACTATGTGATAATAAGAAATGTAATATATATAGCCATGAAGCATATATATCATATATCTCATTTAATTGAGAATTGGAGCACAGATAATAGTCAAGTTGCTTACCTATGACTACCATCCCATGTGTAAAATCCTAAATATAGGATGCTGCAGTTGTGTAGATATCTAGATATATTAAAAAACTGAATAGAAAGTTGATTACAGTAAGTAGAATAGTGATGCATGGCCTTCAAGAGAATAGCATGTGAATTTCAGAGGGTGTATGTAAATAAGTTTCTAGGGAAAGTTAGAGGTCTTTACGTCATTGTTGGGCTAGGATATAGATTATTAGGTTTGGTGTTCAGTTTGTGGCTTATGTGTCATCGGATAGGTTTCACAATCCTAAGGATTTTTCTCACAGAATCGGGCCCCAGGGGGTCACCTGGTACTGTCATCTCCATATATTTATACAGAATTTTCCTGGTTCCAAATCTTAAATTATTTCTATTCACTAAGTTTCAGTACAATCTGTATCTAAAGTGTAAAGCTAATTGTAATGATCTAAACATTAAAATAAACAATATATATAATGAACTAAACAAAATATTATATTGAGTGATAAAGTTAATAAGAACATTTCATTCAACAATTCATTCAAACTTTTCTTACCTGTTGTGTTTCTCAGGAAATACGATTGTTTTGTAATATTCTTTGACTTTAGTTTCCAAAGCAGGAATTGGTTCAGTACTAATGGTGGTCAGTTTCAGAAGAGTTGATGATCGTCTTCGGGATCTTGGTACATACCAAGATTATTTCAGATGGTAGTTCTGAAATCTTCTAGGTCAACGTAGCTATTGTCTTCTTTATTTTGGGTCTTGGATTTTTTTTAATGATTTTAAATTATCTGTTAGAAAACCCTTCTGCCCTAGGTTGGAACATCTACCTTAGTCTATAAGTAACCTACTGGTGTCTTTAATGACTTTGGGCTAGATTCTCTATTTATATGCAATAAACTATTCATATTTTGGTCCTTTCATCTGGGATGAGCTTCCTCTTTTCCCAGATTATACTGTTTCTAGGACTGATTTACACACTGTGATAATAAGACATTATAAACTCTTCATTCTGTATCCATTGACTTTTGATTTAAGGCCCCTAATATACAAGGGACAGTGAAGAACAAACAACATGTCCTACAGCATTTAGAAGTTTATTTTCTCACAGAGGGACAATCACTGATTTCTAAACTTAAATCTCTTTGTAAAATCTATTGGGCCTCTATATTTCATTTTGTGACACATATACTGTGCGACAAGTATTAAAGTATTTACAGAACATTTAAAATGATGAAAAGACATACAAAAATAAACTGCGTTCTGTGACAAAAATACATGATATGAAGCCATTAAGAAACTATTTTAATGCTTAAATCTATTTTAAGAGCACTTGACTATAGTATATTGTATTCTATCAGCCAGAGAGTCTGTCTGCACCTGTCTTAATGGGCCAGGAAGTCATTAGAATTGTCTTTCCCCCATAATAATTACATTTATCACATGTACCTTTGAAGGCCTCTACAAATATTTACATATATATGTATGTGAATGATATTAATACCTATTTTATGAGTTGAACTACATTATCTTTGTATTTTAGGATGAGCACGCTTTTACATGCTGGACGTTTGTTAAAAGTCGCAGAATAGTACTGTTTGTAATTGTATGTTTTATAACCATTTATAAGAGATAGTGTAGCCTGCAATATATACATTCTAAATTACAATTAGCAAAGTGCACCATGGCTGGAGTATTAGCAAATCTGATGCTATACGGTAGATATGGTGAGATCTATTCTATATCTATAAGAGTAGTTGTGACCTCTGAGGTATTTGTCAGGAAGTTCCAGATGTATTTATATCTCCAACCTATGCCACTGGAACACTGCATATATTAACCATAGGTTCTCTTTGTTAAAAATAAAATGTTCAGTGTGAGAAGCTGGCTGTGGACTAAAGACTATTGGACCAAAGGATGTAAAACGTAGTCCACAACTCTAAGGAATGCAGAGCTTTTCCAGTACAGAGTGCTGCCTACATCTATCTTATTGTTGTTCTAATTGTTGTGTTTTATTGGATATTTCCTTGCTTGTCATTTTAAGGCACACAGAAGGCCAGGCAGGAGATTGGTAATTAGAGTAAAGTAATAATTGCATTACTTTTGTTTGTGTCTCAGGGGCCTCAAATTAAGCCATTATCCTCCCAGCCACTAGTCTTATTATAGGGATGGTCACTGTAGACCCAGCAGAGCTGTTACCTCAGGGTGTCTTACATGCCGTCTCTGGAGTGGGCCTCGACCTCAAGAAAATACCTCCACCAATGCACGTTAAGCATTAGGTGAGTTATTTCCTGTGGAAAGGCTTAATCCTGAGGGTGGCTTGGGGTACTTAGGGCACTGATGTGAGAATGGGGGTTGTTGCTGACTGGAGCTGGGTAAAGGCGCTACAGTGGTGGTATCCATCATCTGGAGGAACATAGACTGTGACTGCAGACTATACCAGTGGGAAATACAAAAGCTGTGGGAGGCAGTGGGTATTGCCTGGTACAGGGGCAATGTAACTACTGGTCCTGGATTGGGATCTCGTCGACTGGGGGCATATTATTTTGGTCATCTACCTGTAGTTGCTGTAAGGCCATGGACAGAAGAAATATAAAATAAGTGCACTGTTAATCTGCCTAGGTGATCAATAGAACCCACAACCTCAGATCTTCACATTCAGTATTTATTATTTTACTGGATTACTGTTTGTTGTGTTGTTCAATGCAGCAAAAGAAAGGTATATCCTTAATTTATTATCTAAAAATACCAAAAAGACACTATTTTCACTCATGTCTGGCCTCTGGGTTTGACACAAGCGATGGGAGCTATACAGGCACATGTAACAAATGACACAGCAATACGTAGTGTGAAACCACTTCTAAGGCTCTAAAAGTAATGTGTAGCCACAAAAAAAAATAGCTTAAAGAAAATTAAAAAGAAGTAACTCCCCTTACCTATCTTGCGCCATTCCTGCTGCGATGCTTTCATGGTCCCCCTCCTGTCTCTCACCTTCCTCGACAGACATGCAGCCAGTAACTGCTTGGCATATAGGGAGCATCCAAACAAGAACAGATGAAGAGAAAATTATTTCATTTATTAGGTTTAATTATAAGAATTCAGGCTTCACAAAATCCAGACAGAGATATCAGTTAGCCATATACTGTATAGGATAAAAAAACCTTAACTTTAACACTTAACAGTCAATGCCCTTCATAGGTGAAGAAGAAAATCTATGGCACGCACCAATAGTTAAAATCAATCTTAGTTTGAATGGTTCTGGGGCACTGCGTAGGGCAGATATTTTTAAGTAGAAGTATTATAATCATTCTGCTATTTTAGGGGCATCGTGTCGGGATGTGCTACAGAAGACCGGAGAAGATGGAAATCTGCAGAGACGAGATGTGAATATGAAAAGTCATCATGGCATCAGGACAAGATGAAGAATAGAAAGAAATGACTAGAGACAACATCATCTATAAGGTACCTGAATGTAAATGTTTATTTGTGATACTGACTATGTCTTATCATTAGGCCTTGGTCCCACTTGCGCATTGCTTCTGATGTGAGTGCAATGGGACCCCCACTGATCAGCTGCTCTTGGCGCAGGTGTCCGGAAATACTTATTTCTGGATCTGCTCCGTCCTCTGATGGTGTCCGCGGCCGGGTACTGCACATCAGCCTCATTGATTTTAATAGGAGACTGCTGCCACTATCAGAAGACGGAGCAGATCCAGAACTGAGCACTTCCGGCCACCTGCCACCACCGACACCTAGTGTAGGGAATTGGCGGGGTTGCCAGGTGCCGGACCCTGACCAGTCAGACATTGGCGACCTATCCTAAGGAAAGGTCATTAATGTTAAAATAGTGGACAATCTGTTTAATAAAGTCTTGTGCCGTCTGACAAGTTAAGGGTTACTAGGTTTTTATTTATGTTGTTAGGAGCATTAAAGGGGTTTTCCAAATTTGTTATGAGTCTGCAGTCTCTCCTTGTGTCACTCTGTGACTGCAGCCTTCTGAATTCTCATAGTGTGCACACTGCACACCGTCCGGATTATCTGGTGCTGGCGGTGAGAGTGGGAGGTTATGAAGCTGCAAGTACGCGATTTACATAGATGTGGTCACGTGCTGAACAGACATGCTCAATGAAAATGAATTGACTGAGGCTGGAACATCAAATCAGAATGTGACCAGAAGAATCACATACTTGTGCTCACATGATCATCCACTCTCTCCACTGGCACCGGCACACCCCGCCGCAGCCCCGCTACTCAATGTCGGTCGGCAGCGCGCCTGACAGCACCCCCAAACCCCCCGTCCCCGCTCCTCGCCTCAGAGATGCGTACCAGTAAATATTTTTTTACAAAAAAGCACTGGTGTTATATATGTCACTGGCAACAGCCACGTGTCCAGGGCAAGTTGATACCGGTCAGTGAATTAACAGGCATTGGTTTTGTGTTCACCATGAGGGAAAGACAGTAATCACTTTTGTTAGAGTGACCCCCTGTTGGCACTGTGTGTTGGCAGATGGTGCCCAGTTCTCGGCTTTCAGAGGGGGGGATGTGTAGCATAGCTAGGAAGGACAGGGATAATCACAGCTCCACAGGTCTTGATTAGGAGTGCACCTGCAGTGTTTTGAAAAAGAACCTGGAAATGGGTTCAGGGTGTATGACTAGTGAAACTGTCAGTCTGCTGGATGTAGCCAAGGGGTTTCATACGGAGTTTTGCATAAAACTCGCCGACTGTCATAGCAAGAGTTAACCTCTGCTAGCCTGCTCATTAGGCTTCTTTGATCACTGCTCTTCTCATTTTTAGGCTGGAGGAAATCTACCTACATCAACTATAGTTTATACTGTGTTTTTCTGTGAGTTGTGCTGTCCCAGACGTGCTGTAGAAAGAGTTGCTTTGCACTTTGTGTTGTTGTGGAGTTACCCATCGCCTTGTTGTTTGAACCATGCTCTTGTTTTCCTCCTAATCTCTTATTATCCTACACCTCTGTGTGTGCATGCTGTGTGACAGAGTTTTGGTTTCCCCTGTTTGTCTATTTCTATGGATTAAATCACACTTATATGTCATCTCCCCCTGGGAGAGAGGGAGAAGGTATAAAATCAGCGCTAGTCAGGAGTAGAGATGAGCGATGTTTGAGTCGAATGGTTCGCCAATTTCATGTTCGAGTGATTTTGGGGGGTGTTCGAGTCGTTCGACGAACTCGAACGATTTGCTAAAAGTTCAGCAGTTCGAGTTACGTTTGAGAACGGTTCGATCACCAAAAAGCGTAGCTAGTTACTAGCTGGCTTTTCACTGTAATAGTGTGAGTGACTGAGAATCATGATATTATCAAAATTCAGCGTATAGTGTGCGGGGGGGGGGGACGGTGTTTATATCAGTGCTGCTGTTGAGTGCTGAAAGAATGGCGATCGCCATTTTTTTTTTCCTAACCGTGCGTACAGTGGGGCGGGCCAGTCTGTCAGCAAATCACAGACACACACACAGCAAAGTGGTTTTTTGCCAGACAAGCAAAGGCATGTGTCATAGGCTGTGCATGTCACATGTCCTTGCCTTATAACACACGGCCATTTTCCCCATCGGCACCATTATCTCTCTGCTGCGGGTGGGTGACAGTCACCGCTCTCGCTGCTGCTGCTGTGTGCATTATAGACATACAGTGCAATCTACACAGCGCTTTAGGGATTAGGGACTACTTGTAATTTCAGCCCTTTCAGGGCTGCATTACAGCCGTTCATAGCCCTTGTTGCTAGGCAGGTCTGTGCCAACGCTGTGCAGGGGTTTATATAACAGCGTCTGGCTACTTCAGCTCAGTCAATTCCTTAGTGCATTGTTTTATTGGCAGGGATAGAAAGTGAGGCTTCCTTTGCTGACCAGCTAGCTACAGCACCTCTGCATTCTACACACCTGCCCATTTTTGCTACGCAATTTTATTTGCGAACAGTACTGACACTTTTAGTGGCATACTAAAATTGTCTGGGATACTAACTTAGTGTTCCTTTGCTGTCCAGCTAGCTACAGCACCCCTGCATTCTACACACCTGCCCATTTTTGCTACGCAATTTTAATTGCAAACAGTACTGACACTTTTAGTGGCATACTAAAATTGTCTGGGATACTAACTTAGTGTTCCTTTGCTGACCAGCTAGCTACAGCACCTCTGCATTCTACACACCTGCCCATTTTTGCTACGCAATTTTAATTGCAAACAGTACTGACACTTTTAGTGGCATACTAAAATTGTCTGGGATACTAACTTAGTGTTCCTTTGCTGTCCAGCTAGCTACAGCACCCCTGCATTCTACACACTTGCCCATTTTTGCTACGCAATTTTAATTGAAAAACAGTGCTGACACTTTTAGTGGCATACTAAAATTGTCAGGGATACTAACTTAGTGTTCCTTTGCTGTCCAGCTAGCTACAGCACCTGTGCATTCTACACACCTGCCCTTTTTTGCTACACTATTTTAATTTCAAACAGTCCTGACACTTTTAGTGGCATGCTAAAATTGTCTGGGATACTATCTTAGTGTTCCTTTGCTGTCCAGCTAGCTACAGCACCTGTGCATTCTACACAACTGCCCATTGTTGCTATGCAATTTTAATTGCAAACAGTGCTGACCCTTTTAGTGGCATGCTAAAATTGTCTGGGATACTAACTTAGTGTTCCTTTGCTGTCCAGCTAGCTACAACACGTGTGCATTCTACACACCTGCCCATTTTTGCTACGCAATTTTAATTGCAAACAGTGCTGACACTTTCAGGGGCCTCCTAAAATTGTCTGGGATACTACATTAGGGTTCCTCTGCTGACAATTTAGCTATACAACCTGTGCATTGTACACCACCTGTCCATTTGTGTATGCAATTTTAATTGCCAAAAGTGCTGCCATTTTTAGGGGCATACTTTCATTGTCTGGGATACTACGTTAGGGTTCATCTGCTGACAATTTAGCTATACCACCTCTGCATTGAAAAGCACCTGTCCATTTGTGCTACGCAATTTTAATTGCCAAAAGTGCTGCCATTTTTAGGGCCATAGTTTTATTGTCAGGGATAGTCAGTGTTAATTCTTCAGCTGTCAATAAAGCTAGATCACCTCTGCATTGTACACCACCTCTCCATTTTTGCTACGACATTTTAAGTGTCCAATCTGATCACCAACAAAATGAGTGGCAAAAGGACAGATGCTAGTGGAAAGGGGGACAGGCGTGTTGGAAAGGGAAAAAAAAGTTTGTGTCCGTGGGGTAGATGGTAAAGCCACAGTAACATCTGCTGAAGAAAGGCCATCTTCCAGCAAAAGTAAGATTGTTAAGGAGAGCCATAAGATGAAATACTTAATTAACTTCTGGACATAGAGCACTGTGAGAAGTGTGTTCAATGAAATTAATTCTCTATACATAAGCCAGTCAGTCTTCAGAGGAACCCAAGATGGCCCCCGATGACATCACAGACCCTACCATCAGCATGGATCCACCAGATGATGTCCCTCCCATCACCATCACCATGGATCCATCCGATGACATCATAGACCCGCCTACAATGACGCCCACCAATCAGCTCATGGACTAACACATTGTTCAACCCACTGACCAATGGACACATCCAAGTATGCTCACTGTGGGGTTGACCATGCCCCTTTGCAAGGTTATATCAGAGCAAGCTCAGTTGTAATAAAGCAGAGCATGGGCTGACTTCTGTCGAGGAAAGATGAATATCCGACTGTGTCTGATCTCATTTTTCAAGCATGCACTTGATCCACACTAATTAGGCTAGGCAGTAGGCAACTAGTGATCCCTGATTAAGAGTTCACCCTTAACAATAATGGTGCCCAACGTGGGGCCAGTATAGGAGAAACTCTACAATCTTGAGGACCGGCGATTGGAATGGCAGGACGTGCTGGATCCCCTGAGCCAAGAGTCTGATCAACTCTTATACGAGAACACATGGTAAGTCTGCTGATTTTTATAGTCTGAAGTCTTACTTGTGTGTCTCAGGGTACATGGCACTGATTGCCTGACCGTGTTCGGTTTTTGCGATCTCTGTGACGGCAGAAGAGTTTCTCCGCTGCTGGCCATATTTAACTGTGGAAGAACCGTCACATATTCAGTTGCCTGCTACCTGTTGTGTGTATTTGTCTTGAGGGGAGATTGACTGGTAGTTAGGATAGCAAGTGGGTTTTTGAGCAGTGTTTGGAAACGTGGAGGACGCTCCATGTTGTACGGTTTTTGGTTGTTGCCTGTCATATGTTCTGGTGGAGATTTAAATAGAGTTGTGGCTCGAGGCCTAGAGTGAATGACTCGGCAAGAGGCCTAGAGATAAAGCACAGGTTTTAATTGGTCAGGTTAGGCACGTGTTTTTCACGGGCTCTCAAATTTGTTGATATGGTGAAGGATATTGTCTGTGGTATAGTATACGGTTGTCGCCTGTGGTACAGTTTATGGCTCTGTGAGGAAATACGTGGGACTGCTGGTACGTGGTAGTCTTGGGGCCTAGCGCAGTGTAGCGTGGAATGGCTGGTACGGATACCATTGGGGCATAGCGTTTAAGTTGCGCATTGTGGCTGGTACGTGATAGTCGTGGGGCCTAACGCTGGACGTGAAATGACTGGTACGGATACCATTGGGGCTTAACGCAAGCTTGGGTGATATAATTGGTATGAGGTGTCTTGGGGTCTAGAAAGAGCGCTGGACGTGAATCGGCTGGTACGGGCACCTTGTAGCCAGGGTGACACCATTGGTGTCTTTATGAATTACGGACCATGTAGAAACTGGGCAGGGACACCGGATGAAAGTGGACTTTGTTGGGATGTGGGGACTCTAGCCCGCAATCCTGTGATAAACCATGTGCTATTTTTGGTGGCAACCATTTTAAGTCAGATTTTAAAATGGTGGATGAAGCACATGGTGGCTGAGGCATGATTGAGACAAAGAAAACGAAGTGAGTCAGGGGATGTGTGAAGAAGACCATGTGCTCTGTAAATATTTGAACAATGGATTGGATGGAGTACTATAAACTTAGACAGAAAAATAAGTGTTTTTATCTATAATTAGACTTAGATCTGGGACATGTCTGTGTGTGTATAAATATATATGTATAAGTACAGACTATAGAAAATGGGGAGACAGAGTTTGAGCAGATGTGAGGTCAGTTTTCCCTTTTCTCTGCCACACATTCCTACAGATTTTAAAATGGTGGATGAAGCACATGGCTGAGGCATGATTGAGACAAAGACAGAGAGTGAGTAGGGGGATGTGCAATGGATTGGATGGAGTACTATATACTTAGACAGAGACATGAGTGTTTTTAACTGTAGTTGGATCAGGACTGTAGATATCTGAATGTGTGTATATGATATATATAAATGTATGTGTGGTGTGTATGTATAAAATCCAGACTATAGAATATAGAGGGAAATAGTTGGAAAAAAAAAAGGTTTACCTTCCCCTCCCCCCACATGATGCTGCAATCCCAACAAAGAGAAGGAAATCACGTTCTGTGGGGCCATTTTCTATAGGCCTCAGTCGAGCTGACAAAACTGCAGCCACTGAATAACATGAAGTGTTAGTAAATGTTTATAGCACTAAAAGATGGAATATTGAATGATTGGGTAGTTGTGGAAAACACTAAATATAGATCCAGTGTGCAGGTTGGATTGAGTCAGGACAGTCACAAGGAGCAATATCTTATTAATTAGTAAGCAATAAAAGAAAAGAGAAAAACCTTAAAATAAACGTACCTTAAAACAGATCTGATGAAAATAAATAAATATTCCAGTTATGGATCTGATTGATCCTGAGAGTTGCATGTTTTAAAAATAAATAAATAAAATAAATAAATTAAAATAAAATAAATAATAATTATATATCCAAGGGAAGACATGGACCCCAACTTGCATCTTGCAGAGAGAGAGATAAAAAAAATGCTTATGGCTTCAGAGGGATCAGGGGGAGGACGAAAATACAGGTTTGTCCACTAGAGTATCAGGTTACAAGTGGGATTAGTTCTATCTATTTAAGTTTACACCTTAAAGGGAAGCTAAAAAAAAAAAAAGGAGCTTACTGCATTTAATTCATTACAAATTATATTGGAAAAAAGGTCATTGACAATAGTTTTTTATGCTACTAATTTTATCCTAAGGGAATAAAACTTAATTGTGGAAATGTTTAGATTTATTGGTAGATACAAGAGTATAGGAAGCTGTTTAATCAGATGGATTTCAATGGTAAATCACCATTTTATAAAAAAGTAATATTATTCATGGAAAGAATTATCACAGAGATGCTGAACATTTGCTGATAATGTCCTCAATTTTTTGCAAATATGAACACCTCTATATCCAGAGGTTGTGTTACGTTATTATTATTGTTGTTGTTAATAATAATGTTAATAATCTTTATCCATCTAATTTATTTATAATTACAATAATTTGGTTTAAAGGTATGTGGATGATTTGTGGAATTATGCTTTTATATATATGTATATATATATATATATATATATATATATATATATATATATATAATGTATTTAATCATCTGTTTTCTTTTTATAGAAAGAAAGATTGTAATGCAGATTTCTGTGGTTCAAGCGAAAGTTGAGAAAGTCACACATTATTTAAGGTTTTAATTTGTTCATTGATTGAGCTTTTCTATTCAGTTTTCTTTATATTTTTATCTGTAATAAAGGATACAGCAGACATACATACAGTATATCTCATGATTGCTCTGCTGTAACAAGAATTGTCAGGTTTTGAACATGTATCAGATGAAGCCATTGCTAATGCAGATTTTGAGTTTTTTCGTAGATGGATCCAGATACCAAGATGCTGGTTGATTCTACACTGGATATACTGAGGTTATGCAACATGAGGTAATAAAAATCAAACCACTCCCTCCTCTCCCATCGGAATAGGAAAACGAGATGAAGATTTGCGATCACTGTGGTTCGTAGAGCGGAGGGGGGTTTGATAGTCAAATGTGGGTTGTGACGTGATAAACCTATAAAGACCGTAGAGTGTCTATGAACCCAGGTGGAGGCGCTCTCCTGTTATCAAAAGAGCCGGTGACTGATGGAGCAGACAACAAAGAAGCAGAGAATGGGCCTAGAGTTGAGAGTCCTTTACCAATGCAGACCAGTAGAAGTACCTCGGTGGCTCCTGTCACGTCGTCCGTGACATCTGTCACTCCTTGTGTTCTTAAATCCTTACAGGAACAAGCGATTCAGAAAGGAACGGAGTGTAAGACGCAGGGAGCCAGTGACTGAGGAAGGTCTGTGGATAAAGGGCGGTAAGCTTTCTCTGCCATGAGCGCTCTACTCAATAATGGCCCAGGTAATCAATGAACACGTGATAAATAGTGTAGTGGTGGATAAGATCTGGGCAGCACCACTGCTCAATACCCAGGTGGCCAGACACATCCAGACTTGTAAGACGTGTGCCTATTAAGGTAGAATAAACTGTAAAGACCACGTAGAAACACCCCCCTCATCCGCTCTACTGCTCCAGTGATTGCAGATTAGTCATATACATCTACCATGAGTAGGTTTATATGAGTTTTGTGCGTGTTGTGTGAATTTCTTTTCAGACCTGCTGTGAAACATATCCAGTGTGGAAAACATTACTGCTGATAAACTCATGATACTGGTGGTATGTAAGAATAGAGTTCCAAACAGTGATAAAGTACATGTTCTATAGCAGAGGTCATTATAGAGATCTTACAGTATCTGGGGATGCCCCTGATGAATCCGTCTGCCACTGTGAAGAGGGGAGAAACGCGTTGGGATTCTTTCATGCTAAGTGTCTGACAAATATGTGTTTATTTTATTAGCCTGACTGTGAATTGTACAGTGGAGAGTCTGTGATTGGACGAGATCTCCTCATGACTTTACCTGGCCTTATTATTATTATTATTATTATATTTATACAGTGGGTACATGATATACATGTGAGATATTTGATTTCTTTTAGGGTTTGGTCCTTGAATTTGCTTTATCATATTGATTTCAGCTACCAAACAGCTATGTAAAATGCAGAGTTTGAATATTTAATCTTTGGGAATTAATTGGATATATATATAATTGCATATTGACCCCCTGTATCTCACGGTTTCTATATTCCCTCATTGACATTAGCAGCACGTATTAGCTTCGCAGTGTAGGGATAGGAACGGTGAGCCGTCGGGGAGCGGGGGCGCCAATTCGCCTTATAGGGTGCCGACCTCCGCTGCGAGGTAGGGAGAGTTTAGGGCTATTGCCCCAATCCCTGCCCCTCCTTTATTGGAATATCTAATTGTGTCTATAGTTACATGGTTATATGTTGTTTGGAATTTTAATGATTATAACATAAACATGTAACGATCCACAAGATAATGGTGAACGCTGCAAATCATGTAACAAATGTTCGTTTTCCTTAATAATTAGATCTTTACATAAAGTATTTTTGGTTTAGTACCTAGAACGTAATTATATTTCTCACAGATACTACAGATACAGTGTGATATCCTGACCAGTGATGTATGAGCCGTATACAACTGCCTATACAGTATAGTGTGTTAAACATGTGTATCCTCCAATTCCAGATCCTAAATCAGTGTTAGGAGCACGTGGTCTCCAGCCAGAAGACTGGGTGATCCTAAAAAGACAAGTCAGAATGAGCCATGAGTCAGAATCAGTTGGACCGATCCAGCTTATCCCAACTACAGCAACTTCCATGAAGCTTGAGGGAAAACCCATCTGGAGACAACAACCACTGTAAAGAGTCCATCGTACCAGCAGAATGAGGGTCACAACACACATAGTGCTGGATTATCTCACATAGAACCTTATGGAGAATTTCTAGATTGGGGATGATACATGGGAAATAACCATAAGGGAACAATGGGTACAGGAACATTATACAAATAAGGGTTCATGGTGGGAAAAACATTATCTGACCTGAACCAATCAATTATTTTAAGGGTTTAAGTGACTTTTTAAGGATAACATACACTTCTAGGTAACTGGTATTGTTTTATTTGTTGGTATTTGAAGCCGTAAAAGTGCTACTCTGTGTTACTGAAGGTAATCGGATCCATGTGTAAGGGAAATCTTGGTAAAGGCCTCCTGGTGGTAGATTATAGACCCGAGACAAGAAGAGATCCATTAGTGTTGTGATACAATCAGGTGTATTCGGGTAGAAAAGTCTCGAAGACGCGGACAGCACTCGGATATTGACTGACACTCAGTCTTTCAGAAACAGTAATGCTAAAAGCTGCAGCATAACAGTAAGAAGCTTATTCTTACAATTGCCTTACTCTTTCTAATTGATTAATCTCAAATTCTGAGTAAGCTCTTCGGCATTAAATAGTCTGTTCTAGTTACCTATACCTCTGTGAACTGTGTGTGCGGGATGTGATCAACTCTCTGATCAACAGTCTGTACCAGTGGGGGCAAAGGCTTAGCATTGCTTGTTTAGCGGATAGAAAAATGAAAAAAGTTGCAGTTAAAGCATTAGAGCTGATTTGTTAGAGAACCACAGTAGGGTCAGAAGGTTAATAAAGTATTTAGGGGGGACTGTTGAGGAGAGCCATAAGATGAAATACTTAATTAACTTCTGGACATAGAGCACTGTGAGAAGTGTGTTCAATGAAATTAATTCTCTATACATAAGCCAGTCAGTCTTCAGAGGAACCCAAGATGGCCCCCGATGACATCACAGACCCTACCATCAGCATGGATCCACCAGATGATGTCCCTCCCATCACCATCACCATGGATCCATCCGATGACATCATAGACCCGCCTACAATGACGCCCACCAATCAGTTCATGGACTAACACATTGTTCAACCCACTGACCAATGGACACATCAAAGTATGCTCACTGTGGGGTTGACCATGCCCCTTTGCAAGGTTATATCAGAGCAAGCTCAGTTGTAATAAAGCAGAGCATGGGCTGACTTCTGTCGAGGAAAGATGAATATCCGACTGTGTCTGATCTCATTTTTCAAGCATGCACTCGATCCACACTAATTAGGCTAGGCAGTAGGCAACTAGTGATCTCTGATTAAGAGTTCACCCTTAACAAGATGTCTACTACTTTCCGTGGAAAATCTGATGTGCTCCCTTTTTTACGGAACCGAACAACTCTAATGTGGGCTTACATGAGACAATATATCGTGCGATATGTCGTCGGGGTCACGGTTTTCGTGACGCACATCCGGCATAGCGCACGATGTCGTCTCGTCTGACACCTCCGAGCGTCGCAGTATTGCTCACAAATCGTGAGTCGTGTACTCATCGTTAACTTTCATAATATCGTTTATTTTCATGGGTGCAGGTTGTTCATCGTTTCCATGGCATCACACGTTGCTCCGTGTGACACCACGGGAACGATGAACACAGCGTACCTGCGTCCCATGGCACCCGCAGGCTTAAAGGAAGGAAGGGGGTGGGCGGGATGTTTACATCTTGCTCATCTCCGCCCCTCCGCTTCCATTGGCCGGCTGCCGTGTGATGTCGCTGTGACGTCGAACGTCCCTCCCACTTCAGGGAGTGGACGTTCGTCGCCCACAGTGAGGTCGTCCGGAAGGTAAGTTCGTGTGACGGGGGTTAAACGAGTTTGTGCGCCACGGGCAGCGATTTGCCCGTGACGCAAAAACGACGGGGGCGGGTACGATCGCTCGTGCTATCGCACAATAGATCGACTCGTGTAAAGCAGGCTTAACAAAGGTAGATGATGCACAAAAAAAGAACATGCTTGAATGGATCTCAAGTGCTCCAACAAGTGGCCTCTCCTCCACCTCAACTTCAAAATCCAAAGAACAACAGTCCTCTGAGTTGTCACCCCAATCGCACTTGCTTTCTACCAGCTCTCAAGTCTCCACCCGCCCTGCAGAGTATGTTGTAACAGAGATGGGTGAGTCTGCAGAGCTGTTCAGTCACACTATAGCCTGGGAATCAGAGGTCTTCTCCCAAGCTACATTGAGTACAGACCAGGAAATGATCTGCAGTGATGCCCAGAAGCTTTGTGAGTCAGATTCAGGGACTGATCACCAAGTTTTTGAGCATAATGTAGACCCTCGTTCCCAAACTGTAACACCTCTTGGTGGAGAAAATGAGGAACATACTGATGACGATGAGACTCACATATCTGATTGGAATGACAACTTAACTATTCAGTCAAGGCAGGAAGAGGTTAGGTCTGAGGGCGAGGGGAGTACAAACACACAGGTTGATGATGAGATTGTAGATCCTACTTACTGTTAACCCACAGTCAAGCACTCGAGGAGGTCAGCAGAGGCAGTGGAGGAGGATGTGACTGACGACGAGGTTAGCTTGCGCCTTCCTGGACAAAGACAAAGTACTGGAAGGACGTCAACTACTGCATCCTCAGCCACAACTCTCCATCTCAGCACAAGTCAGGGTGGCTCTGCAAGTCGCATGGGCTCTAATAGTTGCCTAGCGTGGTCCTTTTTTGACATCGCAAAGGATCACCCAACTCATGTGATCTGTAAGATTTGTTGCCAATCTGTAAGTAGAGGCCAAAAACTCACTAGTTTGACTACTTCGTCCATGAACCGTCGCATGAATAACAAGCATAAGTCCCAGTGGGAAGCTCACTGTTATACAATGTGGCCTAGCGGAGCGGGCCAAACACCGTCTGCCCCTTCATGTGCATCTGCGCGCTCTTCATCCTCTATGATTGTGGGGACAGCTGTCACACATGTTTTTCGACGCAGACCTTCCACCTCTTTAACCACAACAGACAGTTTGATTGGCAGGTCGTCAGTTGTTTTGGAAGGGAAAACAGGTGCTGGTGTAGAGTTCTCTCAGACTTCGAGAGCACCAACTTTGGATGAAGGTAACATCATGTCTCCGCCTGCACTTTCCTCTCAGACCAGCAGTTTTCCAGGGGCAACATACTCAACGCCATCTCCGCACAGCAGCCATATCTCAGTCTCTCAGATGTGGACAATTAAAAGACTATTTCCTCCTAGCCAGGACAAAGCTAAGAGGTTGACTTTCACCCTCTGCAAGCTGTTGGCTACAGAAATGCTGCCTTTCCACCTGGTGGACACAGAGGATTTTCGAGACCTTATGTCCGTCGCTGTGCCCCAGTACCAGATGCCCAGTCGCCACTACTTCTCCAAGAAAGGCGTGCCTGCGCTACACCAGCATGTTGCACACAACATCACTGCTTCCTTGAGAAACTCTGTGTGTGACAGGATGCATTTCACCACCGATACTTGGACCAGTAAGCATGGACAGGGGTGTTACATGTCGCTGACTGGGCACTGGGTAACTATGGCGAGAGATGGAGAAGGGTCTGCTGTACAAGTCTTGCCGTCCCCACGAGTTGTGCGGCAATCCTCTGTATGTTGAAGTTCCTCCACTGCTTCTGCCTCCTCAACCTCATCTGGGTCCTCAATCTCCACCCAAAACCTGTCTGGTTAGGCCACCCGTGTTGTAACTGTGCACAAGGAATCCCGCACACCTCCTTACTATGCTGGCAGCAGAGCTCAACGGCATCAGGCAGTCTTTACGTTTAAATGTCTGGGAAATAAGAGTCACACAGCTGAGGAGTTGTGGTCAGCTCTGGAGAGCAAGTTTATTAAATGGTTGTCTCCACTCAACCTGCAGTCAGGGAAGGCCATGTGCGACAATGCTGCAAACCTGGGTGCGGCCCTTCGCCGGGGCAAGGTGACACACGTGCCTTGTATGGCTCACGTGTTGAACCTTGTTGTCCAGCAATTTTTAGCCCACTATCCCGGCCTAGATGGGCTTCTGCACAGGGCACTGTCACTCTCTGCTCACTTCCGCCGTACAACCGGCGCAGCTGACTGACTTGCATCGCTCCAGAAGTCTTTCAGCCTGCCGATTCACCGCCTGAAATGCGATGTGGCAACACGCTGGAATTCGACTCTCCACATGTTGCAGCGACTGTGGCAGCACCACCGAGCCATGGTGCAATACATTATGATGTATAGCCTGGGCCAACGAGATGCATAGGTGGGGAAGATCACACTGCTGGAGTGGTCTCAGATCAAGGAACACCTTTCTGCACAGTTTCGAATATGTTTAGCGCTGACAATGCCATTATCAGCATGACAATTCCAGTCATTTACATGCTGGAGCACACTCTAAACACTATTTGGAGTCAGGGGGTGGGACAAGAGGAAGGGGAGGAAGTACAGGAGGATTCATATGCGGAAGGGACACCAAGATCTGCAAGGTCCAGACGTTCAGCATCACCTAGGCGGCAAGCATGGAACGGTGGGGGAGAGGGATTAACAAGAGCGCATGGTAGCAGCCAAACTGGAGCCCAGGAAGAAATGGAGGACGAACTGGCGATAGGCATGGAAGACTCAGCAGATGAGGGAGACCCTTGTCAAATTTCGGTTGTTCAAGGTTGGGGGGAGATGTCAGAGGAAGGAAGCACGGTTATCACCTAGCCGCCACAAACACAGCAAGGACTTGGTCTGCATGAATGTGCAAGACACATGAGCGCCTTCTTGCTGCACTACCTACAACATGACCCTCGTATTGTACGAATTAGAAGTAATCATGACTACTGGGTTGCCACACTCTTAGATCCCCGGTACAAGTCCAAATTTGGCGAAATAATTCCAGCCATAGAAAGGGACGCACGTATGCAGGAGTATCAGCAGAAGCTGTTATGCAATCTTAGCTCGGCTTTTCCACCAAACACCAGTGGTGCACAGAGTGAATCTCCCAATTGTAACTTGCCAAGCATGGGACTGTCTCGTCATCATCAGTCAAACCGTACCAGCAACACCGTATCTGGTGATAACAGCAATTTTATGGAATCGTTTCATAATTTTTTTAGACCATCCTTTGCAAGGTCACAAGAGACAAGAAGTCTTACACATAGTCAACGGCTGGAGAGGATGATACAGGAGTATCTCCAAATGAACATCAATGCTATGACTGTGCAACTGGAGCCTTGCTCATTTTGGGCTTCCAATCTTGAAAAATGGCCTGAGTTCGCCACTTACGCCTTGGAGATTTTGTCGTGTCCCGCAGCCAGCGTTGTCTCTGAACGTGTCTTCAGTGCTGCTGGGTGTGTGCTGACAGATAAGCGCACGCGTCTATCCAGTGACAATGTGGACAGATTTTTGGAAAAAAGGGAGACTCTGCTTGGAGTCCCCTTGCTGTGTTTTACATGATTTTAGAAAGGCATAACATGCCTATATCTGTGTCTCCTCCTCTTTTTACTCGTCCAGCTCTTTTGTTTTCGCATGAGTCTATGTCCTTGTCACTTTCCCATGTGTTTGTGGTGTCTTGGGAGTTTTGTCACCTTTTGGACACCTTAGAAGGTGTTTTCTATGTCTTTGTATGTGTTTGCCTGCCATTGTTTTCAATGGGGTTCGAATGGGTTCGTCGAACGTTCGACAAAATTGTCTTCCGTTCGACGAACCGGACCGAACTCTAACTTTAGGGGGGTGGCTCATCTCTAGTCAGGAGCAGGGCCAAGAAGGAGAGTCATATATCCCGATTATTAAGGGTATTTCTGACAATAGGGTTAGCACAGGATCACCAAGTCTGAGGGTCAGCTTAGGGGCTCCGGTTTCCCGCTATTCCCATAGCCTCTAGTGATATTATAGTTGGCCACTCTTAAACTTTTAGCATGGAACCTGTTGCTGCACTGTCTAGACAGTTGAACGTTCTGAAACTCCAGGAAGTTGGAATTAAAGGGGGCGGTGTAGTAACAGGAGCAGTCCGCTACATTGGCGTAATCCATATTAGTTGCCAAATCATTCGAACCCAAACTACCCCTCCCGGAAAGATTTTCGGGAGAGAGCAACCAGTTTGTATCCTTTACAGAAGCATGCAGACTGTACTTTTGTCTACTTCCTCACTCCTCTGGAAATGAGGCACAGTAGGTGGGAATTGTGGTCTCACTCCTTAATGGGGATCCACAAGCATGGGCTTTTTCCTTGCCCGCTTAGTCACCGCTTAGTCACCTGTGTTTCTGTCAGTGGACGGGTTTTTCTCAACACTCAAGCTCATGTATAATGATCAAGACAAAATATCTTTAGCCAAGTCTAAAATCTGTACACTATATCAGGGGAATCATCCGGCAGAGGATTATTGCATCGATGCATCGAATTCCATCATTGGTCTGTGAACACTCTGTGGAACCACCCTGCGCTTAAAAAAACAGTTTTTTCCAGGGTGTACCATAGAGAGTTAAAGAGATGTTTCTGCTCTCGGTTTGGGATTAAACTTTCTCATTCACCGGAATTTCATACTCCGTGTAATGGGCAAACTGAACCCATTAATCAAACAGTATTTGTGTTGTTTTGTTTCTGATAACTGGTCCTCATTCTTTCCTTTTGCCAACTTTGCTATCAATAATTGCCTCCATAAATTCTCTGGGGTATGTCCTTTTTCTGTGTTTATGGTCGTTATCCCCAGTTCTGTATGCTTCAGGATGGGCACTCATCAGGGGTCACTGGGAGGACCAATTGGTCTCACCACTGTTGTCCACATTGGAGAAGGTTCAGCAGGACTTATGTGATATGGGTTCTAAGTAAAAGGGTGCGGCTGACTGGAGATGAATATCTGGCCCGTACCTTTGTGGGTGATCTGATATTGTTGTCTACTAGAAACAATAAGCTTAAGGTGCTTTCACTTAAGTTAGGTACCTTCACACTTAGCGATGCAGCAGCGATCCGACCAGCGATCTGACCTGGTCAGGATCGCTGCTGCATCGCTACATGGTCGCTGGTGAGCTGTCAAACAGGCAGATCTCACCAGCGACCAGTGAACAGCCCCCAGCCAGCAGCGACGTGCAAGCGACGCTGCGCTTGCACGGAGCCGCCGTCTGGAAGCTGCGGAGACTGGTAACTAAGGTAAACATCGGGTATGGTTACCCGATGTTTACATTAGTTACCAGTGTGAGCAGGGAGCAGGGAGCCGCGCACACTGAGCGCTGGCTCCTTGCTCTCCTAGCTACAGTACACATCGGGTTAATTAACCCGATGTGTAATGCAGCTACATGTGCAGAGAGCAGGGAGCCGCGCACACTGCTTAGCGCTGGCTCCTTGCTCTCCTAGCTGCTGTACACATCGGGTTAATTAACCCGATGTGTACAGCAGCTACATGTGCAGAGAGCCGGAGCCGGCAGCACAGGCAGCGTGAGAGCTGCAGAGGCTGGTAACTAAGGTAAATATCGGGTAACCACCTTGGTTACCCGATGTTTATCTTGGATACAGCTTACCTCAGCTGTCAGACGCCGGCTCCTGCTCCCTGCTCGCTTCATTTGTCGCTCTCTTGCTGTCACACACAGCGATCTGTGTGTCACAGCAGGAGAGCGGCTTTGAAGAAAACGAACCAGGGCTGTGTGTAACGAGCAGCGATCTCGCAGCAGGGGCCAGATCGCTGCTCAGTGTCACACACAGCGAGATCGCTAATGAGGTCACTGCTGCGTCACAAAAAGCGTGACTCAGCAGCGATCTCGGCAGTGAGCTCGCTGTGTGTGAAGCACCCCTTAGGACCTTGGTTTATTGGTCCGTTCAGAATCACTGCTGTCATTAATCCACTGGCTTTTCGCCTGGCGTTACTGATATCCTACAAGATTCATAATGTAAATAACTTGAATTCCATAAGGACACAACAAAAATTGAAGACCAAGGTGGGAGGAGCCCACCAGGTCAACAGCAGCTGATATTAACATATTAAGCACCATGAGCAGAAATTACTGAACAATAATAAATATTTTTTTATTTGATACAATAATCAAAGTGCAAAAGTAGAAATTTATTATAGGTATCAATAAATAACAATTTAAACAAGAGACGTTTAGCAAGCAAGGTGGAGGGAATAAATGCCTGGGTCCCACAATTTAATTAATATATGTTTTCCACACTTTAATACTGTCCTTCCTTTTGAGGTTGGCAAGGCAAATTATGGGATACTTTCATTAATCCAAGTTATGATTCCCACAGGTGCCATTTTTCCATTTTGAGTAACTGTCACGCTTATTGGTGGTGACGCGTCCCCCCTCTGAGCTTGCTGACAGATGGACTTGATGATGTATGCCTCCTGTGGGAGTCTATTTGGGTTAGGTGTCTTTTTAAGCACACACGTTTATATACCCAAAAACCTTATTGGTACGTGTCCCTTTTTGCCTTTCCTATTCCGCCACCAGGGGGGGCGCGGCTTATGTTTGACGTCCATTGGACTTTTGGTACCGTACGGGGGCCTCTTGGTCCAAGTTGGCGTCTCGCTTTTTCCGCGTCCCTCCTGTTGCCTGGGAGCTGTGGCGCCGCGCTCTCCCCAGCGTGTCCTGCGCATGCGCAGTTATGCGAGGCTCGGGATTACGCTGTGCGGCTGCGCTGGCGTCCTTGACTCCCTTGGCATCCGGTCACGTGACTTACATCACGTGACCCGGTGACGGATATTCAAAAGGACGGCGTTCTCTCCCTCACACCGCACTTACTCCTCCCGGAAGAAGCGGTTTCAACCGCGAAACGGCCGTCGGAGGTCCCCTCTGGTCTGGCCTGGCTCCCCTAAACCACCACTGTACTTAGGTAAGCACTCCACCTTACTGTGTGGATATGTAATGGTTACTTTGCAAACCCTAATCTGAAAACATAGGTCTGCCATTACTGTTTCAGTAAATGTGACTTCATCAATATCGTGCAGTTACCTATTTAATTTAGCAACCATATATGTACTAATATGGGGGCTTTTTTTGAATCGGGCTTGATTTACAGGATCTATCATCCTTACTTACTATTGGGATCTATGAGATTCAGTACTTTTATATAATTGTATATTTAGATTACCTGTAAACTAGCCTGATTAAGTCCCTATATACCGACTCCACATAAGGCTTTTCAGTGTGGTCTGTGGGACCCAGGCATTTATTCCCTCCACCTTGCTTGCTAAACGTCTCTTGTTTAAATTGTTATTTATTGATACCTATAATAAATTTCTACTTTTGCACTAATACTCCTAGTGCTCTTGTTTTTTGAATTGCTCCTGGAGTGTGCTGTCTCGGGGTCACACTGGAGGGTTAATTCCATACCCGGTCCGGTGCTGCCCATAATGAGACTCTAAGCTATAACCATGAGGCTCTTTGTTTGGATATTGATTATCTGTGTGTTTTTCACAGTTTGGCCGTGGTTCATCATGGACTTTAGGACACGTGACCAGACGTGGCTCCTAGAACTTGACAAAGCATTTAAAGACGGGAATAATACCATTCCAAAGGGTGTGGATGATGGAGTGAAAGAGTGGATTTTTAAATATAAGGGTATTCTTAGGAAAAGGACCCGCATGTGGTGGAACAAATCATTTCTGGAAAAATATCTAGAAAAGGATCTTATCCCTAGGGGATTAAGAATCCAGGTCTTCCCTTCCTATGGGGTAGAAGATCTGGAATTCAAAAAGGAATGGGAGATGCTGTCCGGCACGTGCTCCCGTGGCTATATGAAACTCCTAATCAAGTCTAATACCCAATCTTTAAAGGAGTATGAACAAGAGATGGAGGAACTTCAGGCTTCAATTTCCCGCGAATTACCCCATGAGTCCTTTTCTGCACTTGAGGATGAGTTGAAGCAGTTGGTTGAAAAATGGGATAAGGAGGTTAGGGATCTGAAGTTTAAGAAGCTGCAGAGAGATTTGAGCGACTTTAACAACAATATGATGTATCGGTGGAAGTCAACGGGCGGCAGATCCAGGCCTCCATTTAGGTCTGGATCTGCTTCCCGTTCTCGCTCAACCTCTCTGCAATCGGGAATTTCTGATATTGAATCTATAGGAGAAACATCCAACCTAGCTGGTACTTCAGAGACTCATACCATCAATACAAGGGGTAGGAATCGATTAAATCCCCCTCTAAAAAATCAGGCAAAAGGGAAACCAGCCAAGAAATCGAATGCCCTAGAGGTAATTAACCTCTCCAATCATAAATTAACACAATACCAACTTGAGGTGCTTTCTAGGGGGTTAAACTTTGTCCCAACTAATTGTTTCAACTTATTCACTGCAGTGAAGGACCTGCATCTTTTCGCGAGGAGGCTCAAGAAACTTCACCATCGGAGTCACGGGGGGGACGGACTGGACAGCACTCTTGAAAGGGAGGCCCTTCAAGCACTCAATGACCTATTGGAGGAACAGAATGTTCAAACTCAAGGTAACTTCCCCCCGGGTATTTACCCTAAATCATCAAGATTTCCCCCCTTGTCCCTATGTGCTGCGGTGGATATTTTCACCAAAGTGGTGACTAAGGACTTTACAAAAATTACTACTCAGAGACGTGGTGACAATTTGGGCTATAACCACCGCTTGGCACTTAAACAACTACAATCACTTTCTGATGTAGTAATTAAGCCATCGGACAAGGGGGGTAATATTGTTATCTGGCCCTGTGGTAAATACGAGAAAGAGGCATATAGACAGCTCAAGAATCGGGAGACCTACCAAAAATTAGATTTTAATCCGCTTCCCCGATTTCTGGCTGCATTATCACTTATCCTGCAGCGGGCTTTGGATGAGGGCATAATTAATAAAAAAATCTATGATGGCCTTCTTACTGTGTCCCCGAAAATACCGACTTTTTACCTCTTGCCCAAGATCCACAAAGATCCCCTTGACCCACCCGGACGTCCTATAGTGTCCGGCATTGAGGGATTGAGTGACCCAATATGTAAATTCTTGGACCACTATTTAAAACCCTTGGTGGAAACTCTTCCCTCATATGTTCGTGACACTACGGACGTCCTGAATAGGGTCGATGGGATATTTGTGGATCTTGGAGTACTCTTGGTCACGACTGACGTTGAATCTTTGTACACTTGCATTTTACATGACGATGGCCTCGCCACTGTCCGCTTCTTCCTGGGGATGACCAATCTGGATTCACATTTACTGGAATTGATCCTCGAGCTCCTCTGCTTTGTCCTAACACATAATTTTTTTTTTTATTTTTTTTTTTTATTTTTTAATTTTTTTGTTTTTAAAGATTTTTTCTATCTACAGACCCGCGGCACAGCCATGGGGGCGGCCTGTGCACCTTCGTACGCCAACCTCTTCCTGGGTTTCTGGGAGAGGGGACTTTTTGGCGACGGGGGTGTACGGGCATCTGACCATGTGCTGTGCTGGATGAGGTATATTGATGACATTTTGTTTTTGTGGCAGGGCACAGCCGATGAGCTCGGGGATTTCATCAAGGACTTAAACCATAACCCATACAACATTAAACTTACTTATTCATTCCATCATAGTAGGGTCGATTTCCTGGACATCAGTCTGGAGCTAGACCACCACCGAGTTGTCCAGACTGATGTCTTCAGGAAATCGACCTCTGTTAATTCATTGTTACATGCATCATCGGCACATAATTACTCAACCATCAAAGCAATACCTATCGGTCAATTCCTCAGGATGAGGCGGATATGTTCGACGGAGGCAAATTTTCGGCATCAGGCGGAAGATCTAAAAGAGAGATTCCGTGATCGGGGATACAGTGGGAGGGCCATCAAGAATGGCTACAATCATGCCATTCAAAACACTAGAGGACAACTTTTGCTCCCATCCAAACCCAGGAAGATCGATAATACCATTAGATTTATCTCCACCTATAATCAACAATGGGGGAGGATGCGGGATATTTTGCTGAAACACTGGTCCATTCTGCAGGCTGAACCGGCGCTTAAGGATTACCTTCCCGATGTTCCCTCCATGACATCTAGGAGATCTAGAAATCTCCGTGATCTGTTGGTACGCAGCCACTATGTCCCACCACCTTCAAACTTCTTTGGAGTAACTACACCTAGAAGGGGGTGTACCCCCTGCGGCCACTGTGTTGCGTGTGTCAACATCAGCAGGGGGAATACCTTCTCCTCCGCTGATGGTTCACAGATTTTTCAGATCAAGGAATATATTTCATGTCACACGACCCATGTTGTTTATTATGCGACATGCGAATGTTCCTTGATCTACATTGGACTAACCACGCGGGAGCTTCGTGTTCGCACACGTGAACACGTGAGGGACATATGTGGCGCAAAGACAGTCACGGATTTTTCAACTTTAAAAACTTTACCAAGACACTTTAGAGCTGTACACCAATCTAATCCTAGATCTTTAAAGGTTCTTGGAATAGATGTGATACTGTGATACATGGAGGCATCAGGGGAGGGAATCTGAAAAAACGCTTAGCGCAGACTGAGACCCGCTGGATCTCGACTTTGGGTACACTCACCCCAATGGGTCTAAACGAATCCATTAGCTACGCCCCGTTCCTGTAAACCACATGCGGATCCTAAAAATTCCCTTTTTGGGCTTCATTCTCCCTGACTCTTGAATTTTCCTGCGTTTGAGCAAATTATTTATCAGGAGTCCGGAGCTTGAAGTTCATGATTAAGAAATGATTTATGATCCTCTTAGCCTCTTATATACATGCTGTTTTTAAACACTTTATTTGTTGTACATATTGTCATTTCAGTTTTTTCTTATTCATTAGGTCTCTTCTCATCATCCCACTTCTTGATTTATGCGGTGTTTAGGATACCATCTAATCTAGTGGCCAAGAATTGTGAACCTGTTTGGATGGAGAATCTCCCACCATCGATACGAATCTTAATATAAATGTACCCTTCTGTACCTTTTTCCTGTGTCCTTTACCCCAACTACCTCCTTTCCCCCCCTCCCCCTCCCTTCCCTTTCCTTCTCCTTTCCCTCCCACCCATTCTCCTTAATAGGAGGTTTTGGTATGTTTTTGATATGTTTGTAAAATGACACATGTGACTATAATAATTGCCTCCCCCCTCACCCCCCTCCCCCTTTCCCCCCTCCCCTCCCCCTTTTTTGGTAATGATTTATTCATATGTTGTTTAATAACCCATTTTTTGGTGGCTGCTCCCCATCCTATTTCAGTGTCATGTACATTCTTGACCTTATCGTAATAATAATCATAATAGTAAATTACACTTTATATTTTCCTCCCTCTGTTTAAATTTAATTAATATATGTTTTCCACACTTTAATACTGTCCTTCCTTTTGAGGTTGGCAAGGCAAATTATGGGATACTTTCATTAATCCAAGTTATGATTCCCACAGGTGCCATTTTTCCATTTTGAGTAACTGTCACGCTTATTGGTGGTGACGCGTCCCCCCTCTGAGCTTGCTGACAGATGGACTTGATGATGTATGCCTCCTGTGGGAGTCTATTTGGGTTAGGTGTCTTTTTAAGCACACACGTTTATATACCCAAAAACCTTATTGGTACGTGTCCCTTTTTGCCTTTCCTATTCCGCCACCGGGGGGGGGCGCGGCTTATGTGTGACGTCCATTGGACTTTTGGTACCGTACGGGGGCCTCTTGGTCCAAGTTGGCGTCTCGCTTTTTCTGCGTCCCTCCTGTTGCCTGTGAGCTGTGGCGCCGCGCTCTCCCCAGCATGTCCTGCGCATACGCAGTTATGCGTGGCTCGGGATTACGCTGTACGGCTGCGCTGGCGTCCTTGACTCCCTTGGCATCCGGTCACGTGACTAACATCACGTGACCCGGTGACGGATATTCAAAAGGACGGCGTTCTCTCCCTCACACCGCACTTACTCCTCCCGGAAGAAGCGGTTTCAACCGCGAAACGGCCGTCGGAGGTCCCCTCTGGTCTGGCCTGGCTCCCCTAAACAACCACTGTACTTAGGTAAGCACTCCACCTTACTGTGTGGATATGTAATGGTTACTTTCAAACCCTAATCTGAAAACATAGGTCTGCCATTACTGTTTCAGTAAATGTGACTTCATGAATATTGTGCAGTTACCTATTTAATTTAGCAACCATATATGTACTAATATGGGGGCTTTTTTTGAATCGGGCTTGATTTACAGGATCTATCATCCTTACTTACTATTGGGATCTATGAGATTCAGTACTTTTATATAATTGTATATTTAGATTACTTGTAAACTAGCCTGATTAAGTACCTATATACCGACTCCACATAAGACTTTTCAGTGTGGTCTGTGGGACCCAGGCATTTATTCCCTCCACCTTGCTTGCTAAACGTCTCTTGTTTAAATTGTTATTTATTGATACCTATAATAAATTTCTACTTTTGCACTAATACTCCTAGTGCTCTTGTTTTTTGAATTGCTCCTGGAGTGTGCTGTCTCGGGGTCACACTGGAGGGTTAATTCCATACCCGGTCCGGTGCTGCCCATAATGAGACTCTAAGCTATAACCATGAGGCTCTTTGTTTGGATATTGATTATCTGTGTGTTTTTCACAGTTTGGCCGTGGTTCATCATGGACTTTAGGACACGTGACCAGACGTGGCTCCTAGAACTTGACAAAGCATTTAAAGACGGGAATAATACCATTCCAAAGGGTGTGGATGATGGAGTGAAAGAGTGGATTTTTAAATATAAGGGTATTCTTAGGAAAAGGACCCGCATGTGGTGGAACAAATCATTTCTGGAAAAATATCTAGAAAAGGATCTTATCCCTAGGGGATTAAGAATCCAGGTCTTCCCTTCCTATGGGGTAGAAGATCTGGAATTCAAAAAGGAATGGGAGATGCTGTCCGGCACGTGCTCCCGTGGCTATATGAAACTCCTAATCAAGTCTAATACCCAATCTTTAAAGGAGTATGAACAAGAGATGGAGGACGAAGGAAATCAGGCAACTAGACAAAAACTGCAATTGGAGTGCAAGACAGCTACGAATTGATAGGGTTAGCATGTGCATAATCTTATCCCAAAACAGAACGTATCCTCTTATCAGATGAAGATAGTGATAACAGGTCAGTACAAATTATATTGAAGGGGATTATACCACAAGATGTACAACCAAATTCAAACATATGGGGAAGGGGGTTTTACACCAAGTTCACTATGCATATTTTATCCATTGCAATCAGTTCCCTTTTGGTGGACTTAGGGGTACTTTGCACGCTGCGACATCGCAGGCCGATGCTGCGATGCCGAGCGCGATAGTACCCGCCCCCGTCGCAGCAGCGATTTCCTTGTGATAGCTGCCGTAACGAACATTATCACTACGGCAGCTTCACATGGACTCACCTGTCCTGCGACCGTCGCTCTGGCTGGCGACCCGCCTCCTTGTTAAGGGGGCGGGTCGTGTGGCGTCATAGCGACGTCACACGCCAGGCAGCCAATCGGAGCGGAGGGGCGGAGATGAGTGGGATGTAAACATCCCGCCCATCTCCTTCCTTCCGCATATCCTACGGAAGCCGCAGTGACGCCGGTAGGAGATGTTCCTCGCTCCTGGGGCTTCACACACAGCGATGTGTGCTGCCACAGGAGCGAGGAACGACATTGGACTGTCGCGTCAGCGTAATCATGGATTACGCCAACGCTGCACCGATGATACGATTACGACGCTTTTGCGCTCGTTAATCGTATCATCTAGGCTTTACACACTACGATGTCGCATGCGATGCCGGAAGTGCGTCATTTTCAATTTGACCCCACCGACATCGCACCTGCGATGTCGTAGTGTGCAAAGCCCGCCTTACCCTGTCATGGTATCCTTTTTGTATCTATTGTTGATTTACTGGGTATTATTATTTTAAGAGGTCACATTTTTTGTCCGACCTTGCGTTACATGGGTTGTGGACATTGCGCCATATTTTTTTTTACCCCTCCAATTTTGGAGGTTGATACATGTAACAGTGGTTTCTGATTCTTCAGCTAGAACATCTCTGACATCCAACTAATTTCAACCTCCACACTACATTATTATTCCTTGCGCAGTCCCCTTCCCCCATAATGTTTGAATTTGGTTGGACATATGGTATAATCCCCTTCAATATAATTTGTACTGACCTCTTATCACTATCTTCATCTTTGATTATTATATCAAATAAAAATTATTTATTATTGTTCAGCAATTTCTGCTCATGGTGTTTTTTTCGGTTCTTTAAGATACATAATGTGTTTCACAAATCCCTGTTAAAAAAAATGTGTGGGTTTGGGAGCCCCTCTTCCCACGCCTCCGCCTCCAGTCTTAGTAGATGGGTCATTGGAATTTCAGGTATCTAAGATCATTGACTCTCGTTTCATTAACCATCTGGAGAAACTAGGTCCTGAGGTTCCAGAGGATCATGTTAGAGGGAAGGGTACTGTCACACAGAGTTTTAAACAAAACTCGCCAACTATCATGGCAGCGGCAGGCTCTGTTCACATTGCAGAGTCTGACACTTTGTCCGATAGTTTCTCTTGTGCTTTTTATCAACTCAGGCAGACCTAGGCATCGAACTGCTGTCTGCTTATTATAGACAGGCTAGTAAGAGTTAACCTCTGCTAACCTGCTCGTTAGGCTTTTTTGATCACATGTTGTAAAGAAGCCAATCACTTCTGCTCCTTTCATTTTTAAGCTGGAGAAAATCTACCTACACCAACTATAGTGTTTGCTGTGTTGGTCTGTGAGTCATGCTGTCCCAAACGTGCTGGAGAAAGGGTTGTTTTGTGCTTGGTGTTGTTGTAGAGTTACCCATCGTCTTGTTGTTTCCACGCTTCTCTTGTTTTCCTCCTAATGTCTTGTTTTCTCATACCTATGTGTGTATGTCCTGTGTGACAGAGTTTTGGTTTGTCAATTTCTGTTGGTTAAATTACACTCCTGTCCCAGCCCCCCCTCCCCCCGTGGGGGAGGGGGTGTAAGATCAGGGCTGGTCTATAGCAGGGCCAAGAAGGAGACTCAGACATTCCCACCATTAAGGCTATCTGTGAGAATAGGGATAGCACAGGGCCCCCTAGTCTGAGGGTCAGCTTAGGGTCCCCGGTTTCCCGCTATGCCCATACTTCCTTGTTACAAGGGGAATGTGTAAGCTCATGAGTGACCAGCCAACATGTGACCTGTAGCTGGGAGAGAAACATGCCAGATCTATCTCTCAGTAGAGTCAGGTGAGGAGCTGATTTCGCTTTGGTCCTAGAGAGCAAACAGTCCATTTAATGGTGAACAGTCTGAAGAAATCTCATACTTACCGAAGTGTGGGTGGAAGTGTACCTGCTGGAGTATTGGAAATGTACATGCTGGAGTATTGCACATATAACTGCAGAAGAATTGAAAGGGTACCTGCTGAAGTATTGGCTGTATACTTGCTAGAGTATTAACCTGCTGTGTGTACTGTATTGTCCTGCTGCATTTACCTTTGTGCCGTAGCATGTCTATTTTGTGTTAGGCCGTCTAGGGATTATGGAGCTAATAAATCTTGCCTTGTGGGACAAAAATATTGCTGGTGTGCATGTTGTCCAATACCTGATGCCTATAGTGAACCTCTACAATTGGTGGAGAATGAGGGCATGAGGATCCAGGGTGTCATGAAGGATTGCACAGTGATAGTTCCCTGTGTGTGTCATGTGCCACTAGCGCATAAAAGATTAGACTAGCGGTTAGAAGTGTACCGCCCCCACGTCAGCAGCCGGGCTGCTCGGATCTGGATCTGCAGTGTGGCTCGAGGGGTCTCCAGACCCGGGGGTCTCGCGGACACTGCGAAATAAAAGGGGGGATAATGGTATGTGGGGATATTGTATACAGTCCGTGACGCCACCAACGGTGTGTGGTAAAATGAGGTACCACCGCTGCTATTAGGGAGCATCTGGGGCGTTGGGATGGCAGCTAGCTGTTGTTAACCCTCTGTGGGTAGGGATGGATGCCCCGGGACCCAGTGTCTCTGTGCTGAGGATGGTGATTGCAGGGGCTGGCGCGCCCGGACGGACCGGGGGATGTTGGAGTACTCCTATTAAAGAAATCACACAAGTCCGTGGTAAACCAAGGTGCCAGTGGCCAGAGCTCCGCGGCCGGGTGTATTCTGGTCCCTCACCCGGGGTGATGGTCTGTGTCACTTTCCTCTGCACTATTGTAGTTCCATTTGGATTTCTCGGTATGGAACTCGGGAGTCTGCTCCCAGAGCTTCAGGTGGGAGCCTTGCCCGCAGACTCTGACCCTTGGGATCTAAAGGGGCCCTGGCGAATGCCCTATCCCTCTCGGTGGGCTGCTGGTCTGCTTTTGGGACTTTGGGTTGGACAGGACCTGTAATCCTGTCCTCAACTGGTTAATTAACAAAGTCGGTGGTTCCGGTCTCTGCTTCAGAGTCCAGGTATCCCCTCTGTGCACGGTTTCCGGCTTGGTTCTCCGGTATCGGTACCGGCGGGCTCCTACCCTGTTCCAGTCCTCCTGTCTCCTGTCAGACACTGACCACCGTCTGCCACCTAGCCAGAACGCCGAGGCTCCAACCCCAACGCTTTTGCTTTTTGACTTCACTTGCACTTTCTCCTCTCCTCTCTCACTCCTACTCCTTTCCACTCCAAACTTCAACTTTAACTCAACTCAACAGACTCTTTTCCCGCCCCCGGATTCTCTAGACCCCTAGGTGGGCGTTGTCCTTTCTCCTGGTCCCGCCCACTGGTGTGTCTGTCCTACCCTTGGGGGGAGGGTGACTAGGGTTTTGTTGGCCTTGCTGTAACCCTGTGAGGGAAGGTGTTGAATCCCAAGGAAGAGGCGATTCCTGTACCCTTGGTGGGGGCCCAATCATCTGTGACTCCCTGGTTTTGCCAGGGCGTCACAGAAGGAGAGATGGTAAAACTGACCAAGTCCCAGAACCAATTTACTGTAGCAATTGCCAGTGCAGCTGCTACTTCACTTATCCTGCTTGCAGCGCTGTTCTTCATCCTGGCGAGGATCCTCAGGTATAGCTTGTAACTTTAAATAGACTTCAAGACTCCAGAGTGTAGTGATCTGGAAGGAGCTACACTTCTGCATATGTTAGTCCATGGGGTAGGGGGCAAAGTGTGTCTGTGGAGATGCTGGAAACTATCCCATGGCCCCGGTCAGAGTATGCATGAGCAATGGTTTCATGTTTTTGTGTGCGTGATGTGCAGTTGGCAGAGCTTGTGTGCATGATTTGCAGGCGGCAGAGCTTGTGTGTGTGTGATGTGCAGGCGGCAGAGCCTGTGTGTGTGATGTGCAAGCGGCAGAGCATTGCATGTGAACTGTAGACAGCAGAGCCCTGTGTGAAATGGGTAGATAGTGTTACCTATGAGGGGGAGACAGTATTCACTTTTTGTAGAGTGACCCCTCTGTTGGCACTGTGGGTTGGCAGATGGTGCCCAACCCTCAGCTTTGGGATAATGAAGAGGAGATGTAGCATAGCTGGAAAGGATTGGTTAAAGGTAAATGATAAATAGATAATCCCATTTCTGCATGTGTGGCGCCCCTGACCTGGTCAGGCACCACTGAGTACTGCACCCATGCTGGGGACAGTACAATACAGGTAATCCAGAAGGCTGACCGGGGTGTGGAACACAGGCGCATAGTAATCAGGTCTCACACATGTACCCATGAGAGGACCCCTGGGGATCCCAGGAGGGGGAAAAGCCTTGACCTTCACTGGAATAGTGGAGGGGGCCAAAAGCCTCCATCTCCTCTCAAGGGGTGTGGTAAGAGAGTCTGGTTGCTAGGTGGCGTAGGCAAGAACAGGAGAGGAGGGGCAGTGAGTCAGTTAGAGCAGAACTCCATAGGGCTCAGTGAGGAGCAGACCTGTGGGGCTGTTGCTGTCTAACAGCGCCCGCGCAGTGGCTACTGACGGGGGAGAACGGTCAACTAGGAGTGCTACCCGAAATCCATCTTCAGCTAGAGAGAGAGCAACGGAGTGGGAAGTAAGGAGACTGCTAGAGAGTACCAGGCCCAAACGGGCGGCAGATCCCGAAGCGGAGATAGATCCAGCTTTCTTTTGCTAAACCTGCCGGTGTGGGGCTCTCAAAGCCCACGCCACAACACCACAAAAGCCGCAGCCACGTAGCCACAGTTAGGGCCCATAGCTCACAGGAGGCAAGAAGCTGGAGTGATCTGGCCCAGGCAACAAGCACACGGCAAACGAAGGGGAGTGAGGCTTCAGCAACTTCCCTGGGTGACCCCCATAGGGACTAAAAGTCGGGGTCACCCCAAACCAAAAAGGGCTAAGGAAGGCGAGTTAGTAGTCACCCTCACAAGTCAGCCTGAAGGACACCTGGTTCCCGCCTGGTTCATCCCAGCTACGCCCGGGTTACTCACCCTGCCACCTGAAGTGAGTAAAAACCCTGAAAGACATTCTGCGTGTGTGGAGTTATTCTGCGCCTTGTGGTACTACGCACCTACATCGGGCCCTGGGGCTTGCCTCACTCTCAGGAGGCTATTCCAACTAACTGCACATACCATCAGCCCCAGGCGACCCTCAACCTGCAGTGGCGGTCCCTACTGGCCGCAATACTGAGAGTGGCGTCACGACAAGAAGAAGATCTCCTACCTGTGACCAGATCCAGCTACGTGGAGTCCCTGAAGGTAATGCACCGACACAACACCTGTGGGGCTTCACATCTGGCGTCACGAACAGGATAAGGACTAGACCTGTTCAGACAGGTGACCATGTGCCTGGGCGGTCCGCTTGAAAAATTGGAAGCGCCGCCATATTGCCACCATGAAAAGCGCGCTGAAAAACAACAGCAGCCCGCGCTGGAAGAAGTTACCGCCCACGAAGAGGTGTGGCTACCCAGAGATCCCCTGCAGAGTTCTGACCTTGCCAGCTATGAGAGTGGAAGCGTCCAGAGACGTCGGGACAGAAAGGGAGCCAGAAGCCTGCTGCTGGGAGAGGAGCTGCTGAAAGAGGCAGAGCAGAAACTGAACAGCTTGCTATCAGAGGCAACGGCGAGTCCACAGCTGGAGAGTCGTGCAGAAGAGGGCGCAGAAGAAATGGCGTCTGACCGCAGAAATCCAGAACCGGGCTCCGCTGCCTGGTGGTATCGGGAGCTGGCCCAGTTCTGCGACCGACTGGAGACCCGGGTTGTGGAGCAGATCCGGGAAGAACGAATGGAAATGCTGGAGATGACCGCGGCGGTTCGGGCCTATGAAAGGAGAGCCGCGCGCCGAGTGCCAGACAGGACGGCGATGACGCAGACCCCGATGCTGCCACCGGTGGGTGAGTCGAGTGATGCCCCGGCCAGCGCAAGTGCCCCGACCCCTGCTGCCACGCCCGCGGTCCCCGAAGAGGCGTCCGGTGCGGCGACGCTGAAGCAGGCCGCAGCCACGCCAGGTGCGGCCTTCCAAGCCCCAGCGGCCGCAGCGATGCCCTGCTCGGCCCACCAAGACCCGGTCCCTGCAGCAACGCCCAGTCCGGCCCGCAAAGAACCGGCTGCCACCGCGACCCTCATCCGCGCCGCAGGCGTAACGCTGACCCAGGCCGCCGCCCTGCTAGGCCCGGCCCGCCGAGACCCCACCGCCGCAGCAACGCTCGTCCGCGCCGCAAGTGAGGTGCTGAACCAGGCCGCAGCCACGCCAGGCGCGGCCCGCCAAGCCCAGACTGCTGCAGCGACGTCCAGCCCAGCCTGCACAGAGCCCCCTGCAACAGCGACACTGATCCAGGCCGCCGCCATGCCGGGTGCGGCCCGCCAAGACCAGGCCGCCGCCATCCAGGGCGCGGCCCGCCAAGACCAGGCCGCCGCCATGCCAGGCGCGGCCCGCCAAGAAGAGATTACCTCATCATTTACCCCGGCCTGCAAGGCCAGAGCAGACACCGCTCCCCAGTCCAAAGAGGTCCCTGCTAGGAAGACCCTGATAGGAGAGGACCCCGAATACTGGAAGCTGAAGGCTGACCTAGAGGCCCAGTTCCCACAAGAGATGGTGGATCGGTATCTGCTCCCTCCGCATACCCCCAAGGAGATTCCGGCAACCCCTGCAGCAACCACGCCAAAGAGTCCCCCGCCTGGGCCTGCTAATGAAAGTCCATCCCCAGCACTGCCACGACAGGAGTGCTCAGAAGAACTGAGGGGGAGGGGAGGCCAGGAAGCTGAGGAGCTGACTCAGGAGCCACCAGCAGTGGATCCATACCCAGAGCCGGAGATGTTACCCTATTCACGTTGGGATGAGGAGGACTTGACACCGTCTGCTGACGAAGATCAGCCCAGAAACCTCACCTGGGGCCCTGCAGGCATTGAAGTAACAGCCCGGCAAAACCCAGCCCGCAAGACAAGGCGTCGCAACAGAACAACGCTGTCCCCTGCACCACAGTCTCCAGAGCAGAGAGAAGTCACAGCCAGAGACCTACAAGAAAAACGGTCCCTCAGAAGAGCCAAAGCCCAGGTCAGAGGACCCCTTTGCAGAGGAGTAGTGGAGGATTTCAATTTGAGAAGTGGATATGGATTCATTGTAGCCCCTGGTATCAAAGAAGGGATATTTGTCAACAGAAGAGATGTGAACGCTCATCTGCCTAGAGGACACCCTGGCAGAAACTTAAAGATGGGAAATACAGTACAATTCACTATGCATGAAGGCGAAAGAGGATTGTATGCGCTTGATGTAGCACCATGTCCCAAAGAAGAAAGAAAAGACAGAGATAAAGAAACAGATGCAGCAAAGGAAACAGATGAAGATCAAGAAAGAAAAGACAAGGAACCTACAGATGAGACTACCTCAGACGACGACAAAGAGCAAGAAAGCAGCAGGTGCCGCAGCCCTACAGGCCCAAGCCCTGGTATGGAGGAGTAAAGGAAAGTAAGAAGTTCAGCAGTTAGAAAGTTAAAGTTTTGAAAAGTTTGTTTTGCAACGTTTACGTTTAAGCATGTGCCCACAAAAACTATTGTGAGAAAACCATAAACCTTAAGGCTATGAACTGGCTATAGCCACAAACTCTCGCAGTGTAAATAGTTACACCAGAGGGCACCACCACCACCAGAGTCAGCCTGTTTAGGGGCTTGGCTCGTCTGCAACCAGGAGGAGCCCGTCCGTATATAGGGCCTTGGCTCACCTGCGACCAGAGAGCATGCCTGTTTATGGGGCCTGGCTCTCCACCACAAAGAGGGTACCTGGTCAGCACCAACCGTGGAGGCCGCCTCTGCATCCTGCCAGAAGAGGCTGAAGGCGCGGATCCACCAGGCCAGGTATACCCTGAAACCACCAGCCCATGTAAGCCGCCTCTACATCCTGCCAGAAGTGGCTGAAGCCGCGGCCAACGTGAAAGGGTTTTGGGTGGGTTAACGGACTTGTGGGTGGAGGGTGGTGATGTATGGTACCTGGTGCTTTTACAAATGTTTTACATGTTTTAATGTTTTATGCATTTTAAAATGTTGTCTTGCAGCCCGAGGACGTGCTGGTGATAACTAAGGGGGAATGTGGCGCCCCTGACCTGGTCAGGCACCACTGAGTACTGCACCCATGCTGGGGACAGTACAATACAGGTAATCCAGAAGGCTGACCGGGGTGTGGAACACAGGCGCATAGTAATCAGGTCTCACACATGTACCCATGAGAGGACCCCTGGGGATCCCAGGAGGGGGAAAAGCCTTGACCTTCACTGGAATAGTGGAGGGGGCCAAAAGCCTCCATCTCCTCTCAAGGGGTGTGGTAAGAGAGTCTGGTTGCTAGGTGGCGTAGGCAAGAACAGGAGAGGAGGGGCAGTGAGTCAGTTAGAGCAGAACTCCATAGGGCTCAGTGAGGAGCAGACCTGTGGGGCTGTTGCTGTCTAACAGCGCCCGCGCAGTGGCTACTGACGGGGGAGAACGGTCAACTAGGAGTGCTACCCGAAATCCATCTTCAGCTAGAGAGAGAGCAACGGAGTGGGAAGTAAGGAGACTGCTAGAGAGTACCAGGCCCAAACGGGCGGCAGATCCCGAAGCGGAGATAGATCCAGCTTTCTTTTGCTAAACCTGCCGGTGTGGGGCTCTCAAAGCCCACGCCACAACACCACAAAAGCCGCAGCCACGTAGCCACAGTTAGGGCCCATAGCTCACAGGAGGCAAGAAGCTGGAGTGATCTGGCCCAGGCAACAAGCACACGGCAAACGAAGGGGAGTGAGGCTTCAGCAACTTCCCTGGGTGACCCCCATAGGGACTAAAAGTCGGGGTCACCCCAAACCAAAAAGGGCTAAGGAAGGCGAGTTAGTAGTCACCCTCACAAGTCAGCCTGAAGGACACCTGGTTCCCACCTGGTTCATCCCAGCTACGCCCGGGTTACTCACCCTGCCACCTGAAGTGAGTAAAAACCCTGAAAGACATTCTGCGTGTGTGGAGTTATTCTGCGCCTTGTGGTACTACGCACCTACATCGGGCCCTGGGGCTTGCCTCACTCTCAGGAGGCTATTCCAACTAACTGCACATACCATCAGCCCCAGGCGACCCTCAACCTGCAGTGGCGGTCCCTACTGGCCGCAATACTGAGAGTGGCGTCACGACAAGAAGAAGATCTCCTACCTGTGACCAGATCCAGCTACGTGGAGTCCCTGAAGGTAATGCACCGACACAACACCTGTGGGGCTTCACACATGTCTTGATTGGGAGTGGGCCTGCAGTGTTTTCCTAAAGAACCAGGAAATGGGTTCAGCATGTGATGTTGGTGAGAGAGTCAGTCTGCTGGATGAAGCAAAGGGGAATGTGTAAATTCATGTGTAGAAGTTGGTTGAACCCTGCAATGTAAAGTATATGATTATGTAGCATGCAATGTGTTATACTTATTGCTAAATGTGTATGTTGATATCTATGTTTGCTGCTAGCTGGGTACAGGTTCCAGATTCAGTAGAGCGGGACTGTTACCAAAGGCGACACCTAGTGGTTGGGCTGAGATCGGGATTAAAGGAGTAGTGACAGATGCAGAAAGAGGAAGGTTGGGAGGTCTTGAGAGGGGCCAATCTAGAATAGGGTTTAAGTGTGAGTAGACATGGTCTTAGGGGTACTTTGCACGTTGCGACATCGCTACTGTGATCTCGTTGGGGTCAAATCGAAAGTGACGCACATCCGGCGCCGGTAATGACGTCGCAACGTGTAAAGCCTAGAAGCACTGATAAACGATTGCAAAAGCGTCGAAAATCGGTGATCTGTGTAGTGTCGGTCATTTCCATAATTTCGCTGCAGCGACAGGTACGATGTTGTTCCTCATTCCTGTGGCAGCACACATCGCTGTGTATTAAGCCGCAGGAGCGAGGAACATCTCCTTACCTGCGTCCCGCCTGCAATGAGGAAGGAAGGAGGTGGGCGGGATGTTTACATCCCGCTCATCTCCGCTCCTTCGCTTCTATTGGCCGCCTGCCGTGTGACGTCGCTGTGATGCCGCACGACCCGCCCCCTTAGGAAGGAGGCGGGTCGCCGGCCAGAGCGACGTCGCAGGGCAGGTAAGTGCGTGTGAAGCTGCCGTAGAGATAATGTTCGCTACGGCATCTATCACAAGATATCGCATCTGCGACGGGGGCGGGGACTATCGCGCTCGGCATCGCTACAATCGGCTAGCGATGTCGCAGCGTGCAAAGTACTCCTTAGTGCTAGGGTCAGTACGGGAATCCTGAGAGAACCTTGAGAGGTCTGGAGCATACATACTTAACTTAAAGAGTTGTCCGGCTAGAGAGCCGCCGGAACCCAGAAGTAAACGACGGTGAGTGGAGTCAGCGGGAAGGAGACGTGTACCCAGAGCTTGAGAACGAGATCCAAAATAGTGGAGGGGGATAGATCGAGAGGTAGTAGCCCACACGAAGAGGAAGGAAGAAAAGGAAGGCCATGTCTTTCATAACGGTGTGAAGAATAAAGTGAACTTTCCGATTGGCTAAGTGGTTCTTGACTGGTTCCTGACTGTCTATGATGATGATCACCAGCGAGGTGACGGACACCGACATGAAGACACCAGTAAGTATCGTGCACCCCACCCAAGGTCCCATCCGCACATAATGGCTATTTAGCAAAGGAGTGCGGCACCCAGGGGGCCCAAGGCCGGCACCTTCCTTTACATGAGTGACCAGCCAAGATGTGAGCTGTAACTGGGTTTCTCTCCGAATGGAGTGACTGGGGAATTAGCTAAGGAGCCGAGCAGTTTTTTATCCTAGAGTAGAAATTGAAAATTTAATGATGGAAAGTCTACCAAAGTGTGGGAGCTAGAGAAATCTCATGCTGACCTATGTGTGGTTTGAAGTGTACCTGCCAGAGTATTGGAAGTGTACATGACGGAGTATTGGATGTATACCTGCTGGAGTATTAACCTGCAGTTTGTACTGTACTGTCCTCCTGTATTTAGCTTTGTGCCGGAGCACGGCTGTTTTGTGTTATAGTCCCTCCAAGGTTTATGGTGTTAATAGACCTTACCTTGTTGGACTAATAACGTTTCCAGTCTGAATGCTTCCCAATACCTAATACTTATGTGAGCGAACCCCTACACCATTGACACATTTAGAAACATTTATTTTTCCATATTGTTTTATTGTACATTTTCAATTACTTTTGCAATATACACTCCATGACAGAAGTTCTGTCGCTTATCCATGTTATGTAACTAAAAGCTTATAACCTGACTTAAATTCATCCATTGGTTTTTATAAATTACTCTTTTGAAAGCTGAAACCCTCCCAAATTTGGTTTAGGTTATGAAAATAAAGTTGCTGCAAAGCTGAAATATTGATCATTTAATGAACACAGAAAGGTCAGATTTCGGCAAGACAAAAGTTTTGTCGTCCACAGAAAGTTATCTGAAATTCAAACAAATAACTAACTTCTAATACAAAGATATTGTCACGGTTCCGCCTCCCCGTCCACAAGGCTAGGGGGTGGAGCCTTCTCCCGGGCTTCACTTCCGGAGCTGGGATGCTTTAAATACTGTCATCTCCAGTGAACCAGCGATGGCTATAAGCTTAGCGCTGCTTTGCCTGTGAGTGCTGGTCCCTGTAAGTGTGATCCTGATCCATACCCTCTCTGTGCCCTAAGCCTCTGTCTGTGTTCTGTCCCCTAGTCGTTCTGCCATTCCTCTTTCCCACCTCCTTCCTTCCCACAATAGCCCCAGTTGTTCCCCCCTCTCCTACCTCCCCACTCGGTCCTTGTCCTGATCTTGACTCCTCCTCTATTAGTTCCTCCGGTCTTCCTGCTGCCCATACTGTGTATGACCTGGACCCGTCTGACCATCCCCCGCATGCCCCACAGCTTTAGCTATGTGGCTGATGCTGGCAGACACTACATCAGCACACACTGGGAGTTTCCCTCCTTGCTCATTCAGCTCCGTGTAGTGTCTTTACCTGCAGGACTCCAGATCCCCCTGCTGGCAGCCTGACAGATATGTTGCATAACATTGGTGAATAAAGTTGTGGTGCTATTAGAGCCATATTTAATATTTTGTGTGACTTCCATGAGCTTGAAGGACTGCATCCATGCGGTTCAACAATGATTCATACAATTTATTGATGAAGTCATCAGGAATAGAAAAGAATGCAGTCTTATATGCCTCCCAGAGTTCATCTAGATTCTTTGGTTTTGTCTTCCAAGCTTCCTCTTTCATCCTACCCCAAACAAGCTCAATGATGTTCATGTCTGGTGACTGGGCTGGCCAGTCCTTGGGCATATTGATCTTCTTTGCCAAGAGGAACTTTGTTGTAGACATGGATGTATGAGATGGAGCACCATCCTGCTGCAGAATTTGACTCCTTTTATGATTGGGAATGTAAGAGGTAGCTAATACTTCTTGATATTTTAGGCTATTGATATTGCCTTCCACCTTGCAAATGTTTCACACACCAACATACTGAATGTAACCCCAGACCATGATCTTTCCACCACCAAACTTAACTGTTTTCTGGGTGTATTTTGGATCCATACAGGCTCCAATAGGTTGTCCTGCAGTATTTGCGGCGGCTGTGGTGTAATTCAACTGAAGATTCATTAGAAAAATCCACCTTCTGCCACTTTTCCAGCATCCATCTGTTTAGCAGGCTGTGGAATTTGGGAAATGCCACACGGTTTTTTAATTGCCTTTTGTTTAGTGCTGGCTTCTGGGCACTGATTCGACCATGGAGGCCATTTTGAGACAGAATCCTACAAACTGTTCTAGTTGACACAGGGACTTTAGGTGACCAGGCCTGTTGGAGCTCTGCTGCAGTGGAAGATGGGCTGACTTTGGATTTTCTAACCAACAAACGATCCTCCTGAGCAGTTGTCTTGCAGGGTCTGCCGGACCTCGGCTTGTCATAAACATCTCCAGTCTCTTCTAATCTTTTTTTAATTCTTTGTACTTGACGCTGAGACACATTAAAGGTGCCAGCCACCTCTGCAGTGGATCTGGTCCTCAGCCTCTTGATAATCAAGGCTTTGGTAGAAGGGTGGATTTTTGGCATGTTCTCAGAGGTCAAGTTGCAGTTCAAGTGAAGGTCTAGGGTGCTGCTGGGTTTCTTTTTAGACACACCCACTAATTAACCAATCATTTAATGAGCACAGGTGAGGATGTAAACTAGGATTGGGTGAATTATATGACAAGGCGACAAAACTTTTGTCTTGCTAAAATCTGACCTTTCTATGTTTATTAAATGATCAATATTTCAGCTTTGCAGCAACTTTATTTTTATAACCTAAACCAAATTTGGGAGGGTTTCAGCTTTTAAAAGAGTAATTTATAAAACCAATGGATGAATTTAAAGTCAGGTTATGAGCTTTTACCTACATAACATGGATAAGCAACAGAACGTCTGTCAGGGAGTGTAGTAATACAGGGAACAGATAAACGTTGTGAGAAAATGTATGGCATAGAGCATACAAATCAATGGCTTCCAGTGATATCTGGAAAGTTCTTCATTTAGAAAACTAAAGTTGTCAATGTTTTGAACTTTTGACTTTCAGGCTCCATATCTCACCATCCACTACAACTCCAAACATGAGACTGCCTTCATTTATAGACAATCATCTTGGCTATAGAGAAAAACATTTAGAGCAAATAGGACTTTGTGTGCCATATATTAAATAATGTGTAATCAATATAGCCCAACACATATTTAATGCATATAAAACATTTTTTATTGCATACAAAAATACACCTGGGTCATCATAATAAATACAGATCAAAATTCGAAAAGCTTTATGTCAGGATACAATAAGGACAAGGAAACGATGGCACAGATATTCCCTATATAGTCAAATTTGGAAGGCGGACCAATACAATTCTTGTCAAAAAAGTAGTAAAATTAACTCCACTAGATGGAATAAAGAATATATATTTATGTGGAGGAAGGGTGAAACCACAATAAATACATAAATCACAAGAGCTGCCTAATAACCAGGCTATAGCCTGTGGGGCTGGACTACAATAACCAAAAAAGGTACATTAGTGCTACACTATTGAGGTACTAAAGTAAATCCTATTGGAAAACAGTGGAAATAGGGGTCGGTCACGCCAAGTCTGTATGGAAAGGCGCCCCTACCTGTCTCGCCAAAGTTTCATGAAAGGGAGAAGTATGTAATCTGAAAACGGTGCCTATACTGGATGAACGGCCGCGTGGAACTTTACATCATTACCAATGCATAAAGGTGTAGAGAATTGAATTCCGGCGTGGGCGCCGCCGTACTCGGCACTAGAGATGAGCGAACCGGTCCCGGTTCGGCTCGAGGTCGGTTCGCCGAACGGAGGTCCCGTTCGAGTTCGGCTCGTCGAACGTTCGACGAACCGAACTCGAACTGCATAGGAAACAATGGCAGGCAATCACAAACACATAAAAACATCTAGAAAACACCCTCAAAGGTGTCCAAAAGATGACAAACAACTCACAACACAACACAAACACATGGGAAAGTGACAAGGACATATACTCATGCGAAAACAAAACAGCTGGACAAGGAAAAAGAGGAGGACACACAGATATATGAGTATATGCAAGGAAACATCGATTCCATTATTGTGCAACTTGAGCCCTGCTCATTTTAGGCTTCCAATCTGGATAAATTGCCTGAGCTCGCCACGTACGCCTCGGGGATCTTGTCGTGTCCTGCAGCCAGCGTTCTCTCGGAACCTGTCTTCAGTGCTGCTGGGGGTCTGCTGGCAGATAAGCACACACGTCTGTCCACTGACAATGTGGACATGGCTCTCAGAGGACTTTTCTTCCCCTGGGTCAGCTGGGGAGGCGAAAGGCACGCGCATTTTTGAGAGTGCTTCATGCAAAGCATCTTTTTCATCTTGAAAATGGGGGTCAACTGATGCCAGTCAAGTGGGGTGTGTGTGGCCCAATTAGTGGAAACGAGGGAGACTGTGGTTGGAGTCCCCTCGCTGTGTTTCTAAAAGAACCAAGATGAACAAGTCATGGCTCTCAGAGGACTTTTCTTCCCCTGGGTCAGCCAGGGGACGGGAAAGGCACGCGTATTTTTGAGAGTGCTTCATGCAAAGCATCTTTTTCATCTTGAAAATGGGGGTCAACTGATGCCAGTCAAGTGGGGTGTGTGTGGCCCAATTAGTGGAAACGAGGGAGACTGTGGTTGGAGTCCCCTCGCTGTGTTTCTAAAAGAACCAAGATGAACAAGTCATGGCTCTCAGAGGACTTTTCTTCCCCTGGGTCAGCCAGGGGACGGGAAAGGCACGCGTATTTTTGAGAGTGCTTCATGCAAAGCATCTTTTTCATCTTGAAAATGGGGGTCAACTGATGCCAGTCAAGTGGGGTGTGTGTGGCCCAATTAGTGGAAACGAGGGAGACTGTGGTTGGAGTCCCCTCGCTGTGTTTCTAAAAGAACCAAGATGAACAAGTCATGGCTCTCAGAGGACTTTTCTTCCCCTGGGTCAGCCAGGGGACGGGAAAGGCACGCGTATTTTTGAGAGTGCTTCATGCAAAGCATCTTTTTCATCTTGAAAATGGGGGTCAACTGATGCCAGTCAAGTGGGGTGTGTGTGGCCCAATTAGTGGAAACGAGGGAGACTGTGGTTGGAGTCCCCTCGCTGTGTTTCTAAAAGAACCAAGATGAACAAGTCATGGCTCTCAGAGGACTTTTCTTCCCCTGGGTCAGCCAGGGGACGGGAAAGGCACGCGTATTTTTGAGAGTGCTTCATGCAAAGCATCTTTTTCATCTTGAAAATGGGGGTCAACTGATGCCAGTCAAGTGGGGTGTGTGTGGCCCAATTAGTGGAAACGAGGGAGACTGTGGTTGGAGTCCCCTCGCTGTGTTTCTAAAAGAACCAAGATGAACAAGTCATGGCTCTCAGAGGACTTTTCTTCCCCTGGGTCAGCCAGGGGACGGGAAAGGCACGCGTATTTTTGAGAGTGCTTCATGCAAAGCATCTTTTTCATCTTGAAAATGGGGGTCAACTGATGCCAGTCAAGTGGGGTGTGTGTGGCCCAATTAGTGGAAACGAGGGAGACTGTGGTTGGAGTCCCCTCGCTGTGTTTCTAAAAGAACCAAGATGAACAAGTCATGGCTCTCAGAGGACTTTTCTTCCCCTGGGTCAGCCAGGGGACGGGAAAGGCACGCGTATTTTTGAGAGTGCTTCATGCAAAGCATCTTTTTCATCTTGAAAATGGGGGTCAACTGATGCCAGTCAAGTGGGGTGTGTGTGGCCCAATTAGTGGAAACAAGGGAGACTGTGGTTGGAGTCCCCTCGCTGTGTTTCTAAAAGAACCAAGATGAACAAGTCATGGCTCTCAGAGGACTTTTCTTCCCCTGGGTCAGCCAGGGGACGGGAAAGGCACGCGTATTTTTGAGAGTGCTTCATGCAAAGCATCTTTTTCATCTTGAAAATGGGGGTCAACTGATGCCAGTCAAGTGGGGTGTGTGTGGCCCAATTAGTGGAAACGAGGGAGACTGTGGTTGGAGTCCCCTCGCTGTGTTTCTAAAAGAACCAAGATGAACAAGTCATGGCTCTCAGAGGACTTTTCTTCCCCTGGGTCAGCCAGGGGACGGGAAAGGCACGCGTATTTTTGAGAGTGCTTCATGCAAAGCATCTTTTTCATCTTGAAAATGGGGGTCAACTGATGCCAGTCAAGTGGGGTGTGTGTGGCCCAATTAGTGGAAACGAGGGAGACTGTGGTTGGAGTCCCCTCGCTGTGTTTCTAAAAGAACCAAGATGAACAAGTCATGGCTCTCAGAGGACTTTTCTTCCCCTGGGTCAGCCAGGGGACGGGAAAGGCACGCATATTTTTGAGAGTGCTTCATGCAAAGCATCTTTTTCATCTTGAAAATGGGGGTCAACTGATGCCAGTCAAGTGGGGTGTGTGTGGCCCAATTAGTGGAAACGAGGGAGACTGTGGTTGGAGTCCCCTCGCTGTGTTTCTAAAAGAACCAAGATGAACAAGTCATGGCTCTCAGAGGACTTTTCTTCCCCTGGGTCAGCCAGGGGACGGGAAAGGCACGCATATTTTTGAGAGTGCTTCATGCAAAGCATCTTTTTCATCTTGAAAATGGGGGTCAACTGATGCCAGTCAAGTGGGGTGTGTGTGGCCCAATTAGTGGAAACGAGGGAGACTGTGGTTGGAGTCCCCTCGCTATGTTTTACATGATTTTCGAAGGGCATGACATGCCTAAGAGGTTGAGTTTCATCATCTGCAACTTGTTGGCAACAGAAAGGCTGCCTTTACACCCTTTTGAGACCGAGGATTTTCGAGACCTTATGCCCATTGCAGTGCCCCAAGAGCCGATGGCCAGTCGTCACTCCCTCTCCAAGAAAGGCGTGCCCGCGCTACCACAGTAGGTCCCACACAACCTCACCGATTCCTTGAGAAACTCTGTGTGTGACAGGGTGCATTTCAACACAGATACTTGGACCAGTAAGCATGGACAGGGGAGTTACAAGTTGCTGACTGGGCACTGGGTAACTATGGTGAGAGATGGAGAAGGGTTTTCTGTACAAGTCTTGCCGTCCCCACGACTTGTGTGTCAATCCTTCCTCTGTATGTACAAGTTCCTCCACTGCTTCTGCCTCCTCAACCTCGTGTGGGTCCTCCACCTCGGCCCAAACCCTGTGTGGTCAGGCCACCCTTCCTTGTAACTGCGCCCAAGGAATCCCACACACCTCCTTACTATGCTGGCAGCAGAGCTCAAGGCCATCATGCGGTCAAATGTTTACTTTGAAATGTAGGGGAAATGTGAGACACCGCTGAGGAATTGTGGACGGTTAGCTCTGGAGAGTGAGACCGAGTTTCATCAATGGTTGTGTACAGTCAACCAGCAGTCAGGGAAGGTCGGGTGCGACAATGATGCAAACCAGTCTGCGACCCTTCTTCAGGGCAATGTGACACACGTGCCTTGTATGGCTCACGTGTTGAACCTGGATGTCCAGCAATTTTTAAAACACTATCCCTGCCTACATGGCCTTCTGCAGAGGGCACGGTGTAACGCCTGCCTGGATCGACACACTCAGATGGGCTGTAAAGGATAGGCTAGAGGCAAGCCACTCACCAAGCTGGACACCCAGAACCCTGAAACCCTTTAACCCCTATACAGTGATTTGGAATTACACAGGGCCCACGTTGATCAATACCTGTGGAAGGCTGCAGTTCCAGAGAATAGTAGTCATGCAGGTTCAAAAACATTAATTGAGGAAGAGGAACAGAATGGGATGGCCAGGACTTAATCAGAAAACAAGCAGAGGTGAAATGCGGATCGGCCAACGAGGTACATAAACAGCAAGCAGGAAACGTAGTCAGGTAACAAGCATACAAAATCATAAAACTGAACTGGGGGTAACAGTAACAAGAGGTTCATAGCTTTGTCTGGCAGTGGTCTGCAGACAGGAGGGGCCTAAAAAAGGGTGTGGTGTCTTCCCATTGGGACCAGAGTACAAATTGATTGAGTGGACTACGTTGGTGACTTAAAAGCCGTGTGCGGCAATGATGCAAACCTGTCTGCGGCCCTTCGTCAGGGCAATGTGACACACGGGCCTTGTATGGCTCACGTGTTGAATCTGATTCTCCAGCAATTTTTAAAATACCATCCCGGCCTACATGGCCTTGTGCAGCGGGCACGCTGCTATGTGGTCACTTTCATCCTTCGCACCCAGCAGCTCAACAACTTTCATCGCTCCGGAAGTCTTAGGGTCTGGCAGTTAAACGCCGGAAATGCGATGTTCCGACACGCAGGAATTGGAATCTGCACATGTTGCAGCGTGTGTGGCAGCACCGCAGAGCCCTGCTGAAATACGGTATGACGTATACCCTGGGCTAACTTGATCCAGAGGTGGTGCAGATCACACTGCTGGAGTGGTGCCAGATCAAGGACCTATGCACCCTTCTACACAGTTTCCAAATGTCGACGAAGATGTTTAGCACTGGCAATGCCATTCTCAGCGTGACAATTCTGGTCACCTACATGATGGAGCACACTGTAAGCATTATTCGGAGTCAGGTATTGGTCCAAGAGGAAGGTGAGGAAGTACAGGAGGAGTCATATGCAGAAGGGATAATAAGATCTACAAGGTCCATACGGTAAGCGGCACCTAGGCAGCAGTTATGGTGGGGGATAGGGATTAACAAGGGCGCATAGTATCAGCAAAAATTGTTGAGGAAGGTGCAGGAGCCATGAAGAAATGGAGGACGAACTTGCGATGGGCATGGAAGACTCAGCAGATGAGTGAGAGCTTGCTCACATTTCGGTTGTGCGAGGTTGGGGGGAGAGGGCAGAGGAAGGAGGCACGATTCTCACCTCTCTGCCACCAACACACCAAGGACTTGGTCCTCCTGGATGCACAAGACACATGAGCGTCTTCTTGCTGCACTACCTACAACATGACCCTCGGATTGTACGAATTCGAAGTAATGCTAACTACTGGGTTGCCACACTGTTAGATCCCCGGTACAAGACAAAATTTGGCGAAATAATTCCTGCCATATAAAGGGACGCACGTGTACAGGAGTATCTTCAGAAGGTGTTACGCAATCTTCGATCTGCTTTTCCACTAAACACCAGTGCTGCACAGAGTGAATCTCAACGGTTTGTCATGGATAGGAGGAAATGGTCTTTTACTTGTCCACATCTGAGGGACCGAGGGGTGGCTGTTGTGCTGAGATGCCATTGAGTATGGTGTCCCTGCAGAGTTGCACTTTTGGTCATATACAAAATGAGTTGAAAAAGGACAGATGCGGGTGAAAAGGGGAACAGGTGTGTTGGAAAGGGGAAAAAAGTTTTGGTCCGTGGGTTTGGTGGTTAAGCAAAAGTAACATTTGATGAAGAAACACCATCTGTTACGGTGGGACTGGCAGATTTGGATAAGGTGGTATATACTATGTTACCGCTATATAACGAAAATTAATAAGAAAAGAAAGAGAAAGGTATATATCCCCATCAGCAGTCAGTGTCCACCGTGCTCCCAGATGGAAAAGGAGAGGTTGGCAACTGGAAGGTTCGGTGGAGGATACAGAGCTGTGTGGCTATGAAACTAATAGTAGCTTGAACCAAGTTAGACGCCACTCGGATCTTGAGACTGGGAGCCCTGTTAGCGTCACAGGGTCCACACGCCCACCCAGCCCAGGAACTCCCTGTTAACATCACAGGGGCCATTCAGTACGCTGACCGTGTGCATTGGGGCCACACCTGTGAACAGCAGGCGCATCAGCAGCAGCAGGCCTATTAATGCCACTGGGCTGCACAAGCAGGACTTGTAGGACAGGAGCTGGTCTTAACCGTTCTGCGTTACCAACTGTGGTGGCGGCCTGCATCAACGCCCTATCCCTGCCTACCTCTGGCCTAAAGCCACAATGGGTTCAACACATGGAGGTGTGCTCTTTCGGAGCATAATAGAAGACTGCGCACCTCCTTGTTGTCTCCAGCACCTTCTATAACCTGGGTCCGCCCCAAACCAGGGTGGACCACAATGCACCTCCTGGAGACAAAAGCAGAGTGACACGTCATGAGTGGCATAACTAGCGTCCTATTTGGAACCGCAACTTCAATGATGACCTCATGGCTGTCATGACCCAAACACCTCACCAGTCATCGTCTGACCATCAATAATGAGGTGACAAGTCATAGGGGCGGGCCTCTGCAAGCCATTTGGGAGTGGCCTGGCCACATCGTCAGGACACCTGATGCCCTGTGGTCTAAATGGGCCCCCCACATCACGGGCAGGTCCAAAGAGTTCATTACCGGACCTAGTTTCTGATGCAGTAAGTGCCTGACCATAGTCAGTTGCATGAAATACAGTCTCTGAAAAAAGACTATCAGCTTTAGCATGGTGTCTATGCACAACACAGGACTTAGACCCGTCACGGAGTGCAAGTACCTGTGCAAAGAGGCTTTTCGCACTAAGTGTGGGAGCATGCGCTGTAGCCCGAAATGAAGACTTAGCCTCAGGAATGGCACAGTCAGGCTGAGCATACTCACTAGGCGAAACACTGGAGTTAGGCTGCGGCTGGGGTAAGTCGTCACACGCATGCGCACTAGCTGCCTCTCCACACTTACACGTGGAGGAGAAAGCAGCCAGCTGGACAACCCGAGGCACAGGCCTAAATGGCAGCTGATGCCTGGGCGCAACTGAAACCGCAGCAGGCTGCTTGCGTTTAAGGCGTCACCGTTTTGTAACAACAAATAACATCCAAAAGAACAGGTGTACTTCTTCCCATGGATAATCTGATATGATCCCTTTTTTCATGGACACGACCATCGCTAACAAATGTAGATGAGGCCAAATCAGCAGCTGCTTCAATGGATCTGAATTGCTCCATAAAGTGGCCTCTCCTCCACCCCAATTTCAAGATCCCAAATACTCCATTCCTCTGTGGTGTCAATCCAATCTCACTTGCTTCCTAACAGCTCTCAAGTTTCCACCAGCCCTGCTGAGTATGGGGTGACAGAGATGGTTGAGTTTGCATAGCTGTTCAGTCGCACTATAGCCTGGGAATCAGAGGTCTGCTCCAAAGCTGCAATGAGTACAGACAAGGAAGTTATTATTATTTTTATCATTATTGATTTATAGAGCACCATTGATTCCATGGTGCTGTACATGAGAAGGGGGTTACATACAGAATACATATACAAGTAACTATAGACAGACTGGTACAGAGGGAAGAGGGCCCTGCCCTTGCGGGATTACATTCTAAAGGATTTTTGGGAGGAGACAGTAGGAGTTGTTTAGGTTGAGCGTCAAGTACGTATGGTGGTGGTGTCATTGAAGGTTATAGTCATTTCTGAACAGATGAGTTTTCAGATTCAGTTTGAAGCTTGCATGTGTAGCAGATAATCTAACGTGTTGAGGTAGTGAGTTCCATGAGACAGGGGAAATGATCTGCGCAGATAGCCTGAAGCTTTGTGACTGGGATCCAGGCCCCGATGAAGAAGGTGCTGAGCCTAATCTACACCCTCATTTCCAAATAGTAAATCCTCCTGGTGGAGACAATGGGGAACATGATGAGGAGCACAGATACCTGATTGGAAGGACAACTTTACTATTCGGTCAGGGCAGGAAGAGGTTGTCTCGGAGGACTCAGGACGAGGGGAATGAAAACACACAGGGTTATTGATGAGGTTGGAGACAACACTTACTGTCAAACCAAAGTTAGCCAGTCGATGAGGTCAGCAGAGGAGGTGGAGGAGGATGCTACTGACGACGAGGTTACGTTGCGTCTTCCTGGCCAGAGACAAAGTACTGGAAGCACGTCAACAACTGAATCCTGGACCACAACTTTGACTCTGAGCAGATGTCGTGTTGGCTATGCAGGTCGCATGGGCTGTAAGCCTTTCCTAGCCTGTGAATTTTTGGACATCGCAAAGGATCACCCAAGTCATGGAATCTGTAAGATTTGTCAACAATCTGTAAGTAGAAGGCAAAAACTCACACTTTTGAGTACTTCCTCCATGAAGTATCACATGGATATGAATTGACAGCGTGAAGGTGTATTGCTCAGCTTTAGCAACTGTCAACGCAATATGCTTATTTGCCGTTCATTGCATGCATTGTTGCAGACTACACACAAGGGGCTGCTGTTTTTTTGGATCTGCCTTTGGTCACTATAGCAATAGAAAATTGCTCTTCGGGGGTGGACTTGGAGATGCTGTCTATGAACAGAATGAAAAGCTAAAGGTGTGTGTTACAGCAAGGAGCCACCGCGGAAACACTTTGTTCAATTGTGAGGGGAGTTGTGTTGTACTTTGATGATGAGCACTGTAACGTCAGTGAGCAGCATCCTGTGCCACAGACCAACATTCTTACAGTGCTGTCTATACTGTTTACCGTGAGAGGAGCGTAAAGTCTGTATTTCTGGCAACTGGACATCACAGTACCCGGGTACGGTAGGCTGTGCCCAGACAATAATGCGGGCACAAAACACTTTGTTTTATTAGCAAAACACATATCTGTTCTGGGTAGGCTGACTATATAGACAATAAGACTTGCTGCCTCTGCACTGTCAAATTGTCACGTACAGTTTAAATCATAGAGGGACAGCAACACATGTTTGCATTGACTGTTGCTTTTCAAGATTTCCATGACTGTGTTGCAGAGCTGTGTGGTTTGCATTCACACTGTTATCATCTGCAATATCTGTGAGGCTTCAGCTAACAAGGGTATTCAGGGGGGGTCATGTGTTTTGTCTATGTTTAGGTAGATAACTTGGAAGCTCTTGTGATGCGCCACTGGTAAGTCGTGTTCGCACACACACACACACACGCACAAACACACAATTACTGCTACACAGAGGGATTAGCAGGTAGTAGGCAACAGAATAGATTGTTCAATTATTTTAATTTTATGCATGGTTCTTATTGTTTGTTTTGGTAAAGTTAAACAATCATTTATCAACCCAACTGGCTAGAGTCCTTTTCCTTTTGCCTGGTTTTGCTGCATACTGGGGAGCCCACCCTGTACACGACTTAAAATGAAGCATAAGTCGCAATGTGAATTTCAAAGTGCTACAGTGCGGACTAGCGTGCCTGTGCAACCACTGCCTGCCCCATCAAGTCCATCTGCGTGCTCTTCATCCTCTGTGACTGTGGGGACAGCAGTCACACATGGTTTTTCACACTGAACTTCCACTCCTTAACCCGCAACAGGGAGTGTGATTGGCAGGTCATCACTTGTTTTGGAAGTGGAAACAGAAGGTATTGTTGAGCTGTCAGACATCGAGAGAACCATCATTGGATGCAGGCTACATTATATCCACGCCTGCACCTTCGTCACAGATTGGCTGGACTACCTGCAGTTAATAATTGCATTCCAGAAATGGAAAGGAGTGTAGAATGCACATGTGTTGTACCTTGCTTGGCAGCAAAGGAACACTAACTTAGTATTACAGACAATTTTAGGAAGGCAGAAAAAGAGTCAGCTCTTTGTGCAAATTAAATAGCGTGGCAAATGTGGACAGATGGGTACAGTGGCCGTGTTCTGTGGGTACCAGGACAGTAAAAGAAGCTTCACTTTCTATCCCTCGTAATGATCAAATGCAGCAAGGAATTCCCTGAGTTTGCTATAAAATTAGCATAGCAAAATGGGCATGAGTGTAGAATGCAGAGGTGCTTGAGATTGCTTGGCACCAGTGGCACAATAAAGGAGTCCTACAGGCATTTTTTGTATACCACTAAGTGGCAGTATTTTTTGCTATAATTATAGCTTATTAAAAACAGAGCAGGAGGGTGTCATGCAGAGGTGCTAGAAATAGCTTGGCACCAGTGGGGCACTAATGGAATACAACAGCCAGTTCTATGATGCCACTAAATGGCAGTATTTTGTGCTATAATTATAGCTTATTAAAAACAGAGCAGGAGGGTGTCATGCAGAGGTGCTAGAAATAGCTTGGCACCAGTGGGGCACTAATGGAATACAACAGCCAGTTCTATGATGCCACTAAATGGCAGTATTTTGTGCTATAATTATAGCTTATTAAAAACAGAGCAGGAGGGTGTCATGCAGAGGTGCTAGAAATAGCTTGGCACCAGTGGGGCACTAATGGAATACAACAGCCAGTTCTATGATGCCACTAAATGGCAGTATTTTTTGCTATCATTATAGCTTATTAAAAACAGAGCAGGAGGGTGTCATGCAGAGATGCTGCACATAGATTTGCACCAGTGGGGCATTAATGGAGTACAACAGCCACTTCTTGTATGCCACTAAGTTTACTCAATTTTTGGTATTATAATGTATTAGTAACAATGAGTTTGAGTGTGCAATGCAGGCAGACATGCTGCAAATATCTTTGCACTAGTGTGACTAGACAAAAGTACAATAGCCACGTTTAGGATGCCACTAGGTACACTGACTGTTTGCTAGTATAATGGCTTAGTTAAAAAGAGTTTGAGTGTGCAATGCAGGCAGACGTGCTGCAAATATCTTTCCACTAGTGTGACTACACAAAAGTCCAATAGCCACGTTTAGGATGCCACTAGGTACACTGACTGTTTGCTAGTATAATGGCTTAGTTAAAAAGAGTTTGAGTGTGCAATGCAGGCAGACGTGCTGCAAATATCTTTCCACTAGTGTGACTACACAAAAGTCCAATAGCCACGTTTAGGATGCCACTAGGTACACTGACTGTTTGCTAGTATAATGGCTTAGTTAAAAAGAGTTTGAGTGTGCAATGCAGGCAGACGTGCTGCAAATATCTTTGCACTAGTGTGACTAGACAAAAGTACAATAGCCACGTTTAGGATGCCACTAGGTACACTGACTGTTTGCTAGTATAATGGCTTAGTTAAAAAGAGTTTGAGTGTGCAATGCAGGCAGACGTGCTGCAAATATCTTTCCACTAGTGTGACTACACAAAAGTCCAATAGCCACGTTTAGGATGCCACTAGGTACACTGACTGTTTGCTAGTATAATGGCTTAGTTAAAAAGAGTTTGAGTGTGCAATGCAGGCAGAAGTGCTGCAAATATCTTTGCACTAGTGTGACTAGACAAAAGTACAATAGCCACGTTTAGGATGCCACTAGGTACACTGACTGTTTGCTAGTATAATGGCTTAGTTAAAAAGAGTTTGAGTGTGCAATGCAGGCAGACGTGCTGCAAATATCTTTGCACTAGTGTGACTACACAAAAGTACAATAGCCACGTTTAGGATGCCACTAGGTACACTGACTGTTTGCTAGTATAATGGCTTAGTTAAAAAGAGTTTGAGTGTGCAATGCAGGCAGACGTGCTGCAAATATCTTTCCACTAGTGTGACTACACAAAAGTCCAATAGCCACGTTTAGGATGCCACTAGGTACACTGACTGTTTGCTAGTATAATGGCTTAGTTAAAAAGAGTTTGAGTGTGCAATGCAGGCAGACGTGCTGCAAATATCTTTGCACTAGTGTGACTACACAAAAGTCCAATAGCCACGTTTAGGATGCCACTAGGTACACTGACTGTTTGCTAGTATAATGGCTTAGTTAAAAAGAGTTTGAGTGTGCAATGCAGGCAGACGTGCTGCAAATATCTTTGCACTAGTGTGACTAGACAAAAGTACAATAGCCACGTTTAGGATGCCACTAGGTACACTGACTGTTTGCTAGTATAATGGCTTAGTTAAAAAGAGTTTGAGTGTGCAATGCAGGCAGACGTGCTGCAAATATCTTTGCACTAGTGTGACTAGACAAAAGTACAATAGCCACGTTTAGGATGCCACTAGGTACACTGACTGTTTGCTAGTATAATGGCTTAGTTAAAAAGAGTTTGAGTGTGCAATGCAGGCAGACGTGCTGCAAGTATCTTTCCACTAGTGTGACTACACAAAAGTCCAATAGCCACGTTTAGGATGCCACTAGGTACACTGACTGTTTGCTAGTATAATGGCTTAGTTAAAAAGAGTTTGAGTGTGCAATGCAGGCAGACGTGCTGCAAATATCTTTGCACTAGTGTAACTAGACAAAAGTACAATAGCCACGTTTAGGATGCCACTAGGTACACTGACTGTTTGCTAGTATAATGGCTTAGTTAAAAAGAGTTTGAGTGTGCAATGCAGGCAGACGTGCTGCAAATATCTTTCCACTAGTGTGACTACACAAAAGTCCAATAGCCACGTTTAGGATGCCACTAGGTACACTGACTGTTTGCTAGTATAATGGCTTAGTTAAAAAGAGTTTGAGTGTGCAATGCAGGCAGACGTGCTGCAAATATCTTTGCACTAGTGTGACTAGACAAAAGTCCAATAGCCACGTTTAGGATGCCACTAGGTACACTGACTGTTTGCTAGTATAATGGCTTAGTTAAAAAGAGTTTGAGTGTGCAATGCAGGCAGACGTGCTGCAAATATCTTTGCACTAGTGTGACTAGACAAAAGTACAATAGCCACGTTTAGGATGCCACTAGGTACACTGACTGTTTGCTAGTATAATGGCTTAGTTAAAAAGAGTTTGAGTGTGCAATGCAGGCAGACGTGCTGCAAATATCTTTCCACTAGTGTGACTACACAAAAGTCCAATAGCCACGTTTAGGATGCCACTAGGTACACTGACTGTTTGCTAGTATAATGGCTTAGTTAAAAAGAGTTTGAGTGTGCAATGCAGGCAGACGTGCTGCAAATATCTTTCCACTAGTGTGACTACACAAAAGTCCAATAGCCACGTTTAGGATGCCACTAGGTACACTGACTGTTTGCTAGTATAATGGCTTAGTTAAAAAGAGTTTGAGTGTGCAATGCAGGCAGACGTGCTGCAAATATCTTTGCACTAGTGTGACTAGACAAAAGTACAATAGCCACGTTTAGGATGCCACTAGGTACACTGACTGTTTGCTAGTATAATGGCTTAGTTAAAAAGAGTTTGAGTGTGCAATGCAGGCAGACGTGCTGCAAATATCTTTGCACTAGTGTGACTACACAAAAGTCCAATAGCCACGTTTAGGATGCCACTAGGTACACTGACTGTTTGCTAGTATAATGGCTTAGTTAAAAAGAGTTTGAGTGTGCAATGCAGGCAGACGTGCTGCAAATATCTTTGCACTAGTGTGACTAGACAAAAGTCCAATAGCCACGTTTAGGATGCCACTAGGTGCACTGACTGTTTGGTAGTATAATGGCTTAGTTATAATGAGTTGGAGTGTGCAGAGGACAGGAGGGTACAGTGCCAGGATTGTGGGGTCTGGGTAGAGGAATGGAAGCCTGCCTTTCTATTCCCTCCTAATGGGGAAATGCAGCGACGAAATCCCTGACCTTAGCTACACAGACGCTGTCTCTGTTTTCAGGACCTGTCACCTATGGCTCTGACCCTGCCGGTACGAGCCCTTAAAAGGACTGATAGAAAGTGCTATCCCTATGCTGTCCAGCGCTGTGTATGGAGCGCACACAGCAGTATCGGCGATAGGACAAAGGACGGAGCTGCGCCAGTGATGTCTGACACCAAGGACGCAGAAGAGATAATGGCGTCCGGACGGGCAGATACTCGTTTTTATAATGCAGGGACATGTGACATGGACATCCTATCACACATGCCGTTGCTTCTCTGGCTAAAAGTCCACTTAGCTGTGTGTGTGTCTGGGATTGGCTGACATGCTGGCCCGCCCCACAAGACGCGCGCGCTTAGGGAAGGAAGACAAGGAAAAAAAAAAAAAATGGCGATCGCCATTATACAAACAGCAGTGATCTGAAGGCGCTGTTCACGCACACTATACACTGAAATGTCATAATAGTGTGAGTCACAGAGTGACTTACACTATTACAGCGGAAAGCCAGCTAGGAATTAGCTGTTTTTTTGCTGCTAGAACCGTTCTCGAACGTTTCTAGAACTATCGAGCTTTTGCAAAAAGCTTGAGTTCTAGTTCGATCTAGAACAGGCCCCAAAATCACTCGAGCCGCGAACTGGAGAACCTCGAACCGCGAACCGCGCTCAACTCTACTCGGCACATGCGACCGCTCCACTTCCGCCAACCACGCCACTTCCAGCTCTCCAGTGTCGATATAGCTTGTTTCGCATGCGCACTGGTAGGCCCACATTCCCGGAAGACTACTGGCATAGTGAATAAAAGAGATGTAATTTATAATAGGGATAAAATGTAAGATTAATATAATTACAACAATAAAGGGGTGTACCCATAATTGGGGTAAAATAGATGTTCATAGAGTATGCACATACAGTAGGTGCACCGCACAGATATATCCCTGTATATGAAGGTCATTTAAAACAAATGGTCATTATAGGAGGGTGCACTTATAATATTCAGGCAAAGACAAAGAATATTTTAAAGAAAAAGGGGAGGGAAACACCCACCCAACAGCAATTGTAAGTCCCAATGAGAACATGTCATACACCTCCAGAAAAATAAATAAATCGCTGCAGATACATATACAATGCAATGACATGCAATATAAAAAGAAGCATATACTCCATCATATCTTGGTTATGTCGCCCTAGAACTGATGGACTTTTTGATGACCTGACTTTATAACGCCGATATTTTGCCTGGACATCTACCTTTTGGCTTTTAAATGGTTGGACAGACTTTATTTCATATTCTGCGAATTGTCATGGCCTCACATAATGCAGTTTGACAATTTTCTTGGCAGAGAGACCGCTATGGGCGATGCTGTTTTTCTTCTTGGGAAATCTACTTCATGGCTGCTCTTTGATTCAAACTAATGACCTTTTGCTTGGAAATCAACACAATGAACTATTAGGGAATGTGAGAATAGGTTTTAAATTGTAGTATACAGGAATAAAAAGATTTTTTCCACCACCAGGAGCAAAACAGTAACAATGCAGTGACATGACAAAAATCTGCACAATTAACCATATGCTAAACAGTTGCACTTGCAAGTCAAATTGATGTATGAGATAGTCAAGATGATTGTCTATAAAATGAAAGTGGTCTCACTGTTGTATCTGTAGTGGATGAGGAGATATGAAGCCTGAAAGTAAAAAGTTCAAAATATTGTTACCCTTTTGCTCGTCAGTGTAAGCTGAGCAAGAAGTCCAATCAGACACCTAAAAAAAGGAAAAACGTGGGGAAAGAGTACGTGCGGACCTGATCCAGACTTAGGATCCCAACTGAAGATCGAGAATGAAAAATTATCTAAAAGATATAGCTCATGGGGACTTTATCAAGATAAAGTTCCATTTTGTAAAGATATATTTACCCAGTTCATTCAAAGTAAAAGTACATCTTTCAAGTAATTTTGATTTTTTTATTGGCTCCCAACCAGATATGTAAATCGTCTTTAAGGCAAACAGCAGAATTGTAGTAAAAGAGTTGGTTGTAAACTGAGGGATAGGACTTTCTGTGGTTGGTATTTATCTAAAAAGAGCCCAGTATAGAAGTAAACTTTTAAGACATAAAATGTAGGTAGGACTGAATCTATGCTCTATAAGTTGAAGAAGTTCTGCTCCACCTATTTTCACATTTTTAAAGTGACCAGTGATGAATTATGATGTCACATCTGCATATTTACTCACTAATCCCTACAGATTCACTGATCCCTAAAGATTTCACATTTTGTCCAACCTCTAACATCAGTATTTTTGACAGTTTCCTGATATCTCATTTTGTAAAACAAAAATGGCTGCTAATTTTACTTTTGTTTACTTGTAAATTAAAATTATAATTATTACATAATTATATAATTATTATATACTTAAAGTGTCGGGTCTTTCTCAAGTTGTTCATGACTCACAGCTCCACTAAGTACTAGTAATCAATCTTATTTTTAGTGTCTTGGACTACTTTGCACTTTTAATAACCCTTGAGAAACTGGTTGGGAATCTCTACTGCTCGAGGTTGGGCTGTTTCTACTGAATCAAGCTTTCAGATAGTCATATCTCTGCTCATTTTCCCTATGATATCCAGTCCTGTAAGCAATATTGATAAAGTGGCTACTTAATGTTTTATAGTACAGTATAATGATAAACTATCGATCAGAAGAGAAGGAATATGTGCCTACTAATGTGTTTTATGGTTTTTAAGGACAGACAGGCACATGTTACAGCAAAAGAAATAAGGATGAAAAACTGGCTGCACTATATAAGGCCTGCAACACACATCCGTGCCGCCGGCACGTGTTTGTCATTTTTTACACGTACCGGCGGCACGGAGACACGTTCAGCAATGCTACCCTATTGTAGCAGGCACACACACGTAAAACCACACGGAACGTGTGTCCGTGTGCGTTTGTACGTGTGTGCGTTTTTCAAAGCGCTGACATGTGTTTTCTCCCGCAGCACGTGTGTCACACGGCCCGCACCAGTACCACACGGGTGTAGTGTGGATGCGGTCCCGTGTGACACGCGCCGGAGAAAACACACGTGTCAGTGGAAAAAAACAAACCATTTACTCACCTTCTCCTGCCCTCCTGTCTCTGCTGCTGCTGCCTCTTGCTGCCGACCGCTGCTCATTAATCTCATAGAATATTCACTTCACTGCCTGGCAGCAGCAGCGGGAGACGGGAGGGCTGGAGACCGAAGATCAGCACCACGGACAGCAGCGTGGACAGCAGGAAGGACCAGGTGAGTATGTTAATTACCAGTTCTACGTATGCTATCGCGGATAGCACACGTAGAACACACGTGTCCCGCACGTACCAGAGACACGTACTTACCTGCACGCAACACGCAGGGAAAATACGTGTCTCTCGGCACGTGCGTGATTTTCACGTGAGTGTGGCAGAGGCCTAAAGCTCAGACAAAACCAGCAATCACTTTGAAACACATGAGGCTTGCTGCTATTGACATAGGTCATTATGGACCCCATGCTGTATAAGCTTTGAATCGTTTGCTAATAGGGCTGTGTCCCCTCAAAAGACATTACCCAGGTTGCATCTGAAGGGTAGAGAATTAATGCTTATTGACAAAGAGAGCAACCAGTTAACACCTTCTACTCCAACTATTTGGACTGGTCATCTAGCTATTAGAGCTTAGTGACACTAGTAGGAAACCCTCTGATATGGGTATAGACCTATCTCTTTGAGAAGGGCAATGTATTGGTTCCTTGGCTCAAACAGTTAGTGTGACGCCCTGGACCCCAGGGCTCACAGGTCATTTCACTCACAACATACACCTCCACACTAGAAAGGTACCATCAGTCAACCACAAACCTGATTGCCTCCCTCAGAGTCAGACAGGCACACCAGGTGGGCGGAGTCAGGCAGAAAGACACGCCCCCCAAGGAGTCTGCTGGCCTGAGGCAGGAAAACAGAAGACAGTCCAGTTCAGTACAGTGGAGTGGAGAGTAGTGGAGTACAGTTCTGCTTGGGGCCTGGGCTTGAGCCTAGGACCCCAGATCAGTAAGGCAGGCAGACCAAGAATACGACCGGTGGAACCGTGAGGAACCGGGACAGGGTAGTGGCCCGCCGGAACCGAACCGGGGAGCCAACAGGATACTGTAGCACCAGGCAGGGTACTCAGACCCCGAACTAGGCTATACGCCACCACTATAGTCAGATTAACTGTTTGCAGTCTGGACCTCAGGGGTTCATTCCCACAAAAGTCCCGATTGAAGGCAACAGCCCAACCCGTCTGGATAAGAGCCACCGCCAGAGGCCAGAGATCCAAGGGCCAGCATCTGCGGGCAAAGGGGGCTCCTACGACACATACACGCCGGGGAATGGACTACCAGTGTCCAGGCACAGTGGTCACACTACAAACACAGGTGCAGTAGAAAGGCGGACATTGCCAACCCGACAAGGAAGCTGCAGCCGGCTGCGGGCCCCGTTCATACCTCCGTTTGGTTTACCAGTGACTCTGTGTGGTTTAATTGTGAGTACACCAGTGCCATCTGGCACCGCACTGCGCTGCACCGCAGCCCTGCGCCCTGCACCCCGGCCCTTGCACAACCGGGCCCCGGGACCAACATCCCCTACCTACGGAGGGGTCAACACCTAGCTGCGCCATTACACCGCTCCTGGGAGTCCCCGTACCTTCACCGCAGTGGTGGTGTCCACCATCACCACAACCCGTGGGTGGCGTCATGAACAATCATCCCAAAACCAAACACCCGCATTCCCCTGCGCGTAGCGCCAAACCCCCTTGCAGAGCTACGTGATTCCCGGGTCCGTGAGAGGCTCAAGCCACCGTCCGCAGTGCGAGCACGGATCTGAGCGGCTCGGCGGTCGCAGCCGAGGCCGCAGGGTGGTACACATCGACTCTTCTGGCGTCTGCAAACAGGATAGAACCAGTCTACTCACCGGTAGAAGTGTGCCTTGTAGTTCCAGTCAGCGGCGTCCCGTTGAAAAATCTGAAGATCCGCCATCATGGGCGTGAAAGTTTCCCGCTCGAGTCGTCTTCCCCGAGCAGGGAAGGTGCGAAAGTGAAGCCCCGCCCCCAAAGAGAGAAGTGCTGTAGAAAAAACAAGGGGGGCGGGCGAGGAGCTGGCCTCATGTGATCCCGGGGATAAGAAGCAGGGATGCCAGGACTCTGCACCTGTCTTGTTTCTGGATCCCGAGCAAGAAACATGTCCGCCCCGTCCGACAGGCCCGAAGCCCCGGAGCCAGCGCCTGGAACGTCGGCGTGGCTGGAGTCCCAGACGATGCTGCTGTGTCGCCGCAACCAAGCGGAAATGCGCCGCATGATGGACCGATGGACGGCCGAGGTGGGGTAGCTGGTTACAGTCGCACGGTTGTACGAAGTGGAGACCATTCTTGAGGAGCGGGTAGGTGACCCATGCCCCTATGTCCTTGAGGGACCGGCCGCTGCGGCTGAGGGACCCGGTCTGCCTCCGGCCCCTATACGGTCTCTCCCGGTGCACGCCGCTACTTCCCCGCCCGGACCGCTGACGTCTTCACCGGCAGCGGAGGCCGCGGTCCTGGCCCAAGGAGACCCGCCTGCAGGGAAGACCGCCAGCGGAAAAGGAGAAGCTACCGTTTCCGCGTGGGCCGCAGGAGTGGCGCCCGCTCAAGATGCTGAAGCTGAGGTGGCATGGGGCCAGTTGCCGCCGGGAACGGCGACGTGGCTGGAAAGAAAGTTGGCGCAGTTCTGCATCCAGGTCCAGGTCGAGTCGATGCAGCAGGCCCTGGGCTGGAAGCAGGAGATACAAGAGATGGCAGCCGTGGTGCGGGTGAGTGAGAGGCCAGCTTCGGGGAAAACGCCCCTGCAGGATCAAACCTTCCCAGATCCACAGACCTGCCAGGAGGCAGGACCCGTCCACGGTGAGACCCATGAATCCCAGATGTCCCAAATCTCTGTGCAAGCCCCGGGCGTAAGGAGGGCGTGCCTAGGTGCTCAGCTGCACGTCCGAGCCTCCCCGCCACCTTCTCACAATGAAAAGTAAGGCAGCGGACTCCCGTTGTCGACTGAACAGTCCCTGTTGGGACCTAAAGTGTTTGTGGTAGCCCGTTGGCTGCTGAAGTGCCCGTCCCCATTGGGACTGATGTTGTCCCCTTCCCCCCCCCCTTAAGACAAGGCTGAGAACTCGCAAGCCTCCCAAAAACTATTGGGTTTGTAAATAGTCCCCAACTGCCCCTTCCCGCAATTGCCAGTCCCCGGAGAGGTTGGTTGGAGGAAGGACCCGCAGCAGAGCAGGCTGGGGTCCGGTCACCATCAGGACCAGTGACCATCCTCCGGTTCAGGGGTCCCCTTAGACGTGGAGCCTCTGAATGACTGCCAGGTGCGTATCACCGTACCCGTTCCCGCTTGGGTGGCCTGGGCCAGTTCCCGTTTTCCGGACTGGGGAAAAGGGGTGCTACTTGTTTCTTAGGGGCAGCATCAAGGTTCAGGTTGCTTGGGTGGGAAAGCGGATGGACCCGTTCCCGTTAATGTTATTAAGAATGTTTTCCCGTTTGCAACAGTTCAAGTACTGTGCTTCCCGCAAGGGAAGAAATGAAAAAAGAAATGCTTTTGAATGTTTTACTGTTGAGGAGAGCCATAAGCTGAAATACTTAATTAACCTCTTGATAAGGGATTGTGGGAAATATGTCGATTTGCTTACATAATTCAGGTTTCAGATCATACACATGACACAGATTTAAAGATGGCTGCCATTTCCTGTTCTCCACACCTTGCCTGGAATGCGAGGAATGTCCAGATGTAAGGAGACCACCATATAAGGAGGACCCGTGGTCAAGCTAGAGAACCAACCCCCAGATCAGATGACATCATGGATTCCTGCACTGAAGTCAGACCCACCCATCAACAGCAACACGGATCTCCCCATTGGCTAGCCCATGAACTGTCCCACTACATGGGCATATCTGAACTTGTGGACGTCCCTAGCCTATATCAGGAGACGCACACTCTGTAGTCTCTCTGTTTGGTGCCATCTTTACTGTGACCAAGACGAGAATTCATATCCGACTGTGTCTGGTGTGAATTCTTTTATGCATGCACTTGGTATATACCAATTCGGCCAGGCAGTAGGCAACTAGTGATCTCTGGTTAAGAGTTCACCCTAACATTACCTGTTATTTATCTTTCAGAAAAAAATAAATAAATAAAAAACGGTGTGGACGTCTGCATTAAACCAAGGGGGAATGTGACGCCCTGGACCCCAGGGGTCACAGGTCATTTCACTCACAACATACACCTCCACACTAGAAAGGTACCATCAGTCAACCACAAAGACCTGATTGCCTCCCTCAGAGTCAGACAGGCACACCAGGTGGGCGGAGTCAGGCGGAAAGACATGCCCCCGAGGAGTCTGCTGGCCTGAGGCAGGAAAACAGAATACAGTCCAGTTCAGTACAGTGGAGTGGAGAGTAGTGGAGTACAGTTCTGCTTGGGGCCTGGGCTTGAGCCTAGGACCCCAGATCAGTCAGGCAGGCAGACCGGGAATACGACCGGTGGAACCGTGAGGGACCGGGACAGGGTAGTGGCCCACCGGAACCAAACTGGGGAGCCAACAGGATACCGTAGCACCAGGCAGGGTACTCAGACCCCGAACTAGGCTATACGCCACCACCATAGTCAGATTAACTGTTTGCGGTCTGGACCTCAGGGGTTCATTCCCACCAAAGTCCCGATTGAAGGCAACAGCCCAACTCAGTCCGGATAAGAGCCACCGCCAGAGGCCAGAGATCCAAGGGTCAGCGTCTGCGGGCAAAAGGGGTTCGTACGACAAATACACGCCGGGGAGCGGACCACCAGTGCCCAGGCACAGTGGTCACACTACAAACACTGGTGCATGAGAAAGGCAGACATTGCCAACCCGACTAGGAAGCTGCAGCCGGCTGCGGGCCCCGTTCATACCTCCGTTTGGTTTACCAGTGACTCTGTGTGGTTTAATCGTGAGTACACCAGTGCCATCCGGCACCGCACTGCGCCGCACCGCAGCCCTGCGCCCTGCACCCCGGCCCTCGCACAACCGGGCCCCGGGACCAACATCCCCTACCTACGGAGGGGTCAACACCTAGCTGCGCCATTACACCGCTCCTGGGAGTCCCCGTACCTTCACCGCAGCGGTGGTATCCACCATCACCACAACCCGTGGGTAGCGTCACGAACAATCATCCCAAAACCAAACACCCGCATTCCCCTGCGCGTAGCGCCAAACCCCCTTGCAGAGCGACGTGACCCCCGGGTCCGTGAGAGGCTCAAGCCACCGTCCGCACTGCGAGCACGGATCCGAGCAGCTCGGCGGTCGCAGCCGAGGCCGCGGGGCGGTACATTAGAACAAGCACTCTCCTGACATATTACTCCAACTATTTGGACTGGTCATCTAGCTATTAGAGCTTAATGACAGCAGTAGGAAACCCTCTGATATGATTGAAGACTCATTTCTTTGAGAAGGGCAATGTATTGGTTCCTTGGCTCAAACAGTTAGAACAAGCACTCTCCTGATATATTACTCCCACTATTTGGACTGGTCATCTAGCTATTAAAGCTTAGTGACACCAGTAGGAAACCCTCTGATATGGTTGATGACCCACCTCATTTCCCTTCTGCAAGACAACTGGTTATGTGGAGACAGTATGCTTACCCCTCTCCTTGCTGGCTCAGTAGGGCAATTTATTGGCTCCCTGGCTCAAACAGTTAGAACAAGCACTCTCTCGACATATTACTTTAACTCCCTCACACCTCAGCCATTTTCCTTGTAGGAGAGGGGGAGCTTCCAGTGGTGCAACAGTTTCTCTGTCTCTAGAAAGAACAGCACAGGCTGCCTGAAGCTGTTCTAAGACTTGACACTGATTAGCAGGTAGGCATTGAGTCATTAAGTGGTCTATGTGGAGTGGTGAGTTGAACTAAGCCACAACTGCTTAAATAATTGTCCTGTCCTAGCGCAGGGCAGATAGAAACATAAGCACAAAGACACTCTCCATCTGAACCTGCCCAGCAAGTCCTTGAGCCTCCTGGCAGACTGGTAAAATGGTTGGCAGGAAGGGACCTCCTACATCCTCATATCCACCTACTACACTGGCATGTAAACGTTTGGGCACCCCTGGTCAAAATTACTGTTATTGTGAGCAGCTAAGCAAGATAAAGATGGAATGGTCTCTAAAATGTATGAAGTAAAAGATAACACATTTCCTTTGTATGTTAGACAACATTTTTTTTTCCATCTTTTACATTTACAAAAGTACAAAAGGAAGATGGGTTGATGCAAAAGTTTGCTCACCCTTGGAGATTTGTGTGCACAGATAACCTTGACCAAGGTTTCAGACGTTAATTAGCATGTTAGGGTGATGGTTTGTTCATTAGGAAAGGGCAGGTGATGCAAATTTCACAGCTTTATAAAAACCCAGCCTCATCTAACAGAAGCCAACAGTTCTTCTAAGCAGCTGCCTAGCACTCTGAAAATGAAAATAGTGGAGGCCCACAAAGTAGGAGAAGTTGTAAGAAGAAAGCAAAGCATTTGCAATTTGACCTTTCCTCAGTTCAAGATGTAATTAAGAAATGGCAGTTAATAGAACAGTTTAGCTCAAGATAAGGTCTGGAAAACTTAGCAAAATTTCTGTGAGAGTTGCTTGCAGAATTCATAGAGCGGCAAATCAGAACCCCACCTTGACTGCAAACGATCTTCAGGAAGATTTAGCAGACTCTGGAGTTGTGGTACATTGTTCTACTGTTCAGAAACATCTGCACAAATATGACCTTCATGGAAGAGTCATCAGAAGAAAACCTCTCCTGCGTCCTCACCATAAAATTCAGAGTCAGAATTATGCAAAATAACATCTAAAGAAGCCTGATGCAGTTTGGAAAAAAGTCCTGTGAACCAATGAGGTTAACATAGAGCGCTTTAGCCATAATGATCAAAGTTAAAATATATCACAAAAATGAATAGGCCCCTTACATTTTTGTAAATATGATATAATATTATATCTTCACTTTTGTCCCATGAAAAGTTATGACACAGTGATACAATGTAAAGTAGTCAGTGTACAGCTTCTATAACAGTGTATAATTGATGTGCCCTCTAATTAACTCATCACACAGCCATTATGTCTAAAAGGCTGGCAACAAAAGTGAGTACATTCCTAAGTGAAAATGGCCACATTGTGGCCAATTAACCAATTACCCTCCCTGGTGTCATGTGACTCATTAGTGTTACAAAGTCTCATGTGTAAATGAGGGGAGCAGGTGTGTTATATTTGAGGTTATCGATCACACTCTCTCTCATCTGTCACTGCAAGTTCAACATGGCACCTTATGGCAAAGAATTGTGTGAGAAAATGGAAAAAAAGAATTGTTGCTCCACATAAAGATAGCCTAGTCTTTAACAAGATTGCTAACACCCTGAAACTAAGCTGCAGCACGGTGGCCAAGACCATACAGGGCTTTAACAAGACAGGTTCCACTCAGAACAAGACTCGCCATGGTTGACAAAAGCAATTGAATGCAGGTACTCAGCGTCACATCCAGTGGTGTAACTAGAGTGTGATGGGCCCCGGTGCAAAGTTCAGACCTGCCCCCCCCCTCTCCACGTACACCAACACTTGGGGTATGGGATAATGACACTGACACTCGGGTTACGGGATAATGATGCTGACACTTGGCTCTTACCCACAGCACCCAGATTTCCCATGATCGGAAATCCCTCTATCAGCACCAAGCCATTATAGCATTTGGAGAACTATATACAAGGGGGGCAGAGATACAAGCAGGGGATGTAAACGTTTTGTGCTCAGGGAAAAAGGCTCTTTACCTCAGCATCCAGCTTTCCCATGCTCTGCTATACATCTTTACCTCAGCACCCAGCTATCCCATATCAGAGCATGGGAAAGCGGGTGCTGAGAGAAGATGTATAGCAGAGCATGGGAAAGATGGGTGCTGAGGGAAAGAGCCTTTTTCCCTCAGCACAAAACGTTCCCATCCCCTGCTTGTATCTTTGTCCCCCTTGTATATAGTTCTCCAAATACTATAATGGCCCCCACATAGCCTTCCATATAGTATAAAGAGTCCCACATAATCCTTCATATATTAGAATGCACCCCCATAGTCCTCCATGTATTATAATGCATTTCCCATAGTTCTCCATGTATTCACCCCATAGTCCTCCATATATTATAATGCACCCCCATAGTCTTCCATGTATAAAGAAGCCCTCATAGCCCTCCAATTATTATAATGAATTTCTCATAGTTCTTCATGTATTATAATTCACCCCATAATTCTCCATATATCATAATTCACCCCACAATACTCCATTTATTATTCTGCACCACATAGGCCTCCATGTTTTATAATGCACCCCCCATAGTCCATGTATAAGGTAGGCTCCAAAGTCCTCCATATATTATAATGTAGCCCCCATAGTCCTATATGTATTATAACTCAACCTCATAAAATGTCATATTGTATTATGCAGCCCCATACTCCTCCATGTATAAGGCACCCCTATATTCCATGTATAAGGTCTCCTTCATTTTGTATTATGCAGCCCCATACTCTTCCAGGTATAATGCACCCCTAGTCCATGTATAAGGTGTCCTTCATGTTGTATAATGCATCCCCATAGACCACCATGAATAATGCATCCCCATAGACAGCCATGTATAATGCGGCCTCATAGACCTACATGTATAATGCAGCCAGCCTTCCCAGGCCTCCATGTATAATAATGCAGACAGCCTCCCCAGGTCTCCATGTATAATAATGCAGCCAGCCTCCCCAGGCCTTCATGTATAATAATGCAGCTAGCCTCCCCAGGTCTCCATGTATAATAATGCAGCCAGCCTCCCCAGGCCTCCATGTATAATAATGCAGCCAGCCTCCCCAGGCCTCCATATATAATAATGCAGCCAACCTCCCCATGCCTCCATGTATAATGCAGCCCCCCAGGCCTCCATGTATAATAATGCAGCCAGCCTCCCCAGGCCTCCATGTATAATAATGAAGCCAGCCTCCCCAGACCTCCATGTATAATAATGCAGCCAGCCTCCCCAGGCCTCCATATATAATAATGCAGCCAGCCTCCATGTATAATGCAGTCCCCCCCAGGCTTCTGGCCACCGTGTACTCACTAATTTCTATAAAAAAAAAACAAGTGCTCACCTCTCTCCTTATTTCCCCGTTGCTCTGTCCTCACCTCTCTCCTTGTTCCACCGCTGCTCCGTCCTCACCTCTCTTTGTTCCCCCGCTGCTCCGGTTTGCATCCTCCCGTCCTGCGGTCTGTGCTCTCAGTACAGCAGTTGCATAGGAGAGAGTTCACTGCGCAGACACAGGGGGAGAATGATGATGCATAGAGTGGTGCTGGCCGATATGTTCGATATGCTTATGCTAATGTTGCACATGTGGCCACTCAGTGGTTTCAGGTACTGCTCCTTGGTAAGCAGAACACTGGTAGGGGATAGGTAGAATATATATATATATATATATATATATATATATATTTATATTTAGGCGGAGACAATGTTTAGTTAGGATAAAGAATAGTGGAAAGAGAAGTGCAGAGAGAATTTGTAGAGTACAAGCCAGCAAGTACCTAGGTTCGACAAGGCCCAAATTAAGGAACAGAAATTGTAACGTAGGATAGATAGCGGAGTGCTTTATCCCACCGTTGTGATTACCAGACCCCCAACCCAGGAATCCTGGGTCACAACTGTGTCCAGCTGTACTAATCCTGTCCCAGAGGGCTGATATAGACTTGGGAAAACAGGAGAAGCTAAGTAAATTAATGTGGTCCATTGGCAGTGCAAGTTGGCAAGAACAGGGCCTTCAGGACTGGGCTTCACTATAGCCGAACAGGAATTTATTACTTTACTGGGTGGAGCCATGGTGTCAGTAAGTGAAGGAAAGGAAAGTATAAAAAAGCAGTAGTTGCAAAAACCAAGGAGCAGTTCGTGGGAGAAGTGTCTTTTGAAGCAAAGTGTTTCATGCCTACAATGTTCAAGTGTTGTGCCCACAGTAATGATGTAACTGAAGTACTGTGAATAACTGTTAGTAAAAGACTGTTTAGTAAGGAAACTAAATCTGTGTATATTAATCTTCGACAAGGAGTCTGCAGGATTGTTCGGGGACCTGCATGACATGAAGGTATGGCTTGCACACACAAAGTCCACCCACCCAACCAGGACCCCCACCAACAATCCCTATCCCCTTGCTCTGTGAAGTGCACCAGGTCATGGGCTAAAGTGAGAGAAAGGCTGCATCACAGTAGCAGGACTGAGTCTCGCCACTGACCACGACTGCCCCTCTAAAAGTCACATGCATTGAAGGGGCTTCCAGGTCTGGCACTTTTGGAGTAGATCCTAGCAGTTCATCCAACTCTGAATCAGTTTTTGTGGGAGCTACGGTTGTGTTTCCACAACCATGTTTGCAGCCACTGTCTTAGGCCTAAAACACACTTCCGCAAAAAAACGTCCGTGTCTCACGGTCCGTTTTTCGGGTCCGTGCTCCGTTTTTTAGGGGCGTTTCTCCGGTACGTATGGCATCCGTGTGATGGCGTATGTGAGCCGTGTATGCGTGTGTAATGTCCGTATTGACATAAAATACGTACGTGTGCTGTCCGTGTGCTGTCCATTTTTAAAGGCCCGCATTCTTACCCAATTAACGTTGTTAATCATTCATCATGAGATACTGGTGTTTTTGTTTGCCATCAATTGACCTGATAGATTGGTAACAAGTGTTTCAAATTTTGTGATTAAAAACGGACACGGACGATACGTGCTGAACACGGACATACTCCGTGTGCGGTCCGTGCAGGCACGGACCTATTGACTAAAACGGGTCCGTGCCTGCGTGCTGCCGGCCAAAAACGGACATGTTGTCCGTGTAGAAAAGCGCACACACGTACTTACCACACGGACACACGTTCCGTGTGATTTTACGTGTGTGTGCCATCTACCATTGAATAACATGGGTCTCCGTGTCTCCGGTACGTGCAAATACGTACCGCACACGTACAAAAAAAACGGATGTGTGTTGCGGGTCTCAAGTCCCATTCATGCAGCAGCTCAGGCAGGAAGTGCTCCTATGGTTTCCAGAGTGATATAAATGTATTTTGCGATATTCTTCTTTCTCAGCGGCAGGTCTTATGATCGTCACGACTAAGGGGTACTTTGTACGCTGCGACGATGCTAGTGATGCCGAGCGTGATAGTATCCACCCCCGTCGCACATGCGATATCTTGTGATAGCTGCCGTAGCGAACATTATCGCTACGGCAGCTTCACACGCACTAACCTGCCCTGCGACGTCACTCTGGCAGGCGACCCGCCTTCTTCCTAAGGGGGCGTGTCGTGCGGCGTCACAGCGACGTCACACGGCAGCCATCCAATAGAAGCGGAGGGGCAGAGATGAGCGGGACATAAACATCCCACCCACCTCCTTCCTTCCGCATAGCCGGTGGAGGCAGGTAAGGAGATGTTCCTCGCTCCTGCGGTGTCACACACAGCGATGTGTGCTGCCGCAGGAATGAGGAACAACATCGTATCTCCTATTGGCGCGACATTGTGAAAATGTCCGACACTACACAGATCACCGATTTACGACGCTTTTGCTATCGTTTATTGGCGCATCTAGACTTTACACGTTGCAACGTCGTTACTGATGCCGGATGTGCTTCACTTTCGATTTGACCCCGACGATATCACAGTAGCGATGTCGCAACGTGCAAAGTACCCCTAACACTCGCATAGGCGTTGAAGCTGATCGAAGTGTAGAAATTAATGCAGCAGAGGGCAACGGGGAAATAGCACAGCTCACAGAATCATGGTTCCTCCTGTCCCAGTGCAGCCCTCCATTTCTGGCTCCTCGTGTTTAAGCTTATTCCTTCCAAACTTCTCTTGCATCAAGCATGTAATATAAATATTGATATGAGTAGTCATGACATGTTGGAGTAGCTAAAACAGATGTTGTCAAAAATGGAAGGGTCTAACGTATCTGCATTTCCACCAGGTTTGCCGTATCGGCACCTGAGCTGGTGGTTGATATGTAGAAGAAATGTCTACAGGATTTACTGTGAAATAATCCCATTGGAGACTCATCTGACTACAGAAATTAGTGGAAAAGTCCAAAACTGCAAATATGTTGATATTTGGACGTTAGAATACTGGGACATTTTGATAAATTGCATTCTAAAAAGCCAAAAGTGGCTAAAACCTTTGGGAACTAGCTGCAAGCCTTCAGTACTACTGTATATGTTGTGTAATTATTATTCCTCTAAAAATGCCAGAAAAAGCACTTGAGCTCACAAACTCCACAATGATTCAATATGATTGAGGTACGATATTTGAGGCGTCACTTGTTTATCATGCCAGATATTGTTTGAATGTCTCAGGCAACAGACATCTAAATACAGTTAATACTTTCCAAAGAACTGGTTAATCCTTTTCTGTTTTGTTCATTACTGCTGGGTCATTCTCCCAAGCTGCAGTGGTTGGACATCATCCGGGAGCTTGCTATCTCTTATGTGATTGGCACTCTGTATTCTTCGCTTGATTCCATTTCAAGCATGATTTTTTACGTTGCAATGGATGACATTCATCCATGTAAAAAAGGAAAGATGCCAGCAATGCTAATCAGTTTAAAAAACTGTAGGATACCGGTGAACACCCGAACACCCAAAAAATAGTTCCCTGGCTACAAATGTACCCCAGGAGACAGAAAGAAGACATACTTCACGAAGATGATGTGAAAATCAGCCAGGTGAGTATCGCGCTGTGCTCGTGTCTGCGTGATGCCCTTCATTGTGCACGCTGCTGGAAGTGTATAATCGGCTTAAATTAGGCTAACATTCATCATAGTAAAATGTGTAGTTCACAGAGAATTGAAAAAAATAACACCGCCCACACACCTCCGGAAGTGTTTTGATTTTGACAATAGCAAAACACTTCCGGAGGTCTGTGGGAAGTGTTTTTTTTTTTTTAAATTCTCCGTGAACTACACATCTTAGTACATGCTTCTTTGAAAAGCAGAGTTTTTGCCCAAATTTCTGCCACAAAAAGGCAGCATTTTGAACAGCATAGTGCGGACAAGAAACCCAAATTCCCATAGACTAAGCTTGAAAAGCAGGACACATCCATTTTGGCATTAATTGCTGCAGTTGAAAAAGCAGCAAAAAGGCAGGTAAAAAGCAAAGTGCGGTCATACCCTAATAGTTGTCTGCCTCTTTATTTGTCATCGCCCCCAAGCCTTTAGGTTGCTCTCCAGTCCCTGCAGTACTATTCTGATTTTTTATTTGACTACACTGTGTTTTCTCATAAGCACAAATATAATGACTTTCATTGATTGATCTTATCTAAACTGCTAAAGTAATCCTGGTTTGTCATGTCCACAACATTATAATAATCACACAGATAATAAAAGGTTAAATGAGAGACATATTGACAGTACTGAGTGCTTCCACTATATAACCCAGAGGTGAGTGTTTATCACTATGAATAGGAATATAAGACAGAGTGATACTTAGATAACCAAATGCCATAGACATAGGCATTCTTGTGCCAATTCGAAATCATATCTTTTTGATTTGGCTCTATAACAAGCTCTGGTAAAAAAAAACAAAAAACAATTAAGAGCATTTCTTGCTGGTCTAATCCATTTTTCAATCATACTGACTTCGAACAGACAAGCTGTCGTACAAGTGATCGGCATTATTACTAACAATGTCTAGTGATTTTGTGTAGCTATACATGGTTGATGGCAGAAGGGACATCTGGGACAGTAGATTTATGTAATTTTGGACAGATGACCTTCTATTGTCACTTTAGTATAGAAAAGAGCATAGAAATGAGTTGTCATAGAAAGTAAGGAACTTTCATTGTTATTCCCATCATTATAGATGGATATTGTTGGATAGTATTTGTAAAAATAAGTACTAAACAAATTTACTGTTTGTTAAAATGTGCAGCCATTTTTTAAAATAACCACACTTTTGTTTACAACTCATTGTCTAGGAGACCGACCACCACTGATGTCTAGATTATAAGAACTACACTAAAATTGGCAGAAGAGGACAACTATTATCTCCTAATCCTGGCTAAAGTTGGCCAGGGATAGGAGATAACAGCATGCTTCAGCAAATCCAGCCTCCTTCCAAACAGTGCTTAAAGAAGCACCCCCATCAAAATGAATATCCTCTTAATTTGTTGCAGTCATATTATATAGCAATGTATACTTACAATTGCTCATTTTTCCTTTCTACTCAGTTAATTCTTCTGTTTTCCTCTAGGTTTATAAACATGAAGTCTCTTTTTCCTCCATCATTAGAACTACAAAGGATTTTCACTGACCTAGATTTGTAGTTTTAATGATAACTTATACAGGGAAAGAGACTTCCTATTAGTACATAGAGCTTAGAATGTTTCTTAATAACAATATGATTTTATAAACCTATTGTAAAAAAAGAAGAATTAACTGGGTAGAAGTGCAAAATGAGCAACTGTGAGTATACACTTTGATGGGAGTGCTTCTTTAAAGGATTCTAAACGAGCTTTTAAGCACTATTCATGTTTTGTTGTCTTGTAGTGGCGGTCAGTCTCCAAGGCCACACACTGTAAATGACAGAAATGTGGTTCTATCTTAAATATAGCTAAAAGTTTTACAAAGCAGTAATGAGCATAATTATTTGAATTTACAACACTAGCTGATAATAACCATTTACGAATATCAGAATAACTCTTTAAGGCTATGTGTCCACGTTGCTTTTCCCTACTTGCAGTTCTAAATGCACGTTTTGTCCTTAATTGAATTAGCCAAAGTTGCCTTTTGCAGAACTTTAGCGCTGAAAACGCATGCGTATTTGCCGCGTATTTGATGCGTTTTTAGTAGTGATGAGCGAGTACTAAAAAGCTCGGGTGCTCGAGGCTCGGGCCGAGCATCCCAAGATACTCGTGTACTCGGCCCGAGCACCGAGCCCAATGTTATCCTATGGGAGACCCGAGTATTTTTCTGAAATTAGCCCCGGCAGCATGTAGAAACCCTAAAAATGTCACAAAAGTCTCAGAAGAGTGCTCAAATGACATGGCAACAGCATGGGGAAGACCCCTTGAAGCATTTAGCACTCAAAAGTCACAGCTGTGAACAATTTTGTCCGAGTTTTACGCCGTTTTTACGGACTCACCAGAAAACCTTCCAAAATGACACCAAAATGAATTTTCATGGCGGAAATGTTAAGGGCACATACCCAATAGTGAGATAGAGCTGGTGTATGTTACTTTTTGAGATTATTACATGAAAGATTTTACGTGAAAACATTGTGTGGCACTCCGATGTCCAAAACGCACGTTTTGTGCTTTTTACTAGCGATGTCGGTCATTTTTTTTTTTCATTCTATTTCCCGTCGGTCGGTCTCGCTCTGTCGGTCTCTCTCTGTCTTGTCTGTCCCCCTCTCACAGTCTGTCGGTCATTCTCCCCCCTCTCTCTTACTTACCATTCCCCGATCACTGCCGCGGCGCTGCACAGCTGTTCACTAAACTCCGGCGGCTTTTCCTCTTTTGAAAAAGCCGGCCGCTCATTAAACAATCTCGTATTCCCTGCTTTCCTGCTTTTCGGCGCCTATGATTGGTTGCAGTGAGACACGCCCCCACGCTGAGTGACAGGTGTCTCACTGCACCCAATCACAGCAGCCGGTGGGCGTGTCTATACTGTGCAGTGAAATAAATAATTAAATAATTAAAAAAAACGGCGTGTTGTCCCCCCCAATTTTAATACCAGCCAGATAAAGCCATACGGCTGAAGGCTGGTATTCTCAGGATGGGGAGCTCCACGTTATGGGGAGCCCCCCAGCCTAACAATATCAGTCAGCAGCCGCCCAGAATTGCCGCATACATTAGATGCGACAGTTCTGGGACAGTACCCGGCTCTTCCCGATTTACCCTAGTGCGTTGGCAAATCGGGGTAATAAGGAGTTAATGGCAGCCCATAGCTGCCAATAAGTCCTAGATTAATCATGTCAGGCGTCTCCCCGAGATTCCTTCCATGATTAATCTGTAAATTACAGTTAAAAAACACACACACCCAAAAAATCCTTTATTAGAAATAAAAAACACGAACAAAGTCCCTCATCACCTATTTATTAACCCCGACAAACCCTCCATGTCTGGCGTAATCCACAGTTCTCCAGCGTCGCATCCAGCTGTGCTGCATGAAGGTGACAGGAGCTGCAGAATACACCGCCGCTCCTGTCAGCTTCACACAGCAACTGAAGACAGCAGCGCGATCAGCTGAGCTGTCACTGAGGTTACCTGGATCCAGCCGTGGATGCAGCGGTGGCCGCGGGTAACCTCAGTGACAGCTCAGCTGATCGCGCTACTCACCGCCGCTCCGGTCAGCTCCACGCAGCAACTGAGGTGAGTATAGCGATCAGCTGAGCTGTCACTGAGGTTAATCGCGGCCACCGCTGGATCCAGCGGTGGCCGTGAGTTACCTGACTGACAGCAGCTGATCGCGCTACTCACCTCAGTTGCTGTGTGAAGCTGACAGGAGCGGCGGTGTATTCTGCAGCTCCTGTCACCTGCATGCAGCAGAGCTGGACGCGATGCTGGAGGTCCGTGGATTACGCCGGACATGGAGGGCTTTGTCGGGGTTAATAAATTGGTGATGAGGGACTTTGTCATTGTTTTTTATTTCTAATAAAGGATTTTTCGTGTGTGTGTGTTTTTTAACTGTAATTTACAGATTAATCATGGAAGGTTTCTCGGGGAGACGCCTGACATGATTAATCTAGGACTTATTGGCAGCTATGGGCTGCCATTAACTCCTTATTACCCCAATTTGCCAACGCACTAGGGTAAATCGGGAAGAGCCGGGTACAGTCCCAGAACTGTCGCATATAATGTATGCGGCAATTCTGGGCAGCTGCTGACTGATATTGTTAGGCTGGGGGGGCTCCCCATAACGTGGGGCTCCCCATCCTGAGAATACCAGCCTTCAGCTGTATGGCTTTATCTGGCTGGTATTAAAATTGGGGGGACCGCACGCCGGTTTTTTAAAATTATTTATTTATTTATTTTACTGCACAGTATAGACACGCCCACCGGCTGCTGTGATTGGGTGCAGTGAGACAACTGTCACTCAGCGTGGGGGCGTGTCTCACTGCAACCAATCATAGGCGCCTGTGGGTGGGGAAAGCAGGGAATATGAGATGGCTGTGTGCAGAGCATAGCGCGCCGGTATAAAGGCTCGGTCACGCTGTGGGGGCTGGCCAACCACTGCAATTCCACAACTAACAGGGCTGTGGCATTGCAGTGGTCTGCCAGCCAATCCCTGCATGAGGGCTGGCTCTCAAAAGAGCGCCAACATGCAGGGATGAAGACCACGAGTACAGCACTAGTATCGCGAAATTACTCGGTCCCCGCCGAGTAGCCCGAGTACAGTGATACTCGTGCGAGTACCGAGTAGTGACAAGCATACTCGCTCAACACTAGTTTTTAGCGCTTTTTGAATGCTTTTTCAAATGCTTTTTGACACATGCGTTTTGAACATCAAGACACTGATTACTAAAGTTACAACAGTCAAACTAAATGAAAAAAGAGAAAAAAAAGGGGCACATAAATATTTGTATGAAAAAAAAGAAAATAGCAAGATTTAATAGAATTATAGCGGTTATTTAATAAAAAACGGAAATATAGCAATAAAATGATAATTTTCTTTACATAAATTGTCGGACTATGTGTGTGTGTAAAGGGACATATGAAATCATTATTTTGATGTGCAAAAAGCATGCGTTTTAGTAGTCCAAAACGCATGTTTTCTGCACCTAAAAAGCAGGTAAAACGCTGGAATTTTGATGTTTCTGGGTTACTCCCTGTTTCTCATTGACTTCTATGTTATCTAAACGCACCTCAAATGGCAAAAACAATTGACATGCTGCTTTTATAAACGCATGGTTTTTGTAAAAAAATATGCACATTTGACGCAGCGTTTTCAAATGCATGGTGGGCACAGGAAAACCCTATTTCCCATAGACTTTGCTGGGAAATCAAAACGCAGCCATTTGGGCACTAAAAAGGTGCAGTTGAAAACGCTGCAGAAAAGCATGAAAAAACGCACCGTGGGCTCATAGCCTAAGCCCTGAGTTACAAGACTCCGATAGACTCCATTTGTCATTTCTTTCTGCGCTCCCAAGAAATGTTGTCAGAGGGGAGGTAGCAGTGAGGGACAATCGGCAGACACCTGTTACTGCAGGACGTAGACACAAATCCAGGACTGTCCCACTGTATCCAGAATGGTTTGGACAAGAGATCAGCGAATTGATTCCTTGAACTGTGGTCCTGCATCATGATCAGTGGTCCTGGCGGCTGAATGAAAGGTTGTGAATCTCTTATGTCCTTGGCTCGGCTTTTGATTAGCCATTACTGGAAGGACGTCATCTGTGCGTCCTGTTCATCTATAGTTGGGACTTGTATATTTATTTTCTGTTAATTCAATCACAGTCGTAGCAGCCAGAACTTTCTCAATTTTCGTAACTTTTGTAGCTTTGCTATACGATATCTGGCTGTTTTGTGTCTGTAAGGCTGTGTTCACACGTTGCATAAAAAGTGTGCTTTATATTTTCTGTAAATGTCTGTGTGGCGCCCTAGGACCTGGTCGCCACAGCAGCATTGCCCTCCCAAAGGGTTAATGCTGAGCCTGGAGGTAATTGGGAGATCCATTGGCCAGCAGGTTTAACACCCAACACAGTTCTCCCTCCGGCCAGCAGGGGGAGCTCTGAACCTGGAATTCCAGGGAGCCTTCCTCTACCTGACCAGAGGGAGGAAGTGCAGCAGTCTGTAGGGAGTAGTGGAAGTGAACAGACGCAGAGTGAGCTGTCCTGTGAATCTGGGGCCTAGAGCTGGAGCAGCTTGGCCCAGAGAAGCAGGAATAGCTGAGAGGCAGCAGAGAGACTCAGACATCGGAGTCTGGGGTTGCCAGGGTATAAAATCCGCCCCTGGTAGCCGAGTCCGAAGGGCAGGAGAGCTGCAAGCCCCTGGCCCAGAAACATCCAAGGTACAGCTGCAGCATCAGGGCCCGGTGTGGACTCCAGCGGAGAAGCACCAGAGAGAGGGTCTGCGCAGCCACCTACAGAAAGAAGGGACGTGCCATCGGTCCCAGCAGCAAAGAGGGCCATTGCTGGATTCAGAGAAGCAGGGTCCTATCATCACAAAGCAAAGTACAGGAGTAGGCCTCATACTCAGCTGGCCAGAAAGATCATCCCAAGTACTTCCAGGCCGACCGGATCCCCATCACCACCTGTAACGGTCTCCCAGGACTGGACTGTTCCCAGAGTAAAAGAGGAGAAGGTAAAGAGACTGTTGTTTGTGCCTGGTTCTTTCCTCGCCTGTCGGCCCTGCACCGTGTTAGCCACACAACACCATAGACTTTCACGGGCACCAACTGTATCCCGGGGCCTCGCTCCACCTGTGGGGAGCAGTAACATCATAGCTGCCATAACATCACCCCGGAGTTCTCCCATAGCAGCGGCGGCTTAATAGCCGCATACCACAGGTGGCGTCACGAACATTAACTTCAACTCATCAGCCACATATTCAACTGACACCCACCAGGGCCACGGAGCCGGGCCCAGCCACCACTGACTACCACCGGATTAGTCCGGCCCGGCACCGGGTGTCCCCTAGCCCTGGGGTGGGCGAGTCAACTTTTGGCGTCACGAACAGGATTTCGTGCCCGGTTCCACCGGGTACTGTGCGCCTGAATAATTGCGCTTTAAAGACTGTGTTACTGCGTGTTTCACTGTTTGAAAACTGCCGCCGCCATTATCCTCACTGAGCGCAGGAAGAAGGGGGGCGTGCCTGACAAAGAGCGCGAAGGGAGCGCGCCATCAGAGCAGAGCGCTGTTAACCCCGCGCGACCCGGAAGGAAATTTGAAAAGTGAACGGAGCCTGGTAAGGTTCACTAAGGGGGAGGAAGATGTCCGACGCAGAGGGAGGGCAGGTGGCTGCCATAGCCCGAGACGCCGCAGCGCCCGCCGAAGCGATCCCTGTCGCCGTCGCCCCATCCCCCGCTGTAGCGCCGGTAATGCCGATCACCATGCCGTACATACCGGGCGCAGAATGGCTGCCGCAGTATTCCGGGGAGTCCCATACCTTGAGCGACTTCAGAGAAAGCCTGCACAGCTTATTCCGGGTGTATCCGCTGACTGAGAGCCAGAAGGTGGGCATATTAATGGGACAGCTAGCCGGCGCAGCCCAGCGTGAAGTGAAGTCCTGGCCTGATACAGATAAAGGGACAGTAACCCAGATACTGGCCAAGCTAAAGAGTACTTTTGACACCCGCACCGCAGCAGAGATAAAGATGAGATTCTTTGGGTGCAAGCAGCGGCCCACAGACAGCATAAGGGACTATGCCTTAAACCTGCAGGAGGCCCTGAAAGCGGTTAAACAAGTGGACCCAGAGAGTGTACGTGAAGAACACAAACTCCTAACTGAGCAGTTCATAGAGGGGCTCCTGTCAGATGCCCACAGGACCCAGCTGCGTATCATGGTCCTGCAGAACCCTGCTCTGGACTTTGCAAAGTTTAAGGACCAGGCCATCCGGGTACTGAGAGAATCTACACCGAATGACCCAGTGCCCCTCCGGCCTCTTGCTATCACGTACCCCGGGGTGGTGCCTGCAACACGAGCCACTGCAGGGGCTGAGGCGCAGTCCCTGGATAAGGATCCCACTGCAGAGCTCAGACAGCAGTTCCAGGAGCTGACCAAGACTGTAGCTGCCCTTGCCAAGATCGTGCAGTCCCTACAAGTGACCCCATCGCCTGCAAAAATCGAGTTGGCCTCCAGCCCAGATGACGTCCCATGGATGCGACAGAGGAGGGTTCCGCCGACCCGAGGCAGAGACACAGACCGGTATGATTCAACGGGACAACCGATTTGCCGCCGCTGCAGCCAGGCGGGCCACATTGCACGATACTGTCCTTTAAATGGGCCGAGCCTGGGGCCAGGAGCCGACCCCCAGGTGTAAGGAAGCCCGGCTCAACCCCCAGCCGCAGCAAGTATGTGGGAGGACGACCGGTCCTTCCTATTGTGCTGGATGGGATCCCTTTGAATGCCCTCCTGGATACTGGGTCCCAGGTAACGACCATCCCCTATAAACTGTACAAAAGATATTGGGCTGATTCAGACATTGACCATGGCCCAGATGATGATTTAACAATTATGGCCAGTAATGGTCAGCCCTTACCTCAAATTGGGTATAAAGAAGTAACCATTAAAGTGGGGCGGGTGGAATTGCCATGTCAGGGGATGATAATTGTAGATATTGATCGCAAAGAATCTGACCCGCTGGTAACCATTGGTACAAATGTGATAGAAAATTGTATTGCCGAAGTGATAATTTTGTTGCAGCAGGCGTCTGAAACTGCCAGCTCCGGGCAGCAGCGTGCCCTACAGAGGGAGATCAGAGCCCTGATGAGGAGGCAGCAGGTGGAGCTGGCCGGAGGAGAAATTGGCAGTGTGAGGGTAAGTGACCCCCTACCCATTGCAATACCCCCAAGAAGTGAAATGTTGATATGGTGTCGGGCAGCAATAGGCCTCAAGGGTCAGGATTACCATGCCTTGGTAGAACCGGTGTATTCAGACAGTAGGCCTGGAGTCCTGATAGCCAGAGGGGTAGCAGACGTCCGCAAGGGGAGAGTGCCCATCCGTGTCCTGAATTGTGGGGAGGAGGAAGCCAAATTGCCCCGGTACGCCACTGTAGCAAAACTGTACACTGTCAGCAACAACACCATCAAAGCAGTGGAACCCTTGATCCCGTCCGACCAGGCGGAAGACAAGGGCTCCAAGGGGCAGCTGGAAGACTGGTGCCAAAACTTACATGTGGGCACCGACTCCACCCCCTCACACCAAAAGAATGGGGTTTACCGGGTGGTACAGGAGTACGAGCGGGTCTTCAGCAAACACCCCCTAGATTTTGGGCAGGTGAAAGGGGTTAAACATCAAATCCCCACGGGTGATCATCCTCCCGTTAAAGAGAGATACCGCCCTGTACCCCCCGCACAGTATCAGCGTGCCAAAGAAATGTTACGGGAAATGAAGGAGGCTGGGGTTATCAGAGATAGTTGTAGCCCCTGGGCAGCTCCACTAGTGCTCGTAAAGAAAAAGGATGGTACAATGAGAATGTGTGTAGATTACAGGCAAATTAACCGCATTACACATAAAGATGCTTATCCCCTACCCAGAATAGAGGAGTCACTAACAGCCTTAAAGTCAGCTAACTATTTCTCCACCTTGGATCTCACCAGTGGGTATTGGCAGGTTCCCGTGGCAGAGGCGGACAAGGAGAAGACTGCATTCACGACGCCGATGGGCCTCTGCGAGTTCAACTGCATGCCATTCGGGCTCTGCAACGCCCCAGGGACATTCCAACGGTTGATGGAGTGCTGCTTGGGCCACCACAACTTCGAAACCGTGCTGTTGTACCTGGATGACGTCATAGTCTACTCCAAGACTTATGAAGACCACCTGAAGCACTTAGCAGAAGTGTTCGAGTCTTTGTCAAAATATGGCCTGAAGATCAAGCCGTCCAAATGTCACCTCTTGAAGCCAAAGGTACAGTACCTGGGTCATGTGGTCAGCGCAGAAGGTGTGGCACCTGATCCGGAGAAAGTCACCGTAATCAAGGACTGGCCAAGACCCACCACGGTAAAGGAGGTGCGGCAGTTCCTTGGGCTGGTGGGCTACTACCGAAGGTTCATCGATGGTTTCACCAAGATAGCAGCGCCCCTTCAAGATCTCCTGGTGGGCCAGCCAAAGCAGGCTAAGAAGCAGAGCCCTCCATTTGAATGGAGCAGCCAACTAGAAACCTCCTTTGTCCAGCTGAAAGGGGCTCTCACGGGAGAAGAAATTCTGGCCTACCCTGACTACAGCCAGCCGTTTGTACTGTATACAGACGCCAGCAACGTGGGCCTGGGAGCCGTTTTGTCCCAGGTGCAGGGAGGCAGGGAGAAGGTGATAGCGTACGCCAGTAGGAAGCTTCGGCCCACAGAAAGGAATCCAGAAAATTACAGTTCCTTCAAGCTGGAGTTCCTCGCTATTGTTTGGGCAGTGACTGAACGCTTCAAACACTATCTGGCGTCGGCCAAGTTCACCATCTTCACGGACAACAATCCGTTGACACACCTGGCAACAGCCAAGTTAGGGGCGTTGGAACAGCGATGGATGGCCCGGCTGTCTAACTTTGACTTTACCATCAAGTACCGGGCTGGCAAGAAGAATAACAATGCTGATGCGCTGTCCAGAATGCCTCACTTACCCGAATCTGGAGAAGACCTGGATGAACTCGAAGAGATAGAGTTACCGGCTTTCCATCATCAGGGCGTTTCCCAGTGTGAGCATGCTGTGGGAGTGAAGCGCTCGAGCCAACACGAGGTCCCGGTTAACCCATTACTCCACCATAATTGGGAAGAGACACAGAACGGTGACCCGGCGGTGCGATTGGTCAAAGAAAAGCTAGCACAAGCTGAGACTCATCTTGGTCCAGATGCTCCAGAAGAAGCCCAGCAGTTGTGGAAAGAGAGGGGACGACTGTTCACCTACCAAGGCAAGCTCTGCAAGAGACACGTCAACTGGCGAACAAATGAACTTGTCTGGCAGATCGTGGTTCCGCAGAGGGATGCTCCAATGGTCCTAGCAGCTTATCATGATAACGCAGGCCACTTTGGGTGGAAGAAGTTGGAGGCCCTACTCCGTGATCGGTTCTATTGGGTGCACATGAGAAAGGTGATCGAGAAGTGGTGCCGAGACTGTGGCCCGTGTAACCTGAGGCGGAAGGATGATGCCAGCCAAAGGTCTCCCCTACAGCCAATTGTTACGAAGCAGCCCCTGGAGTTGGTGGCCCTGGACCACGTGAAGTTAACACCAAGCCGGTCAGGCTATGTGTACGCCCTCACAATTGTGGACCATTACTCTCGTTTCCTGGTAGTAGTGCCTGTGAAGGACCAGACAGCCAGAACAGCAGCTAAAGCGTTCCAGGCATCCTTTTGCCGGCCTCACGGTTATCCGGAAAGGGTACTGACCGATCAAGGCCCTGCGTTCGAGGCGGAGGTGTTCCAAGAGTTTTGTAACATGTACGGTTGTAAGAAAATCAGAACAACACCGTACCACCCCCAAACCAATGGACTGTGCGAGAAAATGAACCATGTGGTTATTGATATGCTGAAGACTCTACCTCTGGAAGAAAGGAACCAATGGCCAGAGAAGCTGCCAGATCTGGTCGACCTGTACAACCATATCCCAGTAAATTCGACCAACTGCAGCCCCGCTTACCTGATGCGAGCCAGACCTGGCAGGTTGCCTGTAGACTTTGAGATGGGGACTGTGTCGCCTGAGGCGGTTCAAGAAATAGAGGATTGGGATACAGAACGGCAGCAGCAGTACCGTAAGGTCCAGGAATGCGTAGAGAGGAGCCTGTCTCAAGCCAGAACAAGACAAGAGCAGCAGTACAATCAAACGGCCCCAGCAACTCCCTTAGCACCTGGAGAACAAGTCCTCAAGAAGAAGCGGAGGACGCATAAATTGGATGATCAGTGGGAGAACGAGCCCTACACCATTATCCCCTCCAACTTTGACAACAGTAAGGTGTGCCTCATAAGCAAGGACGAAGGCAAGACTTGTCAAGCAATATCCAGAGACCGCCTGAAGACGTGCCCTGAGCGGTGCAAAGTTCAAAGGGAAGTGGAGGAAGTTCGAGAAGAAGGGGAAGAGATGATACAAACGATCCTCGGCAAATTCCCCAAGACTTGGACCCGCATAAATGGTGCCGTAGTGGTACCGGTCCTGACGTTCCCACAGTTGGTCGAGCCAGAAACAGAACAGGTTCCGGATCCACCCAAAGAACCGTCCGCCCCGACACGCGGTGACACGCCAGCAGTGGAACAGGAGGATCAACCCCCTGTCAGTGGTGAACCTGTCATACCCTTGGCGACTCCTAGACCACATAGGCAATCATCATGCATACCTATTGGGGTTAGGCCTACCGGTAGTGCTGAGATAGGAGACACACTAAGTAGTCAGGGACAAACACCAGAGCTACGCAGGTCTCAACGCAGCACTCGGGGACAACCCCCTCTAAGGTATAGGGAATCAACTATATAAAGAAAGAGTATTTATTAGAATGTAAATAGTTATGTGAAAAGTCTGTAATGTCGTGTACAAAATGTTTTTTTTTTGTGATTGCGAAAATGGACAATTGGGCCACTGGACTATGGGTGGCCAACACCTAAATTGTTTATAGTTAGCACCAGTGTGCTCAACACCCCTGAAGAAAAACCCGTCCGGCGTGCATAGAGTGGGGTCATCAATGCTCTGACGCACGCCCAGAGCCTACGTTGGGGGTTTGATCGCGGCGGGTCCCCCATGGAGCAGTGTAATGGACACCCGGCAGGGAGCCACACTGGACTCTTATAGTACTGTCTGAAGTTGTAACGTTAAAAATAATGTGCCTCCCATATTGGGATGAAATGTATGACATGTTATGTTTTGTTTCCACAGTCCGGGAGTACTGAATTTAACTAAGGGGGAGTGTGGCGCCCTAGGACCTGGTCGCCACAGCAGCATTGCCCTCCCAAAGGGTTAATGCTGAGCCTGGAGGTAATTGGGAGATCCATTGGCCAGCAGGTTTAACACCCAACACAGTTCTCCCTCCGGCCAGCAGGGGGAGCTCTGAACCTGGAATTCCAGGGAGCCTTCCTCTACCTGACCAGAGGGAGGAAGTGCAGCAGTCTGTAGGGAGTAGTGGAAGTGAACAGACGCAGAGTGAGCTGTCCTGTGAATCTGGGGCCTAGAGCTGGAGCAGCTTGGCCCAGAGAAGCAGGAATAGCTGAGAGGCAGCAGAGAGACTCAGACATCGGAGTCTGGGGTTGCCAGGGTATAAAATCCGCCCCTGGTAGCCGAGTCCGAAGGGCAGGAGAGCTGCAAGCCCCTGGCCCAGAAACATCCAAGGTACAGCTGCAGCATCAGGGCCCGGTGTGGACTCCAGCGGAGAAGCACCAGAGAGAGGGTCTGCGCAGCCACCTACAGAAAGAAGGGACGTGCCATCGGTCCCAGCAGCAAAGAGGGCCATTGCTGGATTCAGAGAAGCAGGGTCCTATCATCACAAAGCAAAGTACAGGAGTAGGCCTCATACTCAGCTGGCCAGAAAGATCATCCCAAGTACTTCCAGGCCGACCGGATCCCCATCACCACCTGTAACGGTCTCCCAGGACTGGACTGTTCCCAGAGTAAAAGAGGAGAAGGTAAAGAGACTGTTGTTTGTGCCTGGTTCTTTCCTCGCCTGTCGGCCCTGCACCGTGTTAGCCACACAACACCATAGACTTTCACGGGCACCAACTGTATCCCGGGGCCTCGCTCCACCTGTGGGGAGCAGTAACATCATAGCTGCCATAACATCACCCCGGAGTTCTCCCATAGCAGCGGCGGCTTAATAGCCGCATACCACAGGTGGCGTCACGAACATTAACTTCAACTCATCAGCCACATATTCAACTGACACCCACCAGGGCCACGGAGCCGGGCCCAGCCACCACTGACTACCACCGGATTAGTCCGGCCCGGCACCGGGTGTCCCCTAGCCCTGGGGTGGGCGAGTCATCTGCACCAAACAATGCAATACTAATCTCTAATTATTGCATCTTTGCTGCATTTTTATGCCTTTCCCCCCTTTTTACATGCATTTTTGGTGCATATGTTAGTTAACGTTTCTAATGTGTTTTTTATGGTACGGAAAAGCTTTGATTCTTCATTTAAAAAAGTAACTGCAGTTTTTTTTCATGTGTTTTTTTTAGGCTCCACATAGAAGCCTCTGGAGAGAAAAAAAAGCACAAACCGAACAGTTCAGACTCTATAGATGCACTATGGATGCACTTTTCATGAAATGACATCCAATTTGCTTGGACAGTTAAATTCAGAAGAAAAAACAGGCATTTATGTCGCCTGTAAACACGGCTTAAATATCCAAGCAAAGTGGATGTGATTTCATGAAATCTCCAATGGCTGTACATCTAACGACGTGGCTGAATTGTGCATTTTTTTCCCCCTATAAACTGCTATGTGGAGTCTGAAAAAATGTAAAAAAATACTGTTGTATTTTTAAATGCAGAATCAAAGCTTTTTTGTAGTATTAAAAAATCATTTTAAACCCGGATTCACATCTTCTCCAAAAATGCATTAAACAAGTGGGAAAATGCATTAAAAATTACAGCAAAGTCGCAATAATAAACGAAGATTGTTATTGTGTCATGTTGTAAGAAGATGGACATTATTCCACATTTCCCCTTGAAGATACGAGTAGTGTTATTGTGTATAATGTGCATTATGACATGCGTATTAGTGATATATTGTATTGTGCTCCACAGTAGGGAGAGTTAAGGGTGCTTTACACGCTGCAACATCGGTAGCGATAGCTAGCGATGTCGTGCGCGATAGCACCCGCCCACGTCGCTGTTTCGTCATGGGGTGATCGCTGCCGTAGCGAACAATATCGCTACGGCAGCGTCGCACGCACATACCTGCTTAGCGACGTCGCTGGAAACACTGAACAATCTCTCCTTTAAGGGGGCGGTTCGTTCGGTGTCACAGCGGCGTCACTAAGCGGCCGTCCAATAGCAGAGGAGGGGCGGAGATGAGTGGCCGGAACATGCCGCCCACCTCCTTCCTTCCTCATTGCCGGTGGATACAGTTAAGGAGATGTTCATCGTTCCTGCGGTGTCACACATAGCGATGTGTGATGCCGGAGGAATGACGAACAACCAGCGGCATGCACCACCAACGATATTATGAAAAGGAGCGACGTGTCAACGATCAACGATTTTTGACGTTTTTGCGATCGTTGATCGTCGCTCCTTTTAGTCACACACAATGATATCGCTAACGACGCCGGACATGGGTCACGAACACATAATATCGTTGGTAGTGCATGCCGCTGGTTGTTCGTCGCTCCTGCGGCATCACACATCGCTATGTGTGACACCGCAAGAACGACGTACATCTCCTTACCTGCGTCCACCGGCAATGAAGAAGGAGGAGGTGGGCGGCATGTTCCGGCCGCTCATCTCCGCCCCTCCTCTGCTATTGGGCGGCCGTTTAGTGACGCCGCTGTGACACCAAATGAACCGCTCTCTTAAAGGAGAGATTGTTCGGTGTTTCCAGTGACGTCGCTAAGCAGGTATGTGCGTGTGACGCTGCCGTAGCGATATTGTTCGCTACGGCAGCGATCACCCCCATGACGAAACAGCGACGTGGGCGGGTGCTATCGTGCACGACATCGCTAGCTATCGCTACCGATGTCGCAGCGTGTAAACCACCCTAAAGACGCGATATGTCGGCAAAGCAGGACCAAACCCTCAAATTGGGCTGTGCATCATTGCAAATGAGACGTGATTGCACACATGGAAATTCTCCTTTATGCTCCGTAAATTATATAAAAATAATTCAGTAAGCAAATTCAGTTGTATTGGTATTGACTATAAAAGATGTGGGCAATGTCAATGTGCCTTTTTTCTGCTGTAAATGGGGCACAGGAATCCCAGGTGCCAGATCCTTAACAACCTGACATTTATGGTAAATCATAGGGAAATGCCACAATGCTGAATAGTGGAGAAATGTCTTCCATGTCTTTGATAATGCCTTCTATGACACAGGACTTTATATTTTAAGACAGTCCATAGCTCTCAGAGCACACTCTGCTGGCCTTAGTGATATACTGCTCCTATGTGACACATGATCACGTACATATATAAGCTGGGATAAAGTGTAACAAAGTTCACAAACAGCTCTCTAGTAGATGCGTTTTACTTTATACATATGTATAGTTCCTGCTGCTCGAGTACCTTGTCCTAGGCTACTCTATTTCACATACTAAAAGCAAATCATAAATAATCATCTACACTGATGTCGACAATACAGATTTTATTAAACGGAACCTGTCACCACTTTTTTGGACTATAAGTTGCGACCACCACCATCGGGCTCTTATATACAGCATTCTAATATGCCGACCCCGTGCCAGCAGCCGGTGCTGCTCGTATCCGGATCTACGGTGCGGGTCGAGGGGTTCTCTGGACCCGGGGGTCACGCGGACACTCCGAATAAAAGGGGGACATATTTATACGGGATTGGTTCTAAAATGTCTGTGATGCCACCCACGGTGTGTGGTGAGATGTAGCACCACCACTGCCGTTGCGGGGCTCCCGGGGACGTTGGGCTGGCAGCTGGATGTTAACCCCTCCGTGGGTAGGGATGGATGTCCCGGGGCCCAGTGTCTCTATGCTGAGGATAGTGAGTGCAGGGGCCGGCGCACCCGGCCAGGCCAGGGATGTGGCTCACGGTCGAATAAAAGCACACAAGTCCTGTGGTAAACCAAGGTAATGGTGGCCGGCTGCCGCAGACAGGTGTATCTGATCGCACACCCGGGTTGGAAGTCAAAGTCTCTCTCCTCTGCACTCAGTGTCTTATAGGTAGGACTTCCTGGTGTGAAACAGTCCGCTCCCGGTCCTTTCGTTGGGAGCCTTGCCCGTCTGAAGCTGACCCTTGGGATCTATGGGCCCTGGCGGTTGCCCTATCCCTCTCGGTGGGTGGTTGTCTACTTTTCGGGACTTAGGTTGGGACAGGACCTAAAATCTTGCCCTCAATTGGTTAATTAGTTAGGCCGTCGGTGCTGGTCATGGCTTCAGGGTCCAAGTACCCCCTCTGTGCACACGGTTTCCGGGTCGGTTCTCCGGTGTCGGTACCGGCGGGCTCCAACCCTGTCCCGGTCTACCTCAGATCTCCCGCAGCCGTCTTCCCGTCTCCTGCAGACTCTGGCTACCGTCTGCCACCCAGCCAAGGTGTCAGGGCTCCGACTCTGGCACCTGTCAGCTTGGCACCTCCACTCGAAACTTAACCTTCAACTTCATCTGACTGTTTTTCTCCAGAACCCTAGGTGGGCGTTCCCTATCCACCTGGTCCCGCCCACTGGTGTGTCCTTCCTTCCCTGAGGAGGGTGACTAGGGTTTCAGGTCGGCTGATTTTACCTTTCGTGGGATAGGGGCCTACGTGCACAACTACCTGGTTTTCCAGGGAGCTACACTAACATTCTGTATATAAGAGCCCAGGCCGCTGTCACAACAAAAAAAACACTTTATAATACTTACCTAACGGTCGCGCTGCGGTGGAATAGGGCTTAATGGGCGTCTCCGTAGTCCGTTGCCGGAGCCACCTCTTCCGCCCATCTTTGTTCTCATTCTTCTGTAGCCACGGTGCATGACGGGTCCGACGTCATCCACACTCGCCGGCATTCTGGTCCTGAGCAGGCACACTTTGATCTGCCCTGAGCAGGGCAGATCAAAGTATTGTAATGCGCCTGCGCAGGACTGGCGAGTGTGTATGACGTAGCCGCGTCATGCACACAGGCTTCAGAAGAAGGACGAAGATGGCCGAAAGGAGAGGCGCCGGCACCGGAGAACGGAGACACCCATTAGGCCCTATTCCACAGCAGAGCGACTGTTAAGTAAGTATTATAAAGTGTTTTTTATGTTGTCACAGCTGCCTGGGCTCTTATATACAGCATGTTAGAGCCCGGTGGTGGTGGCCGTAGCTTATAGTCCAAAAAAGTGGTGACAGGTTCCCTTTAAATAGCTTAATGGCGGCTTTACACGCTGCGATATCGGTACCGATATCGCTAGTGTGCGTACCCGCCCCCATCGGTTGTGTGACACGGGCATATCGCTGCCCGTGGCGCACAACATCGCGCAGACCCGTCACACATACTTACCTGCCTAGCGATGTCGCTTTGACCGGTGAACCGCCTCCTTTCTAAGGGGGCGGTTCGTTCGGCGTCACAGCGATGTCACTAAGCGGCCGCCCAATCAAAGCGGAGGGGCGGAGATGAGCGGGATGAACATCCCGCCCACCTCCTTCCTTCCTCATTGCGGGCAGGACGCAGGTAAGGAGAGGTTCCTCGTTCCTGCGGTGTCAAACGTAGCGATGTGTGCTGCCGCAGGAACGACGAACTACATTGTTACTGCAGCCGCAACGATAATTGAGCTTAGGGGGGCATGTCATCGATTAGCGATTTTGAACGCTAATAGGTGTCACACGCAACGACATCACTAACGCGGCCGGATGTGCGTTACAAAATCCGTGACCCCAACGATCGTCGTTGCGTGTAAAGCGGTCTTAAGACTAGCATTTGTTAGGCTACTTTCACACATCAGTTTTTTTCCATCAGGCACAATCTGGAAAAAAATGGATAAAACGGATCCGGCGCCGGATCCGTTTTATCCCCATTGATTTGTATTAGCGCGGGATTGTGCCTGATGGCCTTGTGTTGCATCCGGATTTTGCCGGATCCGTCATAATTGCCTAAAGCGGCGGCCGGAGGCAACGTATCTTGTAACGCTTTTTTGTCCGGCAAAAAAAACGCATCGCGCCGGATCCGGCGCGATACGGCGTGTTTTACAATGGAAGCCTATGGATGCTGGATCTGGCGTAATGCGGCAAAAAACGGATGCGGCTGCCGGATCCGTTTTTGTAAACTGAGCATGCGTCAATGTTTTGAAATCGGATCCAGCAAAAAAAAACGGACAAAACGGATGCAAAAACGGATGCAAAACTGATCCAACTGATCCGTTTTTTTACGCATCCAGTATAACGGATCCGTTAAAAAACGGATCCGGTAGATACGGTTTTTACATTTTTTGACGGATCCCTTGGATCAGGAAAAAAAAGGATTGTGCCTGAATGCAGAAAACTGATGTGTGAAAGTAGCCTTAGTGATAAGCGAGCACTAAAATGCTCGAGTGCTCATTACTCGAATCGAGCAGGTCGGATGCTCAAACGGGCTTGATTCTAGTAATGTTTAATGGAAGTCAAAGGAAAACTCAAGCATTTTTCTGGAAGACCCCATCCAGAAGGGCTAGGTGAGCAGGAAAATTGCTGGATGGAAACAGTGCCAAATGGGATGGAAACAGTATGGGGAAGACGGTATGAGTATACCGTTGCAACCTAAAATCAAAAGTTCTTTTCAGGTTACAGATTTTCTTTTCCCTATTAATACCAGAAATTTTGCAGGCATATATTATATACCTAATTTAAAATGCACAAGGCGTTCGTTAAGGGACAGGGAAGTGGACGTGCTACTGATGGTGCACACCGAGGCGTGGGCCAAGTGTAACTGCCTGCTGCAGGCGCACAACAAACATTTCCATTAATTGATTTTAGCCTCCCTCACTGCACATTTTAAAAGGAAAAGGACATGCAGATATTGTGTTAGGCCTAAGCCACATGGCATGAAAATTGGAGCGAGTGGGTTGTGATAAAACATCGCATTCCACTCAGACCAATATTAACCTATGTGCCAGCACCCATGAGCGATTATTTTCTCAGCCCTAATTGGACCGAGAAAACAGTCGCAGCATACTGCGGGTGCAATGCGATCCTTGTTTCTCTCGCAGCCATTCAAGTCTATGGTGCGAGAGAAAAATCGTACTGCACTCGCAGTGCAACGGTGTACGCCGAGTGCAGGGCGAGAATGGCAATAGCCGGCTACGGAGGAGAGAGGGAGATAAATCCCTTCCTCCCCTCCTCAGTGCCATCCCGCCCCCCGCAGCTGTGGTCTGATCGCATGATCGGACCTCAGTCGCAATGACTCTCGCATGACACTGTGCTCCCACTGTGCTGCCAGTGTTGCGGGCGGGGGCTGATGCCGCTTCTCTGGGCCCGCTCGGATCCGGGTTTGCTGCTGCGGCTCAAGTGGTGACCGGACCCGGGCTCGCATGGCCGTCCATCCTCACAACCGCCAGAAAGGGGAATATTTACAGGGGGTTTGTTGTGTCGGTGTCGTCACCCGTGGGTTGCTGTGAAGGATGGTGACACCACCGCTGCCTGGTGATGGGGTGCCCGAGGCTGGTGTAGCGGGGCAGCAAGATGGGATCCCCTGCACGGGTAGGTGAGGCGTAGTCCCGGGGCCCGTGGTCAGTACACGGGAGTAATGGCTGCTGGAGGTGGTGTGCCAGGTTGGACCGGGGGTCAATGGTGTACTCACAGTTCAGTAATCGGGTCCCACACCCGGGTTAGTAAACAGGTGTCCCTTCTTCCTGCACTCTGTGTTTGTCTCTTCTGTCGGACGACTTCGCATGGAACGGAGAAGTCCACTCCCGGTTCTGTGTATGTTTGGGAGCTGTGGCCTGCGAAATCTGACCCTTGGGATTTCTGTAGGTTCTGACGGACACCCTATCCCCCGCGTTGGGCTTCCGTTCCGCTCTCTGGGCTTCGGGAGAACAAGGCCTGAAACCTCTTCCTCTGCTGGTTGATTAACAAGGGGCATGCAACCTTCCTCGTCCTAGGGTCCAGGCACCCCATCTGTGCACGGCCTCCGGACCGGATTCCCGCTGTCGGCACTGGCTGGCTACAACCCTGCCTCGGTTCACTTAAGGTCTCCTGCGACCGGATCTCCGTCACCTGTGGCCCTGTTCACTGTCTGCCACCTAGCCGGGTAGTCCAAGGGCCCTTACCCCTGACTACACTTCTCTGTCAGCTTCCACTGTCAGACTTCAACCAGACTCAACTGTCGTGTTCCCGCCTCCTACACCTCAGGACCCCTAGGTGGGCGTTCTCATCCACCTGATCCCGCCCACTGGTGTGCCCTTATTATCATGAGGGGGTGGCTAGGCTTTAATGGCTGTGTGTTGTACCTGGGTGTGGGGTTTTGGTGGTAACAAGGAGGGTGGACAACTTTTGTGACTACCTGGTTTTGCCAGGGTGTCACACCAGCGTGAGCTGAGTGTCATGCGAGGATCACAGTAGCCCCGGCCTAATAGTGATGCCCAAATATTTGAGCAGTCAGATTCACAAGAAAACAACAACTGTGGGGAACAGCTTCTAGTGTCTCAAGAGGTAGATAATGATGACACTCAGATGCAAACAAGTGATCTTGTTAAGTCAACAAGTCAGGAGGACCAGAGTATGGAAGTGGAAGATGAGGTGGTGAAAAATGAAGTCACTGACCCAACCTGGGAAGGTGCCATGTAGAGCGAGGACAGCAGCAGCACAATAGTCAGGATGAGGCAGTGGGGTGGCCAGAGGAAGAAGGCAGTATACTGTTGCCCATAGCAGCCACACGTGGTATGTTCCCAGGCCAAGGATTAGGTTTTCCTCAGTCTGGCGGACAATAAAAGAATGGTCATTTGCTACGTGTGCTGTACCAAGATCATCAGGGGCCTGACAAATAGCAGCCTGACCACCACCAGCATGCTCAGGCACATGTCATCAAAGCACCCGACTATGTGGGCCAAACGCCTGGGTCCACAATCATTGTCTGCAGGTAACACCACTGCCTCCTCCAATCTGCTATATGCTTGCCAATCCCCTGTCCAGGATGCAGACGTAGAAGCCTCTCACCCTGCACCTGTCATTGCACATTCACAAGCACCAACAGCAACCATATCTGGTTCTTTGTCCCAGTGCAGCGTTCAGCTGTCCCTACCCCAAAACTTGGAAATCTTACATCCCACCTGCCAAATAATCTGATCACTGTATTATGCGGGTCGGGGTCATTGCGATTGATATAGAAGGGTTAATAGTTTCTATATTTCTTCATTAAAGATATATTATTGTTATTAGTAAGTATATCTGGTGGTAGTTCATAGTCATTATGGAGCCTTCGGAATAAGAGACATGCTCAAGAATTATTTTGTCTCTAAATGTTCTTCTTATCTTCTTCTTATCTCATATGCATGACTCTACATTTTTGCTTTGCTAAAACTTAAAGGTCATATGAGCAACTTGTAAAGTCCAGCTTAGAAGCCTTATTTGCAATATCACATTGATCTGTAAATGGTATAAATAAAGTGTACTTTGGTTAAATAAACAGAAAATTGATCATGCCCACATGGATGCTGGTCTTTTTCTCCGAGCGCTCGATCTTGATTAGGTCTGAAGAGGCCTAATTGAGAAGACCTCACTGGTGATCCCATAAGCTGACTTGTGACAAAACAGAACAGCTACAACAGTTTTTGGTGCCCAACGTGGAGCCGTGGCCAACCAGCCTATTCGGAAGAAGTTTTGGGGACTCTTGAGACAGTGAAATTTCAGCTGCAGCAGGTGAGAAGCTTTATTCTTACACTTCATTTCACTCTCTCTGATTTCCCGAATATTCTGGGTAAGGCTGTACACACGGTTCAAGAACTCTGGCATCACCAGTGAGTATTGTTTTTTCATGCATGTCTGAATGAGAGTTGAAATATAGAGTAATAAGATAATCTGTTGTCCGTCCATTAACTGATTGCATAGATTGCATAGCACGGAATTTGGGACAGTCTCTGTATAATTACATTTGCTGTGTTGCTGTGTTTTGTGTTTTGCTTTGGTCATCTTTGCATCTTTGATGGGCAATATACTGGTCTAGGGATATGTGTTCATAAGTGGTTTCATATTAATGCCTAGATAAAGTAGGCAGGCAATAGGTTGTTGTATATTGATGAGAAGCCTCTGAATAACAAAGTGACAAGTAATTGAGATAAGAGACTTGGTGAAATAATATGTATGTATAAGTCTAATGGTTATAGGTCATACTGTGGACTGTGAAAAGATGTTCCGGTTGTGAAATGTCACAGGGCATAGCCATATAGAGTATTTGAGTGGATACCTGACATATGTATGTTTTCCCATCAGTGTCAAGAGCGGTTTAGATAATTTTATTTGCATGTGAGGTTAACTGATCCTTGGAAGGTGTATTGTTACATATGCTTCTGAAATCAATGAATGAGTAGGACAAGTGGTCCTGGGATCTGTCCTTATAGTGAGATATTGTGTGTTTCTTCCCCTCAAAATGGGGATGAAGGTTTTATAGTAAAATAGAATATTAGTGCTGTGAAGGTATATAAGTAGTCTCAATTTTCTGCAGGGATTGTGTATTATACCAGTTGGTATTAGGATTGTGTTTTGGGAAGCTGAATCCGGACGAGATAACACTCTTGCTAAACAAACTGTGCGCTGACATTCTTTTGGGAGGGGTCAAGTGAACAGCTGCGCGATTTTCTGCCCTCTGTGAGAGGTCAGCTCTGTTAATTGTTTTGGTTTAACTCTTACGTTCGTTGCTGGAATACTCTGTAAAGGACCAGCACGGAGTAGCCAACTGCACATCAGGTCTAAGTGGGTTAGAGAGCCGTGTGGCCTTCCCACTTACATGGAGGTGGTCTAGCAGGTGAGAGGACTATCACACCTGGTCCTTCCTGCTTTAGTCATCTGGTCTATTGGGTGAGAGAGGTTTTTAACCCTTCCCAATACGCCCTACAAGTGTAGCAGGTGAGAGTGAATGCTGATTGAGCCTTCTTGCTACCACTTGAGAGCCCATTCTGACTTGCCAGGAGACGTGTGGCCTGTTAACAAGGTTCAGGGACACTGAGAGGGCATTTGCAGAAAGGTGGGCTGTGTGGGAATAAGTTGAAGCCATGGGCAACTTGTTCAGTGTGCAGTGTGGTGCTCCAGCGGGATCCAAAACAGCCAAACAGATAGTGCAAGAAAGAGAAGGCAAAGAAGCAGTGAAAAATATCAGACCAATACTCAGAAAGGCAGACATGCCAGAGTGTGGGTATTTGGATGTTGAGAAATGGCACAGATTCAGGGAAGAGGTGCAGCATTGTGGATGTAAAGAAATAACAGTGGGATGTATTATTATATTATTGTTATGTAAAGTGTATTATAAATGTTTTAATGCACCAAGAGCAAAAACTGTGACTGCCCCCCCTTCACATGATCAGAAACCCAGACCAGATGAATGGACTTGTAAACATTGTAGTCAGAAAAACCCAGACTGGAGAAGTACTTGTGCTACGTGTAGTGTTACTCGCCCTAAGCAGATTGCACTAACTCCTGTTCGAACCAGATCACATGTGATGACAGAGGACGCTGACACTGAGACAGAGGTAGTGAAGGAATTGAGTTTTGGGGAGGAAGCTGGACATTACTCTGACGGTGAGGAAAGAAAACAGTTATCTGACCCTGAAGACCAACCTTTCCCTCTTTCCCTGACTGACGTAATACAGCGGGAAGGGGAGAGTATAGAGACGTACTTTTGGAGGTTACAGCTGAAGTGGGCAGACGTGGGGTACAAAGTCAGAACCTCCCTTAATGACAAAATACTGATGAGTATATTTGTTAACGGTATGAATAAGTTTTTACGAGAAGCAGTACAGACAGCCAGACCTGAGTGGAGAAACATGGACCCAACAGACCTTCTGCAAGTAGCTAAGGGAATTGAACTGACAAAATGCAAGCGACCAGTTATGTATGCTAGAGCACAAGGAAAACAGTGGAAGCAGAGAGGGAGGGCACCAGGTGACCGAGTGACCGTACAGTGCTGGAATTGTGGACAGAATGGACATTACGCCAGACAGTGCAAAAACCCCAAATAGGAGAGGGAGCAGACTGACTCTCCTCCTTCCTTCCCTCCTCCTTTGCCTCTGGCCTAGGAAACTGGTGACCACGAAGGGACTGGAGGGATTGGTGTTTGAAATTCCCTTGATAAAACAGTATCCCTTAAGCCCAGCCAAATCAATGGCCCTGACCAGAGAATATGTGCAAGCAGGGGCTCTAGTACAAAGGTCCTCCCCCCTGTAACACTCCCTTGTATCCAATCAAGAAAAAAGGGCCCAAAGGTTCCCCTGACACGTACAGAATGGTGCATGATTTGAGAGCTGTCAATGCTGTCACTGAGAGTGTAACACCAATTGTTCCAAACCCACATACCTTACTGTCACAAATCCCAGGGACCTCCAAATGTTTTACAGTAATTGATTTGGCAAATGCCTTTTTCTCTGTGCCTCTACACCCTGACTGTCAGTATCTTTTTGCCTTCACACATGAGGGGAAACAGTACATGTGGACAGTCCTCCCGCAAGGAGGAATGAATTCACCTACCATTTATTCTACAGCTATGGCAGGAATTCTGGAGCAGTGGCAACCGCCTCATCCACAGGTTACGCTATTGCAGTACGTGGATGACCTTTTGCTCTGCTGTCCAGACCAGACGTCCTGCAGAGAAGCCACAATTTCTTTGCTGTGTTTTCTGGCAGAGAATGGTTGCAAAGTTTCACGTGAAAAATTACAATACTGTAAGCAAAAGGTAACATTTTTGGGTCACTGTATCTCTGAAGGTACGAGACACCTGACTGAGGAGAGAAAACAAGCAGTCCAAAATCTCTCCTTACCCAGGTCCCACCGGCAACTGCGCACCTTTTTGGGCTTAGTGTCATACTGCAGGCCTTGGATAAGGTCTGCCTCGCAAATGATGCAACCCCTCTATGATTGTCTGTCATCTGACCCCTTTGACCTCACTCAGGAAGCTATTGATTCCTTTCATTCCCTTAAACTACTCATTGTATCTGCCCCGGCCCTGGGTATTCCAAATTACGATCAACCATTTTCCTTGTTTTGCACAGAACAGGGAGGGCATGCGACAGCCGTCCTCACACAGCAACATGATGACAACAGAGACCAATAGCTTACTACTCAGCACGATTGGACCCAGTTGTCAGAGGGTCACCCACGTGTGTCCGTGCTGTAGCGGCTGCTGCAGTACTGCTAGGGAAGGCTTGCGAGATCACATTGATATTTTCCCGCTACAATTTACTCCCCGCATGACATCCATGCTATACTTGTGCAAGTCCAACCGAAACACCTGTCTATAGCCAGACAGCTCAGACTTGAATGTGCCCTTCTGATTCCTGAGTATGTCACCCTCAAGAGGTGTAATGTTCTGAATCCAGACACCCTTTTGCCAGTAGATTCAGAAAAGGGGGAATTGGTGACAATGGTAGCAAGTGAGGATGAATACTTTGACATGACGCACGAGCATGACTGCATAGAGCTGATGAGTCAGGAGACAGCAGGTTTTCCACATGTCTATGATACACCTATTACTAATGCAGATTTTGAGTTTTTTGTAGATGGCTCCAGATACCACCTGGATGGGAGATTCTACACTGGATATGCTGTAGTATCCTCACATGAGGTAATCCGAGCTGAACCACTCCCGCCGCACATGTCCGCGCAGGAGGCAGAGCTAACAGCGCTCATTGAGGAGTGTAGAGCGGGATCAGGTAGGAAAATTAATGTTTATTCAGACTCAAATTATGGATTTGGGATCTGTCATGATTTTGGCCCTATCTGGAGAAGTAGAGCTTTTCTTACGTCAGCTGGTAAGCCTATTAAAAAAATGCAGAATTGGTAAAACGGTTAATGGAGGCACTAATGTTACCAGTCCAGGTTGGCATCATTAAGGTGAAAGCACACACAAAAGGTGACTCACTGGAGGTAGCGGGCAATAGAAGGGCGGATGCAGCTGCGAAAGCAGCGGCAAAGAGGCCTAGGGATCAGAGGATAGTGGCAGGGAGCCAGCAAGTCCCAGCCACAGTGAGTCTGGATGTCCTGAAATCCCTCCAGCATCAGGCTGCCCAAACAGAGAAGGAACACTGGGGAAAATGGGAGCTGGGCTGAACTCGAATGGAGTATGGGAAAGTAAGGATAGGTTGTGTTTACCAAGGTCCCTGTTCCCTATGATGGCACAAGCAACACATGGCCCCACTCACGTCTCAAAAAGTCACATGTGTAACCAGGTGAATGCCTTCTGGATCGCTCCTGGCTTCAGTTACGTAGCCTCCAAACACGTACAATCCTGCATTATCTGCGCACAACACAACCCAGGTAAAACAGTAAAAGTCCCTAAGAAAGCAACACCCAGACCGCTCTACCGTGTCAACGACTGCAAATAGACTACATACAACTACCCAAGGTAGGAGTGTATGAATACGTCCTGGTATGTGTAGATCTCTTCTCAGGATGGGTTGAGGCCTATCCAGTAAAATGTGCAAATGCTAAAACAACTGCAGAAAAACTGATGAAGGAACTAGTCTGCCGGTATGGCATCCCAGAAGCCATAGAAAGTGACAGGGGTACACACTTCACTGGAGAAATAATGAGGGACATTATGCAGGCCCTGGGAATAGAGCAGGCATTCCATACCCCTTATCATCCACAGAGCAGTGGAAAAGTAGAGAGATTAAATGGGACACTTAAAAAAAAAAAATTCAAAAGGCCATGGCAGAGACAGGAAAGAATTTGGTAGAGTGCTTATCCCTGGCACTCTTTTCAGTCAGACACACTCCAAATAGAAAGACAGGCTTGTCTCCTTTTGAAGTCCTGTTTGGTAGTGCCCCAAAAACAGGTCTCTACTTTCCACAAGTGTTACAGATGCAACACGGCACTATGACAGCCTACGTCCAGGCCTTACAGGAAAGACTTAATGTGGTGCATAAACATGTCTTTTCATCCATTCCAGATCCCAATGCAAGTGCAGATGTGCATCAGCTGAATCCAGGTGATTGGGTGGTTGTGCGCAGACACGTGAGGAAGAGCCTAGATCAACGCTTTGATGGCCCATTCCAAGTCCAGCTGACCACATCCACCTCAGTGAAACTTGAGGGAAAGCCCACCTGGATCCACGCCAGTCACTGTAAAGAGGTCACTCCACCGGCAGAATGACAGTCTTGCTAATTATCCTGCTAGGTGTAGCAGGGTTGCTGCACCAAACAAAGACACTGAGCGAACTTTTAAATACGGACTGGGATAATAAACTCATTCGCCACCATATTTCTCTTACTGAGGACATGGAAGGAGAAAAGCCAAAAGACTGTTGGATCTGCACACACAGTCCTATTTCTTCAAAGACTATGCCTTATTTAGCCTTACCTCTGGAACCACAGGAGGTGTTGATATCAGACTGTATGTACAATGAAACCTGGACTCTATCGATATTCTGGTGAAAAGATGTATTTGCCACCTTGACTATAGCTGGAAAGGTCACTAATCCCTGGTTCCAGCTAAATATCACACAGCCTAGGGGACAGTCGTGGTGGATGGAATACAATCCGGACATTGAGGGTGTAGTTACCAAAGTAAAGACTAAGATCCCTCATTCAGGGCCCATTACCTACGATGGATTATGGTTCAGTATTCAATATAATGATGTTGCTATCTGTGGAAAGGACAATGATTGTTTCCGTGTGTTTGTGTCTATGTGTGTATCTACATACATGGTCACCAGTTTTTGTCTGTTCTCCTATTATATGTATATACATGTGTATGTATATATGTATATATATGGATGACTCCAGCGAAGACTCCTGGTGAGGAAATACATTTTCTTTTATGAATCCAGCTAATTGGTTTAAGGGCCTAGCAGGTTGGGTTTCTGGCATTATACAGTCCTGTATGCAAATATTGTTATTCTGTCTATTGCTTTATATAGCTGTAAAAGCATTGATATATGCGTTAGCTAAACTACTGAATAATGTATGTTCTAAGAGTTTCAGTATTGAACCCTCTGTAGTTTACTACGGACCCCAAATGGCCTCTACTGACGGGGAGTAGGTGTCCACACTGAGGGTGGATGGGTGAAGTGGTAGGAAGACCCCTCATGGGTACTAGGCCCATGAGCCAGCAGCTCCTGTTTGGACGCCTACTGACCCTGTAGTGAAGGTTATACCATTTACAAAAGGGGGAAATTGATATAGAAGGGTTAATAGTTTCTATATTTCTTCATTAAAGATATATTATTGTTATTAGTAAGTATATCTGGTGGTAGTTCATAGTCATTATGGAGCCTTCGGAATAAGAGACATGCTCAAGGATTATTTTGTCTCTAAATGTTCTTCTTATCTTCTTCTTATCTCATATGCATGACTCTACATTTTTGCTTTGCTAAAACTTAAAGGTCATATGAGCAACTTGTAAAGTCCAGCTTAGAAGCCTTATTTGCAATATCACATTGATCTGTAAATGGTATAAATAAAGTGTACTTTGGTTAAATAAACAGAAAATTGATCATGCCCACATGGATGCTGGTCTTTTTCTCCGAGCGCTCGATCTTGATTAGGTCTGAAGAGGCCTAATTGAGAAGACCTCACTGGTGATCCCATAAGCTGACTTGTGACAAAACAGAACAGCTACAACACGATTAAAGGGACACCAAATATGTCCATGTTATTTGCTGATTTGTGATGTTTATTATTTTTTTAAAAAGCGCAATAAAAATGGCATTGTTGTATTTTTTTATTATGTTTTAGTAATTTTATAGAAAGAAAAAAACTATTTTATTCTCCCTCCAGAATACAGGACATAGACCTACACTGCTATGTAACATCACCAGACTTCATGGCTCAAAGCCTTACCTCCTGCAGAAATGTTTGAAAGTTGTTGGTTTGAGTGTCTGGGAGGGTGGTAGGAATTATAATCAAAATTACATTTCTGTAATGATTTTATAATAGTTTTATAGGAATACAAAAAAAATCTGGGTATTTCTTAATCTCTAGAATGCAGATACATAATGATACAGTGCTGTGTACAGAACAGATGTATCTCTATGTAGCTGAATAATCTTCTTCTGGGTTTACTGCCTGTAGTTCAGGTCCAGATTACCAAATCAGCCCATATCTTTCAGTCTGGGTAGTGACTGGACAGTGACTTGTTAGGTGGCAGTGACTGGGCAGAGCTGTTGCGTACCAACAAGACGTTCATCACGAATAATTGTTCATTTAATTTATGTGACACGCCCATGGGGTCGGGAATTACTCGTCACTGGGCCGCGGTGCTTCTCCTGGGATGCCACAGTGGCCTTGCCTGATTCCGTGACATCGGGTGTCAATGAAAGGTTGAGGATGGGAATGATGCGGGCAGTGGTTCGTGACACCAATTGTGGTGCGCGGCCAGTATAAGCCGCCGCTGCGGCACTTCTCAGCTGGGGTGGATGACAATGCAGCTCGGATGGTTCAGCTCTCCACAGGCAGAGCTATGGCCCCAGGGGAGGATGGTGATGATGATGGTGGTAGTCTCCCAGGCACTGATGGCGCGATGGAGAGGGCGCTGGCAGTAATGGGACGACACAGGCGGAATGGTTCAAGGTCTTTTACGCACTGGTCACAAACTACCGTTGGAGCAACGGGCTACGCTGTGATGGGCCTCAGCCGGTACCGGATACTTCGTAGGTCATGGTCGGTGGTTCCTTCTATGGTTTTGTGCCACCCCTGCAGCAGTCGAACTGCTCGGATCCGGGGTTTCTGTGGCTCGAGGGTCTCCGGACCCGGGGGCTTGCGGCAACTCGAATGCAAGGGGGGTATTTACAGGGGATAAATGCTCGTGACGCCACCTGCGGGTTGCGGTAAGGGGAGTACCGCCGCTGCCGAAATAAGTACCGGGGCTGATGGTGTGGGGCAGCAAAGTGTCAGTCCCTCCGCAGGTAGGGAAGGCCCCGGATAGTGGGGGGGTTTGGTGAATGGGTGGCTTGAACTTGGGAAAGCAGGGTGCAGGGGTCAAGTTACTCACTGCGGTGGTCTTGGTGCTGAATTAGGTAAAATAAGCAGACACTCACACAGATGGTAAACCAAAGTCTCTAGGTACCGCAGTCTCTGCGGGGGAGCCCATCCAGGTCCCGCTCCCACCGGTGTTACTTGGAAAGTCCGGAGCCCTGCCTATATGCACAAATTGATTGACCGTTGTGGCCCCTCGGCTTGAAGCTTTCGGGGCCCCACTACCCATGTATATGGCAGCTGTGCACTTGATGGCTGGCACTTGGGATTTTAGTGGGTTGTGTACTTTGGAGAACCCTATCCCCCACGTTGTGCTGATGCCTTCAATCTCTGAGCTCTTGGGAAAAGACTATCCTCCACAGGTTAATTATCAATGCGCCTGAATCTCTTCCCTGATCTAGGGTCCTGTACCCCACCGTGCTCTGTACCGGTAAGTTCTTTTGGGCTGGCTGGTGCCGACAGTCCTCCTATACTATCTCCGTCGCACCCATTTCCAATGTCACTGCTACCGGTCACCGACTCCTGTGGTCCCGGACCACCGTTTGTGACCCAACCTGTCGCCTCCCTGGGAGCTACAACTTCCCAGCTCCTCACTTTTTGAAGGCTAAGACTTGACTCTCCTGTCTCCTCTCCCACCAGTCTGCCTGACCCCTAGGTGGGTGGCCTTGCTCCAACTTGACTAACCTACTGGTGTGTCTGAACAGGTCATGGTGTGAGGTGTGGTTGGGATTTGTAGTGCGGATGTTAATGACACCGTTGTTGGGAACCTGGAGCCATGGGGGTAGGCCCTGCACCCGGGGGGACAGGATGCAGTTCCCTGTAGCACCCTGATGTATTCAGGGGCGCTACAGTTTCCCTCCACCCCAGCTCCTGGGCCATGGAACAGGTCATGGGTGCCTTCTGCACTCCCCGCAAACCCTGGGATTCCCCTTCCCTCAGAACCTGGGTTGAGCCTCCGGCTCCATACCACGGGCCCCAAACTTTCCATTTCTTTGCTTTCTTGTCTGTTCCGGAGTCTGACCTAACTTGGACGCCATCCAGTGCTAACTGCTCGTAGCGTGTAAGATGGCTCCTGACTTCCCCTGTGGGTGCTCCACCTCCCGGGTCCCTGAACTAGTGAGCATGAGGTCCCATACTTCATGATGGGCACCCCAGCACCTACCCTAGCCCGCTCCCAGTGACAGAACCCCCGTGTTATGTGTTGGTTGAGTGTGGTTGTGATTGTTACCAGTGACGACCTCCTCCATATCCGCGATGAATACTGCACCTCGGGTGAGGTGCAGTACCCTGTGGTGCCTGAGGCCGCAGGGGCACTACATATGCACTGGATCGATGTTGGCCATGCCACCCAAGGAGAAGGAGGAGAGATGAGAGGAATTAAGGACAAAAAGCTCTGACTGCCAGGACATCGGGAATGACCCCTCAAATCAGGACAGTCCCTCTGAATTCGGGACAGTTAGGAGCTATGCAAGCGTCAATACCCACTCACAGGACTAAACACTAAACGGGTACATTTCCAGACTGTTTGACCTGCAAATGTTGCCATTTAGGCTTGTGGTCACTGAGGCTTTCCTCAACCTCATGGCGGCGGTCGACCCTCATTACTTGTCCCCAGCCGCCATTATTTTTCCCAGTTTACTGTCTCCATCTTACAAGTGTCCCATAACATCACGCATGCCCTGACCAATGCAGTTACTGGGAAGGTTCACTTAGACAGGTGGACAAGTCCTTGTGGCCAGGGACATTTACCTGAAGACACACTTGGTGAACCTTGTGTAGGCCAGGACCAAGTCGGACCCTGAAACAGCACATTTGGTGTTGATGCCGAAGATTGTGGGCACTGGTCCATCATGGTTTCCTCCACCTCCTACAACAATTCCGGCACCCTCCTCCTCCATCTCAGAATTGTCATCCCGCAGCACGTTGTTCACATGAGTCGCAAGCTGGAAGCACTGTAACACTGCCTCAGTGAAGTAGCAACAGATTCCACTGAAACTAATTGTTTTAGCTAACAAACAGCACATTGCTGCAGAGTTGGGGAAAACTATAATAGACCAGACAGATCTGTGGCTCTTGCCGCTGAACTTAAGCCCGCTTTACACGCTTCAATATACCTCACAATCCGTCGTTGGGGTCAAGTTGTAAGTGACGCACATTCAGCATCGTTTGTGAGGTATCTGCGTGTGACACCTACGTGATCAGGATTGAACGCAAAACCGTTGATCGCAAACACATCGTATCTTTGTCTAGAATTTAATGTTTTGTTGCACGAACCTAGTCAATTGAAACATGTGACATCCCTCATATGATTTTATTGTCTGAGGCTATGTGCGCAGGTGTGCGCTCTGCACCGCAGCTTAAAAAAGGTCCGCTTCAGAGCGCAGCTGAAAAGCTGCGTTCTGAAGCGCCTCACAATGTCTGTCATTCACTAATCTCTGTCAGTCGGTCACTATCTCTGTCCCTCTCTCTCTGTCCATGTCAGTCTATCCCTCTTACCCCCTCTCTCATACTCACCGATCCCCGATCACCGGTGCGGCACTGCACGGCATTCACACTGCTCCAGCGGCTTTTACTATTTTGAAAAAGACGGACGCTCATTAAACAATCTCGTATTCCCTGCTTTCTCCGCCCACCGGCGTCTATGATTGGTTGCAGTGAGACACGCCCCCACGCTGAGTGACAGGTGTCTCACTGCACCCAATCACAGCAGCCGGTGGGCGTGTCTATACTGTGCAGTGCAAAAAATAATTAAATAATTAAATAAAAGTGCGTGCGTTCCCCCCAATTTTAAAACCAGCCAGATAAAGCCATACGGCTGAAGGCTGGTATTCTCGGGATGGGGAGCTCCACGTTATGGGGAGCCCCCCAGCCTAACAAAATCAGCCAGCAGCCGCCCAGAATTGCCGCATACATTAGATGCGACAGTTTTGGGACTGTACCCGGCTCTTCCCGATTTGCCCTGGTGCGTTGACAATCGGGGTAATAAGGAGTTATTGGCAGCCCATAGCTGCCACTAAATACTAGATTAATCATGTCAGGCGTCTCCCTGAAAATACACCGCTGCTCCTGTCAGCTCCACGCAGCTAATGAAGGGAATAGCGCGATCAGCTGAGCTGTCACTGAGGTTACCCGCTGTCACTGGATACAGCGGTGGCCGCGGGTAACCTCAGTGACAGCTCAGCTGATCGCGCGGCTGTCTTCAGTTGCTGCGTGGAGCTGACAGGAGCGGCTGTGTCTTCTGCAGTTCCGGTCACCTCCATGCAGCAGAGCTGGAAGCGACGCTGCACCATCCTGGATTACGCCGGACATGGAGGGCTTTTTCGGGCTTATTAAAGTGGTTATCGAGGGTATATGTTTGTGGTTTTTTATTTCTAATAAAGGATTATTTTCGGGTGTGTGTGTTTATTTACTGTCACTTACAGATTAATCATGGAAGGTATCTCGGGGAGATGCCTGATATGATTAATCTAGGATTTAGTGGCAGCTACGGGCTGCCAATAACTCCTTATTACCCCGATTGCCAACGCACCAGGGCAAATCAGGAAGAGCCAGGTACAGGCCCAGAACTGTCGCATCTAATGTATGTGGCAATTCTGGGCGGCTGCTGGCTGTTATTGTTAGGCTGGGGGGCTCTCCATAACGTGGAGCTCCCCATCCTGAGAATACCAGCCTTCAGCCATATGGCTTTATCTGGCTGGTTTTAAAATTGGGGGGGGACCGCACGCCAGTTTTTTTAATTATTTAATTATTTATTTCACTGCACAGTATAGACACGCCCACAGGCTGCTGTGATTGGGTGCAGTAAGACACCTGTCACTCAGTGTGGTGGCGTGTCTCACTGCAACCAATCATAGGCGCCGGTGGGCGGGGAAAGCAGGGAATACGAGATTGTTTAATGAGCGGCCGTCTTTTTCAAAATAGTAAAAGCCGCCGGAGCAGTGTGAATGCCGTGCAGCGCCGCGCCGGAGATCGGGGATCGGTGAGTATATGAGAGAGGGCTGCTCAATTCAGTTACTCAGGAGTTTAGCGGTCACCGGTGAGTCCTTCACTGGTGACCGCTAATCAGGACGCGATACAGACAGAGCCGCAGCATGACAATAAAGTCGGGTGAAGTTAACCCGAGTTCATTCTGATCGTGCGGCTCTTTCTGTGTCTGCTGTCATCTGCCATTCAGCTCTGCTACATGGCTGTCTGTGTCTGCTGTTAGCGGCCATGTAGCAGAGCTGAATGGCAGATGACATAGTAAAAACGCATCCCTACACGCTTGGCAAGTCAATAAATAAAAAAAAAAAAAGGGTGCCCAATGCATACATCACAGAACACATGATCTAAAGGATCACACACAAAATTGATCAATTTAACATAGACTACTAACGCACGTGTGACAGCAAATGAACAACCTACGTGCGATCTCATAAGATCCCATATGCAACCTGGGCGTGTCACATCGCAAATGCGATTGTACAACTAATTGCAATGTGTAAAGCAGGCTTTACAGGCATGGTTGTGTGTGATAATGACTGTAACCTGGTGGCAGCTCTGAAGCCTACCACGCTTGCACACTCGGCTGGTGTGTGAAGTGACCAGGCATGTTGTCAAAGCTTTGTGAGCAACAGAGGATAGTAGTTGAATACCAGCTACAACATGCCCATCGGTATTATGGTCAGCCTCTGCACATAAGGACCAACAAGTGGACATGTGGATGTCTGACATCTGTGAGGTTCTAGAAAAATCTTTGATGGATCAACCAAGATGGTGAGCGGCGATGATGCCATAATCAGCATAACGCCGGGGCCACACGGGGCACTAGTGCGATCCTCGCATGACACTCGGCTCACGCTGGCAGCACAGAGGGAGCCGAGTGTCATGCGAGTGTCACTGCGACTGAGGCAATCGGACCTCAGCTGCGGGGGGTGGGACGGCACTCAGGAGGGGCGGGCCAGCGCTGAGGAGGGGAAGGCCAGCATTGAGGAGGGGCAGGCTGGCGCTGCAGAGGGAAGTTAGGGATTTATCTCCCTCTCTCCTCCGTAGCCGGCTATTGCCATTCTCGCCCTGAACTCGCGGTACACCAGTATACTGCGAGTGCGGTGCGATTTTTCTCTCGCCTCATAGACTTGAATGGGTGCGAGAGAAACTTGGATCGCATTACTGTCGCAGCATGCTGCGATAGTTTTCTCGGTCCGATTAGGGCTGAAAAAATAATCGCTCATGTGCGCTGACACATAGGCTAATATTGTTCCGAGTGGAATGTGATGTTTTATCGCATCCCACTCGCTCCGATTTTCATACCATATGTTTTAGGCCTAACCATCCTACTTCTGTGTCTACTCAAACACTTGCTGCTTACAATTAAAGAGGAAACTTTGCATGTGGGCTCGCTGAATTTGGAGTAAAAAAAATAAACAAGGTGATACTACCCAACCCAGCCTCAACTCATCTTCTCAGCACAGATTGGGGGATAATGAAGAGGCGGAGGCTGCAGAGGAGGAAGAGAAGGAAGAGGAGGAACAGGAGATGGTTGCCTGCACTACCAAGGGTGCTACTCACACCTGGTCCATCCCATGGGTTTAGCACTTTGCCAGAGCTGCCGAGCCGCTCGGATCTGTGCTCGTCGGTGGGTGGTTCGAGCTCCTCATGGACCCGGAGGTCACGTCGCTCTGAAAGGGAGTTGGCGCTACGTGAGGGGTAGTGTTCGGTTGGGATGTTCACGGCCGGGGCCGCGGTTGTTTGGGGGTTAAGTTTGTGACGCCACCCACGGGTTGTGGTGAATGGAAGCACACCACTGCTGCCATTGACTAGGCTCCCGGGGACGGTGTTGCGCAGCTTGGTGTTGACCCCTCCATGGGTAGGGGGATGATGGTCCCGGGGGCCTGAGGGAGGTGCTGAGGCAGGGGAATGGATGCGTGCTGGCGTGTCGGTGCGGTACGGCGCGGTGTACAGCCCGAAGGCACTGTTGTACTCACTATTACAGACACGCTGAAGTCTCTGGTAAACCAAACAAGATGGTGGACGGTGCCCGCAGCCGGCTGCGCTGTTCCCCTTTTCAGGTTGGTGGTTTCCGCCTTTCTCCTGCACCTCACTTTTGGTAGAAATGATGACTCCTATGCCTGAGCAATGGTAGTCCGCTCCCCAGCCTTGTGTGTGCCGGTAGAGCCCGTTTGCTCGCAGACACTGGCCCGTGGGGTCTCGATGCCTGGGCGGTGGGTTTCTACCCCTATCGTTGGACTGTTGTCTTCAGTCGGGTCTTAGGTGGGAAAGGGCCTAAAGTCCAGTCCTCAATCAGTGGAATTGACTCGGTCCAGTAGTTTCTGGGCCTCGTACTGGGTCTGAGTACCCCTCCTGGTGCTCCGGTTTCCAATCGGTTCCCCAGTCCGGTACCGGCGGGCCACTACCCGGTCCCGGTCCCTTACGATTCCACCGGCTGTAATCCCAGCTCCTACAGCCGGCCACCACCATCTGCCTCCTTGCCATGGTACCAGGGCTACGACCCCGACACCGGTCAGTGTTAACGCTGCAGACCTGACACCTCAGGCCTGCTGCACTTGAACATCACTCCCAACAGACTCAACTTCACTCCTCAACTGTGTCCTGTCTCAGGCTCTACGAACTCCTAGGTGGGCGTGGCCAACCACCTGGCCCCGCCCCCCTGGTGTGACCATTGAACACTGAGAGAGGTGGCAAGGGTTTTTGTAGGTTGGCTGCTGTCACCTTATTAAGGGGGGGAAGATGTTTGTGTAAGGGTTTACCTGTGACTACCTGGCTAGTCCAGGGTGTCACATTACCATGACAGGGTGTTATGTTATTTTTTTCTTCGAAAGACGGGCTAGGGCTTATTTTCATGGGATTTTTTTCCCCATGAACAATAATCCACATTTATTCTTGAACCAAAAATTAACATTTATTCAAATATCTATCCATCATCTATCTATTTATACACACACACACACACACACACACACACAGCACATACATACACAAGTCTGTCTCCTCTTCAGCTTTAGGCTCCTGCAATTAAAAAACCTTCGGTCACATGACGTGATGTCACAAAGGTCCTTCAACAGTCTTATCATCAGGAGGATATAAACACTGGGGCTGCTAGGAGAATTGCGGCCCTGTGAAATTGCCAAGTTTGCTCTCCCTTTTCCCTAATGCCAGTCCTGCCTGTCTCCTGTTCAGTCCTTTTAGACTTCTGAACTGAAGAGACTATGGTCACATGACTGGGAAGTCATCATAGGTCCTTAAACAATCTTAACCTCAGAATACAAACATTGGGGACCCTAAGAGAGTGAGGGCCCTGAGAAATTGCACAGTTTAACTGCCCCTAACGCTGGTGCTGACTGTAACTTTTGCTTATTTTTGGAGTAGGGCTTATATCTCAAGCATACTCCAAAAATCCTGTAAAATCATGCTATGGGTTAATTATGGGGTAGATCTTATTTTCAGGAAAACACGGTAACTGATATGCGCATCCGCATGTCAACTGAAAATGCTAAAAGGCTGACTCTAATCAAAATGAACAAGGCCTGGCTTGGCCCAGACTTTTCAACCCCACTGAATGACAGCAATGCAACCTAAAGCCAATTCTAATTGTCCTTTTTTTCTGGTGTCTTCCCATGCACCCATTCCCACTCAAAAAAAGGGTATACGGATCATGGTCTCTTATTTGTCTTGTCCTTCTCCTTTACTATATGTGTATGCGCCACAGGCCAGGCTTACCCTGGAGGGGAATGACTAAGTGCCTTCCTGGTATTCATTAGAGCCTCTGATGGTAGGTTGTGTGGAGGTCGACTGAGCTATAGCTTGTTTTGTCTAACACAGGGGTGGGGAACCTCCGGCCTGCGACGACTTTTTATGCAGCCCCCAGGCACATTCCCAGGGACCGCTGTGCTCTGGCAGCAGCCGCGCTTTTCCCGGCTGCCGGCCCTTTAAATCTCACTGCCTGATGCCTTGAGGGTAGATGCTAGAATGTACGGGCTCTATCCAGATCCTGACTTCCAGGACCTGACTGCAGCCCATACATTCTAGGCTTAACCCCAGCCTGTGCTAGTGTGCTCTGGTGGGCGGGGTAAGCAGCACGCTGCGATATGTCACAGAAGAGCTGCAGCAGATTTACCAGCCTCCCGGACCTGCTGTGCGTGTGACTCCTCCTCCCCCTCACTGAGAGTACGCAACCCATCGCTAACACCCCCCCGCTAAGTGCTGTGTACTCCCTCGTGCTGTGTGTACCCCTCAATGCTGTGTACCCCTAATGCTGTGTGTACCCCCCAGTGCTGTGTACCCCCCAGTACTATGTACCCCCTCGTGCTGTGTGTACCTCCCAGTGCTGTGTACCCCCTAATGCTGTGTGTATCCCCTAATGCTGTGTGTACCCCCCAGTGCTGTGTGTACCCCCTAATGCTGTGTGTACCGCCTAATGCTGTGTGTACCCCCTAATGCAGTGTGTACCCCCTAATGCAGTGTGTACCCCCTAATGTTGAGTACACCCCTAGTACAGTGTGTACCCCCTAGTACTGTGTGTGCTCCCCTAGTGCTGTCTGTACCCCTTGGGTGATGTCTATGCCCCCCCAGTGCTGTCCGCACCACCTAATGCTGTCCATGCTGCCACCAGTGCTGTCCATGCCACGGTCAGTGCTGTCTGTGCCCCCTTATGCTGTCCGTGCTCCCCAGTGCTGTGTGCCACCCCTCAGTACTATGTACCCCCCAGTGCTCTGAACTTGCTACTGCTGTCTGTACCCACCCACTGCTTTCTATGCCCCCCAGTCTGCGCCCTCCTGTTGATGTCTATGCTCCCCCAGACTTCTCTGTGTCTCCCTAGTGATGCCACCTAGTGCTGTCTGTGCTGCCACCTAGTGCTGTCTGTGCTGCCTGTGCTGCCACCTAGTGCAGTCTGTGCTGCCACCTAGTGCAGCCTGTGCTGCCACCTAGTGCAGTCTGTGCTGCCACCTAGTGCAGTCTGTGCTGCCACCTAGTGCAGTCTGTGCTGCCACCTAGTGCAGTCTGTGCTGCCACCTAGTGCAGTCCGTGCTGCCACCTAGTGCAGTCCGTGCTGCCACCTAGTGCAGTCCGTGCTGCCGCCTAGTGTAGTCCGTGCTGCCACCTAGTGTAGTCCGTGCTGCCACCTAGTGTAGTCCGTGCAGCCACCTAGTGCAGTCCGTGCAGCCACCTAGTGCAGTCCGTGCAGCCACCTAGTGCTGTCTGTGCCACAGCCAAGGCTGTCCATGCCCCCCTACTGATGTATATGCCCCAGCCCCCTCCTGTGATGTATATTCCCCAGCTCCTCCTGTGATCTATATGCCCCCAGCATCTCCAGACCGAGACAAACCTGGAAAAGCAGCTGTGAGAAACAAGATGATCAATATCACCGAACATCACAGTCACACCAAACAGAAGCAGCTCCTGCCTCCACAGTAGGGGTGAGTTAATTAATCGTTTGACCAAATATAGCTGGGTTATTTTTCAAGTTGATAATGTTGTGCGGCCCCCAAAGGTTAGTAGGAAATTCCAAATGGCCCCCGGCAGTAAAAAGGTGCCCCACCCCTGGTCTAACATAATAAGAATATCTGTGTATATAAATAATCAAAATGTAGATGTAGTTGTATAATTATCTGTCTGTCTATGTAGCCATCGCATAGACCCATAGAATAATTCAAAGTTGTATAATCATGAAGGAGTTAACCAAAGATGATGAAGCCAGAATGTGAAGCTGTAAAAGTGTTATCAGTAATGTTCACACAAAAGGAATGTACGGGAGGGCAGGCAATGTGATGTGAGAAATTGGGGAGTGAAAAGCACTCCTTGGTTAGTTTCAAGGTTAGTCATGCTTACTTACTGTATAATTGTATCTATCGAATTAAAACTAGCTCAGTTGATGACGCTGGCTAAAAAGAGAGCATGTCTGTGTTCTTTGTCTTATATACATTTATACATTGATATATATTGGCACTGATATACAGCTAATATGGCACTGTCTCTGGATATCCCAAATGAGGACTCCATTAACAGTCTTCAACGCAAATTCCTCCCTTGACAGTTGGACTTGGGTCTAGTGTCCTGGACGTCTCATCGCTCCGTGGGCGTTTGCATGCTTTTTGTGGTATCACGCCCCTGTGTGCTTAATACCATGGATTTACATGAGCAACGTCACTGTCAGCTCCTGGAGATTCTGCGCATGCGTGCTTGCCATTCCCGCAGCCTTGTTATCCGGGTGATTGCTTGTCGGCTTCAGATGCGCTCTGTGCATGGTCGGAACTGCAGGAGTCTTCTGACCATGCACAGTGCACGTCTGAAGCCGACAAGCAAGCACCCGGATAACAAGGCTGCGGGAATGGCAAGCTCGCACGTGCGGGATTTCAAGGAGCTGACGGTGATGTCGCTCATGTAAATCCATGGTATCACACCCACAGGGGCGTGATACCACGGAATACATGCAAACGCCCACGGGGCGATGCGACGCCCAGGGGACTAGACCCTCTCCTATTTACATAGAGAACATGTAAGTAATAAAACTTTTTTTTAGACATTCATATTATACAATATTACAACAAAGACCACACATCACCCTGCTTGTAGGTGAGAACGCATATGGGAGCTGACAGGTTAGGGAGTAGCGTGTCTACAATAATGCATATCACCTGAAGAATAGGTTACATGGACATCTTGTAATCCCATTTTTTTTATAGAGAAATTACATTTATCGATCCCTCCAATACATGTTTCAGTTCCCTTTTTCACCTCCAAAAATAAGTCAGGTTCACTCTTGAGGGCAAGAAAGTCATAATAATTACAATATTAATCTTTATTGATCCTTCACATCGTACAACTGGATTGTTTTCTACATTGTTTTCTAAAATTGGATAAGGTCTACAACTAATATTAATATCAAACAAATTAATTTAACAACAACAATCTGGACTGTAAGTGCAAATTTTGACTTTACAAAATAGTGTGTTGAGGTAACAGGTTATCTCTATGATAGAAAACATGTAACCTAGAAAGTTCTATCTCTACTTTGTAGTTCAGTAAAATCCCAGTAAATGTATGTTTGTCAACTTTGTCTAGTGGAAACTGTTTTATAGCTCCATACTCTTTCAAAGTTTTTCATATTGCGGATGATGATGAAAGTCCAGAATCATCATTTATTTGGAGAATAGATCTTGAGGTCCTCTATGACATGCTGTAAAGTTCCAACAAGGTAGCAGCTGTATGCATACGGTAGAAGATCCCAAAAGGAAGAGAAATGTTGGTAATTATGGCCCATAATCCAAAACCATAAAACTTCACCTCTATACCATTGTCAAATCGTATCCGCGCTCCGAAGGCAGGCATAATCCAGAACTGGAAGTAGACAAGAAACGACTTAGTAGATGAAAAGGATATGGACAGTCACTTAACTAAATTGCATTATGAACATTTGTAAATTACGTCATTAAGTAATTTGTAGTGATAGGCAAACCCCCACAATGTTCGGAATTGGGAGACTCGCCCAAACATTTTGTAAAGTTCGTGTTCAGGGTCAGAGATAACGCAAACTTGCGTCCGACCCCCGAACTTTGACTTTACAGTTATGTGATGGGGTGGGGGGGGACTGTAAAATAATAAACATTGTCATTATACTTACAGGTCCCGCGACATGTCCTGCACACTCTGTCTCCCGACCACCCCTGCTTTCGGGTCCTATCATTGCTGTGCCCCCGAGTAACCACCACTGACAACAAGACCTTCCATGACATCATAGCCATGTGACCAGTCTGGTATGAATGCTGTATTACCTCGTGGGTTACAGACTGGTCACATGGCTATGACATCATGGAAGGTTCTGTAGTCAGTGGTGGTTACCCGGGGGCACAGCTGACTGTCCTCAGCTATGCACTGGGATGAAGTTTCTGACAGCTCTCAGCTGTGTTTTTGTGACCAGACCTGTGTTTGTCTTCTCGCACAGATGTAGCAGAGCTGAAGATGCTCACCCACCTTTGGACTATGTCAGAGGGTTTTTTTGGGTAATAAAGATGGAGTCCTAAATGTCTTCTGTTTTATTTCTAATAAAATATTCTTTTCTCTGTATTGTTGTTTTATTTTACTGTTAAAATAATAGACAATCACAGACGCTGTCACAGAGGCGTCTGTGATTGGATACTGGAGTAACTTAAAACCAGCCCAAACATTGCAGCATCTAGAATGTATGGGCAGATTCAAGGTTACTCCAACAGCCAATTACAGACATCCATTCTGTGTGACAGCATCTGTGATTCGCTGTTGGGTCCCTCACACATATGATAGTTTAAAAGTAAATAATTTTAAAAAATGACAAAGCGCTCTGCAGTATTTTTGATTCTTAGTGCAGATAAAGTGGACGGCTACAGGCTGCCACCCCCATCTTCCTGGTTTTACCTTGGCTGACAATCAAAATACAGCCCATTAATCTTTTTTTTAATTATTTAAAAAATTATTAAATAAAAAATATGTGAGCTCCCGCTGTATTTTGATCACCAGTCAGGTAAAACCAGGCAGCTGAGGGCTGGGATTCTCAGCGTGGTAAGGCCCAAGTGTTCTTGCAGCTTGCAGCTGCCCCTGGAAATGGCGCATTGTTTCTAAGCGGCCCTGATGGCGGTGGCACGCTAGGTAATAAAGGGGTTAATACCAGCTTTGTATTCTCAGGTGTTACCAAGCCCGAAATTCATGGTGTCACAAAAAATTAGATATAGCCACCATGAATTTCTAGTAAACAGTAAAAAAAACACAACACATAGAAACATTTTTTTTATTAGAAATAAAACAAAAAAGATTTAGAGACTCCATCTTTATTATAAAAAATCCTTAGTCTGAAGTAGCCCACAGGTAGAGCAATTTCAGCTTTGCTTCATCACTCTGTACAGACAAGCGTCTCTACAGAGCGAGAAGCAAGGAGAGAAATGTCAGCTCTGCCTCATCACTCTGTACAGACAAGTGTCTCTACAGAGCGAGAAGCAGGCTGACACTGAGGGTATGATTCCACTTGCTTGTGACTCATGTGAGTCTCGCATTGCATCACCCCGCACACCGCACACTCTCCTGACAGGAGCATCTCAGCAGCATGGAAATACATGCAGCCAACTCGCTCCTGTCAGCAGTGAGCGCCGTCCCGGGTGATACCAATGCGAGACTCGCACAGTGACAGTCAAAGTTCATTCGAGTCCATGAGACATGGACTCAGGTGAACCCTGATGCCACCGCGAACATGGCTGAAAACAGCCGAAGACTGCCGAGTGATAGCAGTGCAGTGAATACCACCGGAAGTTAATGATCGGACCCAGAAGCAGAAGCGGCTGGGAGAAAGAGTCTGCACCTAATGATGTCAACAGCAAACCTTTTTTTATAACTTTCCATGCTGGATACAATAATAAAAAAAACAAACTGAAAGTTTAGTTATACTTTAAACTATCTTATGCAAATAACAACCATTAGTATAAAAAATGTTTTTGAAGCAAAGCACAGTTTTTGTGGAGCAAGGCTAAAAAAAACCCCAAGAATCTAACAACCCTATCTGAGAAATTATCATACAACTATTATTACAGAATAAGACATACAGTATATCTCAAAAGTGATTACACCCTTCACATTTTTTAAACTATTTTATTATATCTTTTCATGGGACAACACTGAAGATCTGACACTTTGATAGAATGTAAAGTAGTCAGTGTACAGCTTGTATAACAGCGTACATTTTGTGTGCCCTCTAAATAGCTTAACACACAGCCATTAATGTCAAAACAACTGGCAACAAATGTGAATACACCCCTAAGTAAAAATGGCCAAATTGTGCCCAAATAGCCATCTCCCCTCACTGGTGTCTCTGTGACTCGTTAGTGTTACAAGGTCTCTGGTATGACTGGGGAGCAGGTGTGTTATATTTAGTGTTACTGCTCACACACTCTCTCATACTGGTCTCTCCAAGTTCAACATGGCACCTCATGGCAAAGAATTCTCTGAAGATCTGAAAAATAAAATTGTTGCTCTACATAAAGATGGTATAATCTATAAGAAGATTGCAAACACCCTGAAACTGAGCTGAAGCACATTGGCCAAGACCATACAGCAGTTTAACCTCTTCATGACACATGAAGTACTGGGTACGTCATGGATCGTGTGAGGTTAATCCCCGCTGCCTGCCATGGACAGTCCACAGCAATCCACGCACATGTCAGCTGATTTCAACAGCTGACATGTGTGCCTGCCAGGCACGAGTGGAGTCGCGCTCCACCCGCACCTATTAACCCCTTACATCTCGCTGTCAAATTCTGACAGCGAGATGTAACAGCTTGCCGCAGTAAGCTTTAACTTACCCAGCGCCATCGAAAGTCACCTGATGTGATCATGTGACTTCCGGTGGTTGTCATGGTAGCACAGGGTCATGTGATGACTCCTGTAGCTATCATGATCACTTTCTCTCACTGCTGACAGACTGCCGTGTGTGAGAGTAAGGGCTCTTGTCCACTTGCGAGTAAAAAATCCCTCCGATACTCGCTTAGAAAAGTGAGTCGAGTGTCCTGTGTATGATCTGCGTATGGTGTTTTTTTTTTCCTTACCTAGCATCCGTATGACATGCGAGTGTCATGCGAGTCCTATGTGAGTGCTATTCAAGCAGCGTACGACTGGCTACCGAAAGGAATCTCCAGTAATACCAGGCCTGGCTATGGTTACCTGCACTGAACTCCGGAGCTGTCACCTGAGCTCCAGAGTTCAGCCTGGCCTGTCTGCAGCTGTCATGAACTGAATAGCAATCGCCGGGGAATCAATCACTCGGCGCTCGCTGTTCAGTCTAGGCTGCACTCCGGAGCTCAGGTGATAGCTCCGGAGTTCAATGCATGTAACCGCAGCCAGGACTGGTATTACTGGAGATTCCTTCCGGTAGCCAGTTCTACGCTGTATGCAGGTGTATAGATTGTTAACATCAAGGATCCGTGTGACATTCGTATGACATGCGAATGCCACCCGTATTCTGATTTTTTTCTCGCTACCATGGGCTTGCATGGAGGTGCGAGAGCTGAGACTCGGTGCAAATCGCAGCATACTGCGATTTCACCGAGAGCACGAGTCGTATCGTATAAAATTAAGCTAGTGGACAATGCCTCATAGCGTAACACTGGTGCGAGTGCGATCCGAATTTTACATGAAAATCACTAGTGGACAAGAGCCCTAAAGCAGCTTTTCTCTAGATCTCAGCCGTGTAGCTGTGATCTGGAGAATTAGAAGAGCGATCAGACAGCTGATCCTTATAGCCCCTTAGGAGTATGAGTAAAATAAAAAAAAATAAAAATGCTTTAAAAATTAATAAAAATAAAAAACAAAAAAACTAAAAGTTCAAATCGCCCCACGTTCGGCCGATTGAAAAATAAAAAATTAAAGGGTTAAAAAAATAAAAAATATACACACATTTGGTATCACCGTGTTCAGATATGACCGATCTATCAAAATATAAAATCAATTAATCTGATTAATAAACGGTCTAGTGGCAAAAAAATTCCAAACGCCAAAATTGTGTTTTTTGGTCACCACAAAATTTGCACAAAATACAATAACAGGCGATCAAAATGTAGCATCTGCGCAAAAATGGTACCGTTAAAACCATCAGCTCGAGACACAAAAAAGAAGCTATGACTGAGCCCTAGATCCCGAAAAATGAGAACGCTATGGGTTTCGGAAAATGGTGCAAAAAGTGCACCACTTTTTTGGACAAACTTGTGAATATGTTTTAACCCCTTAGATAAAAGTAAACCTATACATGTTTGGTGTCTACAAACTCGTATCGACCTGAGGCATCACACCAATACATCAGTTTTACCATATAGTGAACACAGTGAATAAAATATCCCAAAAACTATTGTGCGATCACACTTCCAGTACATTATATGGTAAAACTTATGGTTTCATTTAATAGTGCAGCTCGGCACACAGAAAACAAGCCCTTATATGGCAAGATTGATAGAAAAATAAAAAAGTTACGGCTCTTGAAAGAAGAGGAGCAAATAAATAAAAAAAAAACAAAACACCGGAAAATCGCCCAGGGGTGAAGGGGTTAACAACACAAGTTCCCCTAATAACAGGCCTTGCCATGGTCGACCAAAGACATTGAGTGCATATGCTCAACGTCATATCCAGAGGTTGCTTTTTCAAAAGAGATGTATGAATGCTGCCAGCATTGCTGTAGAGGTTGCAGGTGTGCGGAGGTCAGCCGTCAGCCAGTCAGTGCTCAGACCATATGTCACACTCTGCATTACAATGATCTGCATGACTGTCATCCCAGAAGGAAACCTTTTCTAAAGATGATGCACAAGAAAGCCCACAAACAGATTGCTGAAGACAAACAGACTAAGGACATGGATTACTAGAACCATGTCTTGTAGTCTGATGAGACCAAGATAAACTTATTTGGTTCAGATGGTGTCAAGCATGTGTGGCGGCAACCAGGTGAGTACAAAATCAAGTGTGTTTTGCCTACAGTCAATCATGGTGGTGGGAGTGGTATAGTTTTGAGCTGCATGAGTGCTGCCAGCTGTGGTGTCTACAGTTCATTGAGGGAACCATGAATGCCAACGTGTACTATGACATACTGAAACAGTGCATGATCCCCTCCCTTTTGGAAGTCAAGCCACAGAGCAGTATTCCAACATGATAACGACCCCACATACACCTCCAAGATGACGACTGCCTTGCTAAAGAAACTGAGGGTAAAGGTGTAGGATTCGCCAAGCATGTTTCCAGACCTAAACCCTTTTGAACATATGTGGGGCATCCTTAAACAGAAGGTGGAGGAGTGCTAAGTCTCTAACATTCACAAGCTACGTGATGTCGTCATGGAGGACAGAAGAGGATTCCAGTGGCTCCTGTGAAACTCTAGTGAACTCCATTCCCAAGAGAGTTAAGACAATGCTTCAAAATAATGGTGGCCACACAAACTATTGACACTTTGTGCACAATTTGGCCTTTTTCACTTAGGGGTGTAGTCACTTTTGTTGCCAGCGGTTTAGACAATTATGGCTGTGTGTAGAGTTATTTACAGGACACACCAAATTAACACTGTTATACAAGCTGTACACTGACTATGCTACATTGTATCAATGTGTAATATCTTCAGTGTTGTCCCATGAAAAAATAGAAGAAAATATTTACAAAAATGTGAGAGGTGTACTCACTTTTATGATATACTGTCAGTAATGTGTCTTGAAATTTCTCCAGTATTTATGAACATAACTTTGATGTTGTAATCATTCCATTTTCAGATTCAAAAGGTTTCCTAGAATTACAGGTAACTTGTCTGCCAAAAATCATTGCCACATGTGTTCCTAAGCTATTTGCAATTGCAATTTACAATCCATTACTGGAGTGGCGCTATTTCTGAAAGAAAGCGGACATGTTTTACCATATTGTGGACAACTCCTCCCTAAACCTATAGCATATATACATATTATGACACTGTTTTCACAAGTCCTTTATTTGGGGACAGATGGTGCTTAAAATTAGAGACTTGTCTGAGTTTGGTCTGAGTCTTGGATGAAACTCATACATTCAAGATTATAGGTGCGCTAAAAAATCGGATCCCATCTGGAACATTTGTATTGCTTCTGATACATAGATACTCTGCAGTTATCAGTCTAGCAAATGTATTCGGTCGTGTTCTTTTTAAACTACTGATGTATAGATGAAAATGTCACTTAGATGTAAAATACAGACATACAGTAAATGATATACATATGGCAATAAATTTTACTATATTGCAGAGAAAAATATTTTAACTGACAACCAACATGGATTTATGAAAGATAAGTTGTGCCTAACATGTATGGGGCAGTAAGTGCAAATCTCGATGCTGGTCATGCGGCTGATGTGATATTTCCGGCTTTGCCATTTGATACTGTACCCCATAATAGCCTTATACTGAAGCTTCAGAAGCAGGGACAAGGAAAACTATATGTAGATAGGTAAAAAACTTGTTATGGTGCAGAAAATAAAGAGTCGTTGTAAATGAGAGTAAAGTGTCAGCTTATGCTGATGACACAAAACATTGTGGGATAATAATTAGCTTGACAGTAGTACAGAACGATCTAGATAACTTGTCTTCATGGGCAAACACAAGGCAGATGAGGTTTATGTAAAGTAATGGCCCCAATAATCATATTGCTGCATATACCGAAAATGGAAATATATTAGGGATTATAAAACAAGAAAAGGACTTTGGGTTTCTGGTTACAAATAAGCTGAGCAGCACTCAATGTCAGGCAGCAGCTGCTAAAGCAAACAAGATTTTAGGTTGTATAAAAAGAGAGAGAAAATTCTTTGATCCCAATGTATGATTACTCTTGTATAAATCACTTGTAAGACCACATCTAGCAAATGGGATCCAGTTTGATGAAAACACGTTAGGTGGGTTGCGCTGCTGGAGTAAATTGATTCTTCATTCTTCAACAATAATGGTAATGTAAGGAGGTGGACTATTTGTTGTCGCGTTCCTTTCCCTGAAGATACTAATCGCGTTGTTATATTGTCAAGTGAATTGTGTTCTGCATATTTGTTAATGTTGTGATATAATGTGTAGTGTACAGTAATATTATATGTAGTAATATAACATGGTGCGTTTTCAGTGCATTTTTAGTGCATTTTTTTTTCTGTTGTTAATGGCAAAATGCAGGTCAAAAATGCCCAAAGAATTGACAAGCTGCTTCTTTTTTCTGCACCCAACACTGCAAGGAAAAAAGAAGCAACATGCGCACAGCCTTTCTGAATTCTCAGATTTTCCAGGAGAAGGAAATGCATGCAGTTTTGGGCAACAAACTGCACCCAAAACGCAGCAAAACAAAATGCAGCGTATGCACAAGGCAAGGCCTTATAATGGTTTCATGTATGATTTTATGCACTTTACTGTTAGGGGGTTGAGCTGTGTCCAGCAACAGAAAGTGAGCATGTTCAGAGACAGTTAAGTGTTGAGACTAGCTGAAACCATAATACAAAGGGAAAGGAACAGTTTCTTCTTTAAAGTTAGTGAAGACCCAGTGCTTGACAAAAACTGACAGTCTGTAGGTCATCAAGGCCACATGTAGTGGGTGACCAGTGTCAGCAAAAGGAAAAAGAAGACTGCGTTAAGATAGTGTGATCCTGAAGTGATGATCGAGACAGAATGTGAGACGATGCAGAAGCTAGAGACCAACCTTCAAACGAAATGGCCCCAGGAAGAAGGGTCCAGGTGATGAGATTTTAGCTGCAAGGCCCCAAGCCTAAGAAGTAATGAGTCGAGATGGACTGGTACCTGGACGAAGTTGACTTTTCCCAGGCGGAGTCTCTCCAAGCGTCTGAGAGTGCAAGGCTCTACTCTGGCACTTCTGGTTACCCCTTACTCACTTGTCTATGAGGGAAAAGATGTGGATTCTGAAGCATCTGGCAGCTACTCTGGCCAAAGTCAGTCACTTTCCATTTCTGTGGTTCCACATAGACAAGGAGGTAGGGTGTTTTGCCACTTTGGCCAGAGTAGCTCCCAGACGCAAAACACGTTACCCCCTCCTCTATGTGGAGCCACAGAAATGGAAAGTGACTGACATGGATTAGACTGTTATGCTGGGACACACAGGACCAGTAAGATCAGGAACAACCCAGAGCAAGCTGAGAATGTGTCTCTGAAGATGTGCTATACAACTGAAATGTGCTGGAAGTTATTTGCCCACTATTTTGTGAATAAAGTTGATGATGAAGGACTGTTAAATAAAGTATTGTTCTGGTTTTCTCCTTGTTTAAACGAGTCATCATTCTTTCCTGGCCAGCAAAAGCAAACAGCAACATGCGGTTTACACTGGTGTGCAGCCCACATCTCACAAGTCCAGACACCCAACCAGGTCCATGTCTTTCATGTAGCCTGCTGGGGCGTCTGGAGTCAATCCCTCACTCACGACAACTACCGTGCATCACTCTACACTTGGCGTAGTCAAAAGGATTAAGCCTTGCCATTGGAAGATCCGATTGCTGCGTAGAAGACCTATATTGTTTAAACACAGTGAGCATGGCATGATCGATCATTGCACTGAGCATAAGCTTTAAGATGGCGGATGGTGGTGTAGCTCCAAAAGAGCACTTTGGAAGAGCATTATGGAGTCAATCTCTTGCCCACAACTACCACCCACCGCCATTCTACAGTAATAAGATTTTTTTCATTCACTATAACCGCATTTCAATAGCTGTATCATGTGAAAAAAAAAACAGTTTGACTTGATAAAGGTAAGGTAAATGTATTGTGAATGAAAAAACCTCATTGCCATCACTGTTGAAGAATCGATTTACTCCAACAGAGCAGCCCACCAAACAGGTTTTCATCCAACTGCATACAATATTTCCTGGTGCGTTTGTCCATTAGCCACAGGGCAGCAGCTGTTTTTCTTTATGCCTACAGAGGATCTGTGCCAGGTGAACGTTAATCAAGCACTTACGTATTTTCCCTTCCTAGGGTATTACCCTATTGTGCGCTCTGTTCTCAACATCTAGATTGCTTCACATTTAAAATATGGGATCTAGCTTTAGGCTCCACATTTTAAACAGAATATTCTCAAGTTAAGGTTTGTTTAATGCGGGCAACTACTTTATTACGTGGGATAGAAGGTCTCTCCTATATATGAGGTCAATACAAAGGACTGGCCCATAACGTATTCCTTCCAAAGGACCAGGGGACATTCATTACTTGTGGAAGAAGAGAGATTCCGGCAGCTAAATAGGAAAGGGTTCTGTATAGTTAGAGGAGTAAGATTGGGGAATACCCTACCGCAAGAGGTAGTAATGACAGAAACTATATCAGCATTTCTAAAAGGACTGTATGCTTTTCTGACAACAAATGGCATTGTGAGTTACAAAAAACTAACGATAAACAATGTGCTACTGGTGAAGGTTAAACTTGATGGACCTACGGACCTAAATAAGTATGTAACTGGACCTAAATAACTACAAGTGCTTCTCAATAAATTTGAATATTATCAAAAAGTTAATTTATTTCAGTTAGTCAATATAAAAAGTGAAACAAATATATTATATAGAGTCATTACACAGAGAGTGATCTATTTCAAGTGTTTATTTCTGTAAATGTTGATGATTATGGCTTACAGCCAATGAAAACCCAAAAGTCATTATCTCAGAAAATTACAATAATTACCACAAAACACCAGCAAAGGCTTCCTAACAATTTAAAATGGTCGCTTAGTCTGGTTTAGTAGGGTACACAATCATGGGGAAGACTGCTGACGTGACAGATGTCTAGAAGGCAGTCATTGACACACTCCACAAGGAGTGTAAGCCACAAAAGGTCATTGCTAAAGAAGCTGGCTGTTCACAGAGTGCTGTGTCCAAGCATATTAATGGAGATTTGAGTGGAAGGAGAAAGTGTGGTGGAAAAAGGTGCAGAAGCAACTGGGATAACCGCAGCCTTAACAAGATTGTTAAGAAAAGGTCATTCAAAAATTTGGGGGAGATTCACAAGGAGTTGACTGCTGCTAGAGTCAATGCTTCAAGAGCCACCACACACAGACGTATCCAGGACACGGACTACAAGTGTCGCATTCCTTGTGTCAAGCCACTCCATGACCAATAGACAACACCAGAAGTGTATTACCTGGGCCAAGGAGAAAAAGAACTGGACTGTTGCTCAGTGGTCCAAGGTGTTATTTTCAGATTAAAATAAATTTTGCATTTCATTTGGAAATAAATGTCCCAGAGTCTGGAGAAAGAGTGGAGAGGCCACAATCCAAGCTGCTGAGGTCCAGTGTGAAATTTCCACAATCAGTGATGGTTTGGGGAGCCATGTCATCTGCTGATGTAGGTTCATTGTGTTTTATCAAGACCAAAATCAGCGCAGCAGTCTACCAGGAAATTTCAGAGCACTTCATGCTTCCCTCTGCCGACAAGCTTTTTGGTGTTGGAAATTTGGAAATTTTATTTTCTAGCAGAACTTGTCCACACTGCCAAAAGTACCAATACCTGCTTTAATAACCACAGTATCACTGTGCTTGATTGGCCAGCAAACTTGTCTGACCTAAACCCCATCTATGGGGCATTGTCACAAAAGAGATGAAAGACACCAGATCCAACAATGCAAATGAGCTAAAGGCTGCTATCAAAGCAACCTGGGCTTCCATCACACCTCAGCAGTGCCACAGGCTGATCGCCTCCATGTCACGCCACATTGATGTAGTAATTCATGCAAAAGGAGCCCCGACTAAGTATTGAGGCATTTACTGTACACACTTTTCAGTAGGCGCCAACATTTCTGAGTTTAAAATAATTTTTTCAGTTGGTCTATATAATATTCTAATTTTCTGAGATAATGACTTTTGGGTTTTCATTGGCTGTAAGCCATAATCATCAACATTAACAGAAATAATCACTTGAAATAGATCACTTTGTGTAATGACTATATAATATATGCATTTCCCATTTTGTATTGAATTACTGCAATAAATTAACTTTTTTATGATATTTCAATTTATTGAGATGCACTTGTATGTAACTATGGATGAAAAGCCGATAATTTTTCATATACTAGTCTGGCCTCAGGCTGAGACTGACATTATTACTTTAAGACCAAGCCTTTAGACTAAGAAAAAGTTAAAGGGAACCTGTCAGCAGAAATTTCGACTTAAACCTAACAGATTCCCCCTCTGCAGCTCCTGGGCTGCATTCTAGAAAGGTCCCTGTTAGTATTGTGGCCCCTTTCTGACCCAAAAAAAGAGTTTATATCGAGGTACCTTTTTGGCTTCTGATTCTCTAAATGTGTCACGGGGGCGGGCTGCCTGATGGCCGTTATTCTGCCCCCTGTTCCTGTATGCCGCCCCCATCGCCGATTTCTATACTTCTGGACGCCGCCCACTGCTCCAGCCATCCCCGCGCATGCCCAGTGCTCATCTCTCGTGGATGAGCACTGTGCCCAGTGTCACCGGTGGTGACGTGCGCGCAGGGTTTAGATTATGGGCGGTGCTGTGATGTTAATTACCAAGCAACCGCCCATAATCGCGGGACCGCGCATTCCCCCTCGGCCTGCTTGTTTCTGCGCAAGCGCGCTGCAGCTGAACTCCTCCTGATCGGTGTAGTCACTGCTCCGCGCTCCTCCCATCTATTTCCTGCCTCAGGGCAAGATGGGAAGGAGGTGACGTGAGTTCAGCTGCAGCGCGCTTGCGCAGAAAGAAGCAGGCCGAGGGGGAATGCGCGGTCCCGCGATTATGGGCGGTTGCTTGGTAATAAACATCACAGCACCGCCCATAATCTAAACCCTGCGCGCACGTCACCACCGGTGACACTGGGCACAGTGCTCATCCACGAGAGATGAGCACTGGGCATGCGCGGGGATGGCTGGAGCAGTGGGCGGCGTCCAGAAGTATAGAAATCGGCGATGGGGGCGGCATACAGGAACAGGGGGCAGAATAACGGCCATCAGGCAGCCCGCCCCCGTGACACATTTAGAGAATCAGAAGCCAAAAAGGTACCTCGATATAAACTCTTTTTTTGGGTCAGAAAGGGGCCACAATACTAACAGGGACCTTGCTAGAATGCAGCCCAGGAGCTGCAGAGGGGGAATCTGTTAGGTTTAAGTCGAAATTTCTGCTGACAGGTTCCCTTTAAAGCTGGAAGAACTCTCTAATTATGATCCAATTATGAATCAACATAGAACAATGGATGGTGATGAATTGCTGAGTGCATATTGTGCAGATATTCTAAAGTGAAACTGTGGACTTATTTTTATAACTAAGAAGCAATCTGGGAAATTCGTTTTATGATCTGGCCTGATAGTGATCAGACACATCAAGGCTTTCATTATAAAACACAGAGAATTTTACTCTGGGCTACACAGAAGACATTGTGTGAGCTGGGTTGTCAAAGTGAGGGTCAAGCGGTAAAGCTTCAGAAATCATGACAAAATATACTGAATATTGATTAATAAAGAACTTGCAGATTACATAAAAACAATTCCAGAGATATTTTAAAAAATACTTACAAGACCTAAAACATAAAAACTAAGTCTCACTTCAATTTTAAAGCGCTACTGAATATAAAGGTGGCATATAAATATTATTATTATTTATTACCATTTAAAACTCATTACTTACTATTATGTTGCAAAGGAAAAGAAACAAGTACACATCTTTCATAGTTTTTCTTTTCTTGAGATGACTTTTAATTTGAGCGCTCAAGGTTCCTCTTCTCGACAATTTTCTGCTGGAATTCTTTGGAAGCGTAAGAGATTGCCTTCTGTCCGTTTCTGGAGCAGTGATATGCACTATGGTTTCATGTTGTACCGTAGGGCTTGAGAGATTTGAACTAATAGGACTTAATGGTAAATTAGGTGGAAGACGATGCAGTCCCTCAATAATAAAAGCGTTCTGAATCGAATGCTGGAGAATCATCAATATTGAATAACTGAGCATTAATCCATTCAAAGAACTGAATGGTTGAGTAGATACCATGGCTATGCTGGAGTAATAGGAGATTGCATATTGACCTAGTGTTGCTCCAAGTAGTAGAGCCGTATCCAGTGCACGGCTTGGGTTCTTCTGTTTGTCCATGTTTCTTTTGTCTAATCTGAAAATTATCATTCCCACTAAATTAGCCAGGCACATGAGAGCAAGGCTGACCACGTGATAAATACAAAAGGTTGTCAGTGACAACCACTGTCTATCCTTGTTATCCCTACCTATTTCATACATGATAAACATCACTAGACCAATAAGAAAAATAGTCAAACCACACATTAGTCCCAAGAGGGGTATATGTTGGCGAAATCCTGGTCCAATTCCATGGTGATGGGAAGCATTGTCATCAATTTGACGCCCTACGTTCTTCCACATGATATAAATCATGGCTGCAGCAAACAGATTATACTCAATGTTAAAGGGGTACAAGTAAATGTATATTTTGGTGTCATTTTTGCACTGCAATCTGCACCCACATCTTTCCTCATTTTCAGATTCATCTGTAAAGACAAATGCCTGTGTTTAGTAGGTTGTCTGATGGTGTCATATAGTCTGATTTATTTTCAGCAACTAGTTGGCAATAATTCTTTATTTACAGTTAGGTAATAAAAAAGTTGTATCCACATGTAAAGGAGAAGCTGTTAAAGGGGTGGTTCACCCATAATTATTATTTGCTAGATCGATATTATGTTGAGAAACAATGTTTCTCTCAATTACCTTAAGTTGGAAATAGTGCCTGTGAGAGGCGCTATTGCGGACCCCTGTTCCCCATCGGCTGACCCCCGGGCTCCGTGACCTCGGGATCACCGCGACCGATCGCAGTTTCCGTGAGTGATTGGCTGTGGGCGGTGTTTCACAGCAAAGCGCTGCCAGCAGGAGACACGCTGGGCTGTGACGAGTGGTGAAGCACTGCCCACAGCCCAGTGACTCACGGAGACTGGGCCCAGTGATGTCACGTGATCAGAAACTTGACGTTACATCACCGGATCCCCGAGGTGATGGAGCCCGGGGGTCAGGCGATGGGGAACGGCGGTCTGCAATAGCGCCTCTCATAGGCACTATTGCCAACATAAGGTATTTGAGAGAAACATTGTTTCTCAAAATAATATTGATCTAGCAAATAATAAATATGGGTGAACCACTTCTTTAACACTCCCCCGGAAAAATCTTATAGGGACATAGTGTATTATCATCTTGTATATGTGGCTTTATCTATTTGGTGGCCTGCAGCACTTATCTAATAAGTTACTTAGGGTACCGTCTCATTAAACGACGTACCAGCAATTCCGACCACGATATGACCTGGTCAGGATCGCTGGTGCGTTGCAACATGGTCGCTGGTGAGCTGTCAATTAGGCAGATCTCACCAGCGACCAGTGACCAGCCACCAGCCAGCAGCGACTCATGGAAACGATGCTGCGCTTGGTAACCAAGGTAAATATCGTGTAACTAAGCAAAATGCTTTGCTTGGTTACCCGATATTTACACTGGTTACCAGCGTACACCGCTTAGCGCTGGCTCCCTGCACTCATAGCCAGGGTACACATCGGGTTACTAAGAAAAGCACTTCGCTTAGTTACCCGATGTGTACTCTGGCTATGTGTGCAGGGAGCAGGGAGCCGGCACTGGCAGCCTGAGAGCGGCGTACGCTAGTAACCAAGGTAAATATCGGGTAACCAAGCAAAGCGCTTTGCTTGGTTACCCGATGTGTACCTTGGTTACGTGTGCAGGGAGCAGGGAGCCGGTGTCTAGAAGCTGCGGACGCTAGTAACCAAGGTAAATATCGGGTAACCAAGCAAAGCCTTTGCTTGGTTACCCGATGTGTACCTTGGTTACCAGTCTCCGCAGAAGCCAGCTCCCTGCTCCCTGCACATTCAGATCGTTGCTCTCTCGCTGTCAAAGACAGCGATGTGTGCTTCACAGCGGGAGAGCAAAGAGCAAAAAATGAATCAGAGCTGTGTGTAATGATCAGCGATCTTACAGCAGGGGCCAGGTCACTGATCAGTGTCACACACAACGAGATCGCTAATGAGGTCACTGGTAAGTCACAAAACCTGTGACGCAGCAGCAATCTCGCTAGCGATCTCGCAGTGTGAGAAGTACCCCTTATTGTTTGCTAGGCAGATAGGGAAGAGTACTGAAGAGAGAAGGACCTATGTTCCTAATATTAGCAGACCTGCATTGAACAGCTTTTGTGTGAGAAAAAGGGAGACCATTCTCAGATAACATGTTCTGCTGTATCTGCTGTAAACAAAGACTTAATGGCAGAAGGATTCCTTATCTCAGATAAATGAGGACCTACAGTAATCTAAACTAGATAACAAATGGAAGACTAGCTAGACCTGAGGATCATAGAGGAGAGGATGGCCGGGCAGGGACACATGTTCTCCTACAGGGAACCAAAGATGCAATGGCTCACTAAGGAGCATGTGGCCCAAATAGATTTTGAGAACAGTAGTGAGGATGTGAGGGAGGGAGGGTGGTGGGGTGTACAGGGTTCTATCACCTCTGCAGTGGTGACAGACCTTGTATAAGTTTATATTGATAAGCGTAATTTGTTATATGGCCACTAGATGGCAATGTGGTATCGGAGATCACTTTCCTGTTACCCTCTGGGCAGGGAAGAGGACAGTCGGTAAATCCCTGGGAGGGGCATAGCTTATGAAAGCTAGAGGAGAGTCACCCAAAAGGAGTGAGAGACAAATGCCAGATTACAGAATTTGACAACATCCTCAGGGTCATCTCTAGCACTGAGCGCGAAATATGGAAGAACTGATCTTAACTGCATCTCAGAAGAGGGTTTAGTCCAGCTGGTCGGAGTGGTGACTGTTTTCCTGGATATATACCCAGAGAACGCCCTTGTATGGCAGAGAGGTCAGTGGACTCTTAAAGAGAAGAGTAGGTCCTGACCCCCCAGGAACGGGAGAAGAAGTGTTGTCAGCATAGGGCCATTTCAGTAGTGCAAGTTAAATCCCTGTGGGTGCAATGAAGTGGACTAAAAAGGAATATTTGATTCCGCCAGTGAAGTATGAAGTCAGAAGAGGGGTTGAGGGGCCTGAAGGCTTTTAAAGAAGTTCAGGTGCCAGGAGTGCGGTCGGCTGGTAAATTGATTTATGTGACCGAATTTAAGTGAAATCTCGCCGGGGTCATAAGCGATGCACATGTCATGCGAGCTGAGGATATAACGAAGTTGTTGACAAGTAAAGTTCCAGTGATTAAGAAAAGCTCTTCAGTGTCGATCTCATTGTCCCAGAGAGTGAATGGACTTAGGGGTGCTTCACACACAGCGAGATCACTACTGAGATCGCTGCTGAGTCACGGTTTTTGTGACCTCATTAGCGATCTCGCTGTGTGTGACACTGAGCAGTGATCTGGCCCCTGCTGTGAGATCGCTGCTCGTTACACACAGTCCTGGTTCGTTTTTTTATTGTTGCTCTCCCGCTGATAAGCACACATCGCTGTGTGTGACAGCGAGAGAGCAACAATCCTGAATGTCCAGGGAGCAGGAGCCGGCGTCTGACAGCCTGCGGTAAGCTGTAACCAAGGTAAACATCGGGTAACCAAGGTGGTTACCCGATATTTACCTTTGTTACCAGCCTCCGCAGCTATCACGCTGCCAGTCTCGGCTCCTGCTCCCTGCACACACAGCTAAGTGGTGTGCACTGTTAACTAATGTAAACATCGGGTAACCATACCTGATGTTTACCTTAGTTACCAGTGTCCGCAGCTTCCAGACGCCGGCTCCGTGCAAGCGCAGCGTCGCTTGCACGTCGCTGCTGGCTGGGGGCTGGTCACTGGTCGCTGGTGAGATCTGCCTGTTTGACAGCTCACCAGCGACCATGTAGCGATGCAGCAGCGATCCTGACCAGGTCAGATCGCTGGTCGGATCGCTGCTGCATCGCTAAAGTGTGAAGGCACCCTTATGCAAACAACTATTTACACGAGAGTGGTGACCGGGGCCTCAGGGGTTAAGGTCTAGCCACGCTGCGGCCCAGCGACCACCTATGTGGACGACTACAGAAGCCCGTCTTTCATTCTTGCAAGGAGTCATAGTGATGGACCTCGGCCAGTGAGTTCCTCACACGAATGTAAGAGGGAGATCCCCTAGTGGTTTGCTGATATTAATTGCGTATATTAATTGTCTCCAGCTCTGTACATTTTTAACTTTTGTTCAATAAATTTGCCAAAAATGTTTACTGCCGTCTGCACTTCCCGGGTGTTTGCTGGATCCATTCCTATTTTCCTAAAATATATTATATATATATATATATATATATATATACAGTGCTGGCCAAAGTATTGGCACCCCTGCAATTCTGTCAGATAATTCTCAGTTTCTTCTTGAAAATGATTGCAATCACAAATTCTTTGGTATTATTATCTTCATTTATTTTGCTTGCAATGAAAAAACGCAAAAGAGAATGAAACAAAAATCAAATCATTGATCATTTCACACAAAACTCCAAAAATGGGCCAGACAAAAGTATTGGCACCCTTAAGCGGGCTTTACACGCTGCGATATCGGTACCGATATCGCTAGCGTGCCACCCGCCCCCATCGTTTGTGCGAGACATACATATCGCTGCCCATCGCGCACAAAATCGCGCACCCCCGTCACACATACTTACCTGCATAGCGACATCGCTGTGACCGGCAAACCGCCTCCTTTCTAAGGGGTCGGTCCATTCGGCGTCACAGCGACGTCACTAAGCGGCCGCCCAATCAAAGCGAAGGGGCGGAGATGAGCGGGACGAACATTCCGCCCATCTCCTTCCTTCCTCATTGCAGGCGGGATGCTGGTAACGTGAGGTTCCTCTTTCCTCCGGGATCACATGGAGCGATGTGTGCTGCCGCAGGAACGACGAACTACATCGCCCAAATATCAGCAACGATAATTGGGAGGAGGGGAGCATGTCACCGATGAGCGATTTTGAACGTTTTTGCGACGATTCAAAATCGCTCATAGGAGTCACACACAACGAGATCGCTAGAGCGGCCGGATGTGCATCACAAATTCCGTGACCCCAACGAGATCGCTGTAGCAAAATCATAGCGTGTAAAGCCACCTTTAGCCTAATACTTGGTTGCACAACCTTTAGCCAAAATAACTGCGAACAACCACTTCCGGTAACCATTAATGAGTTTCTTACAATGCTCTGCAGGAATTTTAGACCATTCTTCTTTGGCAAACTGCTCCAGGTCCCTGAGATTTGAAGGGTGCCTTCTCCAAACTGCTATTTTGAGATCTCTCCACAAGTGTTCTATGGGATTCAGGTCTGGACTCATTGCTGGCCACTTTAGTAGTCTCCAGTGCTTTCTCTCAAACCATTTTCTAGTGCTTTTTGAAGTGTGTTTTGGGTCATTGTCCTGCTGGAAGACCCATGACCTCTGAGGGAGACCCAGCTTTCTCACACTGGGCCCTACATTATGCTGCAAAATTTGTTGGTAGTCTTCAGACTTCATAATGCCATGCACACGGTCAAGCAGTCCAGTGCTAGAGGCAACAAAGCAACCCCAAAACATCAGGGAACCTCCGTCATGTTTGACTGTAGGGACTGTGTTCTTTTCTTTGAATGCCTCTTTTTTTTTTCCTGTAAACTCTATGTTGATGGCTTTTCCCAAAAAGCTCTACTTTTGTCTCATCTGACCAGAGAACATTCTTCCAAAAGGTTTTAGGCTTTCTCAGGTAAGTTTTGGCAAACTCCAGCCTGGCTTTTTTATGTCTCGGGGTAAGAAGTGGGGTCTTCCTGAGTATCCTATCATACAGTCCCTTTTCATTCAGACACTGACGGATAGTACGGGTTGACACTGTTGTATCCTCGGACTGCAGGGAAGCTTGAACTTGTTTGGAAGTTAGTCGAGGTTCTTTATCCACCATCCGCACAATCTTGCGTAGAAATCTCTCGTCAATTTTTCTTTTCCTTCCACATCTAGAGAGGTTAGCCACAGTGCCATGGGCTTTAAACTTCTTGATGACACTGCGCACCGTAGACACAGGAACTTTCAGGTCTTTGGAGATGGACTTGTAGCCTTGAGATTGCTCATGCTTCCTCACAATTTGGATTCTCAAGTCCTCAGACAGTTCTTTGGTCTTCTTTCTTTTCTCCATGCTCAATGTGGTAAACACAAGGACACAGGACAGAGGTTGAGTCAACTTTAATCCATGTCAACTGGCTGCAAGTGTGATTTAGTTATTGCCAACACCTGTTAGGTGCCACAGGTAAGTTACAGGTGCTTTTAATTACACAATTTAGAGAAGCATCACATGATTTTTCAAACAGTGCCAATACTTTTGTCCACCCCCTTTTTTATGTTTGGTGTGGAATTATATCCAATTTGGCTTTTTTTGACATATTTATTTATTTTTTTTCATTGAAGACAAATTAAATGAAGATAATAATACCAAAGAATTTGTGATTGCAATCATTTTCAGGAAGAAACTGAGTATTATCTGACAGAATTGCAGGGGTGTCAATACTTTTGGCCAGCACTGTATATATATGTATGTATATATATATATCTATATATATATATATATATATATGTATATATATATATATATGTATATATATACATACACACAGTATATATATCCTATATATCTTATTTTGATATGGGACACATCGTCATACAAATTCTACGTAAAGGGTTTCCCATTAAATACATTCATTAACTACCCCGACAACAGCTAGGCAAAACATGAAAAAGTGCATTTATTTAAAGTTATATTAAAATCAGATCCCAGTTGTGTTTAACAACATATATTCTGTCAGATCATATTCTTTGGTAGTTGAAATCTTCCTATGTGGACTTTAATTCAGCTCTGCCATAGATTGTACACTATACGTTCCAATGTGTGAAATCCAGGGTGAAAATCTACAGAACAGTGAGTACACTGAGGACCTGAAAATTTCCTGCATACTCTCATTTTTTCATGTTCACATATAGCACTGTGCAAAAGTTTTAGGCAGGTGTAGAAAAAAATGCTTCAAAGTAAAAACGCTTTCAAAAATTGAAGTATAAATGGTTTATGTTTATCAATTAACAAAATGCAAAGTGAATTAATAAAAGAGTAATATATAATAAATTAATATTTGGTTATGGCCATCTTCTGACTTCCAACTAAAGAATGTATGTCCGGAACACCATTGGTGTGAACATGGTGCAAGACTCAAAAAACATAACTATACAATAGGATAAAGAGTTGCACACAAGTCACAATGTATATGGGAATGATGAAAAGCAAAGCTGCTATAGGAATATGGCTAAACATCTCTTATATTTCTATTATTCATAGCAGTTATGCATATTTCATTTTTCATACTTTTTCAGATAGTTCATTGAATTTTTCAGTCTAGTATTCCCATAGCAGTTTTGCTTTTCATCATTCCCATATACATTGTGACTTGTGCGCGTCTCTTTATCCTATTGTATAGTTATCTTTTTTGACTCTTGCACCCTGTTCACACCATTGGTGTTCCAGATATACATTCTTTAGTTAGTATACACTTTTTGTCTGAGAACCCTGCCCCACCCACAGCCATTTGTTTCACTTCCCGTATATAGCTTGGTCCTTTGCTTTCCATACCATACAGAGCAAGTTTTTTAACTGCAGGTGAGGTTACATATAGGCTAAGGACCCCAAAAATAGAGATTACCTTGGTGCTGGTTTTGGGGCTCTTTTGCATTGATCAATACAATGGCTAAACAGCTCTTATATTTCTATTTTTCATAGCAGTTATGCATATTTCATTTGTCATGTTTTTTCAGTTCATCAGGTCGTCACAGGGTATTGTGCAATCTGCCCTTCTGCATGATATCCACCTCCTCCTTGGTTACGGGTCCCTGACCTTTGGTGTTGCTAAGAACAAGCTAATCAAAACCCTAGGAACACTCTGCACCACACCCACCAGACACACCAGTGGACAGCCTGAAGGGAATAGGGTTGGCCATTTGGGGAGTTAGTTAAGGGGAGGTTAGGAATGTCAGGAGACAGTCAGTTAAGCAGTGACTCTCAAGAGGAGAGGTCAGGAGCTGGGCTCCTTTAGACTACTAGGTGGCAGACGTTGGTCTGGGCCTGGTAGGAGCTGGACCCCAGTCGCAGGGGATTGTGACAAGCGGAACGGACTGTCGAGGAGGACAGCCGGCGGCCTTGTGCCATCACCGGGTAGGGGCCAGGGCACGACGGGGTACGTGGACTCTAGGCCAGGAAGTAACTTCAGGCGTCCTGGTAATTTACCCGACGAGGACAGAGCCTTCAAGATCCGTTCTCCGCCCGCTCCAAAATCGGGGTACTAACGCAACGAGGGGGATAGGACTTTCCCACTGCATAGTCCAGAAAATCCAAAGCGTGAACCCTGAGAGCAAGCTCACTCAGTTAGCCACACTGGTGAGCGGGACCTGTTTAGTTTCATGCTAAAAGAGACCAACTACAGAAAAGAGGTGCCAAGGTTAAGGTCACAGGCTAACAAGCAACACCAATGGGCGCGGGATCCAGGCGTGCTCCCTCCCTGCTACAGTGGCATCAAGAACTTTGGTTTACCACAGTTGTCAGCGTTATTGGACTGAGTGAGTACGCAATTAACCCTTACCGGCCCAACGGCACCTCCCCGACACCATCACCGAGTCCCGGGGCATCCCCCCTACCTGTGGAGTCGTTAAACACCTGGCTGCCCACTCCATCGCTACCGGGTACTCCCAGCTGCAGCGGTGGTACTTCACCCTTACCACACACCATGGGTGGCGTCATGAACTTTAACCAAACAGCCCCATGTAAATATCCGCCCTTTTATTTGGGTGGCCGCGTGACCCCGACCCCCCGGGTCCGGAGACCCCTCAAGCCACCGCAGATCCGGCTGCTGACGCGGGGGCGGCACGCTCGGGTGCCGGACCTAGGCCCAGATTCCAGACCCAGATTCCGGGTGTGCAATCCGGATTCAGCACTGGGGAAATTAAAGGAAAACTAAAGAAAACAAGAATTATGCGAGCCTTTCATTCTTACGGAGACTCGGTGTCATGAGGCACACTGCTTCCAGTTCACGATTCACTTCCTGTGCTGCGCAATTCATTCATTGCATACACAGAGCTTTCCGTGCTTTCCCCACCCACCGGCCGTCCTGTCGTCTGTGATTGGTTACAGTCAGATGCGCCCACAGCTTGTGACAGTGTCTGCCTGTAGTCATTGCTCATCACGGCTTAGTCATTGTCTACACTCACAGCCGGCGGTCGTGCTCTATGGCCACTCGCTGTGAGATATAGCAGAGCTGGAAGTGGTGTGGGATCTGGTGTGGATTACGCCGGACCTGGGGGGTGTTGGGGGTTAATAAAGTGGTGAAAGAGGGTGTGTTGTTTTTTTTATTCCATATAAAGGATTTTTTCTCTCTGTTTGTACTTATTTACTTTCATTTACAGGTTAGTGATGCAGGTATCTCATAGATGCCTGTGCAATAACTAATCTAGGGTTTAGTAGCAGCTGTGTGCTGTTATTAACCCTGCTATTACCCCAATTTCCACCGCACCAGGGCAACGGGAAGAGCCAGTAAAGCAACGGGATTGTCACATCTAAAGGATGCGGCAATACCGGGCGGCTGCGGGCTGAGAATACCAGCCCCCAGATGGCTTTATCTTGGCTGGGTATCAAAATTGGGGGGACCGCAAGTTGCTTTTTTTATTATTTATTTAAATTTTTAAAAAAAAAGCCGCATGCTGTTTCTCTGCCGGAGTCACACTCGCGTCGCATCACCCGGCACAGCCGCACACTCTTCTAAAGGGAGCTGGTTGGTCGCTGTGTTTCTATGTACATGCACGCTCATGTTCGGAGAGCGGCAGGCTATGCTGGGTGATGTGATGTGAGTCCCTCGCATGAGTGTGGCTTTGCATCACTAGGTATAGCCACACACTCTAACAGGAGCGGGTTGGCCGCATGTGTTTCTACGGGGCCTTGCGAAAGTATTCGGCCCCCTTGAATTTGTCAACCTTTACCCACATTTCAGGCTTCAAACATAAAGATAAAAAAATGTTTTAAACTTTTTTAAAAAATAAATAACTGAAAAGTGGGGCGTGCATTATTATTTGTACCATTTAAGTTAATACTTTGTAGCGCCAACTTTTGCTGCGATTACTGCTGCAAGTCGTTTGGGGTATGTGTACATCAGTTTTGCACATCGAGAGACTGAAATTCTTGCCCATTCTTCCTTTGAAACAGCTTGACCTGAGTGAGGTTGGATGGAGAGCGTTTGTGAACAGCAGTTTTCAGCTCTTTTCACAGATTCTCGATTGGATTCAGGTCTGGACTGTGACTTGGCCATTCTAACACCTGGATACATTTATTTTTGAACCATTCCATTGTAGATTTTGCTTTGTGCTTGGGATCATTGTCTTGTTGGAAGATAAATCTCCGTCCCAGTCTCAGGTCTTTTGCAGACTCCAACAGGTTTTCTTCAAGAATGGTCCTGTATTAGGCTCCATCCATCTTCCCATCAATTTTAACCATCTGCCCTGTCCCTGATGAAGAAAAGCAGGCCCAAACCATGATTCTGCCACCACCATGTTTGACAGTGAGGATGGTGTGTTCAGGGTGATGAACTGTATTGCTTTTACGCCAAACATATTGTTTGGCATTGTTGCAAAAAAGTTCGATTTTGTTTTCATCTGACCAATGCACCCTTTTCCACATGTTTGTTGTGTCTCCCAGGTGGCTTGTGGCAAACTGTAAATGGCACTTTTTATGGATATCTTTGAGAAATGGCTTTCTTCTTACCACTCTTCCATAAAGGCCTGTGCAGTGTATGATTGATTGTTGTCCTGTGGACAGACTCTCCCACCTCAGCTGTAGATCTCTGCAGTTCATCCAGAGTGATCATGGGTCTCTTGGCTGCATCTCTGATCAGTCTTCTCCTTGTTTGAGATGAAGGTTTTGAGGAACGGCCGGGTCTTGGTAGATTTACAGTGGTATGATACTCCTTCCATTTCAATATGATCGCTTGCACAGTGCTCCTTGGGATGTTTAAAGTTTTGGACATTTTTTGTAAGCAAATCCGGCTTTAAACTTCTCCACAACAGTATCACGGACTTGCCTGTTGTGCTCCTTGGTCTTCATGATGCTATCTGTGCTTTAAACAGAAAAATGAGACTATCACAGAGCAGGTGCATTTATACAGAGACTTGATTACACACAGGTGGATTATATTTATCATCATCAGTCATTTAGGACAACATTGGATCATTCAGAGATCCTCAATGAACTTCTGGAGTGAGTTTGCTGCACTGAAAGTAAAGGGGACGAATAATATTGCACGCCCCAATTTTCAGTTTTTTATTTTTAAAAAAGGTTTAAAATAAGCAAAAAAATTTGTTCAACTTCACAATTGTGTCCCACTTGTTGTTGATTCTTCACCATTAATTTAACATTTTTTATCTTTATGTTTGAAGCCTGAAATGTGGGCAAAAGTTGACAAATTCAAGGGGGCCGAATACTTTCGAAAGGCACTGTATATACCTGCACGCTCATGTTCAGAGAGTGGCAGGCCATGACGGGAGAGGTCATGCCAGATTCGCACAGGTCTCGCATCTCGTTACCCAGCACAGTGGCACACTCTTCTGACAGGAGCGGGTCGACCGTATGTGTTTCTATGTACATGCACACTCATATTCGGAGAGCGGCAGGCCATGCCGGGTGATGTGAGTCCCTCACATGTGTGACTCTGGGCTTATTTTGATACACAGCACAGATAAAGCCCGACAGCTGGGGGCTGCAACCATGGGATTTATCTGTGCTGGCATCAGAATATGGTGGACCCTGCGCCGATTGGTTTATTAATTCATTTATTTTTATACCACCATACTGACTTGCAGACACTTGCACTGCTTTTTCTGTATACTGGCCGTCCTGGTGCCTGTGATTGGTTGCAGTCAGCTGATAGGCTGACACTCAGGGTGAGGGCGCATCTAACTGCATTACCAATTTTACACGCCGGTGGGCGGGGAAAGCAGTGAATATTCAATGAGGATTAATTGTCAGCTCTGGAAGGGAAAGCGTGACCCGGAAGGAGTATGCCGCCATGACACAGCCTCGGTGAGTACACCGTGTACGCTCCTAACCCCCTATCCCTTCCACCAACATTTTTAATCTTCGGATTTTGGTCCCCATAGACTTATATGGGTATCGGATTCCGGAGTGGATCCGGGTTTTTTTTTAATTTAGCAGGGACCCGCTGGTCCTGTTTTTTTGTGAGTTCAATCAACTCTACCAACTCTAGTAGTAGGCTTAAAACTTGGTGAAGAACAGTCAGACTGTCACAAATGGGAAGTTTTGCAAAACAATTTCATGTCACAAGTTATACACCATTGTAAACAGAAAGACTGACGGCACTCCCTAACATGTAGTGTGAACAGCTGAATAACTGAGAATGACTATAATGACAAATAAAGACAGTTGCACTTTGAAATGCTAAAGCATGCAAACTATGAATGTAAGAATATAGAAATGTATTACTACTTAAGGAAATCTCAGAAAAAAATGGAGATCTATAGCATACAAAAATGGCCTTTTCTATATCTGTCCAGTAGCCATGTGAAGGCAATCTCATATTACTGGGTACCTACACTGAACAAAAGCTTCACTATGGGTATAAAAGCCTTCATGTAGGTACCCAATAATATGAGATTGCCTTGACGTGGCAACTGGGCAGATATAGAAATGGCCATTTTTGTATGCTAATCATCTCAATTTTTTCGTAGATTTAATTAAGCAGTAATACATGTTTATAGTCTTACATTCATGGTTTGCATGCTTTAGCATTTCAGAGTGCAACTGTCTTTTTCTGTCATTAATTGACATGTTTAGTTATGCATCTGTTCATACTACATGCCTGGCAGTAATGTCAGTTTTTTGTCTAGATTATGGGGTCACCCCTCCTCCATTAGCTACAGGTGATTTTATTCTCTATAGCAGGTTCCTACTTGCCCATACACATGGAGTTTTTTAAATCCAGAGAGAGGCTTCAGTTCAGTTAAGGTTCCCAGTAATATGAGATTACCTTGACGTGGCTACTAAGCAGATTTAGACAGCGAGCCCAAACATTCAGTCAAGGTCATTAAGAACTATCCTCAGTGTAAAGACGAACAAGGAATCCTGGAAGCGATGATTTGGCCCTCAGATACCTGACCCTGACATTTTGTTTATCTGGAATTGCACAAAGAAACTGAAGGATTTGCACAAGTCTACATCTGCATATCTGTGGTTAGTTCTCCAAGATGTTTGGAATAACCGCTCTGTCAAGTTCCTTGAAAAACTGAGTGCAATTGTGCTTATAAGAATTGGTGCTGATTTGAAGTCAAAATGTGGTCTTACCAAATATTGATTTGATTTAGATTTCTCGTTTGTTCACTTTTCATTTTGTTAATTGATAAAAATAAACTATTAAAACTTCTATTTTTGAAAGCATTTTTAGTTTGCATTTTTTCCATAACAGATGAAAAGGTTTGCACAGTAGCGTACATTGTACTGTAAATTGCTGTGCCATAAATTCACACTAGCAATCCATGGCAGCTATGTCACATCTGCATGTGGCCTAAAGATTTGTGTACCTTCTTTATTGAGGCTGCTATTACTGTCTTCAGAAATATTTAGCTGCTTATGTAGTTCAATTGTGTGATGAATGGACTCTTCCGCAACTTGATAGATCCATATAATCAGATTAACAGTCAGCAAGACCATCAGAAAACACCTGGGGTGAGGAAAATATGAGAAAGTCCAGTAAGTTAAATAATTTACAATCCTTAGCTATTATAGATCAATATGTTAAATATATATTCAAATTAACAGGAATATTTACACAACAGGGTCAATGACATGTAGAACAGTTTCATACAAGTATTGATAAGAGGAAAATCAGAAATTAATCACATTAGAATAAATATTTCATTGTCCTTAAAATCATGGGATTTTGCTTATGATGTTGTGAAGCCCCGCAAACGCTGTGTCGGTGCATTACCTTCAGGGACTCCACGTAGCTGGATCTGTCTGGTCACAGGTAGGAAACCTTCTCTGTAGTTTGTCGTGACGCCACTCTCAGATTTGCGGTCAGTGGGGGACCGCCACTGCAGGTTAAGGGATGCCTGGGGCTGATGGTGGGTGCAGCCAGTTGTAGTAGCCTCCTGAGAGTGAGGCAAGCCCCAGGGCCCTGTGTAGATGCGTAGAACTACAAGGCGCAGAATGACTCAACACAGGCAGGATGTCTTTCAGGGTTTTTACTCACAGTTGATGGCAGGGTGAGTGACCCGGGCGTAGCTGGGATGAACCAAGTGGGAACCAGGTGTCCTTCAGGCTGACTTGTGAGGGTGACTACTAACTCGCCTTCCTTAGCCCTTGGTGGTTTGGGGTAACCCCGACTTTGAGTCCCTATGGGGGTCACCCAGGGAAGATGCTGCAGCCTCTCTCCCCTTCGTTTGCCGTTTGCTTGTCGCCTGGACCAGGCCACTCCAGCTGCTTGCCTCCTGTGACCTATGGGCCCTAACTGTGGCTACGTGGCTGCGGCTTTTGTGGTGTTGTGGCGTGGGCTTTGAGAGCCCCACACCGGCAGGTTTAGCAAAAGAAAGCTGGATCTATCTCCGCTTCGGGATCTGCCGCCCGTTTGGGCCTGGTACTCTCTAGCAGTCTCCTTACTTCCCACTCCGTTGCTCTCTCTCTAGCTGAAGATGGATTTCGGGTAGCACTCCTAGTTGACCGTTCTCCCCCGTCGGTAGCCACTGCGCGGACGCTGTCAGACTACAGCAGCCCACGGGATCTGCTCCTCACTCGAGCTCCCTGGACTCTGCACTGAACCGGCTCACATCTGGGACCTTCACTGCTGCTCCTGTCTGAGCTTCACTTTCCTGCTCCTCACTCCTCCACACTCTGCTGCAGACTCTAGACTGTTTACTCCTCCTTCTCTTTTCCCTTTTTGTGCCTGCCTACGCCACCTAGCAACCAGATTCTCTTACCACACCCCTTGAGAGGAGATGGAGGCTTTTGGCCCCCTCCACTATTCCAGTGAAGGTGAAGGCTTTTCCCCCTCCTGGGATCCCCAGGGGTCCTCTCATGGGTACATGTGTGAGACCTGATCACTATGCGCCTGTGTTCCACACCCCGGTCAGCCTTCTGGATTACCTGTGTTGTACTGTCCCCAGCATGGGTGCAGTACTCAGTGGTGCCTGACCAGGTCAGGGGCGCCACATTCCCCCTTAGTTATCACCAGCACGTCCTCGGGCTGCAAGACAACATTTTAAAATGCATAAAACATTAAAACATGTAAAACATTTTTAAAAGCACCAGGTACCATACATCACCACCCTCCACCCACAAGTCCGTTAACCCACCCAAACCCTTTCAGGAGGCAGGTCACCGGTCCTTTTGGTAACCAGATCTGGGCCATCTACTTCCCCAGACCTTTCCTCCAATCTGCCTCTCCCGTTGGCCGCGCCTTCAGCCACTTCTGGCAGGATGTAGAGGCGGCTTTCATGGGCTGGTGGTTTCAGGGTATACCTGGCCTGGTGGATCCGCGCCCTCAGCCTCTTCTGGCAGGATGTAGAGGCGGCCTCCACAGTTGGTGCTGACCAGGTACCCTCTTTGTGGTGGAGAGCCAGGCCCCATAAACAGGCATGCTCTCTGGTCGCAGGTGAGCCAAGGCCCTATATACGGACGGGCTCCTCCCGGTTGCAGACGAGCCAAGCCCCTAAACAGGCTGACTCTGGTGGTGGTGGTGCCCTCTGGTGTAACTATTTACACTGCGAGAGTTTGTGGCTATAGCCAGTTCATAGCCTTAAGGTTTATGGTTTTCTCACACAAGTTTATGTGGGCACATACTTAAACGTAAACGTTGCAAAACTTCCAACTTTTTCAAAACTTTAACTTGCTGTATGCTTTACTTTATGCAGATTCCTCTACTCTTCCATACCAGGGCTTGGGCCTGTAGGGCTGCGGCACCTGCTGGTTTCTTGATCTCTTTCTTCGTCTGTGGGTTCGTTGTATTTTCTTTCTTCTTCAGTGTCTCTGTCTTCATCTTCTGTTGTGACTGCAGGGCTTCTGCAAGGACTTCTAGAACATGGTGCAACATCTAGGGCATACCAGCCTCTTTCTCCCTGATGCATAGTGAACTCCACTGAGTCTCCTATCTTCAAATTTCTTCCAGGGTGTCCTCTGGGCAGGTGGGCTCTCACATCCCTTCGATTGACAAAAATCCCTTCCTTCACACCAGGTGATACTATAAAGCCGTATCCTGATTTGAGGCTGAAATCTTCGACAATTCCTCGACGCAGGGGTCCTCTGATCTGGGGTTTGAACCTTCTCAGGAACCGTTTCTCCTCTAGGTCTCTGGCGGTGACTTCGTCTTTCTGCTCAGGAGATTGTGATGTTGGAGGATACTTTGTACTACCGCCTCGGCGCCGTGTCTTGCGGGCTGGATTCTGCGAAGTACAGCTTACAAGCTCCCAGGTGGGGTGGTTGGGCAGGTCTTCTTCAGCAGGAGGTGTCAGGTCTTCCTCGTCCCAGCGGGAATATGGCAGCATCTCCGGCTCTGGGACTAGCACTGCTGCTGGCTCCGGGGGCAACTCCTCAACTTCTTGCCCTCCTCTCCCCCTTAGTTCTTCGCTGCACTCTGGTCGTGGCAGCGCTAGGGATGAGTGTTCCTCAGCTGGCCCAGGCGGTGGACTCTTCGGCGTGGTTGCTGCAGGGGTTGCCTTAGGGGTGTGCGGAGGGAGCATGTACTGGTCCACCATCTCCTGTGGAAACTTGGCCTCCATGTCAGCCTTCAGCTGCCAGTACGCGGGGTCTTCACCTATCAGGGATTTCCTTGCAGGGACCTCCTTAGACTGGGGAGCGGTGTCTGCTCTGGCCTTGCAGGCCGGGGTAAATGGTGATGTAGTCTTTTCTTGGCGGGCCGCGCAGGGCATCGCTGCGGCGGCCTGGTCTTGGCGGGCCGCGCCTGGCATGGCGGCGGCCTGGTCTGTGCGGGCCGAGCCTGGCGTGGCGGCGGCCTGGATCTGCGTCGCTGTTGCGGCCAGTTCTTGGCGGGCCGGACTGGGCATTGCAGCCGCGGTCTGAATTGGCGTCGCATCCCCAATGGGGTCCGTGCCGGTGGAGCTGGGCGTCGCTGCAGTGATCGGGGCTTGACGGGCCGCACCTGGCGGGGCTGCGGCCTGGTTCAGCATCTCACTTGCGGCTCGGACGAGCGTCGCTGCTGCGGTGGGGTCTTGGCGGACTGGGCTCAGCAGGGTGGCAGCCTGGGTCAGCGTCACACCTGCGGCACGGATGAGTATCGCCGTGGCAGTCGGACCTTTGCGGGCCAGGCGGGGTGTCGCTGCGGCGGCCTGGATTTGGCGGGCCGCACCTAGCGTGGCTGCGGCCTCGCTCAGCGTCGCCGCGCCAGGCGCCTCTTCTGGGACCGCGGTCGTAGCAGCAGGGGTCGGAGCACTTGCGCTGGCCGGGGCAACTCTGGACTCACCCATCGGTGGCACCATCGGGATCTGAGTCGTCGCCGCTCGATCTGGCATGCGTCGCGCGGCTCCCTCTTCGTAGGTCCGAACCGCCGCAGCCATCTCCAGAAGCTCCGTGCGTCCCTCACTGAGCTGTCGCATAATCCTGGCCTCCAGCTGATCGCAGAAGATAGCAAGCTCCCGGCACCACCAGGCAGCAGAGCCTGGTTCTGGGTATCCACGTCCGGACTCCATTTCTTCTCTCTGCAGCAGCAGGCTTGTGGCTCTCTGTCCTTCCCGCCGTCTCTGGACGCTTCCGCTTTCTTCACAAGCGAGGTCAGAACTCTGCAGGGGATCTCTGGGTAGCCACACCTCTTCGTGGGCGGTAACTTCTTCCAGCGCGGGCTGCTGTTGTTTTTCAGCGCGCTTTTCATGGTGGCAATATGGCGGCGCTTCCAATTTTTCAAGCGGACCGCCCAGGCACATGGTCACCTGTCTGGACAGGTCTAGTCCTTATCCTGTTCGTGACGCCAGATGTGAAGCCCCGCAAACGCTGTGTCGGTGCATTACCTTCAGGGACTCCACGTAGCTGGATCTGTCTGGTCACAGGTAGGAAACCTTCTCTGTAGTTTGTCGTGACGCCACTCTCAGATTTGCGGTCAGTGGGGGACCGCCACTGCAGGTTAAGGGATGCCTGGGGCTGATGGTGGGTGCAGCCAGTTGTAGTAGCCTCCTGAGAGTGAGGCAAGCCCCAGGGCCCTGTGTAGATGCGTAGAACTACAAGGCGCAGAATGACTCAACACAGGCAGGATGTCTTTCAGGGTTTTTACTCACAGTTGATGGCAGGGTGAGTGACCCGGGCGTAGCTGGGATGAACCAAGTGGGAACCAGGTGTCCTTCAGGCTGACTTGTGAGGGTGACTACTAACTCGCCTTCCTTAGCCCTTGGTGGTTTGGGGTAACCCCGACTGTGAGTCCCTATGGGGGTCACCCAGGGAAGATGCTGCAGCCTCTCTCCCCTTCGTTTGCCGTTTGCTTGTCGCCTGGACCAGGCCACTCCAGCTGCTTGCCTCCTGTGACCTATGGGCCCTAACTGTGGCTACGTGGCTGCGGCTTTTGTGGTGTTGTGGCGTGGGCTTTGAGAGCCCCACACCGGCAGGTTTAGCAAAAGAAAGCTGGATCTATCTCCGCTTCGGGATCTGCCGCCCGTTTGGGCCTGGTACTCTCTAGCAGTCTCCTTACTTCCCACTCCGTTGCTCTCTCTCTAGCTGAAGATGGATTTCGGGTAGCACTCCTAGTTGACCGTTCTCCCCCGTCGGTAGCCACTGCGCGGACGCTGTCAGACTACAGCAGCCCACGGGATCTGCTCCTCACTCGAGCTCCCTGGACTCTGCACTGAACCGGCTCACATCTGGGACCTTCACTGCTGCTCCTGTCTGAGCTTCACTTTCCTGCTCCTCACTCCTCCACACTCTGCTGCAGACTCTAGACTGTTTACTCCTCCTTCTCTTTTCCCTTTTTGTGCCTGCCTACGCCACCTAGCAACCAGATTCTCTTACCACACCCCTTGAGAGGAGATGGAGGCTTTTGGCCCCCTCCACTATTCCAGTGAAGGTGAAGGCTTTTCCCCCTCCTGGGATCCCCAGGGGTCCTCTCATGGGTACATGTGTGAGACCTGATCACTATGCGCCTGTGTTCCACACCCCGGTCAGCCTTCTGGATTACCTGTGTTGTACTGTCCCCAGCATGGGTGCAGTACTCAGTGGTGCCTGACCAGGTCAGGGGCGCCACAATGTCACCTCTGGAGTCGTGAAGCCTATACAATAGGTTGTTATGTAGATTAATGATGTAGGTGCATGCCCCTCCTGGTGACGTAAAAAGGCACTGCTAATGTGAGTTACTTCTAAACATCCTTAAAGGAGTCGTTCATTTTATCTTTATTTTAATATGATTTTGTGGCACTCACTAATGTGTGGAGCATTCCAGTATTTGACTGGGGCCCCCTGACTGCTGTGCCCCGTAATAAGGGGTTAATCTGGTCGTCCCATGTAATTTTCTGCCTCCTCCCAGTTTGTGGCAGCCAATGATTCTTCTCTCCTCCTCCTCCTCCTGCTTCCCCCTTTATAATTTCAATCCTTTCTTTTTCCGGTCTCTCCCCACTCTGTGGGACCCGGAGGCAGCTGTCCCCGCTGTGCACCTGGAGAGAGTGAGTACGGCAGTCGATCTAACCGCTGCCATCCCAGACTATCAGGAGGGATTGGGATGCATGGCTGTCATCTCAGATCTCTGGCCAGTGTCCCGTCCCTCCTGATGGCTAAGCTCCTGTCCCTGCTCACAGCCATGCCAGCAGGAGGTCAGCGTGCCTGCCTGCATCTAAGGCCCAGTGGAGGCAGCGTGCACCTCCTCACTCACCTCCCCCTCCTCCCTCCCAGCCTTGATGGTCTGCCCTGGCTGCTCCTCTGTCAGTAACAGAGAGCAGTAGCATCGCCCCCACCCTTTGTGCTATGCCCTAGTAACTGCACTGAACCCGTGGTTGGACTGTGTGGACGCTCCATTCTGGCCCCGCCCACCATCACTGAGCGATTGCCATGCCCTCACTATACAGGGAGTGCATCGCTGCTATTTTTAACTATCTGCACCCACCTTGTATGAGCTTCTTCCCTGTGGAAAAGCCTTTAATGTATGGGCTCTTTCAAGGTGGTTAGTCCTAGAGTGTATGAGCTCCTTCCGGGTGGATGAGCCTGGAATGTATGGACTCTTCCCAGGTGGTTAGTCCTGGAGTGTATGGGCTCCTTTCAGGTGGTGGATGTGGCTGGTTTGGTTGATGGACATGGGATATTTCCTTGTGTCCACTATAATAATTCCCACCCTCCTACCCCCATTATAGTCTATATGTAACAATAAATAAATAGAACATTTACAAAAAACAAACAAAAAAAAAACAACAAAACAAACGTTTATTCCCTCTGGAAATGTTGGGCAGCATGGAGCCCACACATTGTAGAATCTATCCCACCTATATACTGCCCCAATATCAAACCCACCCTGCAGCGTTAGTTGCCTCTATAATGGGCGAGCGCAGCGCCTCATTCAGTGGGGTCCATGCTCTGCATAATAGTAAACACTTGTGATGTGCATGTTCCCCTCCCCGCAGCTATAAAACCACTGCATTACTGCTTCTGCCCCCCACCCCATTATTAACCCCTAAACTGCATGTGCTGCCTCCGGCTGGCATGGCTCTTTCTTTAACCCCCTCCCTGCCCCCTCCTTGGTCCTTGAGCATGCGGGTGCTGGATCCCCAACATGGCGGTGCTGCCATTACAGCTGTGGTACCCGCTCCGCACGGTGACGCTCCTCGGTATCAGTCACTGCTGGCCGGCCTGTAATAGCCGGAGCAGTTGTTTGCATTACCACAGGCCTTCAGGAAGGAGTCATCGCTCAAGACGTTTGCCACGGCGTTCACCTTCATTGTCTGAAGAATCCCTTAATCATTGGCAAGGCCCCACAGAAGGGCATGTTATAGGTCCTCCCGCCGACCCTCCAGCATCTGTCTGGGCCAGCCGGACTCTTCTGGTTCCTCCTGACAGCGGTGAGTACCCTTGGGTTGTTTAGTCTTCCATGATCCCAGTTTATAATAATAGTAATAATAACAACTATAATGATTTCAGTAAAAAAAAAAAAAAAAATGCTTTAGTTAACCAGATCCCCAGGAATTAAGTGTACACTAACCCCTGCTAGTAACCGCAGTATCCTAAAAGAACCCGCAGATGAAGAAAGGAAGAAAAAAAAACAAAAAAAACCCAGGCGTTTCCAGTTCAGGGTTGCGCTATGACTAGTTATATAGCCTGTCGTACAGCGGTTTGGTGTGAGGGTTATAGCAGGTAGGCATCCACCAATTAAAGTGCAATGGATGAGAACATGGCGTCAAGTATTTGATCCCTGCGCATTTCTCAGAGAGACGCTAAGTTACCGGGTTGCCATTTGCTTTAGGGGGTTTGCCCATGATGCTTTACTTGTTCTCCCATACTGGGGTCTCTGGATCCATCCCCGCTCAGGGTCAGTTTGTGTTAGGACACCCCTCTGCTGCCCCCTATCGCCAGGTCACCTACCTAATTATTATTAACCATTCATTATTAGATGATGTCGTGGCTGTCTGCATCCATGTGTTCAGCCTTAACCATGGTGTTTCTAATAATGTCTTACAAGGGTTCATTGTTAACCCCAATATATCCGATAATGACATTTACACAAGTGTGTTTTTGTATGTGTATATATAGAAATATATATTATACTGTAGCTATCAGATTCCATCTCCTCTCTCAGGTTTACATCAGTAACATGCATCATCACACATCGGGTCCCACACTGTCACCGTTTTCTCTGCATTTTTGGTTGCTTTGCAGACTTTAATTTATGACACGTTCCTTCTTTGGGTTGTTTTATTCATGTTATTACATTCAGTCATTTTACTTCTTTCCTTTAATAGTCATTAATTACGTGGCGGGGTCTTTTCATCATACGCCACCTTGATGATTTAATGCTTCTCAACTTTATTAACCACGTTTTGTTCCTTTTTGTTTGGTCCAGTGTTCCTTATTTGGAGCCGCACCCTTTGTGATGGGTATTTGTTCATTTCGGGTAGTGATTCCCTCAGCGGGTGGCATTTTCCCCCATCTGGTTTTTTCCTTTTCAGACTTGGCCTTTTGCCGTGATTACGACATAGCTCAATGGTAGTGTGCAGGTTGCAGATAGAGCTCTGGGTTCAGTCCCATTCGTGGACATTTTTACATTTCACCATCATGGTATCCTATAAAAATATTGTATAATGCTACATCCTTTTATCCTATAATTGCCTTTCTGCAGTCCCTGGGTTGGGATTTTATCTTTTCAATGTTGTCGGTTCTGTGCGTTATGGGGTCTAGGGTTTGAATACTTCACCTAGAATTTCTGTGTTGTTTCCCATTGATACTACACTTGATACCACACCCGGACTTGTTTTTGCTTTTGGTTCATAAACATGAGCATTCCTAATCTTAAACCCCTTACCCGGTACATCGCCCATTTAGGTTATTGTTCTTTAGTGTTTGGTTTCCCCATACCCGTGAAGTATTGTTGATTACGCTCCTCCTTGCTTTCATTATACTCTGAAAGTTTTGCCCCAATGCCCGAGTGGAGGGGATCCATTTCCATCATGATGCGCTCGATTATTGATGCTGGTGAAGTCTTTGGTGGCTCCACAACATGGTGAGCTTACGGTAAAACACGATGTGAGTGATATTCGTTTTCGATCAGTTTCTTCATATGTTTACTATTAAGTGTTTTTCTTTCTTCACACCATCGAGCCTTTAGGTATTGGTTCTTGCGTTCCTTGTTTTCTATCCTTGGACCAATTTTCTCCTGTCCCTAGTTTCTACTGACCTTTATTTTGCAATCAATGTTTCTCCATACATTCACTGCTAAGTGTTAAGTGATTGCTTCCAAAAGTAGTAAGAACTAATAAAAAAAAAAAAAATATCCAAATGAGCGTAATCTAGGTTTCCAATAGTTTTATTTATTTTCGCCAGTCCATGTAATGGTTGGCAGCTGGTCTTTTACGCATATATACATATATAGTGTTTTTCAGTATTTCCTTATTGTACAGGTGATGGAATTATTAAGATGAAATCAGACATTGCCAAAGGTTCTCTCTACAGGGTATCCTCAATCATGTACAGGTGCCTTGAAATGACTTCTAGACTGATCTTACTGTATTGTCTATTTCAGTTATACAATTTCATTTATGTAAAAAAAAAAAAAAAAGTACTTTCTTGCATTACTAAAGGCTGTTATTTAATTGCGAAGGATATACTGTATAGGGTAGACTTGCACATTTGCACACCAGATATGACGCAGGGTGCTGACTATACATCAATTTCAACAAAAATTAGGAAATAAGGCCATCATGAGAAAAAGAAATAAAAATGATTGGAATGGTCAAACTAAAAAAAAAAAAAAAAAAAAAATAGCTCTTAAAAATAGGTAGGTGCTACTTCTGGTAGGTGTGGTTAAGCGCCTTTACGCTGCTTTTGCATACTGGGAGATATGCAGTGTCCCGATCATGGGAGGAGAAGTGGAATAATACAATTTTGTTCCCCAGAACAAGTCCTGGTGATATTTGTTATGATACCGTAAGTTTTGCAGTTGGTCTTTTCAATTCGGATTCCAAGGTCAAATCACAGAGCCTTTATGTACTGATTGTTTCCTCAGGTATATTAGACCAGTTTATTGCTTTGGTAACAATTTTCTCTTTTTCAGATGGTGTCAGATCCGTGCTATGGATTTTTTGGCTGCTCACCATGAGCAGCCCGGAGAATGGAGAGCTATGCAGGTGGAAGTGGACGTTCATTGGAGAGGCATCAGAGACCGGTTTTGGCAGTAACGATCTGGCAAAAGAGTTATGATCTTACTGGACGCATTTTTACATGTTACTTTTTGGGATGACCTCTGCCTCTTCCTCGTAGATTCTCACTATGACGAGTTCCAGGTTGATTTAGGAGCTAATACTGGTTTAGTCAGGTCATTCCTCATGATCTTGTATTGATTTAGTCAAAGGTCATTCATCGCGTGGTATGACAGGGCGGCTATTGATGGATTGTTGGGTACACTTCATGCTGGAGTGCCACGTTTTATTTGAGGCGTACGATTCAGAGCTTCTGTTTCCCACTGGTATACGTTTAACATGACTTAGGGTTGATATTTCTTTGGTTTGCAGGTTGGTATTTAGCATGCCTTAGTTTCTGGGTGGGGGTCGGAGCACAGTTGGCACTTTGCTCCTCCTTGGCGGTCAATTCAACAACGTTGGTGGTTTTTTGGTACAAAAGTTACCCCCGCCGGGAGTCCGGCTGCGGCACAACGCTTTGTACTGGTTTACTGTGATTTATTTCAATGGTTTGTTATATATTTTGGGCTGTGACCGACCACCATCCACTAAAAGATGAGATTTGATTATTAAATCTCCATAATAAAGAGTTCTGATTTTATATACCTGAGTCTGATTCTTCATTACATGGGACGATTGGTTGTGGGTTTTTTGGGGTCTCAGCAGTCTGTGGAGCATTCCAGTATTTGACTGGGGCCCCCTGACTGCTGTGCCCCGTAATAAGGGGTTAATCTGGTCGTCCCATGTAATTTTCTGCCTCCTCCCAGTTTGTTGCAGCCAATGATTCTTCTCTCCTCCTCCTGCTTCCCCCTTTATAATTTCAATCCTTTCTTTTTCCGGTCTCTCCCCACTCTGTGGGACCCGGAGGCAGCTGTCCCACCCTCCCTCCCTTTGTCAACGTTGATGGTTTCAGTGTGGACGCTTACCTGCGCCCGAAGTCCGGCTGTGAGACAAGGAGTGGTACTGTAAAAGCTACCTGTGCCGAGAGTCCGGCTATGAGACAATGATTGGTATGGTAAAAGCTACGTGCGCCGGGAGTCCGGCTTCAACACAATTATTTTGACTGGTTTGGCTTACTTGTGCCGGTAGTCCGGCTGCGACACAATGAGTTGTACTATTTTTGTTTTTCATAATATTTGATTAAGTCACAGCAGCGGTCAATTCAACAACGTTGGTGGTTTTTTGGTACAAAAGTTACCCCCGCCGGGAGTCCGGCTGCGGCACAACGCTTTGTACTGGTTTACTGTGATTTATTTCAATGGTTTGTTATATATTTTGGGCTGTGACCGACCACCATCCACTAAAAGATGAGATTTGATTATTAAATCTCCATAATAAAGAGTTCTGATTTTATATACCTGAGTCTGATTCTTCATTACATGGGACGATTGGTTGTGGGTTTTTTGGGGTCTCAGCAGTCTATAAATAATATAACATATTCCCTTTTTTATGAGACATCATACAATTATTAGTGCAGCCTTCCACACAGACTGTGAAGCTTATATAAGCCCATATGAACGGACTTCTTCATTATCTTTCTCCATTTACAAAAAATACTGCACATCAGAAAGCGGAGCAGAATATTACATGTTGTATTATACCAGCAGGGGGAGCCGGAACCCCTGGTATACACAGGGTGGTAATGAATCCACTAGGTGTCACTAGCTCCACCTCTGGATCTGTTGGGGAATGTCGTGCGAGCCCAAGTCAGAGCCAGGAGATCATGCAGTACCAGGGAGAGCCAGGTCAGAAACCGAGAGGTATCGTCAGGGACTGGAGGAGAACTATACAGGAGTCAGTAACAAGCCAAGGTAGGGAGCCGGGCGAGCACGTAGCAGTGGGGCAACACAGAGATCGAACAACAGAGAAGGTGCCGGAGAGGGAAGATGGGAGTCAGGGAGGACAGACACAGTCAGGAGGATGGGAGTCAGGTTGGACGGATGCGGTAAGGAGGACGGGACTCAGGGAAGATGGACGGAGTAAGGAGGCTGGGAGTCAGGGAGGGCAGACAAGTTAGATGGGCAGGATCAGGCAAACTTTCAGGGACCAGCTGCAGAGAAGACCTATAACTGGCGCCAATCCAAAGGAAATTACACCATGATAAGGCGCCGTGATCCCGGAAATGAGGCACGGAGCGATAGGCTCCTCCCACCGGCCACACTCCGGAAAACACCGACCACCAGAACAGGCACCAATGACAACTCTGCAACAGCAGAGATAAATATGAATCGTGACACATGGGATGTAAGGTTTCTCCTACAATAAGTCCACCCTCTCCCACATATAGCCTATGTAGCCTAGTCCCCCGTCTAATAGCTGTGTCATTAGTTATGTCACTTTCACTAAACACAGTATATATATATATATATATATATATATATATATATATATATCAGACCTGGGCAAGAGGTGGTCACTCTCTGTGACCGGCCCACCTGGTTCAGGGCGTCCTTGCTTGCCGGTCAGTGATGAGAGCAATCTGACCTGTTGACGGAGCTCCAGGCTCCGGGGAGGTCCCTGGTCAGATCGCCGTCATCACACACTGCGTGCCGTGCAGGGAACAGATCCTGCAGCGTCGCACAGTCAGTGCAGGCAACGGAACGCAGGAATCTGTCCTCTGTTCCCTACCCGGCAGATGCTCTGTGTGTGACACACGCGCGCCTTGATGTCGTCAGTACGGCGCGCGTGTGTCATTTGAAAAGTTCCCGCCCGGCAGGAGAAGAAGCTGCAGCAGCCGGGGCCGCACAGAGAGAAGCAGCGGCGGAGGCTCCTAGGAATGCAGCATCGGCGCAGCCTGGACATGCAAAAGAGAAGCAGCTCAGCGGGGGGGCACATACGGAGGTGCCTGAGGAGGGACAGTAAGAAGGGAGAGGTGAGTGGTTACTAGTAACCTGTGGGGACAATGGGGGGAGGAGGGGCCGCCCGACTATCTGTCTCATTGGTGTGTGCGGCCGCTCCCTGTCTGCAGTGACAGGAGGCCGGCAGCTGCACACACACTGCTCTACTGAAGCTGCATTCAGCCTCTCACATGGAGCAAACCTGGGGGCGGGGCCGGAGCTTCTCTTCAAAGAAGCTGATTCCTGACTTCCTGCACTGTTTCTGTATGTGTGTATATGTGTATAGGAGGGCTGGCTGTGTGTATGTATGTAGGAGGCCTGGCTCTGTGTGTGTGTGTGTGTGTGTGTGTATGTATATGTATGCATGTGTATAGGAGGCCTGGCTGTGTGTGTGTGTGTGTATATGTATGTATGCATGTGTATAGGGGGCCTGGATATGTGTTTGTGTGTGTGTATGTATGTATGTATGTATGTATGTATGTATGCATGTGTATAGGAGGCCTGGCTGTGTGTGTGTGTGTGTGTGTGTGTGTGTGTGTGTAGGAGTCCTGGCTGTGTGTGTGTGTGTTTGTGTATATGTATGCATGTGTATAGGGGGCCTGGCTGTGTGTGTGTATGTATGTATGTAGGAGGCCTGGCTGTGTGTGTGTGTGTGTGTGTGTGTGTGTGTGTGTGTGTGTGTGTGTATGTATATATATATATATATATATATATATATATATATGTATGTATGCATGTGTATAGGGGGCCTGGCCGTGTGTGTGTGTGTGTGTGTATGTATGAATGTATGTATGCATGTGTATAGGAGGTGTCACGCTGTACTCTAAGATGTACAATAGCAGTACAGCGCAGTAATGTGGGACTGAGAGGATTCCTGAAACTATCTGAGAAGGTAGTTAGCTGGTAAACCACTAGGGGGCGTAAAAGTGGAGGAAACGTATGAGCAGGGAATTCCCTAGCAGAGGTAATACTAGTCAAGCCCACCAGATGGCAGTAGAATCGTCAGAAAGCCGTGTCACAACATGAGGTCTTGTAAGTACACAAGTGCAAAGTCTAAAACATAGTCAGAGGAAAGCAAAAAGTTAGTAGCCGGGAAATCAGAGCCTAGAAGCAAGGGGGAGTGGGAAGACAAGACAGAATAAAGGTAAACATATAAGGAACGAACAGGGAGACAGCGGGAGAGACACTGATGGAAATAGACAACAGAGGAGGTTAACAGGTCAGGTGAACACGGAGGTCAGGAGGCGGCAGGGCAGACAACAGGTCACTCAAGAGCAGAACACAGCAGAGCCAGAAGTATCACTGGCGAAGTCCAAGAGAAACAGTGCCCTAATAAAGCAGCCTGACCTCCAGAACGAGGCAGAAAGGATGTGTGTGTGTATGCATATGTATAGGAACGAAGAACAACATCGTACCTGCAGCAGCAACGATATTAAGGAAAGGAGCGACGTGTCAATGATCACCGTTTTTGGACGATTTTGCGATCCTTGATCGTCGCTCCTTGGTGTCACACGCTGCGATGTCGCTACCGGCGCTGGATGTGCATCACTAACAACGTGACCCCGACGATATATCGGTAGCAATGTCGCAGCGTGTAAAGTACCCTTTAGTCAGCCTCTTGAAAAGATAACCAGTACATCAGAGGTGTGTAATGCTGCCACCAGGGGGAGCCAGAGCTCTGCAGCAGACGACACTACACAGAGCAATGAGAACCAGGAAGGAAATGCACAGCGTTCTCATGCACTGCCTAATCAGCACAGCTGAGAAGCAGAGCTGCAGAGCATGCAAGGAATAGTCACACAGGCTGGGTCAAACACCGTACGGGCAGAAGCAGGACCGGAGGGACGAGCAAAAGCGGAGTCAAAGTCAGGCCAAGGTCAGTACCGAGGAAGCAACCGAGTGGGGAAATAGGAGAGGGGACAGAGGACAGGAGGGACGACCAGGGGATGGAACACAGACAAGGGCACGGGGGCACAGGAACAGACAGATCAGGATATCACTCACAGGACCAGCAATCACAGGCAAAGCAGTGCTAAGCTTATAGCCGGCACTGATTCACTTGAAATGCCAGCTTTTAAGGCATCCAGGGTCTGGAAGTGAGGCTCGAGAGAAGGCTCCGCCCCCTAGCCATGTGGACAGGGAGGCGAACCATGACAAGGTGTTTCCACTTAAACTCCTAGCACTAGACAAGGTAGGTGAACTGCCTTTTATAGCCCTTTCCAAAACCTTTACCTGGAGGTAAGGGAATGGCCAGTTCCACCCAGCTTTTCTGGCCATACCCAAAATCTGGGCCCATAAAGACACCTCTCAGCACTACAAATGCTGGAGCCTGCTTCTCCGAGATCTGTCACCCATTCTTTCCACCTCAGTGACATATACCTCCTGTCCAAGACTTGTCCAGCTGCCAACTTACACACCTCTCATGTGATTACATCAGCAGCTTTTCTTTTGAATAGCCAGCCTGGTACAAGAAGACAGCTTACAAAAAGTAGAGCTGTAAATGCTGTCAGATAAGTAACATTCTCAGGGCACCAATCAAGTGGACACAGAGATTACTGATGTGGCCAATGGACCAGGTCCTGTGAATCAATTCACAACAACTCTAATCTGCATGAATACCAGGACCCAAGATTTTCCAGCAAAATAGGACCAGTGTATCACTCTTTTTTCTATAGTGCATCCAGATACTATCTCATCTGCAGGTGTGCATGGCCAGCTACAAGGTTATTCATTGGTCCAGGCCACTCTATTGTCAAAACAGTCCTACTCCCAGGATTATGGTTTGGGGTGGCATAATGTATGATAGCCAGACCCCTCTAATCTTCATTCACTACACTAAAAGCTCGGTATTACATTCATTTGATGGTATGGCCATTTCTCCAAAGAGTCCCTAGAGACATATTTCATTTCAACAGAGCCATACCATGGTTAGGTTGTCGTAATCCCCCTTGACAAAAACAATAGCCCTATAGTATTGATTTTTGTTCTGTATGTTATGTTGCCTGCAATTCTACCATTGGCCACAAGAGGTCCCTGTTTTCCTTCTGCTCGGTTTAGATTCCCTTGAGAGCTATAACAGTCTGTAGATTAAAATGATAGGGGTAACACTTAGCCAGCCAGGGGACTAGGTGGAGTTACAGGGTACAAATGTGAGAGGTAGTTCTTATTAAGTCAGTGGAGTAGAGAGTGGAAAGTGGGAAGAACACCTGATAGGAGCAGACAAGTGTAGCTAGTTGTTGGAGAGTACAAGGGAGCATGAACCAAAAGAAACGGTTATGACACAACTTGATCATGGAAGCAAGTTGGTGCAATCTGTATGAGAGTAGTCTTCGACTGGAGTGACTCCAGTGTTAGCTAGAAGTGAAAAGGGGACCTTGTAAGAGAAAGGACCTGCCTAGCAAGAAACAAGAGAGGAAACTAGCTCTATGAGTGGCCCTTGAAATGAATCACGGTCTGTTGTTTGGGTGCGGAGCCATAGCATTACACATTGACCAGTGTGGTCCCGCACGAAGAAGGAGGGGCCCATCATTTTATCTGACTGTTTACTGTACACAAATAAATGCCGATGTCAGAAACTGTTAAGAGTGTCCCTCTGTTTAATCCAGAAGGTAAAATGAAGTGTGCTGCTTGCTGCCTTATGTACTCAAGTTGTCTCCTAAGAAAAGTGTACTTTGTTTATAACAACTCGTCTTGTGTCCTTATCCTTAAGATAAAGACGTTTCAGGAGAAACGGAACCACTCGAGTCAAAAGGTGTTAACGGTAATCACGCCATCACACCCACACACACAGCAACCCCCCTTTTCTGTAGCGTAACGGGTGGCAAATATATAGCACTCTCCCAGGGCTACCACCCCGTGCAAGTTTACACTATTGAGCAGCATGCATGGCCTAATCATGCTATCATGGCCTAATCATGCTATCATAGCCATCAGTGTCTTCAGACTTATCTCCCATCAAGCACATCTCTGACATCATTAAAGAATGCAACAATTGCAAAAGGAGCTGCTAGAAGCATATCTTGATGACTTGCATGTCCAAGTGCATTCAGTTGGAAAACATTCCTCAGACAGCCATTAATATCCTCACTAAGGTCATGCCAAGATACGCAATACTGAATAAATCGAGACATTTTGAACATTTTGTTTCCATTTTTCATCAAATGTATATTATTAACATGTACAGGTGCATCTCAATACATTAGAATAACATCAAAAAGTTAGTTTATTTCAGTAATTCAATACAAAACGGGAAACATATTATATAAAGTCATTACACACAGAGATTATTCTATTTTAAGTGATTATTTCTGTTAATGGTGATAATTATGGCTTACAGCCAATGAAAACTCAAAAGCCCTTATCTCAGAAAATTAGAATATTATATAAGACCAACTGAAAAAAATATTTTAAACTCAGTAATGTTGGCCTACTGAAAACTCTGTACAGTAAATGCATCAATACTTGGTCGGGGCTCCTTTTGCATGAATTACTGCATCAATGCGACGATCAGCCTGTGGCACTGCTGAGGTGTTATGGAAGCCCAGGTTGGTTTGACTGCAGCCTTCAGCTCATCTGCATTGTTGGGTCTGGGGTCTCTCATCTTCCTCTTGACAATACCCCATAGATTCTCTATCAGGTTTAGGTTTGGCGAGTTTTGCTGGCCAATCAAGCATAGTTATACTGTAGTTATTAAACAAGGTATAGGTAGATTTGGCAATGTGGACAGGTGCCAAGTCTCCAAAAAGCTTGTCAGTAGAGGGAAGCATGAAGTGCTCAAAAATTTACTGGTAGATGGCTGCACCGACTTTGGTCTTGCTAAAACACAGTAGACCTACACCAGCAGATGACATGGCTCCCCAAACCATCACTGATTGTGGAAACTTCACACTATACCACAAGCAGCTTGGATTGTGGCCTCTCCACTCTTCCTCCAGACTCTGGGACTTTGATTTCCAAATTAAATGCAATATTTACTTTTATCTGAAAATAACATCTTGGACCACTGAGCAACAGTCCAGTTCTTTTTCTCCTTGGCCCAGGTAAGACGTTTCTGACGTTGTCTATTGGTCTTGAGCGGCTTTACACAAGGAATGCGACACTTGTAGCCCATGTCCTGGATACATCTGTGTGTGGTGGTTCTGGGAGCACTGACTCCAGAAGCGGTCTACTCCTTGTGAATCTCCCCCAAATTTTTGAATGGCCTTTTCTTAACAATTCTATCAAGGCTTCGGTTTTCCCGGCTGCTTGTGAACTTTCTCTACCACACTTTTTCCTTCCACTCAACCTTCCATTAATATGCTTGGATATAGCACTCTGAACAGCCAGCTTCTTCAGCAATGACCTTTTATGGCTTACCCTCCTTGTGGAGTGTGTCAATGGTTGCCTTCTGGACACAGTCTACCCCATGATTGTGTAGCCAACTGAACCAGACTAAGGATCCATCTTAAATGCTTAAAAAGCCTTTGCAGGTGTTTTGTGGTTATCATTCTAATTTTCTGAGATAATTACTATTGGGTTTTCATTTGCTGTAAGCCATAATCAACAACATTGACAGAAATAAACACTTGAAATAGATCACTCTGATTGTAATGACTATATAATATTTCCGTTTCCCTTTTTGTATATCTGTATATTTATTGAGATGCACCTGTATATTGTTACTATGATTTCCATAATTCCATTTTGCTGAGTGAAACTGTAAAGATATAGAGTGCAATAGGGTCTTATCTGAGAAGAAACAGGGAGATAAAAAGCTGTAATGCTCAACTAGCATGGTTGTATGAATCACAACCTTTGTAAAAGCTTCGAAGAAGGCAGCTGCAGATCCACGATATGAAGAATGCATAACAAATGGAGAAAAGTGGGTAAAATCTGTGGTGCCAGTGGTCCAGTAATAAATGGGAGACGAGGACCGTAGACATGTGGTTTATTAGTCAATGCGTACACGACCACATTGCAAGGAGGAGTATACATCCTATAATTCCATAACTTTTCCTTTTAATGTCGCAATTCCAATGTTAAAGATTGTAATATTGAGCTGATGGATGGTCCATTATGCTATAAAAAAAACAATTGAGGAACCTGTCAAGCTTCATTTGATGTCAGTGCCTGAAAAAGTGAGTTAAAGTGGACATGACAAAATGTCAAAAGTGTCCAGTTTTTTTATCTTATTTTATTCCTGCTTACCCCAACCCCCACCTGTGAAAACAACATACTAAGAGGAACAATGGGAATAAAATAAGATCAAAAACTATCTACTTCCAACCTGGTGAGATGTTCCCTTTAATATTAGAAAAGAATCTCATGACTCATTAATTCAGTGTACCAAGTGAACTCCCCTTTAATCCCTTCTTGTGTGTCCTTGGAGACCTGGTGGATGTTAAACTAGCTCTGACAGGTATAAAACATGAAAACTCACTGAACAACATCAATAGAGAATCAACCTTCTGTACATGAATTCACGAGGATGGTTACCCTTGAAAAAGCAATAAATGTATGTATGTTGTGCAGTGAATAAACATAAAAAATATGTGGACTAATTGAATACACTGTTTGGGGTGGGTTATATTGTTGGTATCTAAAAAATGTAAATAAAACTTTCAATATAATAATTACATGATTAAAAAATAAGCTTAATAATTTGAGTGTATCCTAATCACTAAGTGAGTGTATCCTAATCACTGAGTATAGCCTAATCACACCACTGGGTTATTATAGTTTACAGACAGCGGGAGGGTTAGCTGAATGTATTGTGCCCATATTTTCTCCTTATTACAAACTACAAGCATAATAGCACGTTGTGGTTGTAAATACACATTCTAGCACTCTTCATGCTAAGGCTATGTGCGCACAGTGCGTTTTTCGCGGCGTTTTTGCGCGTTTTTCGGGTGCGTTTTTGGCCTCACAAGTGCATGACTTTGCTTCCCCAGCAAAGTCTATGAGTTTTCAATTTTGCTGCCCGCACACAACTGTTTTTTTAAGCTGCGTTTTTGAGCTTAAAAAAAAAAAAATGGACATGTCAATTCTTTCCTGCGTTTTTCTGCGTTTTCCCCCCATGCAATGCATTGGAAAACCGCAGAAAAACGCAGAGATCAAAAACGCAGCAAAACGCCGCCAAAAACGCACCCAATCACGGCAAAAACGCGTGCGTTTTTTTGACGCGGGTGCGTTTTTGTGCATTTTTAGCGGCCAAAAACGCAGCGTCAAAAAAACGGTGTGTGAACTTAGCCTTAATACAAGTATGATGTGTAACCTACAGGACAGCCAATACATTTCAAACACTGATTCTTACTCATCATGGTGAGCTAGCTAAAGGTTATCAGTGGACTAATAAACCTGCTACCATGTAGACCTCCATATTCATGAGCGCTGTATAACCCTTCCCTCACAGCCTGGAGTAGCAAAAACCTTGTGGCTCAGGGGCATGATAACCGCAGTCGCAGAAATCGCCATTGCGACCGGGCCCGCAGGGTTAGAAGCCTGGCGCCCACCCTGCAAATCAGCAGCCGGCTCCTCCCTGTGGGAGAGGAGCTGCGCTGTTCTGTGGCAGACCATGCGGCCATTATATGGCCCGTGAATCAGGGAAGCCCGGTGTTAGTGGTGGCGGCACAGGGTCCACCCTCGCCCATCATCGTACATGGCAATGATGAAGCATCGAGTGGCGCGCTCCGCTCCATGCTTCATCAGTCTCGCCCTGTACCTGCACTCGACGTCACAGTGCAGCCAAGCACAGTGACATCACCACTGTGCAGTTGCTGTGCTAAGACTGCAGAGCACAGACAGCAGGACGGGAGGACACTCTGACCGGAGCAGCAGGGGAATGAGTAGAGGTGAGGACTTGTTGTTTGTTTTTTTTAATCAGTGAGTACACGGTGGCCAGAGGCTTATGGGACTACATTATACATGGAGATCTGTGGGGCTGAATTATACATGGAGGTTTATGGGGCTGCATTATGGAGGTCTATGGGGCTGCATTATACATGGAGGTTTATGGGGCTGCATAATGCAATATGACGGACACCTTCTACATGGACTATAAGGGTGCATTAAACATGGAGGACTATGGGGCTGCATAATACAATGTGAAGGTCTATGGGGCTACATTATAATACATGTAGGAGTATGGAGTCTGAATTATGATATATGGAAAACAATGGTGGCTGCCTTATACATGGATTATGGGGGTGAATTATAATACATGGAGGACTATGAGAGTTGCATTATAGTAATTAGAGGGCTATGAGGGTTACTTTACACATGGAGGACTATGGGAAATGCATTATAATACATGAAGAACTATTGGGGTGCATTCTCATATATGAAGGGTTATGTGGGACCCTTTATATGGAAGGCTATGTGGGGGCTATTATTATATTTGGAGAACTATATACGAGGGGGACAAAGATACAAGCATGGGGTGGGAAAGTTTTGAGCTGAGGGAAAAAGGCTCTTTCCCTCAGCACCCAACTTTCCCATGCTCTGCTAAACATCTGCTCTAATATGGGAAAGCTGGGTGCTGAGGGAAAGATGAATAGCAGAGCATGGGGAAGGTGGGTGCAGATGACAAGATGGAAATCAGAACATAGGAAAGCTGGGTGCTGATAGAAAGAGGGATTTTAGATCATAAGAAACTTGGGTGCTGAGGGAAAGAGTGAAGTGTCAGCGTCAGTGTCATTATCCCATTCCCCAAGTGTCGGCGTCCTTATCCTGTACCCTGAGTGTTGGTGTACGTGGAGGGGGGCCCAGGTCCAAACTGAAGAGCAATATCCAGTGGACCAAAAAACAAAGCATCCTGGAAGTGATGACATGGCCCCCACAGAGACCGGATCTCAATATCATCGAGTATGTTTGAGATTACGTTAGAAATAAGGACTTGCACAATCCTACATCTACAGAAGATTTGTGATTCATTTTCTAAGATGTTTGGAATAACCTGGCTGATGAGTTCCTTCAAAAACTATGCAACTGTGCAAGTGTAGCTAGAAGCAGGAGCGGATTGATCACAGTACCAGGGGTCACAACCAGGCCAGGAAGTATAGGGGGCCTTCCAAACTCAGCGTCTGCTTCAGCTGGGTGTTCGTCCTTCCAAGATTGTTGATAATTTTCAACAATTTTCATTCTGAAGTCCTCAGACAGTTCTCTTCTCCTGTTTCTATTCTCCATAGTTAGTGAGGCACATACAGACACGTAATGCAAAGATTAAATCTACTTTTCCTCTTTTTATCTGGTTTCTGGTGTGATTTTCATATTGCCCACACCTGTTACTTGCACATGTAAGTTTGAATGAGCAACACATGCTTGAAACAAAGTTGTTTAGCCACAATTTTGGAGAGGGAATCTGTCACCACATTTGACCTATCTAAAACTATTAATCTTTGCATTATGTGTCTGTATGTGCCACACTAAGCATGGAGAATAGAAATAGAAGGAATCTATCATGTGGTCAGTTTTTCCTGATTTTTCTCTTTATAGATTTTTTTTGCGTAAAATGTAAATTGTTCTTTTATTCTATAAACTACTGAAAACATTTCTACGAATTTCCAAGTAATAAATTTTGTATTTATTCTCAGAAAATGAGAAATGGTCAAAACAACAACAGGGTATTCAAGAAAATGCAATAAGCGGCATAAGAGGATATCAGTGCATCTATCTGATGCAAGAAATAAATTACCCACCAAATGTTCATCTGCTTCAAAACACTTTACCGAACAACATGAAGGCAGTTTAATTACATGCAAAATACAAAGCATAGTGATGGTTAACTTGCCGGTTCGAGGTGTGGTGACCACAGGCGAGCTCTATTAAATAGAGAACTCTGCGGTTTTCGTGTTTTTTCTCTATAGTCTTCTATTTGGAGTTTAAAAACTGCATGGAGAAAACTGCAGTGACTTTTTAGGTGCAGAATCCAAGCTTTTCTCTATTATCAAAACACTTATGCGGCTTCAAATCTGCACCAAAAACGCATGAAATAATGGGGAACATGCATAAGAAATGCAGCAAAAGCGCAATAATCAGAGGAGATTGTTATTGTGTAGCTTGGTGCAAACACCTGCCGAAAAAAAACTCAAAATTTCTGCAATGTCTGTGTGACACCCTGGACTAGCCAGGTAGTCACAGTTAGGTCCCCGCACAACACCCTTCCCCTAAAAAGGGTACCCATCAGCCGACCTAAAAACCCTGAGTCACCCCTCTCAGGTTCCGACGTACACACCAGGTGGGTGGAACCAGGCGGTTGGCTCTGCCCACCGAGAAGTTCGGAGGACCCTGAGGCGGGAAAAGCAGAGTAGTTCCCCGTGGAGAGTGAAAGGGAAAGGAAGAAGAGGACTAGGGAGAGTTACAGAGGAGAAGAGAACGTCTGTCAGGGGTCCGGGTCGTAGCCCAGACACCCTATGACCAGGAGGCAGACAGTGGTGGCCGCCTGCAGGAGCTGGGATTACAGCCGGTGGAACCGTAGGGACCGGGGACGAGCAGTGGCCCGCTGGTACCGAACCGGGGAACCGATTGGAAACCGGAGCACCAGGAAGGATACTCAGATCCAGTACGAGGCCCAGAAACAACTGGGCTGAGTCAAATCAACTGATTGAGGACTGAACTTGAGGTCCCTTCCCATCCAAGGCCTGACTGAAGACAACAGCCCACCCCAACAAGGATAGAAAGCCACCGCCAAGGCATAGAGATCCAAAGGGCCAGCGTCTGCAGGCAAACAGGTTCCTCAGCACACATCCAGCTGGGGAGCGGACTACCGTTGCTGAAGCGTAGGCAGTCAAACACATACACAAAAGGTGCAGGAGAAAGGAGGCAATCACCCACAAAAAGCGGAGAAACGCAGCAGGCTGCGGGCACCATCCACCATCTTGTTTGGTTTACCAGAGACTCCAGCATATTTGTAATAGTGAGTATACCAGTGCCCTCGGGCCGAGCACCGCGCCGCACCGCATCAACACTGCCCTACACCAACAATTTACAGTGACCACTCGGGCCCCGGGACCATCACGCCTACCCACGGAGGGGTTAACACCAAGCTGCGTAACACTGTCCCCAGGAGCCTAGTCAATGGCAGCGGTGGTGTCCATCCATTCACCACAACCCATGGGTGGCGTCACGAACTCAATCCCCCTACAAACAACCGCGGCTCCGGCCGTGGACCTCCCCACCGAAGTCCCTACGTGTAGCGCCAAACCCCCTTCCAGAGCGACGTGACCCCCGGGTCCGTGAGGAGCTCGAGCCACCCACTGACGAGCACGGATCCGAGCGGCTCGGCAGCCGGCCGAGCCCCGGGGCGGTACATCTGAATACGGCCTTACAGACACAAAAAAGCAACCTGTCAATAGCGAAGCTACATAAATATGAGACAGTTCTGGCTGCTATGAATGAATGAACAGTCTGCTGAACATCCTTCACTTCCAAATGGGTATAGCTTGGGATGTGCCTAGTGGCGTGGTCACAATTTTTCCACGGTGCGCTGAACACACCTCAGAATTTGTCCGTTTTTCTGTTCTTCAAAAGTTATAACAGTATGGACAATAGGGTTTTAGCCAACAAAAACGTAAGGTAATAAAGGTAGAAAACCCACCTATAGGGGTTGTGGAAGTCATAATCCCTATACTCGTATGTAGCCAACGGTGGAAAATCTGCATCCCCGGGTGTAATGATTCAAGGGTTGAGAAAGAAAACGGGTTGTAGTGCCGCGCTATTCACCACTCCAGAATTTATGAATGATTAAGGTCTTTTTATTTTCATGAAAATAAAAAGACATTAATTATTCATAAATTCTGCAGCGGTGAATACAGCGCACTACAACCCATTTCCTTTCTCAACCCTTGTTCTTCAAAAGTTGGGAGGTATGATAAATGAGATCTCTGATATATTGCAACTGTAAATATATGTCAAAAAATGTTGAATAAGTCTCTCTCTGAGCCTGTTATTTACAGTGCATGACCATTTTTTCATCTTTTTTCCTTTTCTTTCTACAAAGGTATTACAATTAAACACATTTAACATAATATATGTGAGTATATGTGTGTGTATGTGTATATGTGTGTATCTGTATATGTGTATATGTGTGTATGTATGTGTGTGTATATGTGTGTGTATACATGTGTGTATGTTATGTGTGTGTGTGTGTATGTGTTTGTTTATGTGTGTGTGTGTGTGTTTTAGGAAACTTTTATTATAATTAAAAAAACACTTTTTTTAATTTAATTCGTTGTTTTCTGTTTTAGATTTATTTGTATATCCACACACAATGCATGAACTTTTTTTTCTCTTTCTCTTTCTATGTACAATTTTTGTGGCTTTCCTTATGAAGACATCGGAGCACTTTGAAATGCCAAAGATAAACTGCACTGATATCACACATGGTTCAAAGGAAATTGCATAAGACGCCGTTATACTTGGACACACATTATACAAAGATTAAGGACATAGTCCGAAACGCATTTGTTTGATCGTGTTGGCACTTTTCAATTTTTGGGGGATTTTTTTTGTACCATGTCTGTTTTTTGGATTTTAACTTTTTTGTATAACAAATGAATAGTTTTATGAAGATTCCGGATTGCTTGATCCTTTCCTTCCCCCATTTTCTCCTGCTGGCACTACAGTATCCACTCAAACTGGTGAGCTGACCATTTTTCCCTTGTTTCCCAAAACCACAGAGTTCAGCCGCATCTTTTCATGAAATCACATCCATTTTGCTTGGACAATTAAACAGTGATACGGCCTCAGTGATACATTTTTATTACATTTTTTCACTGGATTAATAGAAAAAAATAATCAATTGTGCCATGTTTTTTCACCATTTACCGATCCCCATAAATAATCTGATCACTGTGTTGTTACAATTGCAGGAACACCAAATATGTTATTTGCTGATTTGTGATGTTTATTATTTTATAAAAAAGCGCAATCAAAATTACATTGTTCTAATTTTTTTCATTATTTTTAGGAATTTTATTAGAAGAAAATAAATCTCTAAAGGTCCTGTCACACGCAACGACGTATCTAACGATATATCGCAGGGGTCGCGGATTCCGTGACGCACATCCGGCATCGTTAGCGACGTAGTTGCATGTGACAGCAAGGAGCGACCGTTAACGAAAATACTCACCTTATCGTCCATCATTGACACGTCGTTCCTTTTCAAAAAATCATTGATCGTTGAACACGCAGGTTGTTCGTCGTTCCCGAGGCAGCACACATTGCTACGTGTGACACTTCGGGAACGACGAACAGCAATGTACTTGCAGCCGCCCGCAATGAGAAAGGAAGGAGGTGGGTGGGATGTTACGGCCGCTCATCTCCGCCCCTCCGCTTCTATTGGGCGGCCGCTTAGTGATGCCGCTGTGACGACGCACGAACCGCCCCCTTAGAAAGGAGGCGGTTCGCCAGCCACAGCGACGTCGCTAGGCAGGTAAGTATGTGTGACGGGGACTAACGATATTGTGTGCCACGGGCAGCAATTTGCCCCGTGACGCACAAACAACGGGGGCGGGTATGTTCGCAAGCGGGGCCTTTAGGCTATGTGCGCACAATGCATCCTTTTTTGACCACCAAGATGCAGCGTTTTTGGCCCCCAAAAACGCACCTGCAGCAAAAACGCATCCAATAAATGCATGCATTTTTTTACCGTGTTTTGCCCAATATGTTTTTAAGCCAAACCTATTGACTGGAAGGGCTCAAAAAAGAATTGACATGCTGCAACTTTGTGGTCACCACAAAGATGTAGCCAAAAAAAAACTGCAACGTACAGACAGCAAAATTTAAATCTCTTCTGGGGAAGACAATTTTGGGACAAAACCTGCACCCTAAAAACGCACAAAAATGCGGAAAAAAACACAGCATGCGCACAAGGCCAAACTTTTCCTCTAAAATACAGGACACAGAGACGCTGCTCTGTACAATGGAGCTCTATGTCCTGTATAATGTGCTGTGCAGTCACTGACACCGCTTGTGCCTGTGCTGCAGCCGTCAGTGTGCTGAATGCTTTCAGTCTGCAGGAAGCAGTTGGGTGGCCGTAGGCATTCAGCAGTGTCACTCCTTCCCTAAAGTAGGAGGGAGTCAGAAGATAGCACCCTAGTTGGGTGCCAACCATGCCTACCTATGGTCCCAGATCTAAGAAGGAAGCCATAGCATTGTCACAACATAGTAAAATCTCATGTAAAACCGCAGTTTAAAAACACACAGCTGCGAACTACAACTGCTATAAACTGAGTCATCACAGCACTAAATATAGAACTAAATATACCTTCATTTCAACACCCACTGTGATACCAAGAAAAATGTATGTGGAAATGGGATAAATGCCAGCTTGAGTAATGTTGGGTGCAGCTCTATTATACTCATGCTGTTAACAAGATGTTTATTAAAGAGATGTCATACCATAAATTATGTGGATCCTCCGCTCAGTAAAAAATTAGTACAAAGGTTATTTTGTGATAAAAGGTTACGTATAATGGAGATCATCAAGGAAAACAATCAACCAAAAAGTTCCACTTTGGTCTCCTCTGACCACATTTTATGGAAGTCAATGGCAAACTCGTGCATTTTTCCAGAAACCCTCGGGAGGTCTGTGTGGGGCCTGGAAATTACTGAAATGAGTGCAAATGTAGCGCCCCTGACTATATCAGGGTGCTACAGGGAACTGAATCCTGTCATCCAGGGTGAAGAGCCTACCCTCCCATGGTTCCAGGTTCCCATCAACAGTGTCACTGACATCTGCACTACAAATCCCAACCACACCTCACACCAGGGCTGGACAGACACACCAGTGGTTGGTCAAGTTGGAGCATCTAGGGGTCAGGCAGACTGGTGGGAGGGGAGACAAGGAGAACAGAGTTAGCCTTCACAGAGTGAGGAGCAGAGTGAGGAGCAGGGGAGTTGGAGCTCCCAGGGAGGCGACAGGTTGGGTCGCAAACGGTGGTCATGGACCACAGGTATCGGGGACCGATATTAGGAACACTGGACAGGAGTGTAACAGACACAGTCTAGGAGGACTGTTGGCACCAGAAACCCCAGCCACCTTGCCGGTACTGAGCATGGCAGGGTACAGGATCCTAGATCAGGGAGTAGCTTCAAGCAACCTGATAATTAACCTGTGGAGGATAGTCTCTTTATGAACTTTCCCCAAGAGCTCAGAGATCGAAGGCATCAGCACAACGCAGGGGATAGGGTTCTCCAAAATACACAATCCACTGGAATCCCAAGTGCCAGCCACCAAGAGCACAGCTGCCATACACACAGGTAGTGGGGCTCCGAAAGTTTCAAGCCAAGGCGCCACAACTGTCAAACAATCTGTGCAAGGAGGCAGGGCTCCGGACTTATCAAGTGACACTGGTGAGAGCGGGACCTGGACGGGCTTCCCCCGTAGTGACTGCGGTGCCTAGAGTCTTTGGTTTACCATTTGTGTGAGTGTTTGCTTAATCCACCTGATCCAACACCACGACTACCTCACTGAGTAATCTAACCCCTGCACCCTGCTTCCCAAGGCCAAGCAAGCTACCTGTTTACCAAATCCCCCACTATCCGGGACCTTCCCTACCTGCAGAGGGACTGACACCTGGCTGCCCCACACCATCTGCCCCGGTACTCTCATCGGCAGCGGTGGTACTCCCCTTTACCGCAACCCGCAGGTGGCATCACGAACATTCATCCCCTGTAAATATTCCCTTACATTTAAAGTGGCTGCAAGCCCCCGGGTCCGGAGACCCTCGACATAGTGACTCTGGATCCCAGCAGTTCGACTGCTGATGAGGCGGCACACAAACACCGCTTAAATGGAATGGGAACAGAATGGAAGAGATGCCTGGACACATCTCTGACTCCCAGGTCCAGGGTTGGCTTCAGGTTTTTTTGGGCGAAAAAGTCTCAGTGTGCCCCATGCACACACAGAAACACACATACACAGACACATACACATACAGGCATACGTACATATACATATTTGAAGACAAATTCACAAAAATACATATAAACAGACATAAATACTGTATATATGTGACGCCCTGGGCAAGCCAGGGGTCACAGGTCATAACACCACACACACCCCACATTCCCTGCAGGTACATCGAGGTCAAAACTTAAAATCCTTGTTGCCTTCCTCCAGGGGCTGGTGTCCACACCAGGGGGTGGGCCAGGCGGTTGGCTCCGCCCACCGAGGAGTTCACAGCCCTGGAGGCGGGAAAACCAGGCGGTTAAGCTAGGGAAGTGAAGGAGTAAACAGTGAAGTAGAAGGAGGGAAAGTGGAGAAAGAGAAAAGTGACAGCAAAAAGCCTGAAGTTGGTCCGGGTGTGTGACCCGGACTGAGACAGCAAGGTTGACAGACGGCGGTGACCGTCTGCAGGCGAGACTGATCGGAGGTTGCCGAAAGGACCGTGGGCGGGTGGTGACCCGGCGGTACCGGAGCGGTATACAAAGATTAGTTAGCACCAGGGCAGGGGCCTTTCGGATCCCGGCAAGGCTAGGAGTCGCCATAATTTGCCAAATCCGTCAGTGAAGGGGACGACTGTCTCCCAACAACCAAGTCCCGATAGAAGGCAACAGTCCGACCGTTAAGGGGAGACACCGCCACCGCCAAGGCACCAGTTTCCCAGGGCCAGCGCCTGCGGGCAAGAGAAGGGCTCCTCCGGCTCATATCCAAGCTGGGGAGTGGGTTACCGGTGGGAATCCATCGCTACCAACTGACTACACATAGGTGCAGGGAAGAGACCGTCACCGTCAACTGCAGGGAACATCAGCACCGTGGCCGTCCAAGGGACCCGTCCAACCAGCCGTTTGTTTACCGAGAACTGTGTCGTGTTTACTGGCTGAGTGAGTACCTCCGTGCCGTGCGGCACAGCGCTGCCCCTGCGCCCCTGCACCTCCACAGGCCCCATAACCCGCCTGTCCACCATCCCAATCCCATCACTGGGCCCCGGGACCACCAATCCCCTACCCACGGAGGGGCAAATCAACAACTGGCTGCTCCATACTACCACTCCCGGGATCCCCAGCCAGAGCAGCGGTGGTGTCCATATAACCACCACAACCGTGGGTGGCATCACGGACAATAAACAATCCCCACGACCAAACCCCTTTCACTCACGGACGAGGAGCGCCGCTAGAGTCCCCGGGATCCGGCCCATCGCTTGAGCCACCGAGCAGCAGCGGGCCGCGGCAGCAGCGGCAGTCGGACCCGAGCAGTGGGAGAGCGCGGCGTCCCCTCCTCCGCCCGCGAGATATACACACAGTCATATACACTGACATCTGTAGCGTAGCTACCGGGGGGCAGAGGGTGCGGCCGCCCGGGACCCGTGATCCAGGGGGGCCCACAGGCCCACCAGCCTCCACCCGGAGCAGCGCTACCATTAACGTCTGCAGCAGTGCAGAGCAGACACAATCTCCCTGCACTGGTGCTGATGACATCGCACTTGCAGGACTTCAGCATCCCAGCATGGTGACGTCTTCGCAAAGTGCTGGGACTCCATATAATAGGTAGCTTGAACCCTGTGGGGTCGGTTCCTCTGATCCTGTTCCCCGTTCTCCTCATTGCTACTGTGTCCCAAACTTTATGGTCAGTGAGGTCCTGGATAGTCCCCTCACTGTGCAGATTTTATCAGGTCTGCCTAGAGCGTTTGTTTGACCTAGGATTCTGTAACCCCCTTGGTGCTATGGGTCCATGAGTACTCCACCGGCAACCACACGCCTGGGCCCTCAGGTCACCGTTACACTCTCCTGTCAGTGCGGTTACGTCCGTTTCCTCTCACTTCCACTTACTGACTCTGCCTGACTGACTGTCTGATCCCTCCCACCTAGTAGTCATCTAGTGAACTGGATCAGCTCCACCCCTAGGTGGCCATCCACTGGGCCCAACCCTAGCCTGTCACCAGTCTTTGGGAATGGAGAAAAACAGGGATTAATTGGAATGTTTTGTTGTTACCGGCACTGTTCTCCTGGGTCCCTGGAGGTAGGCCCTGCATCCTTGGACAGGATGCAGTACCTTGTAGCTCCTGATGGCTTCAGGGGCACTACACATACACATTACTGAGGGGCATGCACATTACTAGAGGGCATACACATTACTAGGTGGGCATACATTTTACTGAAAGGCATACACATTTTTGGGGGGCATAGATGTTACTGGGGAGCATAGACATTACTGGGAGGCATAGACATCACTGGGGTAGGTGACATACAAGTCTGGGGGGCCCATAATCCTCTGGGACACATACAGCTCTGGTTTTGGGGCCCATACAGCACTGGGGGCACATACAGCTCTGGTGTTGGGGCCCATACTGCTCTGGTGGGGCATACTGCTCTGGGTGGGCCATACTGCTCTGGCAGGACCATACTGCTCTGAGAGGGGCCATACTGCTCTGGGAGGCATACTGCTTTGGGGGGCAAACAGCTCTGGTTGGGGGCCCATACAGCTCTGGTGGGTCATACTGCTTTGAGGGCCCATACTGCTCTTGGTGGCCCATACTGCTCTTGGGGACCCATATAGCTCTGGAAAGGCACATACAGCTAGAGAGGGGAGGCGGGGGGCCACATACAGCTCAGGGCCCAGGTGACATTGCCTGGGGCAGTGGCTTCTCTCTCTTCATCTGTGGGACAGGAGAGCAGCATATTGTGTGGTAGCGCTGCCCACAGATGAACATCTGTGCAGATGCACCCCAGCATTCAGCAGTGAACACTGGGGTGCAGGTTCCAGTTCTAAAAGGGCCGGCATCCAGGATAGTGCGGCTGCCTCCCTGAGAGCTGCGGTAACCGGAACTCAGCCCAGGGACCGAAGAACTGATCACCTCCCCTAAATATGGCAAGTAGACGCCCCGAGTGGTTCAGGACCCCGGCACTTGCCTGGGTGCACTGGGTGCTGACGCTGGTCCTGACCAGGTCATTGCTGAAAATGTTCTCTCAGATGATTATGCCCCTCTAATGGACATAAGGCCCTGTCACACACAGAGATAAATCAGCGGCAGATCTGTGGTTGCAGTGAAATTGTGGACAATCAGTGCCAGGTTTGTGGCTGTGTACAAATGAAACAATATGTCCATGATTTCACTGCAACCACAGATCTGCCAAACATTTATCTTTGTGTGTGACAGGGCCTTAACAAGAAAACATACGAAACTGTCAATAAAATAGATTTTAATGGACAAAATGTTAGTAAACATTCTTTCCTGTATAATTACATGTTTCTAAGGCAAATTTAGCTAAAGAGAAAAACTGCCTGCTGCATCCCTTTGGCTATATTCACACTCAGGGTATGTGCATATGTTGAGTATTTGGTTGCAGAAATTTCAGCACAGTTTCTGCATCTCTTGGCAGAAAAAAATCAACTCCAAAACATGCTTTTTATGCTTATTTTGCATATTTTTTTATTGCTTTCAATGGTGAAAACGCAAGCAAAAATGCAAAAGAATTGACATGCCATAAATTATTTTCTGTACCAAATCTGCAGCGAATAAAAACCCTTAACATTTGCACTACACTTCTGGTATATCATTGACTTTGCTGGCATTAAGATTTGCTTGCAGTTTTGTGACCAAACTGTATTAAAAATGCATAACAAAACAAGCTAAAAATGGACCGTGTGCACATAGACTAAAGGCCGCTTTACACGCTGCAACATCGCTCAAGCGATCTCGTTGGGGTCACAGAATTTGTGATGCACATCCGGCCGCTTTAGCGATGTCGTTGCGTGTGACACCTATGAGCGATTTTGAATCGTTGCAAAAACGTTCAAAATCGCTCATCGGTGACATTGGGGTCCATTCTCGATTATCGCTGCTGTTGTCTGTATGATGTAGTTCATCGCTATGTGTGACACCGCAGGAATGAGGAACCTTACCTTACCTGCGGCCGCCGACAATGAGGAAGGAAGGAGGTGGGCGGGATGTTCGTCCCGCTCATCTCCGCCCCTTCGCTTCTATTGAGCGGCCGCTTAGTGACGTCGCTGTGACGCCGAACAAACCGCCCCCTTAGAAAGGAGGCGGTTCGCCGGTCACAGCGATGTCGGTAGGCAGGTAAGTAGTGTGATGGGACTGAGCGATGTTGTGCGCCACGGGCAGCAATTTGCCTGTGACGCACAACCGATGGGGGCGAGTACGCACGCAAGCGATATCGGTACCGATATCGCAGCGTGTAAAGCGGCCTTTAGGTTATGGCGTACACGGAGTATTTGGTTGCAGAAATTTCTGCACCAAATCTGTAGCTCTTGGCAGAAAAAAATAGAAGTTTTGCCTCACATTTTTGCAGCATTGTTTCGTTGTGTTTTTGAAGAGTTTTTTGCATGCGTTTTATCAATGCCTTTCTGTGCACTCTGGGGTGGATAAAAGCTGCAAAAACGCTGAAAGAATTGATATGCTACAGATTTATTTATTTCTGCAACAAATCTGTAAGAGAAAAAAATATGTGCACAAAACGTCAGGATTCTCATAAGGATTTGCTTTCAGTATTATGACAAACTGTTCTAAAAAACGCATAACAAAAACGATAAAAAAGCAGTGTGTGCACCCTTATCAAACACAGCGGTTTCCCATTTCATTTAAGCAAAATAACCAATCGTGTTCCTTAGTTTTATGAAATCTCAGCACTTTTGCTGGGAGTGTAAAATCAGTTTATCAAACATATTAAAAAAAATGCTGCAAAATGCAACATCTGAACATAGCCTATGACTACAGTAGACGACATATTATAGGGAACTGATGTCAAACTCAAATACACAGAGGGCCAAAATAAAGAAAATTGACAAAATCGCCAGCCAACCTAGTTATAGACCCCACATAGCCCTCTGTACAGAATAATGGGTCCCACATAGCTCTCAAAATAGAATAATAGTCCCCACCTAGTCCTCCATACATAATAATGGGCCCCAGATAGCCTTTCATACATTAAAATGGGCTTCACATAGCCCTCCATACAGAATAATGGGCCTCAAATAGCCCTCCCCTCCTAACAGAATAATGGTCTTTACATAGTCCTCCATACAGAATAATTGCCCCACATAGTCCTCCATACAGAATAATGGGTCCCACATATTCCTCCATACAGAATAACGGGCCCCAGATAGCCCTCCAAACAGAATAATTGCCCCACATAGTCCTCCATACAGAATAATGGTTCCCACATATTCCCCCATACCTTATAATGGGCCCCACATAGCGCTCCGTACAGAATAATGGGCCCCAGATAGCCCTCCAAACAGAATAATGGTCTTTACATAATCGACCATACAGAATAATGGCCCCACATAGTCCTCCATACAGAATATTGGTCCCCACATAGTCCTCCATACAGAATAATGGGTCCCATATAGACCTCCATCCAGAATAAGGTGCCACACACAGCCCTCCATATAGAATAATGGGCCACACATAGCCCTCCATACAGAATAATGGGCCCCCACGTAGTCCTCCTTACAGAATAATGGGCCCCACATAGTCCTCCAAACAGAATAATGGGTACCACATAGCCGTCCATAAAGAATAATGTGCCATACACAGCCCTCCATACAGAATAATGGGCCCCACATAGCCCTCTTTACAGAATAATGGGCCCCATATAGCCCTCAAACAGAATGTGCCTGGCATATCCCTCCATACATAATAATGGGCCCCACATAGTCATCCATACAAAATAGGCTCACGGGCCTGCGGGCTAAATTTGGCCCACGGGCCAGAGTGTGACATATATGGTATGCGTTTTTGTTGTGCTCATGCAGCAGGCACAGTTTCATCTACCCAACTATCTTGACCAGTGCGTGTGACATCAGCAGCACGTCCACTTCCCCGTCCCTTGCCACATGGCTGGGGCATATCAAATTACGGAGGCAGCTAACAGCAGTATAGGCTGGTTTCACACTACGTCTTTTTAACATCCGTTGAAAACGTTATTTTAGCGGAAGTACGGATCCAGTGCAAATGCGTTTTCATTTCAATGCATTTGCAATGGACTCGCGTCCACCTGCGTTCACCTGCGTTTGCGTGCGTTATAGTGCGGATCCGGTGACTTGCAGTTTTTTAACATGTTTCAAAAACGCTACTTGTAGCGTTTTTGAGCTGCGTCAAAATACTGCAAGTCACCGGATCCGCACTATAACGCACGCGAACGCAGGTGAACGCTGGCGTGCTGATAGACAGGATCCTGCTTTTGTACTGAGCATGCCCAGAAAGTACTGAGCATGCCCAGAACCAGTCTCGCGTGATCTGTCTCTCTCTCCTCCTCCCTCCCTCACCCTCTCTCTCTCTATCTGTCTTTCCCCCTTCCTCCCTCCCTCCCTCTCCCCCACCTGAGAGCTGCGGACACTCGTAACCAAGGTAAATATCGCGTAACCACTTCTCTTAGTTACCCGATGTTTACGTTGGTTACGCGTGCAGGCAGCCCTGCTCCTAGCAGCTGCAGACACTCGTAACCAAGATAAATATCGGGTATCCAAGGCCGATGTTTACCTTGGTTACCAGCGTCTGCAGCTGTCAGAAGCCGGCTCCCAGTCTAGCTCCCCTCACTCCCGATCACATGACTCCAATGCCCGCCCCTAAACATCCAGTGCAGGATCCTGCAAAATAACATATGCGTTTGCATACGTTATTTGCTGTAAAAGCAGGATCCGTACTTCCGCTAAAAAAACGTTTTCAACGGATGTTAAAAAGACGTAGTGTGAAACCAGCCTTAGTATGTAAACTGGTAAAGATCTGCAGTCAGCGCGAGGCCTAGCCAAAATGATTATGAGGCAAACATATTGTTATGGGACACAAGGTTGTGTAAGGCAGGGATGCTACACCGTGAAAAATAGTGAGGACTGGGGATCAGTCACCGAGGGATAGCTGCTGACATCAAGTTATGGAAATCATCAGTGTCCACAAGACAAAACACCAATATTTGCAGGGAAAACAGTCTGGAAATGTGGCCGTTTATTGGTTTGGCCTGTGGGTGGGTAGCAGCATATTAACACTTGCGCTCCAATGTCTGGGGTAGAGACAGATGGACCCTACACTGGAATAAGGAAGTAGACGTGGTTCCTGATGGTGTTTACGAACGTGCAAAGACAGAATCAGGGAGGGAGGCATCCGCGCATGTGTGCTGGACAGGGGATTGACCAGCACGTAGCACAGGGGAAGATGCAGTGGGGTAACCCGAAGAGAATGACTCTGGACCCAGGCACTCAGCTTACCCAGTCGAACAAGAGGCATAGCAAAACAGCCAGCGCTTTGAAGGGGGGTTTTAGATTAAAGTTCGTGACGCCACCCACGGGTTGTGGTGAATGTAGACACCACCGCTGCTGTTGACTAGGCACCCTGGGAGAGATGTCGTGTAGCTTTGGTGTTAACCCCTCCGTGGGCAGGGGTGGTGGCCCCGGGACCCGGTTGGTGTGATGTGTCGGTGCTTGGCGGTGCGGGCGATGCGCGGCCCGAGGGCACAGTAGTACTCACTATTAAAGATGGACAGAGTCTCTGGTAAACCAAAAAGATGGTGGTCGGTCCCCGCAGCCGGCTGCGTCTGGTCCCCCAGTCGGGTTGGTGGTCTCCACCTTTCTCCTGCACCTTTGTAGTATTTGGACACCCGTGCTTCAGCTACGAGAGCCCCGCTCCCCGGCGTTGTGTGTCGGGAGAGCCCGTTTGCCCGCAGACGCTGGCCTGTGGGATCTCTAAGCCTGGGCGGTGGCGTTTATCCCTCTCGGCTGTTGTCTTCTTTCAGGACTTGGGTGGGAAAGGACCTGATTGAGGTCCAGACCTCAATCAGTTAATTAACGGGGTCCGGTAGTTTCGGGACCGCGTTTCAGGGTCTGAGTACCCCCACTGTGCTCCGGCTTCCGGTCGGTTCCCCAGTTCGGTTCCAGCGGGCCACTACCCTGTCCCGGTCCCTTACGGTTCCACCGAGCCGTCTCCCCGGCTCCTGCAGGCTGAGGCCACCATCTGCCTCCTAGCCTGAGATGACTGGGCTCCGACCCAGACACCCGGAGTTAGCCTGCGGCAGACCTGGGCACAGGTCTGCCTCTGCGCTTGCACTTGACTTTCCTCCTCACTTCACTGTCAAAACTCGACTAGACTAACTGGTTTCTCCTGCCTCAGGACCTGTGAACTCCTCAGTGGGCGTGGCCAACTGCCTGGCTCCCTCCCCTGGTGTGGACATCAAATCCTGAGGGAGGTGACTAGGGTTTTAAGGGTGGCTGCTGTTACCCTTTTTAGGGGACGGGTGTTTGTGCAAGGGTCTACCTGTGACTACCTGGCTAGTCCAGGGCGTCACACAAACGTAGATAGTTTATTAACTAGTGTAAATATGTCACACGCGTAAGTATAATTATTTGCTCACCCCATCCTAACATTATCAACCAACTACCACTGGGTTCGGCATTCTAGTAATTGCACTGATGTAGCTTTTATATATCGACAGGCATTTCTTTACCCTTTTTAAGCTGGTGTCGATGACTTCATAGATCACAGACAATTTGCCGATATGCACTCTATACCAGGGACCTTTCTTTCCCTTTCACCTCATTTGTTTGGTTTTTTTTAAATTCTTTATTTAACATTTTAGAATACAACATAGATGGGTAGGCAACCATCATGACAGTTGTCACAGACATGCACAGAGGGATTACTCGAATGTCATTTTTTGTGCCCTGCCTCCAATTACTAGATAGATACATTAGATAGATAGATAGATAGATAGTAAACTAATATAAAACAATCTAAGTGAGAAGAAATATAAATAAGGCTGCTTTCACACTACGTTTTTTTAACATGCGTCATGAACGTTTTTTTGCTGCAAAAGCGGATCCTGCTTTTACAGCAAAAAAACGCATGCAAACGCATGTGTTATTTTGCAGGATCCTGTCACTTTAAGTTTATGGGTGGGCATTGGAGTCATGTGATCGGGAGTGATGGGAATTGAACGTGACAGACTGGGAGCCGGCATCTAACAGCTGTGGAGGCTCGTAACCAAGGTAAACATCGGGTAACTTGCTTGGATACGCGATATTTACATTGGTTACGAGCGTCTGCAGCTACTAGGAGCCGGCTCCCTGCACACATTACCAACGTAAACATCGGGTAACTAAGACCGCGGTTTTACCCGATGTTTACCTTGGTTACGAGCGTCCTCCGCTCTCAGGCAGGGGAGAGTGGAGAGAGAGGGAGGTGGAGAGAGGAAGGGAGGTGGAGGGAGGGAGGTGGAGAGAGGGACTGATCAGGAGAGGCTGGTTTCTGGGCATGCTCAGTAGAGCAAGCAGGATCCTGTCTATCAGCATGCCAGCGTTCACATGCGTTTGCGTGCTGTTTAGTCAGGATCCAGCAATTTGCAGTATTTGGGCGCAGCTCAAAAACGCTACAAGTAGCGTTTTTGAAATAAGTTGAAAAACTGCAAGTCGCTGGATCCTCACTATAACGCAGGCAAACGCAGGTGAACGCATGTTGACGCGAGTCCATTGCAAATGCATTGAAATGAAAACGCATTTGCACTGGATCCGTTTTTGCGTTAAAAATACGTTAATGACGGATGTTAAAAAAACGTAGTGTGAAAGCAGCCTAAGTAGATATTTCTGCAAGTAAACAAAAAAAATACACAAAAAATTATACACACAGACTCTGCCACAGTGCAGGGGCGGAAACTGACAGATTGGGACCCCTGTGCAAGAAATAAATGTACCTGGTCCCCTGTTTATGGGAAAATTATGGGAAGGGAGAACTGCATAGTTTCCTCTCTTATTATATAAAGAACTGTCCTTTACATATCGGATTTTCTTGTTATTTATAGCGTCCTGTCATTAATTCAGTGTCCTCTCTTGTTAGATATAATGTTAAATGATTAGTGAGTGAACATGGTAAAGCTTCTTTTCTAATCGAGGAGATGACTGACATCCTTTTAGATGCTGTTCCATCAACAGTCACTTTATATTTAACAAGGGAGGACTATGTAATAAAGAGAGGGCAGTGTGAAAAACAAAAATAATGAGACTGTAAGAAGGGACGATGCTATACATAACAAGAGATGATGCTATGTAATAATGGGATGCGGCTATACATAACAATAGAGGACGCTATATAATAAGGGACCGTGCTATACATAACAGAAGAGGATGCTACATAATAAGGGATGGGGTTATACATAATATAATAGAGAACTATATAATTAAAGATAGAGCTATATACTGTATAGCAAGAAAGTAAAGCATATACTAAATAACTGTGCTATACATACAAGTGCATCTCAATAAATTAGAATATCATCAAAAGATTATTTTATTTCAGTAATTCAATACAAAAAGGGAAACATATTATATAGAGTCATTACACACAGAGTGATCTATTTCAAGTATTTATTTCTGTTAATGTTGATGATTATGGCTTACAGCCAATGAAAACCCAAAAGTCATTATCTCAGAAAATTAGAATAATTACCACAAAACACCCGCAAAGGCTTTCTAAGCGTTTAAACTGGTCCCTTAGTCTGGTTCACTAGGGTACACAATCATGGGGAAGACTGCTGACTTGACAGATGTCCAGAAGGCAGTTATTGACACACTCCACAAGGAGGGTAAGCCACAAAAGGTCATTGCTAAAGAAGCTGGCTGTTAGAGAGTGCTGTATACAAGCATATTAATGAAAAGTTGAGTGGAAGGAAAAAGTAGAAAATGGTACACCAGTAATTGGGGTAACTGCAGCCTTGATAGGATTGTTAAGAAAAGGCCATTCAAAATTTGAGAGAGATTCACGAGGAGTGGACTGTTGCTGGAGTCAGTGCTTCCAGTCAGGGGTGGGATTCAGCCGGTTCTGTCCGGTTCTGGAGAACAGGTTGTTAAAATAGCAGCCGGTTCCCAGAACCGGCAAGAAACAGCTCCAGCGATCCGGTTCCTTGTATTCATTTGTGTTAGTGTCTCTTTAAGACACTAGCACAAATGAATCCCCGTACCTCCGCGCCGCACTTCCTGGTCAGTGGAGCCTGTCGGCTCCCTGACCCGGCATGCACTGACGTGCTGACGCTGCAGAGAGGTCACGGCAGTGTGAGGAGGTCGCTCCTCCCACTGCCGTCTGTCAGCGTTAGTGTGTGCAGAGAGGGCCGCGGAGGACGGGAGACACAGAAGAGGCCCCGGTGCTTGGAGCAGGTAAGCGCTTAGTGAGCCGAAGATGCAGGGAGAGGGGCCACATAAAGATGGGAGCTATATGTGGCTATATGGCGAGAGGCCAAATAAGATGGGAGCTATATGTGACTATATGGGGAGAGGGGCCACAATAAGATGGGAGCTATATGTGGCTATATGGGGAGAGGGGCCACAATACGATGGGAGCTATATGTGGCTATATGGGGAGAGGCCATATAAGATGGGAGCTATATGTGGCTATATGGGGAGAGGCCACATAAGATGGGAGCTATATGTGGCTATATGGGGAGAGGCCACATAAGATGGGAGCTATATGGGGAGAGGGGCCATATGGAACAGGATCTGCAGGGGAAAAGGAGCACATGGGATGAGATTTGCTGGAGAAAGAGGCCATAATGGGATGAGATCTGCTGGGGAAAGAGGCCATAATGGGATGGGATCTGCAGGGGAAAGAGGCCATATTGGGATGGGATCTGCAGGGGAAAGAGGCCATAATGGGATGGGATCTGTATGGGGAAAAGCAGCCACATGGGATGAGATTTGTATGGGGAATGTAGTCTATTCCAATTTTAGCAGGGCTCCTTTAGTAATAATTTTTAAAAACTGTAGAAAAATCATTTAATACAATATGACTGACAGTGACTGGAACAACTGGTACTGGACAGGAGAGTGATGGTATAGGAGGGGAAGGAGATTTTACTTTAAATTACTTGTATTGTTTGGTTGAGGAAAGTGCATGAAAATGGGTGTGGCTAACAAAATGGGTGTGGCTGCAGAATTGGTGTGGTTTTCAAATGGGCGGGGTTTACAGAGAACCTGTTAAAAATTTGAATCCCACCCCTGCTTCCAGTGCTTCAAGAGCCACCACATACACAGACGTATCCAGGACATGGGCTACAAGTGTCGCATTCCTTGTGTCAAGCCACTCATGACCAATAGACAATGCAAGAAGCGTCCTACATGGGCCAAGGAGAAAAAGAACTGGACTGTTGCTCAGTGGTCCAAGGTGTTGTTTTCAGATGAAAGTAAATTTTGCATTTCATTTGGAAATCGCAGTCCCAGAGTCTGGAGGAAGAGTGGAGAGGCCACAATACAAGCTGCTTGAGGTCTAGTGTGAAGTTTCCAAAATCAGTGATGGTTTGGGATGTATTTCGGTGTCAAATGTACTCTTAAGCGGGCTTTACACGTTGCGACATCGGTAACGATATATCGCCGGGGTCACGTCGTTAGTGATGCACATCCGGCGCCGTTACTGACATTACAGCGTGTAAACCCTAGGAGCGCCGATCGCCGATCGCAAAAACGTCAAAAATCGTTGACACGTCGCTCCTTTCCATAATATCGTTACTGCTGCAGGTACGATGTTGTTTGTCGTTCCTGCAGCACCACACATCGCTGTGTGACACCGCAGGAACGACAAATGTCGCGGGCGGAGGAGGGGACGCCGCACTCTCCCACTGCTGCTCGGGTCCGGCTGCCGCGGCTGCTGCGGCCTGCTGCTGCTCGGTGGCTCGAGCGATGAGCCGGATCCCGGGGACTCTAGCGGCGCTCCTCGCCCGTGAGTGAAAGGGGGTTGTTGGGTGTGGGGATTGTTTATTGTCCGTGACGCCACCCACGGTTGTGGTGATTTGAAGCACCACCGCTGCTCAATATGGGGATCCCGGGAGTGGTGATGCGGAGCAGCCAGTTGTTGTGTTGCCCCTCTGTGGCTAGGGGTTGGTGATCCCGGGGCCCAGTGATGGAGTGGAAGGTGCAGGGCCTGGTGGGCGCAGGGACGCGGGGGCAGCGCGGTGCCTTGCGGCACTGTGGTACTCACTCAGCCTGAGACGTTGACACAGTTTTACGGTAAACCACACGGCTGGAAAGACGGTTCCCACGGACGGCTGCACTTGCTCTCCCAGCAGGTAACGGTGATGTCCCTCTGACCTGCACCTAGTGTTTCTGTGTTGGTAGCGATGGGTTCCCACCGGTAACCCGCTCCCCGGCTTGGATATGGGCCGGAGGAGCCCTGCTTTGCCCGCAGACGCTGGCCCCGAGGAACTGGTGCCCTGGCGGTGGCGGTGTTCCTCCTTAATGGTTGGACTTTTGCCTTCAGTTGGGACTTGGTTGTTGGGGGATCGACGTCCCCTTCACTGACGGATTTGGCAAATTATGGCGATTCCTAGCCTTGCCGGGGTCCGAGAGGCCCCTGCCCTGGTGCTGACTGTCCTTCGTATACTGCTCCAGACCGCCGGGCCACTACCCGTCCGCGGTCCTTCCAGCAACCTCCGAGCAGTCCCCCTCCAGACAATCACCGCTGTTGCTGACCTTGCTGACACCGTCCTGCACTTAGCCGGACCAACTTCAGGTCTTTCTACGCTCACTTTTACTCCTTTCTTCTTTGCTCTACTACCACTTCACTTTCACTTAGCTCCTCTACCACTTCCTTCTACTTCACTCCCCTAACTGAACTGCTGGTTCTTCCCGCCTCCAGGGCTGTGTACTCCTCGGTGGGCGGAGCCAACCGCCTGGCCCACCCCCTGGTGTGAACATCAGCCCCTGGAGGAAGGCAACAAGGATTTTAGTAGCTTTGGTGTTCCTAACTGGGATGTAGGGTGTGGTGGTGTGATGACCTGTGACCCCTGGCTTGCCCAGGGCGTCACATTCCCCCTTAGCAAAATGCAGACCGTCCGCGGGCTGCCCGTCCAACACCGGTTTTATTTTCTGTAAAATGTAAGACGTAAACATGTAAAGCATAACATCATCCCACAACGGGAGGCACATTTCTTAAACGTTACTAAACGGTTTTACGGGTACGGTTTCCGCTCTCTCCCACCCAAGCAACCTGGCCCTGATGCTGCCCCTAAAGCCCAGGCAGCACCCCTTGACCCACAGTCCAGCACAAGTTACCCGAGCGGGATCTGTCCTTCCCCTCCAGAGGGTAGCCACCGGTTCCTTTGGTGGCTGGGCCCCAGCCTGCTCTGCTGAGGGCCCTCCCTCCAACCTGCCTCTCCGGAGGCGGCAACTGCGGAAAACGGTACGGTAAAACAACATATTTACAAGCCACTTAACGTTTGTGGTTGCCCTGCAAGTTCACGGGCTTGTCCATGGATAGTTCCCATGCTAACTTTTTAAACGGTCCCCACGGGGACAACGGTGCCGGCTCCGGCCGGTTCAATCACTGTCAATCAGGTTAAACTTCGGTTATTATCTTGCTTATCATTTTCAACACTTTAAACTTTCAAACTTTTTCAACAAACACAAAGGTGGTCCCAATGGGGACTGGACAATGGTGCTCCGCTGCTCTACTCCGATTCTTCGGCTGCGGCGGACCCATCCTCTTCCACCAGCACATCAAACATGCACTGACATGCCTGCGGTGACAGGGGCACCCGGTACCCATTTCCACCGGTACGCGGGGTATGGGCAACCACGGGGTCTCCTACATAGCGGGAGCGCTCACTTGCCTCTTCAAACTCAGCAGCGGACCCGGGACTAGGGCCGGAGTCGTCATCTCTTGTTTCTGCGTCAGGCGGGTTGCCGCCAGCTGTCGCAGCCTCCTGGCCTCCAGCATCCAGCAACTCAACCCCTTCTGCGGTAGCACGGAGCAGCAGATTAGGCGAGCTTACATTAAGGCGCCCCATAAGTAACGGCAAGGGTGATGCATAGGCTGAGACTAGGCCGGGCCCCTCAGCCGCAGCGGCCGGTCCTGGTAGGACATAGGGACGTGGGTCACCAGTCGACTCTGCTACATCCATTTCCCCTCCGTACATTGGGGCAGTTGTAATCAGCTCCTCCACCTCGTTGGTCCACTGCTCCATCATCCGGAAGATCTGATCCTGCTGACGCTGGTGGAATTGCATCACCCGGGCCTTCATCCAGGCCACGGCTCCAGGCTCAGGGTCTGGCACAGTCACTGCCGGGACTTCTGGCACCATGCTGTTAAGGGGCCGCGGTCCTAGCGGTTCCCCCTGATGCACTTCAGGGCCGTCCTGGACGTCTGCAGCTGGCCAGTCCGCCGGAGCGGCTGGGCAGGGTGTCGCTACCGGTTGGGCAGGTAGCGGGCCTAATGGCGGAGCGGCAGCAGCTATCACGGGTAGCGGGGAGAGAGGCAGGGTGAGCGGAAGCCGGCCGGGCCCCTCAGCTCCAATGGCCGATCCCTCAGGAATACAGGGGCGTGGGTCGCTTACCCGCTCCTCCAAATCCTCTTCTGCCTCGCGTCTCCACATAGCAGCCACCACATCCGCCATGTCGGTCTCCCACTCCTCCAGGAGGAGTTGCATCTGGGCCTGCAGACGATTACTCAGCGGGACGGTCCGGTCCCTCAACCACGTCGCCGTGCCGGGCGCGGGGGCTTCCTCGGGAGTTGGGTTGTACATCTTGGCAATCGTGCCTTCCAGGAACCCAGTATTGCTGCAGAGTCCTGGCGTCTCTGCTTTTATAGCTGCGTTCACATGCAGCCAGCCGCCATTGCATCCCCCTTAGCTTCTTTCCGGCCCCTCCTTTGTTGGGGCGGAGTTTTGGCCTTCGCGCCTTTGCTACTCGAGAAGACGCTCGAGCGGGAACTTTTCGTGCCAAAGATGGCGACTTCTGGAAATTTTCAGCCGGATACCTCCGGCGGTTACAAGGCACGCCTCTACCCAACGGCAGAGCGGTAAGATCCTGTTCGTGACGCCAAGTTGTCGCGGGCGGAGGAGGGGACGCCGCGCTCTCCCACTGCTGCTCGGGTCCGGCTGCCGCGGCTGCTGCGGCCTGCTGCTGCTCGGTGGCTCGAGCGATGAGCCGGATCCCGGGGACTCTAGCGGCGCTCCTCGCCCGTGAGTGAAAGGGGGTTGTTGGGTGTGGGGATTGTTTATTGTCCGTGACGCCACCCACGGTTGTGGTGATTTGTAGCACCACCGCTGCTCAATATGGGGATCCCGGGAGTGGTGATGCGGAGCAGCCAGTTGTTGTGTTGCCCCTCCGTGGGTAGGGGTTGGTGATCCCGGGGCCCAGTGATGGAGTGGAAGGTGTAGGGCCTGGTGGGTGCAGGGACGCGGGGGCAGCGCGGTGCCTTGCGGCACTGTGGTACTCACTCAGCCTGAGACGTTGACACAGTTTTACGGTAAACCACATGGCTGGAAAGACGGTTCCCACGGACGGCTGCACTTGCTCTCCCAGCAGGTAACGGTGATGTCCCTCTGACCTGCACCTAGTGTTTCTGTGTTGGTAGCGATGGATTCCCACCGGTAACCCGCTCCCCGGCTTGGACATGGGCCGGAGGAGCCCTGCTTTGCCCGCAGACGCTGGCCCCGAGGAACTGGTGCCCTGGCGGTGGCGGTGTTCCTCCTTAATGGTTGGACTTTTGCCTTCAGTCGGGACTTGGTTGTTGGGGGATCGACGTCCCCTTCACTGACGGATTTGGCAAATTATGGCGACTCCTAGCCTTGCCGGGGTCCGAGAGGCCTCTGCCCTGGTGCTGACTGTCCTTCGTATACTGCTCCAGACCGCCGGGCCACTACCCGTCCGCGGTCCTTCCAGCAACCTCCGAGCAGTCCCCCTCCAGACAATCACCGCTGTTGCTGACCTTGCTGACACCGTCCTGCACTTAGCCGGACCAACTTCAGGTCTTTCTACGCTCACTTTTACTCCTTTCTTCTTTGCTCTACTACCACTTCACTTTCACTTAGCTCCTCTACCACTTCCTTCTACTTCACTCCCCTAACTGAACTGCTGGTTCTTCCCGCTTCCAGGGCTGTGTACTCCTCGGTGGGCGGAGCCAACCGCCTGGCCCACCCCCTGGTGTGAACATCAGCCCCTGGAGGAAGGCAACAAGGATTTTAGTAGCTTTGGTGTTCCTAACTGGGATGTAGGGTGTGGTGGTGTGATGACCTGTGACCCCTGGCTTGCCCAGGGCGTCACACAAACATCTCCTTACCTGTGTCCACCGGCAATGCGGAAGGAAGGAGGTGGGCGGGATGTTACGTCCCGCTCATCTCCGCCCCTCCGCTTCTATCGGCTGGCCGCTTAGTGACATCACGGTGACGTCGCTGTAACGCCGAACGCACCTCCCCCTTGAAGGAGGGATTGTTCAGCGGTTACAGCGACGTCGCCGACCAGGTATGTGCGTGGGAAGCTGCCGTAGCGATAATGTTCGCTACGGCAGCGATCACCAGATATCGCATGTACCATGGGGGCGGTTGCTATCGCGCTCGACATCGCTAGCGATTGCTAATGTGACGAACTGGACTAGCCAGGTAGTCACAGATAGAGCCCCGCACTACACCAGTCCCCTAACAAGGTGTCATCAGCCAACCATTAAACCCTAGTCACCTCCCTCAAAGCCTGATGGGCACACCAGGGGGCATGGCCAGGTGGTTGGACACGCCCACCGAGGAGTTCAGAGAGCCTGAGACAGGAGAAAGTAGTGAGTCAGTGAGAGTTGAGTTTTGGAGGAGAAGTAAAGTGGAGGCAGGCCTGTGAGTCAGGCCTGCAACTAACTGATAGGTGCCAGGGTAGGAGCCCTGGTACCTCTGGCTAGAAGGAATACGGAGGCCTCTGCCTGCAGAAGCCGTGAAGACAGCTCGGTGGAACCGTGGTGGACCGGGACAGGGTAGTAGCCCGCCGGTACCGACCCGGGGAACCGACTGGAAACCGCAGCACAAAGGGGGGTATTCAGACCCTGAAGCTAGGTCCAGAAGCTACTGGGAACTAGCTAATTAACTGATTGAGGCTAGGACTTTAGGTACTTTCCCACCCAAAGTTCCGACTGAAGACAACAGCCCAACTAGGGGGATAGAAAGCCACCACCCAGGCAGGAGATCGCACGGGCCAGCGTCTGCGGGCAAAGGGCTCTCCCGACATCCACAAAGCCGGGGAGCGGGCTTCTGACGCTGAAGCGCAGGCAGTCCACCAACACACAACACGGTGCAGGAGAAAGGCAGAGACCACCATCAGCTGGGTTTACCAGAGACTCGTGTGTGTTACTAAGCGCGAGTACATCAGTGTCCTCCAGCCGCACGTCGCCCTCCACCGCCCAGCTCTCCCCAACGGGTCCCGGGGCCACCATCCCTACCCACGGAGGGGTTGACAACTTGCTGCACAACATCTCCCCCGGGTGCCTCGTAAACAGCAGCGCTGGTGTCCACCTTCACCACAACCCATGGGTGGCGTCATGAACTCAAACACGTCTCTGGCCGTACACCTACGTCCCCTAAAATATGCCAGCCCTCCCTTTCAGATCGAAGTGACCACAGGGCCTCCGGGTCAGGAGACGCTCGAGCCACCCACCAGCGAGCCCGGATCCGAGCGGCTCAGCTGCCGCCGAGCATGGGGCGGTACACATCGTCTCTTCTGGCATCACGCACAGGATACTTACCCATTCACTTACCTAGTGAAGTGCGCCTTGAAGTTGAAGTCAGCTGTGACCCGTTGAAAAATTTTCAGAATCCGCCATCTTGCCGCCATCTTATGGCGCGAAGATTCCCACCAAAGCCTTCTTCCCCGCGAAAAGAGCGCGAGAGTTGAAGCCCCGCCCCCTGGGAACACGGCCGTGCCAAAAAGCGAGAGGTCGAAAAACGAAACTGACCGTCCAGCTGGAGGAGTGCCACGAAAAGACCAAGGGGGAGCGGATGGAAGATGTCTGCCCCCGAGCCTGATGCCGGCCCCATGCCGTCCACCGGAGCGGCGGCGCTCGCGGGAGAAGGAGCCGGTGAGGAGGCTGCAGCTCCCGCCCTGGCCACAGAAGCGGCGGGCCCCGAAGTTCCGATGGTGACTCTCCGCGCGGCGGCACCTGAGGATGAAGGGGTCGCAGCTCCCGCTTTGGACGCCGAAGCCGGGGCGGCGGGGTGTGGGCTGCCGCCGGGGACTTCCGCTTGGTTGGAGCGTAAGATGGCGCAGTTTTGCATCCAGGTACGGGTCGAGTCGATGCAGCAGGCTTTGGGCTGGAGGGGAGATGCAGAAAATGGTGGCCGTGGTGTGGGCAAATGAAAAGCCTGCTTCGTGGAAGGCACCCCGGCAGGATAAAGCTACACAGACCCCTCCAGTTCCATCGCCCGGTCCGGAGACAGGACCCACGCAGGATGGAGCCGGTGGACCCCTGGTGGCTCAGTACCCGGAGGGAGCGGCGGTGCCTGCAGAGCTGCCCCAGTATTCCGTGGAAACCGTGAATCCCAGGATGTACCGTGCCTGGTTTGGCGGGCTCGACTCCCGGCAGCAGCGGGAGCGGCCCGACCCTGTGCAGTAAAAAAAAGTTAAATAGGTAGCTGATCCTGGCTACCATTCTGCCCGTTCCCGTTGGGACTTTGTTTGATTCCCGTTGTTTGCCCCGTTTACACAAAAGACACGGCTGAGAACTAGCAGGCCACCCAAAAACTTTTGGGCATTGTAAATAGCCCCTGGACCACCTTTTCATCCCTACAGTCTCCGGAGAGGCTGGTTGGAGGAAGGGCCTGCGGTGGAGTCGGCCGAGGTCCCGTCACCATGGAAACCGGTGACTACCATCTGGGTCAGGGGTCCCCTGGACGTGGGGCCTCTGCGAGACTGCTGGGTAAGGAACTTATTACCCGGCCCATGTGGGCAATACCTGGACCTGAACCCGTTTCCTGGACTGGGGAAAAGGGATGCTGACCTGGTTTTTAGAGGCAGCATCAAGGCTAGGTTTGCTTGGGTGGGAAAAATGAAAAGGACCCATTCCCGTCCCGTTCCCGGTTTAATAAAAATGTTTCACAGTAACGTTTAAGTAAAATGCCTCCCGCAAGGGATGAACCTAAGTTTTCTTGATGTAAATGTTATTATACTTGCAATGTTTACCCATTTTATCTTTTTACAGTTCAGAAAAATAAACGGTGGTGGTCGGACAGCCCGCGGACGGTCTGTGGTTAACCAAGGGGGAGTGTGACCCCCTAAACTAACCAGGTAGTCACAGATAGAGCCCCGCACTACACCAGTCCCCTAACAAGGTGTCATCAGCCAAACCATTAAACCCTAGTCACCTCCCTCAGAACTTGATGGGGACGCCAGGCGGTTGGACACGCCCACCGAGGAGTTCAGAGCGCCTGAGACAGGAGAAAGTAGAGTCAGTGAGAGTTGAGTTTTGGAGGAAAAGTGGAGGCAGGCCTGTGAGTCAGGCCTGCAACTAACTGAAAGGTGCCAGGGTAGGAGCCCTGGTACCTCTGGCTAGGGGGCATATGGAGGCCTCTGCCTGCAGAAGCCGGGAAGACGGCTCGGTGGAACCGTGGTGGACCGGGACAGGGTAGTGGCCCGCCGGTACCGACCCGGGGAACCGACTGGAAACCGGAGCACAAAGGGGGGTACTCAGACCCTGAATCTAGGTCCAGAAGCTACTGGGGACTAGCTAATTAACTGATTGAGGCTAGGACTTTAGGCACTTTCCCACCCAAAGTCCCGACTGAAGACAACAGCCCAACGAGGGGGATAGAAAGCCACCGCCCAGGCAGGAGATCCCACGGGCCAGCGTCTGCGGGCAAAGGGCTCTCCCGACATCCACAAAGCTGGGGAGCGGGCTTCTGATGCTGAAGCGCAGGCAGCCCACCAACACACAACACGGTGCAGGAGAAAGGCAGAGACCACCATCACCTTGGTTTACCAGAGACTTGTGTGTGTTACTAAGCGCGAGTACATCAGTGCCCTCCAGCCGCACGTCGCCCTGCACCGCCCAGCTCTCCCCAACGGGTCCCGGGGCCACCATCCCTACCCACGGAGGGGTTAACAACTTGCTGCACAACATCTCCCCCGGGTGCCCCGTAAACAGCAGCGGTGGTGTCCACCTTCATCACAACCCGGGGTTGCGTCATGAACTCAAACACGGCTCCGGCCGTACACCTACGTCCCCTAAAAAGCGCCAGCCCTCCCTTTCAGATCGAAGTAACCACAGGGCTCCCGGGTCCGGAGATGCTCGAGCCACCCACTAGTGAGCCCAGATCCGAGCGGCTCGGCTGCCGCTGAGCACGGGGCGGTACACTAGCGATGTCGCAGCATGTAAAGCCCGCTTTAAAGTACAAGTACATTTGACACTCAACTGCAGTTCATTATCTTCTTCATGACTGGCAAATTTAGCTTTTTGAGCTGACAATTTTTACTCCCCTTCTTCCTAGAGCCATAACTTTTTGTCAATCAAGGTAGCTTTATGCTTGTTTTGTTGCTAAATAAATAGTTTTAAATGACATAATTGAACATGTAATGTACTGAAAAACAGTAAAAAAATTCAAAGTGTACTAAAATAGTGAAAAAAATTCAATTCTGCTGTACAATCTTTTGTAGTATCGCTGTATATATTGAAAACACAGTATTGTATTATCATCTCTGAGATGTCGTCATGGAGGAGAAGTCAGTGGAACCTGTGAAGCTCTAATGAATGCCATGCCCAAGAGAGGTAAGGTAGTGGAGGAAAATAATGGTGGCCACACAAAATATTGACACTTTGGACACAATTTGTCGATTTTCACTTAGGGGTGTACTCACTTTGATTGTCAGCGGTTTAGACATTAATGGCTGTGTATCGTACTATCTAGAGGGCACAACACATTTACACTGTTATACAATATGTACACTGACTACTCTACAATTGTATCACAGTATCATATTCTCAGTGTTGTGTCATGAAAAGATATTATAAAATATTTGCATAAAAAGTAGGGGTGTACTCACTTTTATAATATACAATGTGTGTGTGTGTATATATATATATATATATATATATATATATATATATATATATATATATATTGTGAGGTAGCGCGGTCGGCTGCGCAGCAGAAGACACGGGATCCAGGCATCAAGGTTCACAGCACACGGTGTTTAATGTCCAAACAAAAAGTCCATAACAAAATACATGTGCCTCTCCAGCAGAGGTCTCAGGAAGTTCTGGTCACTTCCCCCACACCCGGCACACCTGCCCTCGTTCCTGTTTCCTTTTAACCCTTCCTTAAGCCTGTAGGGAAACAGCATTAACCCTATAGTGGATTTACTTTCTATCATGGAGTGAGCACAACCTGGGCGAGACATACCGGCCGTCATAGATAACCCCGGTCACAGTCTCACATACCCCCCCCCTCAGTTCAAGCGTGCGGGGTTGAACTCCAGCCATCAAGCACGGGCCGCGGGACAAGGCATCGGCGTTGCCCTGCAACCTACCGGCCCGGTGTTCAACCGTAAACCGGAAGTTCTGCAGAGAAAGGAACCACCGGGTAACCCGGGCATTCCGTTCCTTGGCGGACCTCATCCAGACCAGTGGAGAGTGATCCGTCACCAAGCGAAACTGCCGTCCCAGCAGGTAATAGCGTAGGGACTCCAAGGCCCACTTGATCGCCAGGCACTCCTTCTCCACTACGCTATAATTCCGCTCGGGAGGGGTGAGCTTCCTACTCAAGAAGGTGACGGGGTGTTCCTCCCCCTGAACCACCTGAGACAGCACTGCCCCCAGGCCGACCTCCGAGGCGTCAGTCTGTACTATGAACTCCTTCCGGAAATCAGGGTTGACCAGAACGGGCTGTCCGCACAGGACCCCCTTCAGGGCCCGGAAGGAGTCCTCGGCCTGCGGAGTCCACCGCACCATGACGGACTTCTTGCCTTTGAGAAGGTCCGTCAAGGGGGCTGATAGTCCCGCAAAATCCTTTACAAACCTCCTGTAGTACCCCACGATACCCAGGAAGGCCCTAACCTGCTTCGTGGTCAGGGGTCTAGGCCACTTCTGGATCGCCTCAACCTTGTTAATTTGGGGCTTAATCACTCCTTGGCCTATCACGTAGCCCAAGTAGCGGGCTTCCGTGAGTCCCAATGCACATTTCTTGGGATTGGCTGTCAATCCGGCTGTTCGAAGCGCGTCCACCACCGCTTGTACCTGTTCCAAGTGGGTCTGCCAATCGGAGCTGTAAATAATGATGTCATCCAGGTACGCTGATGCATACGCCTGGTGGGGTTCCAGCACTAAGTCCATCAACCTCTGGAACGTGGCCGGAGCGCCATGTAACCCAAAAGGCAAGACAACATAGTGGAAGAGACCCTCCGGCGTAACAAAAGCTGTTTTCTCCTTGGCGGACTCCGTTAGTGGCACCTGCCAGTACCCTTTGGTCAGGTCGAGCGTGGTAAAATATCGCGCCTGTCCCAGCCTATCAATCAGCTCATCCACCCGGGGCATGGGGTAGAGATCGAACTTGGATATTTCGTTCAATCTCCTAAAGTCATTGCAGAACCTTAAGGAGCCATCGGGTTTTGGTATTAGGACAATCGGACTAGCCCATTCACTCCGGGATTTTTCGATGACCCCCAGGCGTAACATTGTCTTTACTTCCTCCGATATGGCTTGTCGTCGAGCCTCCGGCACCCGGTATGACTTCAGGCGTACCTTCAGGTGGGGCTCGGTGACAATATCATGTCGTATCAGACTGGTCCTACCGGGCAGCTCGGAGAAGACATCGGGGTTCTGCTGAACCAACCGTCTGGCCTCTCGCCTCTGTTGCTTGGTGAGGGCTTCTCCAATCCTTACTTCCGGTTCGTCCTCTCCGGAGGTCGCTGGAGCCGGATGTGAACGACCCGAAGAGGAGGGAGGTGGGGAAAAAACAGCCATCAGGCTTTCCCGTTCCTGCCAAGGTTTTAATAGGTTGACATGGTATATTTGTTCAGGTTTCCGCCTACCGGGCTGCAATACTTTATAGTTAACCACCCCTACTCTTTCCTTTATCTCGTAGGGGCCTTGCCACTGAGCCAGGAATTTGCTCTCCGCCGTGGGGATCAATACCAACACCCGATCCCCGGGTTTAAAGGTCCGCACGGTGGCTTGTCTATTGTAGCGGCCGCTTTGCGCGGCCTGAGCCTCCTGTAAGTGCTCCTTCACAATTGGCATGACCGCGCTTATGCGGTTCTGCATACCCAAAATGTGTTCAATCACACTTTTATGGGGGGTGGGCTCTTGTTCCCATGTTTCCTTTGCCAGGTCCAACAATCCCCGGGGATGTCGCCCGTATAACAATTCAAAAGGCGAAAACCCCGTGGATGCCTGTGGCACCTCTCGTATGGCAAACATCAAATAGGGAAGCATCATATCCCAGTCTTTCCCGTCTTTTGAAATCACCCTTCTTAGCATGGTTTTCAGGGTTTTATTGAAACGCTCGACTAAACCGTCCGTTTGCGGATGATACACAGACGTACGCAACTGCTTGATCTGGAGTAGCCGGCATAGCTCTTTGGTCACTTTAGACATGAATGGGGTCCCCTGATCCGTAAGGATCTCCTTGGGCAATCCCACCCGGCAGAACACAGCAAACAACTCCCGAGCTATAAGCTTTGCTGCAGTATGTCTGAGAGGTATCGCCTCGGGATACCGGGTGGCATAGTCAACGATCACTAGGATGTGTTGGTGCCCTCGAGCGGACTTTACGAGGGGCCCCACCAGATCCATCCCTATCCGTTCAAAAGGGACTTCTATAATGGGTAACGGTACCAACGGACTGCGAAAATGGGTCAGGGGTGCAGTAAGCTGACACTCCGGGCAGGTTTCGCAGAACCGTTTTACCTCCCCAAAGACCCCGGGCCAATAGAACCTTTGCAATATTCGCTCCTGCGTTTTCTTGACCCCTAGGTGGCCACTCATCAGGTGTTTATGAGCCAAGTCGAGGACCCGCCGGCGATGCGGCTGGGGCACCACCAACTGTTCTACCCCTACGCCCCGTATTTCATCTACCCGGTAGAGTAAATCCTGCTTAAGAGCGAAATGGGGGTACCTTACCTGGGCACTGGGCAGCTGTGCCACCCCGTCAACTACTGTCACCCGACTCCGGGCATGTATTAACGTAGGGTCCTGGAGTTGGGCTGTCCCAAACGTATCCGGGGACGCCTCCAACTCCGGGATGGGCTCGACCGTCTCAGCCTCTCCTGCCAATACCTCTAGGGGTGACCTATCGGGTTCACACTCTGTCCCTATCATCGTGACCCCTACGGCAGGTGTCCCGGATTCAGGATTGTAGGGCTCAGGTCCCGGACCGACCAATATCTGAGGGGACTTAGGGGGTCCCCTCCATAAAGTCCAAAAATAGGGCAGATCCCTTCCTAGGATCACGTCATAAGGAAGAGTGTTAAGAAGTCCCACCTCATGTTGCACCTGACCGCAAGGTGCTGTGATGGTGACAATCCCCGTGGGATAGTCGTGGCGGTCCCCATGTATGCAAACCACCCCCACAGTGCGTCCTGTGGCCTTTACTTTAGCTCTCAAGGTGGATCGCACAAGGGTCACTAAGCTTCCGGAATCCAACAATCCTGTAACCGGACATCCATTCACCTGTATTTGGCACAAGTGGGGCTCTGTCTCTGGGGAGACCAGGTCAGCGGTACACACCACCTGAGCATACATTGAACCCCGCCGGGTAACCCCACAATCCATGGGCTCCGTGGTGAGTGGACACTGGGCTTCCATATGTCCCACCCGCTGGCACCGCCAACATCTAATAGGGAAGGAAACCCCCTTGACAAGTTGTCGTTTAGGGTACATGGCCTTCCGGACCTCAGGAACGGCGGGCGCGGCCTCAGCCAGGATGGTAGCGGACTCCTGTACCGGTGTCGGCGGTGGGTCCTTGGCCCTAGGCTTGGAGGGGCCGGACCGACGGGCGGTACGCAAAGTCTCAGTGTCCCGTATCAAGTCCTGCGTAGCCACATGCCGCTCTACCAGGGACACTAATTGGTCCAGGGTACTCGGGTCACCCTGTCCTACCCACCGTTGAACGGTGACGGGTAAAGTGCGCACAAAACGATCCACTACTACCCTTTCCACCATTTGCGCCGGGCTCAGAGTGTCAGGCTGCAACCACTTTTTTACAAGATGTAATAAGTCATAGGCCTGGGAGCGTACGGGTTTGGCTTCCTCATAGAACCACTGATTTACCCGCTGAGCCCGTACATAGGTATTCACCCCCAACCGAGCCAGTATTTCGGCTTTCAGGGTCACATAGTCAATGGCGTCCTCGGTACCGAGGTCCAGGTACGCTTTTTGGGGTTCCCCCGTCAGATAGGGCGACAATACCTCAGCCCACTGCGGGGTCGGCAGCTTTTCCCGCTCGGCCACCCGCTCAAACACCGCCAGGAACGCTTCCACATCATCACCCGGGGTCATCTTTTGCAACGCTTGTCTCACCGCTTTCCGGACGCTGCCGTCGTCACCCGGTCCCGGGGTTGTTGCTGCCGGTCCGGCACGGATCGACTTGGCCAGGAGAACCATCTGTTCTTGGTGCCTTTTTTCCTGCAATTGTAAGGCTTGCTGCTGACGTGCATTGGCCTGCTCCATCTGTTCTTGGTGCCTTTTGTCCTGCACTTGCAAGGATTGCTGCTGACGTGCATTGGCCTGCTCCATCTGTTCTTGGTGCATTTTGACCTGCACTTGCAAGGATTGCTGCTGACGTGCATTGGCCTGATCCAACTGTTCTTGGAGTTTTTTTTCCTGCACTTGCAAGGATTGGAGCAGGTGTGCATTGGTTTGTAGCTGCTGTGCATTAGCCTGTTGCTGCTGTGCATTAGCCTGAGCCAAATGCTTTAGTATGTCCTCCATGGCGTCGCCGGGTTTGGGCTGTAGTATAGCCGCTCGAATCCAGGACATGCGCAGCTGGGTCACCAGGGATGGATGCTACACCTCACCGGCTGTCATGCCCGCCGATTCTCCACCATATGTGAGGTAGCGCGGTCGGCTGCGCAGCAGAAGACACGGGATCCAGGCATCAAGGTTCACAGCACACGGTGTTTAATGTCCAAACAAAAAGTCCATAACAAAATACATGTGCCTCTCCAGCAGAGGGCTCAGGAAGTTCTGGTCACTTCCCCCACACCCGGCACACCTGCCCTCGTTCCTGTTTCCTTTTAACCCTTCCTTAAGCCTGTAGGGAAACAGCATTAACCCTATAGTGGATTTACTTTCTATCATGGAGTGAGCACAACCTGGGCGAGACATACCGGCCGTCATAGATAACCCCGGTCACAGTCTCACAATATATATATATATATTTGCATTATATGTTTGTGAAGTGGTGTTAATAGTTAGCTTAAATAGTAAAAAAACAAAGTGCTACAGTGTAACAACATTACAGTTATAAAAAAAAGACAGTTTGCCCTCTGATAATGCTAAAGTATGGAAACCATGAATGTGTGAACATGGACCTGCATTACTGCTGAGGGAAATCTAAGAAAAATGAGATATTTAGCATATAGAAATGGCCATTTATATATTTGCCCAGTAGCCACGTCCCTGAATATCTCGTAACTGGGTACTTATTCTATGCTGAAGCCTCTCTCTGGGTTAAAAACCTCCTGTGTTGCGGTCAAAACGCGGCAAAAACGCTATAAAAACGCTTGGGTATTTCCTGCGTTTATGTGGTCAAAACCAATTTTGACAATGACAAATTGTGCCAGAGGATGTGTTCATTTCTGCAAGTTACTGAACGCAACGTGCGCACATGGCCTAACTGTTCAGCACATGTTCAAGTGTAGCAGCAGCATGGAGATCTTTCTGCAGCAGTCCTTTCAGGCTGGATGAATGACCACCCAACAATGTTTCAATTACACCAGTGCAAAGGCAGTAATTATTTGTAGCATCTATTAAAATACTGTCGAAGAGTTAAGCGGGCTTTGCACATTACGACATCGCAAGCCGATGCTGCGATGTCTAGTGCGATAGTCCCCGCCCCCGTCGCAGATGCGATATCATGGTGATAGCTGGCGTAGCTTCACATGTACTCACCTGTCCTGCGACATCGCTCTGGCCGGCGACCCGCCTCCTTATTAAGGGGGCGGGTCGTGCGGCGTCATAATGACATCACACGACAGGCGGCCAACATGTAAACATCCCGCCCACCTCCTTCCTTCTGCATTGGTGGCCGGATGCAGGTAGCAGATGTTTCCCGCTCCTGCGACTTCATACACAGCGATGTGTGCTGCCGCAGGAACGAGGAACAACATCGGACTGTCGCAGCAAGGTAATTATGGTTTACACCAACGCTATACCGATGATACGATTACGACGCTTTTGCGTTCATTAATCGTATCATCTAGGCTTTACACACTACGATGTCGAGAGCGATGCCGGATGTGCGTCACTTTCAATTTGACCCCACTGACATCGCAGCTGCGATGTCGTAGTGTGCAAAGTACCCCTTACAATACTGCAACACTGAGCAGTATAACATGCTGCATGGTTTGTTGACAGAGCAGTGTAATTCTTCTAGGATGTCCGCCAGTCCTGTATTTACAAAGTGATATTCCTGCCAGACAGACACAGAGGCAACGTGATCGTGATTGATGAACAATGGAAAATACACTGATGGGAACATGTCGCTTCGTATAACTATTTGGCATATGGAAAGCAAATAGTGGATTATTCTGCTATTTCAGTATCAGAAATCTAGAAAACCGTCGTACATTATCCATATATCAAACATATTGATATGTGACTGAAGCCATTTAGCCATTCTTGTCAGTGATACAAAGATCATTAGTGCACTGTATCCATTAATATCCAGGACCATCCGACAGTCCATTCCGCCACATTGTTTATATAGTTATCTTTTCTTTTTGTTAGACATGTTACACTTGTCTGTCCTATATTATATAGGAATGTGTGTAATGTGTTACATAGGAGTCTCATGACTTAAGGCGGCGTTACACGCGTCGATTAGTTGTTTAGATCGCACCCGCCCCCATCGTTTGTGCGGCACGGGCAATTTGTTGCCCATGTCGCACAAAGTCAGAAACCCCCATCACACATACTTGCCTTCCAAGCGACCTCGCTGTGGGCGGCGAACATCCACTTCCTGAAGGGGGAGGGATGTTCGGCGTCACCGCGACGTCACACAGCAGCTGGTCAATAGAAGCGGAGGGGCGGAGATGAGCGGAACGTAACATCCTGCCCACCTCCTTCCTTCTTCATTGCCGGCGGGATGCAAGTAAGCTGTGTTCGTCGTCCCCGGGGGAGCAATGTGTGCTGCCTCAGGGATGACAAACAACCTGCATCCAGGAATTGAGCGAGATTTAGAAAACGAATGACGGGTCACCGATGAACGAGAAGGTGAGTATTTCTGCTTGTTCACCATCGCACGTAGCTGTCACACGCTACGATATATCAAACGATTCCGGATGTGCGTCACTAACGACGTGACCCCGACGACATATCGTTAGATATATCGTAGCGTGTAACGGGGCCTTTAGTTTTTATGTGCCACAATAACACTGTGTAGTAACAATATCCTGCCAATGATGTTTGATAACGTAATCCTTAGCTAAATTTCACAGTCACGTGTTGGATACATTCGTATTCCTTGGCAGTGCTTTCTGTTTACAGAGGATCAAAAAGCATTACAATCTGATGCAATAAATGAATCAGTTTCAATCCATCTTTTTCAGTTACAGCTTTTGTCAACACATATTGTGCCTATTATGCTTTTCTTTTTATCTTGTTTTTGCCTTGTAAAGCTTGTATGCGAGAATGTTACAGAGAATAACTAGGAGTGCCCTATTATTGCTGTAATACCGTCATGTTCAGAAGGTCTAAAATAGAAAGTATTTATTTTGTTTTTCATTCTAATATACAATTCAGGATGGAATTGCAATCAATCTCATTGTTTCTCTTTCAAGATGTGTCTCCTATTTGGAAAGATTACCTTACTATTTAGCCGCCTCTCTGCCTTCCATTAATGCCAGTCATAGATTAGCTCGGTTGTTTCTGCGTGCCTGTTGTTCCTGTGTTCAGTCTGATCTATTGTTTACCTGACCATGGACCTTGCTTCTACCTATACATTGCCTACCTCCTTTGCCTTGATCCACTATCTTCCCAGAATTTTGACCTGACTATCCTTTGTCTCACCCCTTTGTTTATTGCTTGTCTTCCTGGTATCTGATCCCGAACCTCTTGACTACACAGCCTGTGACTAGCCTCACATCAATTACTTGTTTAGGGGTACAGCTGGGTTCATATACTGAGGGTTCAAGCAGAGATAGGGATATTAGACAATCCAAGCTCACATCCAAAAAAAAGCACTCAAAGTACAGCAGAGAAGTGGGTTCAAGAGCAAGGTCAGAATACAGAAGATCAGTAAAGCACACTAAATCTGTGTGGACAGTGCAATAACTGGCAATAGACAGGCATCACATGGAGAGCTAACTATTGCCCTGTTGTCCTATATTGGCCACTGAACTTTTTCTGTCATTGGTCTGCTATCAGTTGCTGGCCAGCCAGACCTAATCCAAATTTTTAGGCTGCATGCGCACATAGCGGGGTTTTTTTTTCGCTTTTTTGTCGCGTTTAAAACTGCACTGTCAATGACAAATTGTTTTCTTTTGCTTCCCCAGCAAAGTCTGTGAGAAATCTGATTTTCCATGCGCACGTTGCAGTTTTTTTGTCTGCTTTTTACTTGTCAAATATTTGTAAAAAAAAAAGCAGCATGTCACTTCTTTTTGCGTTTTTGTTACGTTTTGTCAGCCATTGAAATCAATGAGGTGGATCAAAAATGCATGGAAAAACAAATGATACCAAATTTTTGCGTTTTGCATGCGTTGTACTTGCGGTTTTGTCACTAAAACGCTGGTCACCCACATTGTTCCAGGATAAAAAAAAATACTGCAGGAGGGAAATTTTTTCTCTCTCTGTCTCTCTCTTTCTCTCCGCTTCATACTCACCAATCACCAGCGCGGCTGTCACACTGCTCCCGCAGCCTCTCATGCTTCTGTAGGGGCCGCTCATTAGGCTCATACATATTCACTGCTGCCACCCTTTAGGTTCATACATATTCACTGCTTCCCCCACCCACTGGCATCTGTGATTGGTTGCAGTCCCATGTGCCCCCACGCTGAGTGACAGCTGTCTGACTGCAACCAATCACAGCCGCCAGTGGGCAGGTCAATATCGTACAGTAAAATAAATAAATCATTTAAAACAAATGGCGTTTGATACCCCCAATTTTGATACCCAGTCAAGATAAAGCCTCACAGCTGAGGGCTGATATTCACAGCCTGTAGAAACCCACATTATTGGGAGCCCCCCAGCCTAAAAATATCAGCCAGCAGGCGTCCGGAATTGCCACATCCATTAGATGTGACAGTCCTGGGACTTTACCCAGCTCTTCCCGTTACCCTGGTGCAGTGGCAATCAGGGTAATAAGGAGTTAATGGCAGCCTATAGCTGCCACTAAGCCCTAGGTTAGTGATGGCAGGTATCTATGAGACACCCCCATTACTAATCTGTAAGTGAAAGTAAATAAACACAGACACCCAAGAAATCCTTTATTTGAAATAAAAGACAAAAAGCCCCCTCTTTCACCACTTTATTAACCCCCCAAACACCAGTCCAGGTCTGACGTAATCCACATGATTTCCCACAAAGTTTCCAGCACTGCTACATCTGACGCTCACATCGAACACCATAGAATATGACTGGCCGCTGTGCGCTCCACATAGCAACTGAAGTGAGTCACACTATCAGCGGTGACATCACTTAGGTTAGCTGCAGCCATATCTTGAGTTCTCCACCTGTGACAGCAAATCACCCGAGTGACTGAAGTGAGCCGCACGATCAGCAGTGCTGTCACTCCACCTGTGACTGCAAATCAGGCCTTGACTGAAGTGAGACGCAGGTGGAAGACTCACCTGAGTGACGTGACCGCTGATCGCGCATCTCACTTCAGTCACTGCCTGAATTGCGGTCACGGGTGGAGGACTCCAGCTGTGACTGGAAATCACCTGATTGATGGCACCACTTCAGTCACTCGGGTGATTTGTTGTCCCAGGTGGAGGAGTCCAGCTGTGGCTGCGGCTAACCAGAGTGACGTCACCACTAATCGCACGGCTCATTTCAGTTGCTTTGCGGAGCTCATAGAGGACAGTCATGTTCTGCGGCGCTCCCTGTGAGCGTCAGATGTAGCAGTGCTGGAAGCGTCATGGGACTTCGTGTGGATTAGTTTGGACATGGAGGGGTCTTTGGGGGGGTTAATAAAGTGGTGGAAGAGGATGCTTTTTTGTCTTTTATTTCAAATAAAGGATTTTTTCGGTATTTGTGTTTACTTCTATTAACAGATTAGTGATGAGGGGTGTCTCATGTACGCAAGCCATCACTAAGATAGGCGTTAGAAGCAGCTGTGGGCTTTTATTAACTCCATATTATCCCAATTGCCACTGCACCAAGGCAATGGGAAGAATCAGGCCCAGCGCCAGAATTGGCGCATTTTATGGATGCGCCATTTCTGGGGAGGCAGTGGGCTGCTATTGCTAGGCTGGAAAGGGCCAAATAATGATGGCCCTTCTCATCCCAATAATATCAGCTGCCAGTTGTCTGCTGTAGCTTGGCTGTTTTTAGAAAAATGGGGGGTACCCCTACGTCATTTTTTTTTAAATAATTTAAAAAAAAAAAAGTGTGGGATCCCCTCTATTTTTCATAACCAACCAAGGTACTGCAGACAGCTGAGGGTTGCAGCCTGCAGCTGCTGCTGTTCCTGTGCTGGATATGAAAAATGGGGGGGGACAATATATCCTTTTTTTTTACCCCCAAAAAATTAAAAAAAATCTGACTAAACTAGCTATCTATCTCTCTCTTGAGCTATTCTGTTATTTATTTCTATCTACATTCTATATGTTCTTTCTTTCTATTCTATATGTTCTTTCTATCTATTCTATATATTCTTTCTTATTATCTATTCTATGTTCTTTCTTTCTATCTATTCTATATTTTCTTTCTTTCTATTTATTCTACACCGTGTGCAGAATTATTATGCAAGTTGTATTTTAGAGGGTTTTTTTTTATTATTGATCAACAACTATGTTCTCAATCAACCCAAAAGACTCATAAATATCAAAGCTTAATATTTTTGGAAGTTAGAGTGGGTTTTTTTTAGATTTGGCTATCTTAAGAGGATATCTGTTTTTGCAGGTAACTATTACTGTGCAGAATTATTTGGCAACTTAATAAAAAACAAATATATTCCCATCTCACTTGTTTATTTTCACCAGGTAAACCAATATAACTTCACAAAATTTAGAAATAAACATTTCTGACATGCAAAAACAAAACCCCCAAAAATAGTGACCAATATAGCCACCTTTCTTTAGGATGACACTCAACAGCCTACCATCAATAGATTCTGTCAGTTGCTTGATCTGTTTACGCTCAACATTGCGTGCAGCAACCACCACAGCCTCCCAGACACTGTTCCGAGAGGTGTACTGTTTTCCCTCCCTGTAGATCTCACATTTTATGAGGGACCACAGGTTCTCTACGGGTTCAGATCAGGTGAACACCTGTCATTATTTTTTCATCTTTTAGACCTTTACTGGCCAGCCACGCTGTGGAGTAGTTGGATGCATGTGATGGAGCATCGTCCTGCATGAAAATCATGTTTTTATTGAATGATACCGACTTCTTCCTGTACTACTGCATGAAGAAGTTGTCTTCCAGAAACTGGCAGTAGGTCTGGGAGTTGAGCTTTACTCCATCCTAAACCTGAAAAGGTCCCACAAGTTCATCTTTGATGATACCAGCCCATACCAGTACCCCACCTCCACCTTGCTGGCGTCAGAGTTGGAGTGGAGCTCTCTGCCCTTTACTGATACATCCATCTGACCCATCAAGAGTCACTCTCATTTCATAAGTCCATAAAATCTTTGAAAAATCAGTCTTAAGATATTTCTTGGCCCAGTCTTGACGTTTTATCTTATGTTTCTTGTTCAAAGGTGGTCGTTTTTCAGCCTTCCTTACCTTGGCCATGTCCCTGAGTATGGCACACCTTGTGTTTTTTGATACTTCAGTAACGTTGCAGCTCTGAAATATGGCCAAACTGGTGGCAAATGGCATCTTGGCAGCTTCACGCTTGATTTTCCTCAATTCATGGGCAGTTATTTTGAGCCTTATTTTTGCCCAACATGCTTCTTGTGACCCTGTTGGCTATTTGCCATGAAATGCTTGATTGTTCGGTGATCACACTTCAAAAGTTTGGCAATTTCAAGTCTGCTGCATCCCTCTGCAAGACATCTCACAATTTTGGACTTTTCAGAGCCCATCAAATCTCTCTTCTGACCCATTTTGCCAAAGGAAAGGAAGTTGCCTAATAATTAAGCACACCTTATATAGAGTGTTGATGTCATTACACCACACCCCTCCTCATTACAGAGATGCACATCACCTGATTTACTTAATTGGTAGTTGGTTCTGAAGCCTATACAGCTTGGAGAAGGACACCATGTATAAAAATTATCATGTGATCAAAATACTCATTTGCCTAATAATTCTGCACACAGTGTATATGTTCTTTCTTTCTACCTATTCTATATGTTATTTCTATCTATTCTTTCTATCTATTTTGTATATCTATTCTAGGTATCTATCAGATATCCTATCCTATCATATTTTTTTCTTCTGTAAAAAACGCATTAACAAAATCACGGCAAAAACAAATGCATTTTTAATGTGTTTTTTTTTTTCAAACGCAGTGTTTACATTTGTCAAAGTCTGCCAGAGGGTGCAGTATTGTTTTCAAACCAGAACGCAGCATGCGCATATACCCTTAGTAAAATGTAAGGCAATAAATGGTTGGGTAGCCACACCACACAGCAGGGGATGTAAATTCCCAAGAATTCTAGGGGCATTGTTAGGTGATGTACTGACCACCCAGCAGAGTAAAAATGCACTTGTGATGCCCTGGACTAGCCAGGTAGTCACAGGTAGGCCCTTGCACAAACACCCGTCCCCTAAAAAGGGTAACAGCAGCCACCCTTAAAACCCTAGTCACCTCCCTCAGGATTTGATGTCCACACCAGGGGGCGGAGCCAAGCAGTTGGCCACGCCCACCGATGAGTCCACAGGTCCTGAGGCAGGAAAAAACAGTTAGATGAGTTGGAGGAGTCAAGTGCAAGTGCAGAAGCAGACCTGTGCCCAGGTCTGCCGCAGTCTAACTCCGGGTGTCTGGGTCGGAGCCCAGTCACCTCTGGCTAGGAGGCATACGGTGGCCTCAGCCTGCGGGAGCCGGGGAGACGGCCAGGTGGAACCGTAAGGGACCGGGACAGGGTAGTGGCTCGCCGTAACCGAACCGGGGAACCGACCGGAAGCCGGAGCACAAGTGGGGGTACTCAGACACTGAAACGCGGTCCCGAAACTACCAGACCCCGTTAATTAACTGATTGAGGTCTGGACTTTAGGTCCTTTCCCACCCAAGTCCCGAAAGAAGACAACAGCCCACCGAGAGGGATAAACGCCACCGCTCAGGCTTAGAGATCCCACGGGCCAGCGTCTGCGGGCAAACGGGCTCTCCCAACACACAACGCCGGGGAGCGGGGCTCCCGTTGCTGAAGCATGGGTTGTCCACAGCTACAAGAAGGTGCAGGAGAAAGGTGGAGACCACCAACCCGACTGGGGGACCAGACGCAGCCGGCTGTGGGCACCGACCACCATCTTTTTGGTTTACCAGAGACTCTGTTCATCTTTTAATAGTGAGTACCACTGTGCCCTCGGGCCACGCATCGCCCAGCACCACCAAGCACTGACATCGCATTCACCAAATCGTGTCCCGGAGCCACCACCCCTGCCCACGGAGGGGTTAACACCAAAGCTGCACATCATCTCCCCCGGGGTGCCATGTAAACAGCAGCGGTGGTGCCTACATTCACCACAACGCGTGGGTGACGTCATGAACTCTAACCCTAAACCCCATTCAAAGCGCCAGCCCCTTTCAGAGCGAAGTGCCCCCCAGTCCGGAGGCGCTCGAGCCACCGACACACGAGCCCGGATCCGAGCGCCTCGGCTGCAGCCGAGCGCGGGGCGGTACACACTCATCTAACAATGTAACAAACTGAGCAGCAAACGCACAATACCCAGCTGAAACCATGTCAAGTGAACATTGTACACCATGCTTTTATATATTGCGTGGCGCCCCAGCGGTCTGGTTGCCACAGCAGTGTTGCCCTCCTCAAAAGGGTTAATGCTGAGCCTGGAGGTAGGTGGGGAAGTCCCTTGGCCAGTAAATACCATCATTCAACAAAGTTTCTCTCCCAGGCCAGCAGAGGGTGCTCTAAACCTGGAGTTCCAGGGAGCCTACCTTAAGCCCTGACCTGGGGTTAAGGAGTTAGTTAGTCTGTGAGAAGAGTTCTGAGAGAGAGGAACTCGAGTAGTGTAGTGTGTGAGCTGGGAGCTGGGCCTGTCGCTCAGCCCAGGAAAACACAGTCACAGAGAGGCAAAAGAGGAGACAGACATTGGGGAGTGGAGCGCAGCCAGCTTACCTCGACATCAGCGCTAAAAACAACCGAATATCGGAGTTCGGGGCCAGTCGAGTACTCGAGTACCGGGGGCCGTATCCAAAGGGCAGGAGGACTGCAGGTCTCCTGGCCCCAAAGCAGCCCAAAGGTAAAGCCGCAATCCAGGGCCCGGTGTTGACTCCAGCAGAGTGGCATCAGTGAAGGCCCACGCAGCCTACCATACGGGAATGGGAAGTACCACAAGTCCAAGCAGAGAGGGCCTTCGCCTAACTAATGTGGCGGGGTTCTGTAGAAGAGAAGGAGGGCGCAGGGTAAAGGCCTCAATATTCACCTGGCCATGGAGATACCCCCCAACTGCTTCCAGGCAACCCGGATCGCCATTACCATCTGTAGCAGGCTCCCAGGACTTCACCGGGTGTTGCAAGTAAAGGAGAAGGTAAAAGAACTCCTTGTCTGTCCGTTCCTTTATACTGCCCTGTCGGCCCTGCACCTCATCCACAACACCATAGACTTCACCAAGAACCAAAGGCTGCCCCGGGGTACCCGCTCTACCTGTGGAGAGCCAGAAACATCTCAGCTGCCATAACATCAGCCCCGGAGGTCCCTTCCAGCAGCTGCGGCTCCATAGCTGCAAATTACCACAGGTGGCGTCACGAACATATTATAAACTTTATTACCATCTCCCCCATACCGCCATTTTAATTGACTCCACCAGGGTCACGGAATCGGGCCCCGCCACCGCTGACTACTCTGGACTAGTCCGGCCTGACACCGAGTCACCTAAGGCCCTGGGGCGGGCGAGTCAATTGCAATTACGCAGGTTATACATCAAGCAGGAAGGAAAGTAATGATACCATTTGCCTTCGATCTCAAGCATGTGGAGTCAAGTCACTTATAGGCTATGTCCGCACTTTGCGTCGTCCTAGTTGCAGTTCTAAATGCATATTTTGGCAGAAATTGCTTTTGCCAAAGTTGCTTTTGACCATCTAAACGCTATAAATACGTGTGCATATTTAACGCATTTTAGCCGTGTTTTTAGCGCTTTTTACATGCTTTTCCATTGCTTAAACTTAGATGCGTTTTGATTACAAAGACACTACTAAATAAAGTTTTCACATACAAACACTATGAAAAAAGGGGAAAAAAAAGAATACACATAATTTATGAAATCATAACGAAAAGAGCGATATTTAATATAATTATAGCGGTTTTATACTAAATATGTCTAAAATATCATTACATTTATAATTTTCATTATTTTAATTGTCGGACTATGTATGTGTGTAAAGGGACACATCATTCCATTATTTTGATGTCAGAAAAGCATGCGTTTATGTAGTCCAAAACGCATCGTTTCTGCAGCTAAAAAGCAGGTAAAACGCTGGAATTTTGATGTTGCTTGCTTTTTGCTAATTCTCATTGACTTCAATGTTAGCAAAACGCAGCCCAAATAGCAAACATGCTGCTTCTTTGAACGCAGAGTTTTTGCCCAAAATTATGCAAATTAAATGCAGCGTTTAAAACTGCAAAGTGCGGACAAGAAATCCCCATTTTCCATAGACTTTGCTGGAAAATCAAAACGCATGCATTTTGGCATGAAAATACTGCAGTTCAAAACGGACCTAAAAAGCAGCTGAAAAGCAGGTGGAAACGCAGAGTGTGGACACAGCCGTGTAAGGGTGCTTTACACGCTGCGACATCGCTAGTGATCTTGTTAGCGATGTGACACGCCAGATCGCAGATGCGATATGCCGAGATCGCACATGTGACTGGTGCTATAAAAACGCCCTATGTGCGGTCTCGGCAGATCGCATCTGCGATCTGGTGTGTCACATCGCTAACGAGATCGCTAGTGATGTCGCAGCGTGTAAAGCACCCTTTAGACTAATCAATTTTTTAGAACCTTTTGTTGTAAGAGCCTGTTATTCTATTTGTCAGTCTATTAAAGAAGCAGTTTTACTTTACACATAAATAACACCTAGGGCATTTCATGTTTTCTTTTTTTTTTCTTCAATGGCTCATATACAAATTTGTTGCTTTCCTGATATTCCCCAAACATATAACACACTCAAGAAGAGGCCCTACCAAGGGCTTAACATTGCTATACACATTAGAAGAAAGTAATCTGTATACAACAACTTTGCCAGGACCAACTAAATATACAACAGCAGATGTCAGGGGAATTAATATTTGGGCATGTGGGTGTCACGGCACGGACTAGGCGCGGCCCAGCGTAAGCCAAAACACACACCAACAGGTGTTGCACCATGACAAACAAGGGGTACATTGGGGACTCTTTAATAACGGTGAGCCCTAGGATTAGTGAGAGGGAAGATGGACACCTCCTCCACTTACCTGCCGCTGTACCCTGCACTTCTAGCCAGTCCTTATATAGGTTGCTCAACTATCGCCAAGCAGGAACCTGAAGCCCTGAAAAGACTCTACAATAGTCCCTGGGTAGGGAGTGGGCAGATAAAAGACACTAGCCCCATCACTGCACTGAAGCAACACATCAGGGAAGGAAGACAGACAGGGGGAACACAACAACAGACTGCTGAAGCCGCCACCGCAACTTCTACAGAGGGATTCAGCAGCTCCTTCCACCTCCAGGACCAGCACCCAAAAGGCAAAGAGAATAACTGGAATCTTCTGCTGGTAGCAGAGGGCATATAAAGGGACTATGAGTGGTCCCAAACCGGAAACACCTGAGCTGGTAATTAGCCTGCTTGCTGGCAAGGAATACTGCCATTAACCCAACAACTGCCAAACAAAAGGCAAACACGTTTAATATTGAGAGTCAAGAATAGAAATGACTCAAGTCCTGAATCTGTCACTAGTCTCATAAAGCAGAGAGACAGCTGTGACATTTGGATTTCAAAATTATTTTTTTGGTCTTTGGTAGCAGCTTATACCCCCTCCCTAGTACAAATAAATGCATGCTTTGGTGTAGTGGAGAGGATCGCAGAGAACTGCTGTTGCCCAAACAAGCATTCGTCTGACAGTCGTCCCTTCAGAAGAGATTTACAGAAGGGTATATTTAAATGTTTATTCCTATCTTAGTCATTTAGAACATATCCACACCTTGAGGAACCACATCCCACTCCAGAACTGGGCTCTGTGGATGTGTCATAAGATGGAAAATCATTTGCAGGACTCTGCTCCAATGGCCATATGGATAGTCCATTGTCCATACTACAATCGGGCGAACCTCCTCCTGTTTGCCAGAATTCAAGGTGCCCTTTCTGATTTGAAGGCCTCTCGTGGTGTCCTGGAAATTTTGGTGGATAGGAGGTGTGCAGCTCTCCGATCCACTCATGGCAGCTGGACCAGGACCCTGCAAATCTTTTTCATCAGTATATAAAAATCTATATATATAAGCTGAGGCATATTTAGTTATTAGATTGCTTTTGTATTGATACATAAACATGGTTTATGGTTGTACTGTACTGTCTGTAGAAAACCCTTTCAGGAATAACCATCATTTTAATTCTTCTTTCATAAAAAGTTAGCAAGGACAGATTTCGTTACATGTTACTCTATTAGTAGCAATTTTATGGACAGAAGTACTGGTGACCTGTATGTTAAAGGGAATTCATCACTAGGTTTTTACCATCTAATCTGATGTAGGGGTAGAGATCCTGATTCCAGCGATGTGTCACTTACTGAGCTGCTTAGGCGGGCTTTGCACACTACGACATCGCAGGTGCGATGTCGGTGGGGTCAAATTGAAAATGACGCACGTCCGGCATCGCATGCGACATCCTAGTGTGTAAAGGCTCGATGATACGATTAACGAGCGCAAAAGCGTCGTAATCGTATCATCGGTGCAGCGTCGGCGTAATCCATGATTACGCTGACGCAACAGTCCGATGTTGTTCCTCGCTCCTGCGGCAGCACACATCGCTGTGTGTGAAGCCGCAGGAGCGAGGAACATCTCCTACCGGCGTCACTGCGGCTTCCGTAGGATATGCGGAAGGAAGGAGATGGGCGGGATGTTTACATCCCACTCATCTCCGCCCCTCCGCTCCGATTGGCCGCATGGCGTGTGACGTCGCTATGACACCGCACGACCCACCCCCTTAACAAGGAGGCGGCCAGAGCGACGGTCGCAGGACAGGTGAGTCCATGTGAAGCTGCCGTAGCGACAGTGTTCGCTACGGCAGCTATCACAAGGAAATCGCTGCTGCGACGGGGGCGGGGACTATCACGCTTAGTATCGCAGCATCGGCCTGCGATGTCGCAGCGTGCAAAGTACCCCTTAGTATAGTTTGGATAAAATCTCTGTTTTAGCATCAGGAGATTATCACTTGAGGACTATTAAACCTGATGCCAAGTAGTTCTCCATATTCATGAGCTCTGTGTAACCCAACTCCATCACTGATTGGCATCTTTCTGTGTACACTTTACATGGGCAGGAAGCCGCCAATCAGTGGTGTGGGTGGAGTTATACGGCGCTCAACATTCAGAGAACTGTTAGATCTGCAGCAGGTAACACAGATTTTATCAAAATGACAGCAAGCAGCTCAGTAAGTGACGCATCACTGGAATCAGGGTCTCAGTCTCTACATTATGCTGTTCTTAGATGGGAAAGCAAAAACCTGGTGACAAATTCCCTTTAATTCCCTTTGTACAAGCAAACGTGTTGCTACAGTACATACACAGTACACAACATAGCACACTTCATTTTATCACATATGCGCTGTACCAAATCAAGCTAGGATTTTTTCATTTATTCATAATATACATAATGTAAGTAATGTGTTTACCTGGTAGCATTTATATATATTTGAACACAATGTTTGCAGGATTTCCAAAGAAAACATGTCTAAAAGATAAAAAGGCAAAATAAGTATACATATATGACACATCTTAAATTAAAAGCAAGGTTGAAATATATATTAACCGGGTTATCTATGAGCTTGATGGGGCTCTCGAGGACTAGATGGTGATGATGTAACAAAACTGATCAGCTGCGTAAAACACAATCAAGTGTTTGCTGCTCCCGCTGGGGCTATATGTACACAGTGTACAAAGACAAAATACAGCGCCACACACTGGTTGTTCTCAGGTACTGCAGTTTCCTATTAAAGTGAATGGGTAAAGATTGGTTTGTATCAGACTGAATTCCCTAGACATACTAATTTGGTGAACCCAGCCTTTAACGTTAGTGTGGCCTATGAAAACAGGGTCAATGCAGTGAACATCCATATTTTAACCAGAAAAATGAGAGCGAGTATGTGTAATCTCACCTGTACAATGACAAAGATGGCCTGAATTGCTGGCTGAATGATTTTCATAGGCGTCCCACAGCCTATGTGCTCAGCTGCATGTATAATTTTAACAGATGCCATAACAAGCGTTCCAACTCCAAATATAATGATTCCCGCTGCAAATATAATAGATCAGATTTTATTAACACTTTCCTAAATTTAGACAGCATAAAACTACATGAAACTGTGTCAAATTTGTCACAGTGGCACTCATGCATTAAACTTGGCACATTTTGGTAGACATTGTAAGATATTATTTTCTTCCTTAGTCTCCGTTCACACGTCCGTGATAAAAAGGCACATTTTTCACGGTCCGTGGTGTGGATGTGTATGTGGGTGCATTTTCCATGTGTATCTTCAGCATGTGTTGTCAGTGTGCTCGCCATGTGATAGCACACAGACAGCAGGAACCTCTATACTCACCTGTGTCCAGCGCTGCTGTCTCCGGCGCTGATGCTGCTTCCAGGTCCACTGTGCAGTGAATATTCATGAGCATAATGAGCAGGCCCGGAAGCAAGTGACAGCAGCTCCAAAAACAACAAGGCTGAAGACAGGTGAGTATAGAAAATAATTTTATTTCAAAGATGTGTTTTCCCCGGTACATGTCACACTGATATCACACAAATCACATCAGTGTGTGGTCTGTGTGACACCCGTGTTGCCAGAGAAAAGTGGACATGTCCCTGTATGGAGCATATGGACATGCATGTGCTCCACTCGGACACACGTCCATGAGAAAACAGGGATGTGGGTGCAGACCCATCGATTTTATTGGGTCTGCATATGTCTGTGTCTCTCATACATATGAAAATGGACGTCACACATACCAAAATCACGGACTTGTTAAGGGTGCCTAAGACGTAGTTTTGACCTCTGACTCAATCTGTCAGCAGGTTTTGCTATGTAATCTGAAGACAGGATGCTACAAGGGTTAAAAGATAGAATTCAGGGATACCTTTCTTGTCACAGTTTGATCTGGTGTTTATTTGCTATGTTTGTTTAACCAGCATTGCTCAGACTACAATGTCACACACACGGCAGACTGGCAGGACGCCTCCTCTAATTGACATGTCAATGTACAATCTCTATAGAGAGCCTGATGTGGGCAGGACAGCTTTCTCAGCTCTGCTACAAGACTAAATCTAAAAGATCTGATTGTGTCAGAACAGCTGCACCCAGTAATCTAAGTGATACATCACTGGATTCAGGATCATTTTGCCTGCAAGGGTTAACACAAGAAATTTGGGGTTGCCTGTCTTTTAACAGTCTAATCTGTTATTTTGCTATGTTTGTTTGAGCAACAAGACCTTTATCATTGCTCGGACTACAATGTCAAGCGCACAGCAGTCCAGCATGCACCCTCCTCTGATTGACATATCCCAGTCAATGTACAATCTTTATTGACAGCCTGATATCGGCGTGGACAGCTTTCTCAGCTCTCCTCCAAGACTAAATCTAAAAGCTCTGATTGCGTCACAACAGCTGCAGCCAGGAATCTAAGGGATACATCATTGGATTCAGGATCTCTTTGCCTTCATTATGCTGCTCTCAGATGAGCTGGCAAAAACTTGCTGACAGATTCCTTTTAAAACTCCGGCTGGTTTACTTTGTACCATTATTTTGCACCAAAATAATTGAAAACTACATTAATAATTTGGATGTATTCAATGACTCCCCTTAACATGCCTCCTTTTATAGACACATTTCATTATTCTCTATGGAGGCATAAAAAGTATCTAAAAAAAATAAATAAATTTGATATATAAGCATGTAAACTAGTTTTTTGGCATAATTTAGCCTGAATTCTGACACATGTTGTTTATTAAACCCCGCAAATATCTGGATTATGTAAATAATCTAAAATACAAGTTTTGGCAAATTCACATGTGCAATCCACATATACAGAATGATAATAGTTCTTGGAGGAAATCCAGCACCTTCCAATTTTATTGATGGCCATCCAGTAGCACCAATAGTACATTTAATCAATTCATAGAGGGAACATTGCTGATGTAGCATAGAGCAAAAATGACAAAAAAAGGGATAATGAGGGTGAGTCAAAAACTTGCCACTCTCTGGTAATATAAAAAGTTCTAACCCTAACCCTTTACCCTATCCCTTCCCCTAAACACTGTCTTACAAGAGCTTCCCATAGGTCACTGTTTTGCCAGTCCCTGCTGTGCAGGTTTGAAATTTTTGTCAATTAGCATAGTCTGTAATTTTATACATTTGATCCTATGGAGTCACACAAGTTAAAACAGGATAACCTTGTTAACCACTTTTCGCTAAAACCAGTTTATTGTTTCCTGATCAGGCCAAATTTTTCAAATCTGATGTATCTCTTTGTATGGTACTAACTCTGGAATGTGTTTACGTATCACAGTGATTCTAAGAATGTTTTCACATGACATACTGTACTTTATGTTCATGGTAAATTTAGGTAGATATGACTTCCATTTCTTTATGAAATTATGAGAAATTTGACATAAATGTGAAAAAAAAAATTATAATTTTCAATCTTCAAATTTTTATTTTGTTAAAATAGATAGTCATACCGCACTAAATAGTTAATAAATAAAATATACCATATGTCTATTTCACATCTGCATAATTTTTGAAAGGTCTTTTTTTCGCTAAGATGTTAAAAGGGTTAAAAGTAGTGAAGGGCAAACTCAGACTGGAAAATACCTTATTTTTCAGATTATAATACACACTTTTCATCCCAAAAATTTGCGAGGAAAATGAGGGGTGCGTCTTATAATACGAATGTAGCTAACTGGGAGGTGAAGAATGGGCGCTGTGCTGGGTGCGGGGGATGTTCTGGCTGTTTGGAGTAGGGTGATACTGCTGGCGGTGCGGTGAGTGTCCCAGATTCTCTGTCAGCATTGTGGGCTTCAAATAATGGCGCCTGGAGTCGGCATGTGCGCAGATGGAGCTCTCGGTTCAAGATCTCATCTGCGCACACGCTGCCTCTGGCCCATTGATCTAACAGAAGTTGACTTAAGGAAAATGGCGCTCAGAGATGGGGCGTGAAAAGATGAAATCACTGCTTGTCATTGAGCCGATAGTTCAATCTGCACACGTGCCAACTACAGGCGCCATTTCTTTGAAGCCCGCACTGCTAACAGAGCATCTGAGACACCTGCCACATCACCTGCAGCATCGCCCTACTCCAGCACCACCCCTGCCTCCTGTGACTCCGCTCCACCACCACTGCTGCCCCCCTCCCACCGGTAAGACATCCACTGGATTATAAAACAGACCCCATTTTTTTACCTTTCTTTTTCTCTAAATTTGGGGTGCGTCTTATGATCTGGTGCGTCTTATAAAACGAAAAGAAAAAAACCCATAGCCCAAGTTATGTTCCTTTAACTATAATCCGTTTCCTCTTCACCTCTCATTTATTAGCCTCTTCATAACCTTCTTGCCTGATGACTGATTATTAACTGATAGGACACAATTCATTATAATGAGAGCTTCGTGTGGAGATCTATATGTACACTAACTACTATGCACATTTATATATGCTGCACCTGATACAGACAGAAGTGGTTGAAGCCCAAGGTACTGTCTTCCAAGGCCATGGTGGACCACATAGTAGCTGATAAGTTCTGGAGGAACTTACCTCATCCCCTGCAATGTTTGGTAGGACAGGTGTCTCCCAATAATGTGCTCCAGATGGTGGACCTAATAGAGTGGTATGGGTCTAGCGAGGAGCTCCGGGGAGGGTAACAGGAAAGTCCTGTAAGTTCCCACCTCTCACCCATCAAGCAGAGCCATTGAGGGCCACTCATGACTTATCCATGGGGGAACGGACCCCCATAGTCTGCTGGCAATGCCAGGAACTAGGCCATGTCAGAGCCAACTTGTTGAGCCCATGGACACAAACTTGGGTACCATCAGTCCCTATATGCTAAAAGAGTCTGTGTGGCTGGACCCCCGAAGAAACCCGGTGATAGACATTTGTGTTGTGTTGAGGTAGAGGGCAGTTGTGGCCCTACTGGGGCCACTCGTTACCTTGGTGCAAGATTGCCTGGTGCGACCCAACAAGTTTACCAGCTGGAAATTTGGTGTATTGTGCATTCACAGAGACTTAAAAGACTATCCCACCACTCTGGTGATTAAAAACACACCCACCGGAAGATGATGTCATGAGGTGGGAGTGGTTATGAATCTGCACTACAAACTAATAGTTGGGAGGGACTTTCCCTTATTCTCTACCCTATGGCCAATGTTTATGCCACTCCGTGAACTTGAGTCAGCACCAGTAAGGGCCACGAAAGGTTCTACAAAAGGGGTGTAAGCACCTTGTGGCACTGAGGAGGATGTGTCGACTGTAGGGTTAATCTCTATTTCGGTGCAGGAAAGGGAGAAATCTTTCATGGAAATAATAGCCAAGGAAATAGAGGACTTGCCGTGATGACCCAAATTAGCAGACTTAAATGTCTCTGGCCACAGTTTCAGTATGGCACAACTCCAAGACCCTATGTTGCCTAGAGAAAGCCTCCACCGTAGTGAAAATAGCAGAAACTTTGTCTTCGAACCAAGTTTAGGAGGCCTGTGAGTTACTCAGAATACGGATATCTTTTCCGAACTCTCTGGATGTACCTCTGTAATCCAACATGACATTATCACTGAGCCCCAGGACAAAGTCCAATTAACTCCTTCACCACCAGACGATTTTCCATTCTTAGTTTTTGCTTTTTGCTCCCCTTCTTCTGAGAGCTGTAACTTTTTTTTATTTTTCCGTCAATCTTGCCATATGAGGGCTTCTTTTTTGCAGGACGAGTTGCACTTTTAAATGAAACCATGAGTTTTACCTACCAAAGGTTTAGGCAGTAGTGAATTCTCTACGACAAGCGGGGCAAACCGCCAACCCAAAGAAATGTACAGTATGTTACTAGTGGAAGAAGCTCGGTACCTAACGCATGTCATTGAGGTTAATTGGACATTTCAGGCAGTTTATCCCTAATTTTGCCACACTGTCAGCTCCATTGATGGACTGTCTAAAAAGGAGAAAGTCTGTAATAGTTCACTTGAATGACCAGGCTATGTAGGCTTTCGTGTAATTCACATCAGTGTTGTGTGGAACACCTGTTCTGATTACGCCCAACTTCAAAACAGAGTTTATCGTGCAGACATACGCATTTGTTGAGGTGAGTCTAGGTGCAGTCCTGTCTCAGGAGATTAGCAGGGATGAGTCAAGCCTAGGAGAGTAATGGTTGGGTCACCAGGTGGTTCTTGTCCCTGAAACTCTCTAGTTTAAGGCGAGGGGGTGAACAGGCTGCAGGGGAATGCAGATGTCCTGTCCCAAATCCACTGTTTGACATATATTTACCCCCTCAGTGTAAAACAAAGAGGTGGGTATGTAACACAGTGAAGGGTGTGATGCTGAAAGGAATGTACATTTCTCCCAAGAAGTGCCTTTCACACTGGTAGCAGCAGGGAATGTGTGTGTGTGTGTGTGTGTGTGTGTGTGTGTTACAGTGAAAAGAAGTGTACTTGTGTTTGTTGTCTGAACAAAAGACTACATTCTTGGAGTCAGCCTGCCCTATGGCTGACCTGCTCCACTCAGCTGTCATAAACCCAGGGACTGGTCTGGGAGTATCACATAGTGGCTAACTGTGACCCAAGTCTATCCACACATTCAGTAAATCTAGCGAATAACTAGGTCGCCCATTAGTTATGTCCCTCCCATAAAATGGTAAGCCCAGGCACTGTGGCACCGTGATACTGTTCACGCTTGCAACCACGAATGTATCTTTTTGTGGTGATTATTTTGGACACTACACATCTTAAGGAATTTACCTAAGGGTGTAGTTACTATTTTTTGACCCAAACATGCTTCACAAAAGATTATAAAACAGGGATGTGAAAATTAAACATTTTGGTTGGAATAAATTGAGGACACTATATTGCATTTGCAGAGTTTTTGAGGCGCTATAACAGCAGAACCCCCCCCCCACACACACACACGCACACACACACGCACACACAAGTGACCTCATATTGGAAACTGCACCCCTCTAGAAGTTCATCTAGAGGTGTTATGAATAATATTAACCAACAGGTGCTTCACACAGTCTTATAATATTGGGCCTTGAAAATTAAAAATGATATTTTTCCACTAAAATGTTGCTCTCGCCCCAAATTTTTAATTATCACAAAGATAACAGGAGAAGATAGAAAATCCAATTTGTTGCACGATTTGTCCTGAATACCCCGATACCCCAAATGGGATCAGAAACTGTTGTTTAGGCAGACATCAGGGCTTAGAAGTGAAGGAGTGCAATTTGCCTTTAGGAACAAAATTTTGGCAAGACTGCGGACATTATGTCATATTTGAAGAGTCCATTACATGCTAAAAGGAATTAACCTAGGGATATAGCTAGAAACTTGAACCCACAGACAATTCATAACATTTTATAACAGTTTGCAGTGAAAATAAAAAAATTACACTAAAAAAAAGTTTTAGCACCAAAATTCCATTTTGATAGAAAGTAATAGGTCAACAAATAACTGAGACTTTATAAAGCAATTTCTCCTGAGTTCATCCAAGCGTCTAGTCAACGCAAACTGAGTAGCGAACATTTGAGCATTTTAGTTCTCGACGATCACTACACAGCATCAAAAACGCGATAAAAACACGCATGAAAAAAATGCACTAAAACAACGTTACCTCATTTACATAATAGGAACAGAAATGGTTCAGAAATTCTCACCAAAAGCTCATCATGGAAACGTAACCTTAGGCCACGTGCACACGTTGAGTTTTTGGTGAGTTTATTACTTCAATATTTGTAACCCAAAACCATGAGTGGGTGATAAATACAGAAGTGGTGCCCATGTTTATATTACACTTCTCCTCTGATTGTTCCACTCCTGGTTTTGGCATACAAATATTAAGGTAAAAAATATCACCAATTATTCAACGTGTGCATGTGGTCTTAGCGTTGCACGAAACTGAGGTTGGAATTTTATTTTGAATATGCCTAAAAAGACGGAAAGAGGCCAGATGGAGTCTAAACATTTTCTGTCTGCCTCATTATAGTGAATGGTTCTATTGGGGGTTTTCTGTGACTCATGCTCTTCTGAGATTTAGACACAAAACCCAATGTAATTGTCAGCATAGAGCACAAGATAAAAGTAAACTGAGCCTAAGGGCGCAGTCACTTGGCCATACAACACGGACGACAATCGCATCAAAATGCTCAGACTGGCCTGCGGCTCTCCTGACCTGAGCATGAGAGCTGCATAGCTGCATGCTGTCACGCTTGGGTCAGGAGAGCCGTCTGACTGAGACTACTTGATGATGAGCTTTTGGTGAGTTTTTGATGTTGAAGAATTTTTACACCATTTCGGCACCTATAATGGAAATTAGGTTACTTAATTTTTTCATTGCATTTTTTTAAAATGATTTTGTATCGCATTTGTGATACTGTGGTTTTTTGTCTCTTTGATGTGTGTTATGCTTTAAATAAAGCTGCGTTGTTTTTTAAACCTCCTTTTATTTGGCTTTGACAAAACTTTATTGGCATTCTCAGGTGTGGATTTATGTGTTATTAATGGGTTTCTGCTGTGGAAAAGATCTAAAAACGGATGTGCGTTTTTTACCTGCACATTTTCTGCATTTACCGCAAGTCCATGGGAGAAATCTCCACAAAAAATTTAGCGGACCCACAAGAGCATATTCTGGATTTGAAACATGCACCGTAGGTGAGTGTAGACAGTGTGAAAGAGACGCCTAATGGAAGTGAATATTCAATAAATCCCAACCACTTTGCTGGAACTATAAGGCTATGTGTCCACGGTAGAATGTACCTGCGGATTTTTCTGCATGAAAATCCGCGACTTTCGCGGCAAATCCGCACCCGCGGATTTGCCGCGGATTTGCCGCGGATTTTGATGCGGATTTTTTTTTTTTTTCCCCATTCTATACCCAAAATCCGCAACAAATAATTGACATGCTGCAGATTTTTCCGCATCAAAATCAGCGGGAAATCCGCAGCGGAAAAATCCGCAGCATGGACACAGCATTTCCAAAATGCCATTGAAATGGCTTGGAAGTGCCGCTGCTGCAAATTTTCGGGAAATCCGCGGCAAATCCGCGGCAAAATCCGCGGTAAATCCGCAGCGTGGGCACATAGCCTTAGATGCTGCATTTTTGATGCAGTGAAAACTCACAGCGTCAAAAACTCACCAAAAACTCATTGTAGGAATGTAGCCTAAGGGGCACTTTGCACACTATGACATCGCAGGTGCGATGTCGGAGGGGTCATGTCGAAAGTGACGCACTTCTGGCGTCGCACTCGACATCGCAAAATCGTCGTAATCGTATCATCGGTATAGTGTCTGGGAATTCCATAATTACACGACTGCGACAGGTACGATGTTGTTCCTCGTTCCTGCGGCAGCCCACATCGCTGTGTGTGAAGTCGCAGGAGCGGGGAACATCTCCTCCTGCGTCCTGCAGCTCACGCCGGCTATGCGTAAGGACAGAGGTGGGCGGGATGTTTACGTCCCGCTCATCTCCGCCCCTCCGCTTCTATTGGCCGCCTGCCGTGTGACGTCGCTATGACGCCGCACGACCCACCCCCTTAATAAGGAGGCGGGTCACCGGACAGATCGACGTTGCAAGGCAGGTGAGTCCATGTGAAGCTGCTGTAGCGATAATGTTCGCTACGGCTGCTATCACAAGATATCGCTGCTGCGACGGGGGCGGGGACTATCGTGCTTGGCATCGCAAGCATCGGCTTGCGATGTCGTAGTGTGCAAAGTGCCCCTTAGGCTTCGCTACCACTTGCATATACAGTAAATCGAGAAAAAAAAATTGCATTGCACTTGAACCAATGTTTTCTAGTGAGGTAGTATTCATCTGTGAGTCTTTCCTCAAATGTAATCAGCCTGAGGAAAAAAAACAATTCAGCATGCTGTGTATGGCTGCGTATACCTGACGAGACTTGCCAATGCAAGTCAATGAGTGGGAGAAAAAAAATCGGACACCACACAGGCCACCTATATGCTGTCTAATTTTTATGCTCCCACATCTCAAATAAAAAGAAAAACTAATATAAAGATATAGGTAGATAGATGATAGAAAGATCATAGATATAGTAGATACAAGTGCATTTCAATAAATTAGAATATCATCAAAAAGTTAATTTATTTCAGTAATTCAAGACAAAAAGGGAAACGCATATATTATATAGAGTCATTACAGAGTGATCTATTTCAAGTGTTTATTTCTTTTAATGTTGTTGATTATGGATTACAACCAATGAAAACCGAAAAGTCATTATCTCATAGAATTTTACTATTTTTTTTAATAGAAATTAGAATTTTACCACAAAGCACCTCCAAAGGCTTCCTAAGCATTTAAAATGGTTTCTTAGTCTGGTTCAGTAGGCTACACAACCACGGGGAAGACTGCTGACTTTCACAGATGTCTAGAAGGCAGTCATTGACACACTCCACAAGGAGGGTAAGCCACAAAAGGTTGGTCTAGCTGGAACAGGGCCACCCACCTAGGGGGTCAGGCAGATTGGTGGGAGGGAGGAAGTTAGTTTAGAGTCAGCTATGAAAGTGAGAGGAGAACAGTGAGAGCCCTTAAAGAGTGAGGAGCTGGGAGTAGTAGCTCCCGGGGAGCAAGACCAAGGTTGGGTCGCAGACGGTGGTCCGGGACCACAGGAGTTGGGGAACGGTAGCAGTGACATTGGAAAAGGGTGCGACGGACATAGTCTAGGAGGACTGTTGGCACCAGAAAACCCAAAACAACTGACCTGTACCGAGCATGACGGGGTACAGGACCCTAGGTCAGGAACCGATTCAGCATCCTGATAATTAACCTGGGAGGGAGAGTATCTTCATGAACTTCCCTAAACCTCATAGAGAATCTATGGGGTATTGTCAAAAGGAAGATAAGAGACACCAGACCCAACAATGCAGACGAGCTGAAGACTGCTATCAAAGCAACCTGGGTTTCCATAACACCTCAGCAGTGCCACAGGCTGATCGCCTCCATGCCACGCCGCATTTATGCAGTAATTCATGGAAAAAGATCCCCGACCAAGTATTGAGTGCACTTACTGTATAGACTTTTCAGTTGGTCTTATATATAATATTCTAATTTTCTGAGATAATAACTATTGGGTTTTCATTGGCTGTAAGCCATAATCATTAACATTAACAGAAATAAATACTTGAAATAGATCACTCTGTTTGTAATGAGCCTATAAAATATGTGTTTAATAAGCATCAAAGGTAAAGCAGACAGCTGTGAGCTGATATTATCAGACTAGGAAGGGCCATGCTTATTGGACGCTTCCCAGCCTAAAAATATAAGCTGGCAGCCGCCCCAGAAGTGGCACATCAGATTAGATTCTGGCACTTCGCCTTGGCTCTTTTTGATTCTCCTGGTGCATTGGCAATCGGTGTGATGGTAGTTGGGGTTGTGAATTGTCCCAACAAAACAGCTGGTATTAGTAATGGAGTGTCTATCTATCTAGCTACAGTTAGGTCCAGAAATATTTGGACAGTGACACAAGTTTTGTTATTTTAGCTGTTTACAAAAACATGTTCAGAAATACAATTATATATATAATATGGGCTGAAAGTGCACACTCCCAGCTTCAATATGAGAGTTTTCACATCCAAATCGGAGAAAGGGTTTAGGAATCATAGCTCTGTAATGCATAGCCTCCTCTTTTTCAAGGGACCAAAAGTAATTGGACAAGGGACTCTAAGGGCTGCAATTAACTCTGAAGGCGTCTCCCTCGTTAACCTGTAATCAATGAAGTAGTTAAAAGGTCTGGGGTTGATTACAGGTGTGTGGTTTTGCATTTGGAAGCTGTTGCTGTGACCAGACAACATGCGGTCTAAGGAACTCTCAATTGAGGTGAAGCAGAACATCCTGAGGCTGAAAAAAAAGAAAAAATCCATCAGAGAGATAGCAGACATGCTTGGAGTAGCAAAATCAACAGTCGGGTACATTCTGAGAAAAAAGGAATTGACTGGTGAGCTTGGGAACTCAAAAAGGCCTGGGCGTCCACGGATGACAACAGTGGTGGATGATCGCCGCATACTTTCTTTGGTGAAGAAGAACCCGTTCACAACATCAACTGAAGTCCAGAACACTCTCAGTGAAGTAGGTGTATCTGTCTCTAAGTCAACAGTAAAGAGAAGACTCCATGAAAGTAAATACAAAGGGTTCACATCTAGATGCAAACCATTCATCAATTCCAAAAATAGACAGGCCAGAGTTAAATTTGCTGAAAAACACCTCATGAAGCCAGCTCAGTTCTGGAAAAGTATTCTATGGACAGATGAGACCAAGATCAACCTGTACCAGAATGATGGGAAGAAAAAAGTTTGGAGAAGAAAGGGAACGGCACATGATCCAAGGCACACCACATCCTCTGTAAAACATGGTGGAGGCAACGTGATGGCATGGGCATGCATGGCTTTCAATGGCACTGGGTCACTTGTGTTTATTGATGACATAACAGCAGACAAGAGTAGCCGGATGAATTCTGAAGTGTACCGGGATATACTTTCAGCCCAGATTCAGCCAAATGCTGCAAAGTTGATCGGACGGCGCTTCATAGTACAGATGGACAATGACCCCAAGCATACAGCCAAAGCTACCCAGGAGTTCATGAGTGCAAACAAGTGGAATATTCTTCAATGGCCAAGTCAATCACCAGATCTTAACCCAATTGAGCATGCATTTCACTTGCTCAAATCCAGACTTAAGACGGAAAGACCCACAAACAAGCAAGACCTGAAGGCTGCGGCTGTAAACGCCTGGCAAAGCATTAAGAAGGAGGAAACCCAGCGTTTGGTGATGTCCATGGGTTCCAGACTTAAGGCAGTGATTGCCTCCAAAGGATTCGCAACAAAATATTGAAAATAAAAATATTTTGTTTGGGTTTGGTTTATTTGTCCAATTACTTTTGACCTCTTAAAATGTGGAGTCTTTGTAAAGAAATGTGTACAATTCCTACAATTTCTATCAGATATTTTTCTTCAAACCTTCAAATTAAACGTTACAATCTGCACTTGAATTCTGTTGTAGAGGTTTCATTTCAAATCCAATGTGGTGGCATGCAGAGCCCAACTCGCGAAAATTGTGTCACTTTCCAAATATTTCTGGACCTAACTGTATCTATCTATATCTATCAGATTCCTTTAGTGGACACACATACATATACTCAGCTTTATATATTAGATACGTACCGTATTTTTAGTTTCGTATGACGCACCGGATTAAAAGACGCACCCAAAATTTAGAGAGAAAAAAAGCTAAAAAAAAAAATATGGGGTCCGTTTTATCACTTTATAATCCGGTGGTGTCATACCAGGGCGCAGCAGCTGTCTGCTGCACGAGAGTCGCTGCCCGCCACACAGACCTCACTGCTCGCCAGAACAGAGCCACTGCCCGCAGCACAGACCTCATTGCCCGCCGCACAAGAATCACTGCCCGCTGCACAGACCTCACTGCCCGCCGCACAACAGGGCACTGCATTCGCTAAGCCTCCTGTGACCCCTCTCCACCACCCCCCGGTAAGCTACATTTGCATTTTAAGACGCACCCCTCATTTTCCTCCCAAATTTTGGGAGGAAAAGTGCGTTTTATAATCCGAAAAATACGGTATGTGGTCAATACAAGGAACTGGCACCTGACTTCTTCCATCTAAGGACCTTGTAAAGGACAAGGTGGCATTCATTACATTTGGAGGAAAGGTGATTCCAGCAGCTAAATAGAAAAGGTTTCTTTATAGTAAAAGTAGTCAGTAAGAATGCCCTACCACAAGAACTACTAGAACTACTAATGGCAGATACTATAACAGTTATAAATGGACAATGATTTTCTTGGAAAAAAAGCATTGTGTGTTCTAAATAATTTAGTGACTAAGAATGTACAACTGGGCGAGAAAGCCAGAACTTGATAGAACTGTATCTTTTTTTCAACCTACTGTGTGTAACTATCTCTAAAGACCTGGGTATCTTAGCTCCTGTACTCGTCCGTTATTCGGAAGAGCATACGGAGCTGCACTCAGAGGCAGGCATGTCTGCGTGTCTGGAGCCAATCTTAGCCTGACACATGTCTGTAATGTATGTTCATGAAGACACAATATGAGAATATATTTTAAATTAAATATTATTTGAAAAGTTGCTACATGGAAATCATTTAATCCAAGCTAAATCTTGACTTTTTGACCCATATTAGGCCGTGCCAATTATTACACAGCTTTTCTAGTAATATCGCCTGGCAGTATGGAAAGTATCTGGATTTGTATGATGAAAGTTTAGAAACATGGCTCTTGGCTATAAATGCTATGATTACCATATTCAAGTCTAGACCAGTATCATCTGTAAATTTGAAAAAGCCTCAACAATCTTTCTGTTACGTAATCGTGTCATGTTATTTAGTTCTGTGAATTCACTGAAAGAATGGTATGTACAATATTGCTGATTGTATAAGGCTACATTCCCATGATAAGTATTTGTTGAGTTTTTGACGTTAATGATTTTTTCAGCATTTTTACACCTAGTATGTAAATTAGGTTACTTGCGTTTTTATATTGTGTTTTTTCGTGTGTTTTTTTGCCTGCGTTTATTCTTGGATGTTTTCAATAAAATTTCCTTTTAGTTTTACAAGCATTTTTACTCTGTTTATGCTGCAGAAATGCAATAAAACGCATTCGAGCATAGAATTTTTTATTTGCAGATTTTTCTCATCTCATTCAAGCTTTTGGGTTAAGTCCATAAATTAAACAAATATTGACCTCAAGAAAAGTGGACATACTGCAAATATAAAATCGCACCGCAGATCATTTTCCCGCAGCGTAAAAAAAAAAGCAGAGCAGGTATGAGATTTCTATAAATCCCATTCAACTGCTACAGGGCCGGACTGGGACTCACATTTAGCCCTGGCATTTGGGGGTACACAGGCCCACTTGTCGCGTGGTGAATGTGTGATATCTTTGTGCACTTGTAGATTGTGTAACACGACCATATAACATGTAGTCACAGCTGTAACCAACTTACAGTCCTATTTATTGCTTTATTTGCTGCTATTTTCCCTACAGAGCTCATAGATAATGAAGAGGATACTGCCCTCCATAGTGCAGTGGCTTCTTCATATTGCTGAAGGGCAGGGATACAAAATCTGATTTTTTTCCACCAATTTCTGAGACCCATAACTTTGCTTTTTTGGAAAGGGGGAATGGAAGGAAGCTGTAGTTTTCACTGGTGATTATTTTGGGTGCATACCACTTAGGGAAGGTGCAATGACATTTTTTGGGGGCAGATCCCACCATGGAAACCACTATGAAAAATACTGGAATGACCATATGCATCTACTCGCTGTGTTCAGGATTTTCAGCATCTTTTAACCAGTTCAGGTTTCTAAAACCACCAAGTGATTAAAAGCAGTGACTGCTCCATTCTTCTGGTGTTTGCCACTCGGAAGACGCTCTGTACTTTACTATGCAGGTTAATAGGAAGGCTCGGAAGATGCCTGGACATCTTTTTTATTGCGTTTTACCATTGCTTTTTCTTATAAGAGCAGTAAGAAATGTGACAAAAACAATGAGAAAACACTGAAAAAAAAAAAGATGGTCAAAAAAAAATGCCCTGAAAGTGGTTTCCCGGTTTTGGAAACCCATTCCCTGGATTGATTGATTGTTTGAAAACAAACTGCTTTATTGTCGCTCCCAGGCCTGCTATTGTCTGCAACGCTGATATCACGTAACAATGACGGCGCTGCAACCAATCAATTATAGACAGCAGACATAACAGCAGTTTATAATTTTTATAACAAAAAGGAAGCATCAGACATCAAGAGGATGTGAGCAGTTAGTATCATGTTAGGGGCACTTACATGAATACATCACTAGAACCACCATGAGTACATTAATGCATCCCTGGAATAAAGTTTGTAAGGATTTAATGAGGATTTGGTGTGATTATGCTCAGTTTCTGCTCAAAAAATCAATATGAAGATACGCTAATTTACACTGTTTTTGGATAAGAATCTCGTCAAATTCTCCTCATAATCTCAAAACAAAGTTTTGAAGATTTTTTTTTTTTACCTTTTAACTTGAAGCCATGAAGCTTGTTTTGGATTGTTAAATGTGTACAAGATCAGATCCACTGTCATTACATAAGTGCAGCACCAGAACCACCATCTGTACATAAATGCAGCACCAGAATCAGCCTCAGTACATGAATGCAGCTCAAGAACCACCATCAGTACATAAATGCAGCGCAAGAACCATCAGCACATGAATGCAGCATCAGAACCAAGCTCAGAACATGAATGCACAGCCAGAACCACCTTCAGCACATGAATACAAAGCTAGAACCAAGGTCAGCACATAAATGCAACACCGCAACCACCATTAGCACATGAATGCAAAGCCAGAACCAAGGTCAGCACATGAATACAACGCCAGAACCACCGTCAGCACATAAATGTAGCACCAGGACCACCGTCAGCACATGAATGCAGAGCCAGAATTACCATCAGAACATGAATAAATAACCAACCTTAGCCCCATGTACAATTGTATTGTACAAACCAACTCCCAGGTTGTCCTGAAAAATGGTAAGGAGATGCTGTGAGTTGGTAGTTGTTATCAGGCATCATCAGACAGCGGAGCATAGAGGAACCACAGTACTGATGAGATTCAGGCAGTATCAAAATGATTTACATGCAGGTACCTTATAGGTGATGTAATCTCAAATCAGAGTTGTTCCCGTACCTTGTGTCTCCATGAAGTAAAGACGCCATTATGAGATGTCGCGCACAGTGCTCATGTGTCCAGATTTCCCTCTTCTCCACCTTCTTCAACACTTCCCAACATGGCGCTCTTAAAAATAAAAGTATCATTATACTGCCCCATAAATGTCTCCTATTCTGCACTCCTGAAAACATAATTGCAGTGCTTCCTTCACAAAATATCCCCTCCACAAACTGAACCTCTCCATCATATTCCCCCACAGGCTGCCCCTCTCCATCATATTCCCCCCACGCTGCCCATCTCCATCATATTTCCCCCCAGGCTGCCCCTCTCCATCATATTCCCCCACAGGCTGCCCCTCTTCATTATATTACCCCCAGGCTGCCCCTCTCCATTATATTCACCCCAGGCTGTCCCTCTCCATCATATTCCCCCACAGGCTGCCCCTCTCCATTATATTACCCCCAGGCTGTCCCTCTCCATCATATTCCCCCCAGGATGCCCCTCTCCATCATATTCTCCCACAGGCTGCCCCTCTCCATCATATTCCCCCCACGCTGCCCCTCTCCATTATATTACCCCCAGGCTGTCCCTCTCCATCATATTCCCCCCAGGCTGCCCCTCTTCATCATATTCCCCCCCGCCAGGCTGCCTCTCTCCATCATATTCCCCCCACGCTGCCTCTATCCATCATATTCCCCCACAGGCTGCCCCTCTTCATTATATTACCCCCAGGCTGCCCCTCTCCATTATATTCACCCCAGGCTGTCCCTCTCCATCATATTCCCCCACAGGCTGCCCCTCTCCATTATATTACCCCCAGGCTGTCCCTCTCCATCATATTCCCCCCAGGATGCCCCTCTCCATCATATTCCCCCCACGCTGCCCCTCTCCATTATATTACCCCCAGGCTGTCCCTCTCCATCATATTCCCCCCAGGCTGCCCCTCTTCATCATATTCCCCCCCGCCCTGCTGCCTCTCTCCATCATATTCCCCCCACGCTGCCTCTATCCATCATATTCCCCCCCAGACTGCCCCTCTCCATCATAGGCTATGTTCACATTTCCGTTGTTTTGCATCAGTCACTTGTGTTGCTTGATGCTTGTGACTGATGCGTTGTACAACGGGTGACAAGAAATGGAATTCATTGTCATGAGAAAGCGGATTCCGTTGTAAAACGAGAGAGAGAACGATCAGCTGATCGCTCTCATTAGCCGGCCGCTGGAGATCAGCTGATCGTTCTCAAAAGCCGGCGACCGGCTTTTGAGAGCGATCAGCTGATCTCCTGGTGGCTGGCTATTGTGAACGATCAGCTGATCGCTTTCATAAGCCGGCTGCTGGGAGATCAGCTGATCGCTAGTGATGAGCGAGTACTAAAAAGCTCGGGTGCTCGAAGCTCGGGCCGAGCCTCCCAAGATACTCGTGTACTCGGCCCGAGCAACGAGCCCAATGTTATCCTATGGGAGACCCGAGTATTTTTGTGAAATGACCTCCCGGCAGCATGGAGAAACCCTAAAAATGTCACAAAAGTCTCAGAAGAGTGCTCAAATGACATGGCAACAGCATGGGGAAGACCCCTTGAAGCATTTATCACTCAAAAGTCACAGCTGTGAACAATTTTGTCCGCGTTTTACGCCATTTTTACGGACTCACCAGAAAACCTTCCAAAATGACCCCAAAATGATTTTTCATGGCGGAAATGTTAAGGGCACATACCCAATAGTGAGATAGATCTGGTGTATGTTACTTTTTGAGATCAATACATGAAAGATTTTACGTGAAAACATTGTGTGGCACTCCGATGTCCCTGAGAAGAGACGTACATGAAGGCCTCTTGAGTCTAATGTGCCCATTTTGAGGAAGTGAGTCTTTGTAGTATTTTCCTTTGCCAGGGCAGTCCTAAATTGTGAGGTTCACCAATGCCCCTGCATACAGACGTGCATGAGGGCCTCAAAACATTAAGTGTCCATTGTCAGGAAGTGGGTGTATTATAGTATAGCCCTTAGGCAGGGCAGCCAAAAATTGGGAGGCTCCACATTGTCCCTGGGTAGAGACGTGCATGATGGCCTCAAAACATTAAGTGTCCATTTTAAGGAAGTGGGTGTATTTCAGTATAGCCCTTAGGCAGGGCAGCCAAAAATTGGGAGGCTCCACATTGTCCCTGGGTAGAGACGTGCATGAGGGCCTCAAAACATTAAGTGTCCATTGTCAGGAAGTGGGTGTATTATAGTATAGCCCTTAGGCAGGGCAGCCAAAAATTGGGAGGCTCCACATTGTCCCTGGGTAGAGACGTGCATGATGGCCTTTAAACCTGAAGTGCCCATTGTAAGGAAGTGGGTCTATTTCAGTATAGCCCTTTGCCAGGGCAGCCAAAAATTGGGAGGCTCCACATTGTCCCTGGGTAGAGACGTGCATGAGGGCCTCAAAACATTAAGTGTCCATTTTAAGGAAGTGGGTGTATTTCAGTATAGCCCTTAGGCAGGGCAGCCAAAAATTGGGAGGCTACACGTTGTCCCTGGGTAGAGACGTGCATGAGGGCCTCAAAACATTGTTCCCATTGCAAAGGAGCGGGTCTCCTGTCGTTGTAATGTCCATTCTGCAAAGAATGGGCGAAAAAATTTACCACTGGGGGTATACCTGAAACAAAGACCTAACTATTGTAACGGTCATCATGATGGCGCATGAGGAGAAGGAGGAGCAGTCCAGCGATTATCCAAAGTCGAGAAGTGTACCCATGGGTGAGTGGAGGTACATGGCAAACTTTAAATTCCGCTCTCATTTGCTGGTGGTGTGGTGAAGTCTGGCCCAATCCAACCCTTGTTCATCTTTATCAGAGTCAGCCTGTCAGCATTTTCAGTTGACAGGCGGGTGCGTTTATCTGTAATGATTCCACCTGCGGCACTAAAAACACGCTCTGACAAAACGCTAGCAGCAGGGCAGGCCAGGACTTCCAAGGCGTAGAGAGCCAATTCATGCCACGTGTCCAGCTTGGATACCCAATAATTGTAAGGCACAGAGGAATGTCGGAGTACAGTTGTTCGATCTGCAAGGTACTCCTTCAGCATCTGGGCAAACTTAGGATTTCTTGTGGCACTACCCCGCACCTCAGGGGCTGTGGTACGTGAGGGGCTGAGAAAACTGTCCCACATCTTAAAGACTGTTCCCCTACCTCTGGCGGATTGGACTTGTGCCTCTCTCGGCTGTACGCCTCGGTTGTCCACTGATTCCTGACCTATGCCGCTAGCGTTTTGTGAGGGGAATGCTTTGCCTACTTCCGTGAGTATGGCCTTCCGAAACTGCTGCATTTTGGTTGACCTCTCATCCACGGGAATAAGAGACAAAAAGTTCTCCTTGTAGCGTGGGTCTAACAGTGTTACCAACCAGTAATGATTGTCGGCCAAGATGTTCTTAACGCGAGGGTCACGAGACAGGCAGCTTACCATAAAGTCAGCCATGTGCGCCAGACTCTTAACAGCCAGGACTTCAGTAGCCTGACCAACAAGATGACTGAACATGCTGTCCTCCTCCTCCTCCTCCTCCTCCTCCTCCTCATCTACCCTGTCCTCTGGCCAGCCACGCTGAATCGAGGATATGACTGGTGTGCATGTCATATCCTCAATTTGGCCGGAGAGTTGCTCCATGTCTTCATCCTCCTCCTCGTCATAGTCCTCCACTGCACGTTGTGATGAGACGAGGCTGGGCTGTGTGTTATCACCCACACCCACTACTGTTTCTTGCTGCAACTCATCGCGCTCCGCCTGCAATGCATCATGTTTGTTTTTCAAAAGGGACCGTTTTAGAAGGCAGAGTAGCGGTATGGTGACGCTAATAATGGCGTCATCACCACTCACCATCTTGGTGGAGTCCTCAAAGTTTTGGAGGATGGTACATAGGTCTGACATCCATCTCCACTCCTCAGGTGTTATGTGTGGAGTTTGACCCATTTCCCGACGGCTTAGGTGATGCAGGTACTCAACAACTGCCCTCTTCTGCTCACATATCCTGACCAACATGTGCAGAGTTGAATTCCAACGCGTGGGGACATCACACACCAGTCTGTGAGCCGGAAGATGCAAACGGCGCTGAAAGCCGGCAAGGCCGGCTGAAGCAGTAGGTGACTTTCGAAAATGTGCAGACAGGCGGCGAACTTTTACCAGCAGATCAGACAGCTCTGGGTATGACTTTATAAACCGCTGAACCACGAGGTTGAGCACATGGGCCACGCATGGAACATGTGTCAGCTGGCCTCGCCTCAAAGCCGCCACCAGGTTCCGGCCATTGTCACAAACGACCTTTCCTGGCTTTAGGTTCAGAGGTGTGAGCCAGTGATCTGCCTGCTGTTTCAGAGCTGTCCACAGCTCTTCTGCATTGTGGGGTTTGTCACCTATGCAGATTAGCTTCAGCACAGCCTGTTGCCGCTTCGCCGAGGCAGTGCTGCAGTGCTTCCAGCTTGTGACTGGTGTGGAGGGCACAGTGGATGAGGATGCGCAGGAGGAGGAGGAGGCTGAAGAGCATGACATTCCGGAGCTGTAGAGTGTGGGTGAAACACTGACTGAGGTAGGGCCTGCAAACCTTGGTGTGGGAAGGACGTGTTCCGTCCCTCGCTCAGACTGGGTCCCAGCTTCCACAATATTAACCCAGTGTGCCGTCAACGAGATGTAGCGGCCTTGCCCACAAGCACTTGTCCACGTGTCTGTGGTTAGGTGGACTTTGGGTGAAACAGCGTTGTTCAGGGCACGTGTGATGTTTTGTGACACGTGGTTATGCAACGCGGGGACGGCACACCGGGAGAAATAGTGGCGGCTGGGGACCGAGTAACGTGGGACAGCTGCCGCCATCAGGTCACGGAATGCTTCTGTCTCCACCAGCCTAAAAGGCAACATTTCCAGCGCAAGCAGTCGCGAAATGTT